>NC_136538.1:11598635-12226968 GCF_910591455.1 Pholis gunnellus | reverse complement strand
ATTATGAATCCTACTTCCTGCTGATGTTCCTCTTGTGACCAATGGAGGGCATCATAAGACCAGCACTCTGCTGGGACTCCCCTCACTAATAAAGCCAATATGAGGCAGCAGCCAAATTGAAAACAAGTGAATAAAAATGCAAAATCAATCTTTAGAGTCACACGTTGGTAGGTTAGCTGATTTAGAGTCTGTAGTGGTAATAAACATGCTATTTTCAGACAACCGAGAGTGTGACTTAGCCCCGCACCTCTGACTCCTGACCCCTGAAAGTGTAATGTGACCACGGTGCTTCCAGGTCAATGGCCTCAATATGCAGGCAGCGACCCACCATGAGGCAGTCAGCGCCCTCAGGAATGCCGGGAGCTGCATTAAGATGAATGTACTCAGAGAAAAGCTGCTACCTCGAGGGGTGTGTGACCCAGATGAGCCTCAGGGTCCTCGGGAAGTGACGGAGCGACAGCCGTGCAGCCAGGACGGCAGAGGCCAGAGAGACAGACAGCCCAAGATGGAGAGCACAGAAGACTGTTTGTCCAAGAAGATTGAGGCAGTTGTCTGCAACGGCAATGGCATTGTGGGTGGTTTACTCAAATCACAGCACAAATGGAATACAATCCTTGAAATGTCACTATTGTTTTACGATGTGCCTCAAGCCATATGTGGATTACGCCCTCAAAATAAGTCTTTCTTTTACACTTCTTTGTCTTTTGGTGTTTCAGTCTGATTTGGAGAGCCAGTTGAACAGGACCTCGTTTAAGATGAAGGTGCAGGCCTTGATAAAAAGTGATTCACTTCAAGGGGGGAAGCACACAATGACAGTAAGCAGATTTCATCCCTCAGTAGCATATACCACCTACGATATCATTTTACACTGAAATCAATTCATTTTAGCAATCCCCGAGACCTCCAAAATCCAAGTATCCTGCAAAAATAAACAGAGATTTTCACGACATGATTTTTCTGACATTTCAGCATATAAGCTCATTTTATCACATGAAAACGTACTTATTTTCCTTCCCAATCCTGTTCCCTTCTGTGGCAATCATCTGACAGATCCCGCGGATCATCCTCACTCGTCCCTCTACCTCAGATGAAGATGTGGAGCTCTGGACACAGATCCCCAGCAGAGAGGTGCTACATGAGTCTGACATTCCTGACAGACGCGTACACTGTTTCGACAGCGCCTTCTACCCACCTTGACCACAGCGTAGAGGTACATACATGAAGGACACAGACTGTTATTACCCAGTTCTTTTCTTTTTCCTTCATGTTACTGTGTTGGATTAGTGTAAAACAACCTGTGGGAATGTGTTTTTTATGCTTTTTGTCTTCATGAATCAATTGCTGCTAATAGTATTTGGTAATATTAAATCCATTTGCAAGAATGGCCTTTATTTTTATTACTAAAACCACAGAGTTTTGCCTACAACTACATAGAACGGAGACTGTAAAGCATGAACAGACTGCTCTCTAATGTCCAAATGAATTCATAATAATATATACAGTCAATTTAACAATGGACACTGCTGGCTACCTCTCCTTCACACCGTTGTGCTAAATAGTGTCTCCACCAAGATAAAATGCTCCATTGCTGAACTGAGTCCACAGGAAAGTTGCATACTGCAGAGTCCTGATTAAGACTGAACACACCTCGTGTATGAGCAAAATTCTGAATTGTGAAACTACACGCTCTGTTTTCTGAAAGGACAAAGAAAACAGACATTTTGATCTGCCTTGTATTATTTTACACTTTTACATTCTCACATTAAAAACAGTTGAGTGTTCATTGTTCACTTTCTCAATAAAGTGCACAAATATAGTTCCAAGAGTTTTGTCTTTTCTTTGAGCTGTAAAACAAACAGACCCATGCTGACATACAGCAATTCAGTAAAAGAGCTCTGCAACCACACACACTTTGATTAGTTTCTGTTTTGTCAGAAAGGTGATAGTTTGACGGATATTTTGAGGTTGTAATTTGCTGTGGTGTCGGGCTGGATTGCATCATTTTGCACAAGTGTTCCTGTTTGTTGCGTCCACCTACTGTACGTTTGCTGTTGGCCACATAAACACTGACATGACTAGGACTTGTTTCATCAGTGATGCTCTCCAGTGATGACTGTCTGCTGGGTGATAATAATCTGGGGACACAACTTGTTGAAAAGCGCATCCAGTGTGCGAGATTCCATCCAGAGTCAATTACTGGCTGGTCCTGCTCACATCGTGATACTCGAGTCTTCGTCTCAAGAGGCCTTCATGGATCCATCTGAGGACGAGCGCGGATTTGTATTACAGTCATATAACTGGGACTCTGGGACCATTGGTTTTGTAGAAGAATTGAACCATGTAACATACATGCTAAAATGTTTATACCATATTTATTCATAAGAAATTTTGATTCAATTTATTGATTGTAAGTAATGATGACAGTTTAATGTAGTTTTAGTGTTGTAAATGTGTCAGAGTCACATAACTTTGGACAACTTGATAACTTAAAGCAACACTATGCAACTTTAGAAGAAGCTATAACGGTGTAAGTTGTAAATGGAATTTGTAAGAAAACTAAAACAAACAACGGACAAACATCCTCTTGCTCAGCTTAACATACTCAGTGGTTTTAGATGACCCCACAGACTTTCTTGGTCTGGTATGAGCAGTAGCTTCTGATACATATGTTCTGATACATTTAAAGAATTCTTTCAACCACAAAAAGTGTATGGAATAAATGTAGCTCTGTTATCTGTTCTAGTGTGTGCTGCAGAAGTTAACTAGATAACTAGTTTACTAATACAGTAGTAACCCGCCAAGGAGCGCGTCATTAATGAAATCTGCCAGAGACATGAATAATTTCAGGCAGCAAAATTGAGTTGTTGGCCATAAATGAGAATGATCGCAGCTCTACTTGGTCTTGTATGACAAGCAGTCCATGATGGCTATAATGTATAACATTTATGTTGACAACTGTCCTGTGACTATGAGCCGGAACGTCCCCTATATTAGGCTAAATTGGTTTGTTCCATAGGGGATTTCCTCATCATGTGCCGCTCACGTCACAGGTGAGATCACCTGTCATCCAATCACCGGCCCACTTTGCGCATCGTTGAGTAAATGCGCCAATTCCTGCAACAAAAAAAAAAGGTTTTGGAAATGTCTGTTGTTGTCCGGTCTGTTTAGCATGTGCAAATAAGGATACACTTGCAAAAAGAAAAGACTGTGCAGCTTCAATAAACAATGCGAAGATAAAAGAAGAAGAAGAAGAAGAAGATGCCAGTTAAGCCCTTCAGCAAAATAAAGATGTGAAGTGAAGCCTCGTCCTATATGTGTATCATGCTGTTAAACACGGACTCAGCTACAACAACACTTGACTGTCTTGCTGAGCTCAACGGTGCATTGTTGGTATAGGTGACAGTTTTCCAAAACATAGGAAGAGCCAGCTTGATCCACATGTTCAGTGTTGTCTCTGTCCTAAGTGTGCGCCACCTTTTGTTCCTTATTTTGCAGTGAGAATGTTGCCAAAGAGAGAAACATATTTTGCAACAGCCATAAATGGCCAATGTGTAGGCAGTAAGCCTATTTCACACATGGACATGCTAAGATCAATACATCAGATCTATCAACTGATAGTAAATGCTCTTATACAATCTTGCCGTTGACTGTCACATTTATGTTTTGTTGCTTATGATTGACTGTTGATTGCTGACGTGGGTTGAGTTTTGGTCCTGCTGCTCTTTTTGTATTGAGTCGTTGGCAAACCTGTGTATTCTGCTGGATTGTGAGTTTTAATGGGAGAAGAGATTTGTGGTGTTTCCATCTTTCGTCCTGACTTGTTCATCGCACTGCTCACAAATCACGTCGTTCATGTTCTCTGGCTCTCCTTTTTCATTTGATTTCAAATGAAAGAATCACCAGACAGGTGCATTTGCATTCTTTTTGCTAACAAGAGTGGACCTCTTCCCTGCTGGAGTTTGGGCTACATGTGTAATTACTAGGGCTGTACCGAATAGTTCAAAGCTTCATTCATAAAGTTAAGAACTTACAGAAACATTGCATGCAATAGTCCACCTGCTGCCACCTTCTCTTCCCCTCTCTCTCATGCGCGCACACACAGCGAGCAATGTGGCTTTGTGTCCTCATGTCTGTGATAATCTCAGTCCGCATCCCAAATGTCCAAATTCATTGAAAAATGTCTTGTAATTTCCAAAATTCACAACAATTTCTTCATCTAATGAAATATCAGCCATCAAACAGCACCATAAATTACATTTATACAGTCAGACGTATAGTTTGCATGTTACTTTTTTTATAAGCTATAGCTATAAGTAAGAGAAAAAGAGAGACAGGGACTGAATATAGCCAGCGTTTCCCATTAATTACCAAGACTCTAGCAGCCCGCCAACGCCTATTTCTTTCTGCATAATGAACTGATAATATTTTTGCACTTCTCAGCGGGTGGGCTCGCTGGCCCTCTACTTATTTCCTCTGCAGTGGTCGGCTCTTGTTCGCCTGTGAAAGTGGCTCAGTCAGCTTTACAGCACCCATCCCCGAGACTTACTGTGCCTTCTCTCCCTGCAGCGAGACCCCCCAGCTCCTTGCCCTACTGTTTACCGGTGTAGACTGTGCTCTGTGCTCCATCTGCAGCGATGTTGGGAATCTACCAGACCTGGATTGACCTGAAGTAAAAGTACAAAGTATTGTCATCAATACTTAAAGCTACTGTGAGGAGCTTTTAACTGGTTACGAAATGGTCTCAATTTAGAACCGATGCCTTCATATGACCTATATGAGTGAAAAAGCCCATAAGCGAGAAGATTATTTCTATATAATTAATTTTCTAATGCTTGTTATTAGTGCCACGGGGTCGGATTCTGTGCGAAATCAGATGAATTCATGCAGGTTTACCAGGAGCTCCTTCAGCTCACACTCCAGCGGGGCCTCCGGCAGCAGTGGGGAGGGAAGGGAGGAGTAGGAGACCCAGAACCAGGACTGAGCACAGCAGACTGGCAGACCCTGCTGCAGTAAAATAAGAGGTTTTCTAATGGGACAGGGAAACACTACCAATTCTGTCCACTGGGACTGCCAATATCAACACAAAAATAAAAGTTCTATGTAGCAGCTTCAAAGTACGAGATGGTCCAAGGTTTACCCAACATAGTCTCACAAAATCCTGTGGAAAACACTGATAAAGCAAAGTGTAACAGGTGTTGCATAATTAAATATTATCTTATATTATCGTGGACATGTGAGGACAATTATTTAGTGGCCAACCATCGTTTTGAATGTCAATCTCGTCATATCGCCCAACCCTAGTCTAAGGTCACTTTTCACAAACTTGTATTTCATTTCTTTTGTTTCTCTGTGTGGGGGTTTCTTTTAATATGTGACATTTACCTCATTAAATTTTGATAAATACTGCACATTTGGACTCAGTTAAACCAAACAATTTAGTATTAAACTTAAACTCATTAAAACAGTAGATTGCCTAGAAGCATATCTCTGCTGGTGTGAACTAATTGCTAAATATAGTATTCCATGTATCGAAAAACTTCCATGGAGCTAAAATGATTAGCTTTTAGCTCCAAAGTGTTACATGCCAGAAATCAAAGCAAACTGATGCATTAATCGGGGGGGGGGGGGGGGGGGGGGGGGGGGGGGGATAGGATTATATGAAAATCATGTAATGGTTTAAGGCTATAATTTAATATTTGCTGCAATCAAATGCGTTTACATATTTACATTTCAGGCACTTGTCAGATGCTTTTCATCACGAGCTCCTCACAACAACCAACTCACAAAATTCCAGAGAGTTTACAACACCAGAGGTAAACTAGAGAGGACCAGGCGGCGGTGTAGGTGTAAAGATTAGTCGTGTGGTAATTCTTTTTCTGCGTGCGGCTGCCACATGAGACAGAGGAGACAGCAGGGTGGAAATAGACAAGAACAGCTGTGACAGGAATGAAGAATGTAAGTGTACTTAAAGGATTAGCATCCACTCCAGAGGTCTGCTTTCACTCACTGATAAGGGAACAGAGAAGTCAATGCAAAATTTTTCATTATAAGTCATTATTGGAAAAATGCTGAGATATATTTGTCACGTCAGTCTGCTGGCTGGCAGAGGTTCATGTTATCTGGAGACTGAATGAACATCTTATATTGCTCATGAATTCAAAAATAGTGTTCTTTATTAATACATCCGACGTGCTTGTGTCATGAATGTTTGATATGATGTTATGATGTATGGCAGCACACATTTTCTTTGGAGGGTTTTCTCATTTCCTGATCAATACAATCACCTCCACCTCTCTTATTTATGATCTGAGCTCAGTCAGCCAAGATATTTGTCATGTTTTCAGCCTTATGTCAGTCATTTTGTAGCAGCATATCATATATGAAGGCCCCTTGCTGGGGAGGAATACACAACTTTTGTGTTGTTCAGGGATCGGAGACTAAAAGTGTTGCAATTGAACAACATAAATCTTTCCCTGGACACAGAGCTGTGTTGTTTGTAGCTCTAAGTGTAGACATTGTTGCTGGTGCCCAGCAGGCTGACTGCTGTCTGCAAGCTATTTGTGGCTATTATGAGTCTATAAAAGGAAATCTGCAGGGCGTTACACACACCAACAGTAATACACTTTGAACTTTGTGAGTCGGGCTGAAAACACTTTTCAGCCCGACGCGTCTTGCTTTCCGTATGTGCTTTGATCATCACCTTAAGTCTTGAGATATTTCCTGAATCGTGGATGCACAACACTTCTGGATGGAGAGGCATTTGAAGCAGAAATGGACCGTTTGAATAACAGTCTGGGGAAGGTAAGAGGGTTTAGAAATACATGTATTTCTTTTGAAAATGTGCACCAGATAAAAAACCTGTGAGGCTGAAGTAATATAACTGTCCTTTCTTTCCAATTTCTGAGCTTTGTAGTTACAATGGTTCTGGCTTTAAAGTTGTTAGATACATTTTACCCCAAAGCTAAATCCTGGAAAATGAAACCTGCTAAAGAATTTGGTTTTAATCCATCAGCACTATTAGCCCCCCATTGAGCCCTCTACCACCCGCTGCCACCTTCCAGGCTTTCACACATGAACATATAGACGCAGTATATAGTCAGATGCTGCTATTTGATCCTCTTATTTCCTGTAGGGTAAAAAACAGAGATCAAACTGCTTTCGAGTGAATTTAAAAGAACAGAAAAGTCACAAGAATGATTGTAAATATATCTTATCAGTGTTAATATGTTGTGAAAAGTGCATTTGAATCACAATGGCATTTCTTCTCCCTTAATATGCTGCTTTTGAAAATGACGTGCATTTGTGTTGTAGTTCTTGTCCCTGTGTATGTGGCTGGGAATGAAAGCATTTGTTTATAATCTGAGGGAGATAACCCAATGTGCTCGGTAGCAGCTGGCAGTGGGCTATATTTGCACGCCCTATCTACTCTGGAGGGAGGGGTAGTGTGTTTGTCTGTAATTAAACTCTTTACTTAGTGACACACCCAACTGTTTATGCTTTTACTGTGGCACACCGTGAGCCGCTTAGATATGTAGTTTAACATATGTGGAGCACAGCGGTTTTTGATTTAAATCAGCAATTATGTCCTCTTTTAAAAAGGAATAGCCAACATGCTCAATGTGGCACTGAACTTAGCGTCATTAAGGGCAAAGAAATTAGTGAATATGAAATTGTAGAGCGCTGCTTAAAGTTGGACTTATGTTTTGTACAGCAGCTTCTACAGAGGAAGCATTGGAGAAGGAATAAGGTCCTTTGCATTCATTTAGTATGTTTCCTTTAAGTATATTTGTCACTTTCTGGTTGCTAACTGTTTATGAATGTCTGTTGTTTTTTTAAAGGTCCCTACATTGGGTGGTCTGCTTCAAAAAAATGATTTAGTGTTGCTTGTATTCGCTGAGAGCACTCACCCAGTGAGGTGACATGTAGCCCGTGTGAGCCAGTGGTGGTTGGAAATGTGATCTGTGAGGACGGCATGACCTCAGTAACACTCAATCAAACGTTTAAGAGGAGGAAATGCTGGCTTTGACCTTTCACAGTGTAAATTTACTCTGCTTTGACTACAGAGGACATGCAAACAAGGAGGTTGCATAAGAGCATGAAAACATAAACAAGTTTATGAGATGGCACATGATTAGTTTAACTGAGGCACTTGTTCTCTTTATTTATTTATAACTGATTTTAGATACCTTGGCCCTCAGACGTGTAAGCGAACCTGCTCAAGCTCAGATACTAGGTGTCATGACACAAAGAACATGGATGGCATGGTGTTAAGGAAAGTGGTAGAAGAAGTACTCATCAGTCATATGACAATGTACAAATACTCCATTACAAGTAAACATTAAAAATGAAAATACTCATTGTACAGGCAGAATGACCCATGTCGGTATTAAATGAGTATTATATAAGGCTGCAAATGGTAAATATGGTGCAAATTCCAACTATTTCACATGCTATTGAGTATTTAAATCTATATCTATTATGTTTTTTTTAACTCATCATAAATATTATCTGGTTAAGTAACGTGTGTGTGTGTGTGTGTGTGTGTATGTATATATATGTATAAATATATATATACACCAGAAAAGCCACAGTAATAATCAAAAAACCCTGATGGGTGTATATATATATATATATATATATATATATATATATATATACTGTATTGCCGTCAAAACTCCACATTTGATAAAATATAAAGATTTTGGCAGAAAAGACATTTTAAATGTTGCTATGGTTGGTAATCTTGAGAAATTAGCAAGAGTAAACTAGATTTAAAGAAATTCCCATCTGAAGAACCCAGCTCAGTGTTGCCAACTCTGGGCTAGCAGCTCCAACAGTTGCCAAGTGGGCAACACTGACAGCTCACCTAAAATCATCTTCCCCTAACATTATCATTATAAACGTAAACAATGAACATTGCTATTGTTAATAGTCACAGCTGTTACGCTACAGGTAACGAGTGTAATGAAGGAAAATTATTGGACAGACTCATTCCAGTCCTGTGAAAGCCTGGATAGTTTTATTTGATTTATTGATGCGAAAAACAAAAGTTTTTTAAAATGACCAACCCTGGCTTTAACTTGCCACTCGTTATTATGTAAGACCCAGGCCGGCTTGTTGGACTGCACTGGATCTCTGAGATTAAAGGTAAAAACAAAACATTTGCTTATTCTTTGACTGAGTCTACGTCAATCAGCAGAGTGAAGTCTCTTTTTAATAGAGTTTCAAGTAAGCGTCACAATAACCTCCGCTGATTATATAAGAAAATGTTGGGGGCCTTCCCAGTTTTCATTTTGCAGATAACCTGTTAACACTGTGGAGAGAAGAATCGGGAATAGTCAACAGCAGAAGTCCTTTGATGAGTGTGTGCAGTGATTGCTGAGGTGAAAATAAATGGGAAATGTTTTCACACATCCAGACTATGAAATTTCATTGAACTCAAACAGCGATGGGAACTGTTTTGCCATTTTTACAAATTGAAGCCTTTGCATTGCTCGCATTTATGTACAACATATAGAGTCGCTCGGCACAATCTTTTTGCAATTCAAGCTTAGTAATTGGAAGTATATTGGTTTCCCCCTTGTATTCCAATTTTACAGCTCTACTTCCTTCGAGATTATAATCACAGAGACATGTTGCTTGTCTTTCATGTATGGGGCGAAGCTTTTACCCACCACAATTCGCAGCTCGACCTCCTCATACATTTCAGTTTGCCCCGGTGAAAGTCTACCAATTATTGCCGATAGTGTGAAAGCTGCACTGAAACCTACTGAACTGTGCAAGCTCAGGGAAAGCTGCAGAGCTGGATGTAATAGATGACTTCTGCAGACAGTACAGAGGTTTCACAGTATGGACCATGTCACAGGTTTTTTAGTTAAAGCTACTAGTCGTGTGATTAAAATGTGATATCACCTGTGAAGCAGTGCTGAAATGTAGTTCCATGAACTCGCTCCCAGATTTGGCGGGTTGTTTATTTCCTGCAGTGGAAACAGCCCATATATTTCAAAGCTTCAAAGTTTTAGTCACCATGGTACAACCTCAAAAAACTCAAAGAAGCATCTGTGGCTTATTTATACAGAGCTTCTGTGCAATATTCATGCCATAGGCTGCATTCACATCAGATCCGGCAGTAACAGCGCTCCCATTCATTTTGAATGTGGGTAGTGCGTGTGGACTGCGTCAATGGGGGCCGCAGGTGGTGCAGAAAAGAATGCAGAAAAGTTGAAACAGAAACCTCTTTTGGAGAAACGCAACCAGACACTGCAACAGTGGCCGATCACAAAACTGGCAATCCAGAGCTATTAAACCCAGCCATTAGGGAACAAAAGACATTAATTGTCGTGCAATCACTCGGACCATTAGTGCCACTACCACACCGTCGCCTCCACGCCTGATCTGGTGTGAATGCAGTCTCATGCAGACGTGAACATGAGCTGATTTCATTGCAACTCATTACTCCTCATTGAGCCTGGGTGTGCTGAGGCTTTGATCTAGAGGGTGCTAAATTGCCTGATCTTTGTGATTGTGTGATTATGGCTTATTAGTGGCGAGATGCATTTACACAACCCTGTGAGGCAGAAAGATAAGTAGATAATAAGATATTCTAAATAAAAAATTGAATGGTATTTAACTGTGAGAAGAAGAGTAAGTGACTAAAACAAGGATTTTGTGGAGAACTTAACAATATCCCAGAAGAAGTCCCATAATGCTTGACTCATCAAGTGTTTGTGCTTCACAGGAACATTACTGGGAAGTTAGTATGAAGAGTTTGTAACAAAAAAGACGATTTGTTCCTCTTCTGTCTGTTTTTACAGGTTTCAATAGGAGTGCCATATAAGTCTTCTTTTTTCACATTCGTGCCAGTGGTGCGGACATTACCAATTGAAAGCATTGTGACTGAGGAGGAGAGATCTGGAGCTCTCACAGGAAAACCAAGTAAGGTAAAGCAGCAACACCCACACACACGCACACACACGCACGCACGCACACACACACACACACACACACACACACACACACACACACACACACACACACACACACACACACACACAAGCAAGCAAGATAAAGAGTGATATTATTGTCAACTGGTTTTCATTATCTTTAACACGATCATGACTTTGATTACAAGGCGTTTACCAGAATGCACGTGCTGACTTAATATATGCTGTTCATTTAGCTGATTGACTTTTCCTTGGATTGTCACCTGATGCTTGAAGTGTTATTTTACGTCTCATCTCTGTTTGCAACCGGTAGACAAACTTGCTCGTGTTTTATATTTTGGGGGAAATTCCCCAGCATTGAAAATGAACCCACTCTGCCTGTCTGAGTCCTCACTAACATTTGTCCAGTTTATCCCATAAATTGATGTAATCTAGTTTTTAAGCCTGCCGCTTTGTGCTACATGCTAAGACTACCAGTTTGAATGCACCCAGACTGTCACTGTTTAACGATGATGACAGCATATGAATGTGACCATTTTCTATATTTGATGTGGCAGATATGCCTTTCACCTCCTCACTCTCCCTTTATTCTCTAAATTGCCTTTATAATTTTTTTTATCAAACTTTTGACCCTCGGCTTACAATACAATTTATTGCAAAGTTCTTTCAATTTTGATAGTATTCATCACGCATTTTGAACAGTAGAGATGAAATAACTTGCAAAATCTTTATATGAATCTCTTAATAAGGATTTTGACCAACATGAGTGTGGCATAATGTTATTTCTTTTGAATAGAAAGTGAAATTAAAACTATAATAGGTCTATGAGCCAGAAAATATAATTTGACTACTTTTAAGCCTTTTCAAATGACCCTAGTTGGGACCAATCATGTCAGTGGCTGAAGGGTTAAAGGACAACACTTTGCCTCTGGGCAAGAATCAATCTCACTCTTACCTGCAGCATTTTAGCAAATACACCACAACTTTCTTCTCAGCCGGTGAAACAGCTGTCAGCGGGACTCATCCTCAAGGAGAAATAAGCAAAAACGGATTCACACAAAATAATAATCGACTTATCTTGTGTACGTTTTCTACAAAGGTTTTGACACTATAGTGGGAATGAAAATCATTGATCAATATGATTTGACATCCAATTATTTTGTATTCCAGGTGCCAGACTCACACAGCACATATTAATGCATCATGTTGTTTCAAGATGTGTATATCAATACCAAACATATTCCTGAACGACCTCAAGGGATCAAATCAGATTCACTATCTCTCTCTTGCATGTACATTTGGTTTGATAATCAGATACTTAATAAGTAATTGTGGACCAATCAGATTCTTTAGGTCACTGTATAAGAGTGCATTATATAGAAGAGTCTGTTTTTTACATTACAAATAAAATAAAATAAAATAACTTACTGCGACTACTTTAATGCACCCAAACTACAAATGTTCAATAGAAAGTTATTGAAAGCAACCATCGTGGGGGCTGATGTAGACCCTCATTAGTGTCGATTGCCGAAGGGGTTAATGTGCTTTTGGATCTTCATCCAGCATCAACATTACGGCAGCAGCACATCTCTGGGTGCCTCGGGATAGCGGACTGCGCCTGCTGCCTGATGTCAGACTTCAAAGGCGTTCTCACTGGCGGGGTGGCACCATTACTTCCCCCACTGCTTTTACATAGAGGAGTGACAGACCTTCATGCTGTGAACCGCCAACACATGACTACTCAAAACACTAAACAACCCTGTGTTTCAGCATACATAGGGTGTATTATATTTCATAGATGCACAATGTTAGATCGAGTGTCACTATGCATGGCTTTGTGCTCATTTCCCACTGCCATGTCTTCATTTGAACACCATTTCCACTTCATTAGTTATTTTTTCCTTCTAAAACTCTATCTCCATCTTTCTCTCGTGGAGGGGTAATAGTCAAAGTACTCATTGGGCAGAATGGTCCCTTTCAGAGGTTTATATTACTATATTTAGTATATTATAATGTTGCATTATTATTGCACAACATGTAGTTTAACCTGGAGCAAATTTCATCTATATGCTACTTTATATAGTGACTTCAAATTTGTGATATTGGACTATACAAATACAATTGCATTTAATTAGATAGAAGTAGGGAGTAGAAAGCTGGGGAGGGGCCATCACAAGATGGTCATAGTGGAATGCAAAAAGTGTGTTTCCCAAAATGTTAAACTGTCCTTTTGACACACTATTTATATTTAAACGTTCTTACACAACTTATAAGTAGTTATTTGCTTTGTATGAAAATGCTTTTCTGCTAGTTTGTGGTGCTGAGGTAAGTTGATAATCTCTTCATGATCACAAAACTGCAAACTTAATAATATATCACATTATTGTACATGTAGTAGGCTAATTATACATGTAATATGCAGGGTTTGCTGGGTTCAGTTGGCATGTTAACTAGCAAACAGAGCAGCCTGACGTCCACCTGCTGGTACTCGGAGTCAAGCCAGGACAGAACATCTTTAAGCTGTTTGTGAGCATCACAAACAACAAGCCAACACTGCACCGGATCTGTGTCTGGAAACCTTATCTCAGTCGTTGCAGTTGGACTACACAGAAACCTGTTTTTCCTCTGATGCACTTATTGAGAGGAATTGTGGCACAAGGTGGATTTCGTGCTTTCTTACACCTGTTTTTTGCCGTTTTAACGCATGAAGGATAAGTAGCACTCCCTGTGGAGAGACAGCTTCTATATTTAGTTACAAAACGGCAGAATGTGAAGGATTACCTTTGAGACAATTGGCAGCTCCTTATTCCACCACTCTAATTCACAGCAGCCTGTGCTTTTCATTATGTCCTATTGAGAGGAAATAAATGATGCTTCGTAGATTTCAAATTAGTAAGTAATGATGTAACCTCAAGTGGCCATTATCAGTTTGCATACTGAGTGGCCACCATTGATTTAAAATGGTGCTACTAACTATCATCTTCCTGCTTCAAATGTGTGGGTTTCTTTTCTATTCCTACGCAACCCATGTGCATCACAGATCTTCAAACAGACTAAATTAGTTGAAGTTGGAGCAGATATTCCTCTCTGAAATCCACTGTACGACTATTCTTTCTGAGGTATTTTGTTCAGTTTCGTGCCAGAAGACGCACATCTCAGCTAATGAGAAACAGCCAAAAATAAATGGATCACATCTTAATCGTCAAGAACTTTGCCTAAAGCTAGAACCATACCAAATGGGATTAAATAGTCAAAATAATGAGTTCATGACGAAGTAGCTGTAATTTTTCTCTCTTGCATGAACTTTCTGTGCATATAAATTACTCTAATGGCAAATTTGATTGTGTTTTGGAAAACTTTGATTCCAGCAAGTCGTCCAAAGTTATTACGGTATCAGCATAATGTGCATTCCTAAGACATGTCAATAGGTTTACACAGGAAAAACTGTATTTGATTTCAGTGCTAAATATAAAACTGCTTCTGACACACTATGTGACGATATTATTTACGTGAGCTGACATTCATGTTAAATACAGTCCTAGGAACAAGTGTCATTCTAGCTGCCTTTCATGTGTTTGATTACTGCTTATCTACAGTAAGGTAACAGGAAAGCACTGAGAGAATTATATCATTCATTTCAAAAACTGAAAGGTGTCATTATCATGTGGTGTCGTATATTGTTTTTGGATCATAATTACTATAATTGTGGGAGTTCATCTCAGTAACGATGCATGTCATAAGCAGTTACCCTTTAGCTCCCCGTGAATATCACTCATATTACCCTTGAGTATTCCTTTAGCTCCAATTCATTCTCATACAATAAACCATGACTATTTGAATCATATCCTATATAATGTAATGGCCTGAATTTATGTTTTGGTCAAATGATATCAAATTGCAGTCACAATCGTTCACAATGTTGAGTTAAAGTAAATGATCATCATCTTGAATAATCACTTAGCTTAATTTAACATTAAGACTGGCAACAGAAAAAGCCGGCAAATGAGGTTTAACATGTTAAATAGTGAGCTGTAGAGGTGTTGCTAACTTTAATCTTTAGTTCAGAATTACCTTTCTTTGCCAAGTAGGTGTGCACTTACGAGGAATTTGACTCTGTTTTTTGCATATCTGTGGATGTACTTACACAGAAATAGAAGGACAACAGAGCTGGACAAACAAAGGTAAAAATAGATTGAATAGATACACAAGTAGTGAAAAACATATATTATATAATATAAAAAGCACCAATGACCAACAATAAAACGAAGAGTGCAAAGACATACATACTGAATTGATACATATAGGCTGGATGCTTATGTACAGTATGTATATGTAAAGGTGTCTCTAGACTGTATATACAGTGTAGGATTTATATTGACAGTGACTGATGACATGTACATATCGAAATGTAAAATGTGCATTAAAAACTGTTAAATTATCATCTATAATGGCAGCGGTGGATATTTTGGTGTTAGAGGGTTATTGAGGGTGTTGGACTCCGTTGGTTTTGTGTACTGTGTTCTGCCAGAGAGCTCTTTCAGAGGGGAGAAGCTGAAACAGGTTGTGTTCGGGGTGTAAAGGGTTTTTTTCCCGCCAGTTTCCTGACTCTGGAGGTGAATATGTTCTGGATGGAGGACAGGCTGGCATCAATGATTTTCTCTGTAGTCTGTTCCTGTTTTTTGGTGTTTGATCCAAACCACACAGCGCTAGATCTGCAGAGAAAAAAATGGATTATTGCAATGTTGAACACACATCCTCTGCCTTTTCCCTGATGGTGTCTATGTTGGAACTTCACTTCAGGTCCTGGGAGATGAAACCTGAAGACTTCCACAGCAGACACAGTGTTGTTCAGAAAGGAATGGCACGTTATCTTTAGAACGAGCTAAGCTATTAGTGTCCCCCTGTTTCCAGTCTTTACGCTGAGGTAATCTAATCAGCTACTCGATAGTGGTATCAATCTTCTCATGTAACTCTCAGCAAGAAGAAAAGTATTTCCCAAAATTAGAATTTCTTCTTTAGATTTTATATTTAATACATGTTTTTAGTTTACTATATGCTGGCATATTTTTTTCAGTGCCTGGTTATCAAAGCAGTAGTTCTTATACTACAGTAGGCTGTATTTCAGAGGCAATACATAACAATTAATTGAGGATGGTCACTGGTCAGTCAAGACAATATTTTTATTGTTTGTTCTTGCTGTTTAGCGATACTTTGTGATCACATCACTCGTGTGAGACTCTGGACTGTCTGTCGTCTTGGTTAAAGTTCAAACATCATTTCAAGCACATTCATCTTGCAGAAAGTTAAAAGCTTAATGCTAACATAAAATGCTAACATTTTCACGTATATTTAATTAAGTTGATTTGGGTGGACCAGGAGGAGCATGGGTTAAATGATGTGTATCGGCAAGCCTCTCCTCAGTTGTTCAGTACTGCCCATACGGCTTGTACTACTCTGACGTCAGCATGAGCTTGTACATGTGAATTATATGTGTCGGGCATGTGGTGTGTTGAAACCAAGCACACCCCCTTGAGCTCAAAGAGGCTCGCTGAAGTTCACCTCAGGTTTTCTCAGGTTTCACTTGCTCAGTTCCTCCTAAACATTTGCCTCATTTTCTCCTGTCAGAACGTCGCTGTGTCCCATGAGAAGACAACCGGGCCGACCATGTCGAACAGGGAGATTTTAAAAGCAGAGATTGTCTTTATCAAAGGACACACAACCCAACCAGGGACAACACATCAAGTAAGTACAACATGAGCACTCTCAATGTCCTCTGAAAACTTTGACAGAAAGCTTTATACTTGCCATGTTACAATATTAATATGTGCGTGTGTCAAATACTGTGTATCTGTGGATCTATACAGGGTAAATATACACTGATCAAGTTGGCATACATCTAACATTGTCAAGAGATAAAATACATGAATGAGACAGTCCAAGGTGGACATTTATCGCTTTTCAAATCTTCAATATTTTGTAATACTTCACTCTGGCTTTTAAGAATTGAAAGTGACAATAACGATAACTTTATAGTTGCCATTTATTTATTTATAAAACTTTGTTTGTGTTTTTTCAGCCTTCACTGGATCACGTGAGCCTCTCTCAAACCAAAGTCTCTCCTTCAGTCGCTGTTCAATCTGAAAATATCCCCAACCACGGAGCTGCCGGGACAGCCTCTATGGAAACAGCTGTTGATAAACACAGGGGCATTTCCCAGCAGCAGTGTCACGATACCTCTGGACTTGCTGAGGTTAGCTCTGGTTACTTTGTGAATAGAGCGCATGTGTCAGAAGACGGAATGAGCCCCACACACTCTGCGGACCTGTTCCCCACCCCGGCTTCCTCCAGAGAGTCCATCCTCTCAGAGTGCTCGGACGGAGAGAAGAGCTGGTCGGCTGCGCAGCTTTCCTATGTAACCTCTCCTGTTTCTTTCAGCCGAATCGGTTCTCCCTGCTCATCTGTCTGCTCTGGCATCTTCTCCCCCGCTGTTGTCCAGATCAAGAAGCACTTTCTCGCTCCTGGCTCTAGTCTGGTTCACACCCCTGGTTTCTCATCCTGCGAGAGCTTGTCCTCTGTCTGTGCCCAATCCCCTCCTCCTCGTCCCCGGCACCGGCCTCCTCTCACCCGACTCTCCCTCCTCACAGCCATCCTAAGAAAAGGCCGCCTTCCTGTCCTGTCCTCTGCAATTCAGAGGCCTTACACCCCCTGCTGGCCTATGAACCCTGTGACCCTATCCTTCTGTAATGCATGCTCAGCAGCATCCAGTGTGGCCTCCATTCCCCTTGACTTTTCCTCTCAGTTCTCCTCATCAGCGTCTTTAGATAGTCAGAGCCACGACCACAGGGAGCCTAATAGATGCGTCACAGCTCCTCCACCCGTGCGATCAAATGAGCTCCGCAGAACGTGCCCTCAAACACAAGTGAGAAGAAGCTCGGAGCAAATTCGCTCAAGCTGTGCGCCTCGATGGGAGCAGGTTATTTCACCTCCGGCAGTGAAGAGCACGCTACCCCGAGCTCCATCTCTATTTTGCTCAAACTTCAAATCTGTTTCTCCACCTCAGCATGAAGAAATTGACTATGCGATTTCCAAAAAGCTGCAACACACACACAAGTCCCCTGAGCTAAAGCCCATCAACACTGACACGTACCTCAAGGACCCTGCAGATAATAACCCGAAAAAACTCATCTCCCCATCCACTAAAGTTATGTATGAGCAAGAGACCTCTGCGCCCCACAAATGGAGTCGCCCGCCAAATTCATCTCTCGCAAGGCTTCACTCGCTTTCTCAACAACTGAGATCTCCACCTGTTTGTCCCCCTCGGCTTCAGCCATCTCAGTCCCGCTCACCCGGTGACACAGCATCATCACCTGCACGAAACACCACAGGGAGGTATGAGTCAGGGAGGAGCTGCCCTGATTCCAAAAGTCCCTCAGCATTAGCTGGTTTTCACAAAACTCGCTGTCTGTCTCCTTCCCGCTACACACCCATCGCTTTTCTGGGATGGCCGTCACCCACCAGCTCCCCGACGCCTACGCCCTCTCCTGCTCCACCAATCAGAGACTTCGCCCTGTCCCCTTCTTTCTCCATGCGCTCCACGCCCTCCCCAAGGCCCGCGAGTGGAATATCAGACTTCAGTGACGGAGAGGGTAAAAAAAGAAAGGTAGCCGCTCTGCTTGCCATATGCATGTTTAAACTGAGAATATTATTCAATATGCTCCCTGTGACATACTCGTCTCCCACATTATGGAGCTAAAAATAGACTTTGCTCACTTGATAGCTGGATATCAAGTGCTGTTCTCTGTCTGTAGCTGTTTTTAGATTCAGATTCCTTATTTGTTGATGTTTTTATAGATCTTTGCTTTGCAGATATTTCAAACTGTTTGCTGGTTTGTAATGATTGACACATCTGAAATGTCATATGTTGAAGCAGGAGGAAACCCATCATCAGTAAATCAATACAGAAGCTTTTCAGAACTCTGGTTTCTAGGCCAGACATACATGCTCGACATCATTAACCACCAGGAGTCCAATTTATTCAGAGCAAACAGGGAAATATAAGTCAATGTGGGACTCGGCCGTCTTGCCCGTCAGTGTGGAAACGTTGGTTGTAACTGAACTTTTACAGTCAGTCAAATGAGCCACCTGATCAGCTGTGACAGCAGGCGAACACACGTCAGTATCGACTGTTTAGCATGATTAATAGCCTGCGGCAGTGTGAGATAAAACATGCTTGAGGAAATGTAAAATGTTAATCAATTCATATTAAGTCTGCTTTTTTCTCTCTATGAATTCCAGACATACAAGATTAAATTAAGCTACAAATCGCTCGCTGCAATTCCTACAAACACCCTTCTATTGGATCAGCAGGTAAGTTAATTTGTTTGACTCTAATCCCACAAACTCCTCTCTTTATCCTGTTAAACATCCAGACATATGAAGCCCGAATGGAAGTTTGATTCAGGCAATAAAGCTAATTTTACTATGTGGAACATTACATGATGAATGTCAAATAGGAATTAACTCCAAAGGTATAAAGTGTGTATTAAAAAAGGACTGTTCTTTAAAAAAAAAAAAGAAGATACATCTCATATCTCTAATCATCAGGCTTTAAAGATAATTACATCTTGATTTGTATTTGAAACAACTTGTTTTCTCATTTCATAAGGACTAAAACAATCAAATCGGACTCAAAGAGAGGTAAAAAAACATGGCATATTGCTGTGTTATCACTGCAGCGTTTAAGCACTTTGAGCTGCAGAGGAGGGAGATCTGTGAGAGTGGATGAATATTATTTGTCTGGAGGAGATGTTGCAATGCTGTCTAAGCCATCTGTGTAATCCCTCATGGAAAGCACTAGCAGCAGTCGAGAGCTCAATCTGTCCACTCTGCTTTGCATTGACAGGCAATAGAGAGAGAAGAGAGTCCATGTGACAGTTTGGACAGAGGTGAAACATTTGACAGAGGTATTGCAGACACCCACGCTAAGGTATTACTGCTCACATTACTGCTGGTTTTCACTGGACCTTTCATACAGCAGTCCGCTGACTTCAATCATTTTCTACAGATGTGTTCACCTGCTGAGCTCCGGCAACAGTCAGAGGAACTTTATGCAGTTATTGATGAGCTACTGGCAGATTCCACTCCAGCAGTGAGTTCAGATATATTATTTAAAAAAGAAACATGTGCAAATGTTGAATTGTAATATTGATTATGATTTTATATTTTTTCAACCTTTAAGAGCAAATCATCCGGGTCACAGCAGCCCTCCCGGTCATTAACTACCGACGTTGGTCTGCAGGTAACTGATGATGCTTTAACATCGTGACATGAATGACAAACAAGAGGATTTATACCACTCTCACGTCTGTGTGCTTTTATAGGGGTTGTGCCTGACATTTCATGTATTTCTACATCAGAAAATGGTCTGGCTTAAAGCCCCCATGAAACCACAGTTGGTCATTTGGATTTTTGTATGAATTAAACACTATATAACATGTTAATCGGTGATCTTTAGAGGTGCTGAAAGGTGGATTTTATTGCCTTTGGACGGAGCCTGGCTAGCTGTTTTCAGTCTTTATGCTAAGCTAAGCTAAATGGATGCTGATCGGTATCTTGTTTTCACATTTACCTGACATATTTTGACATATTTTGTATCCTTTGAAACTTCAATGTACTTTGAAATGAAGTTTGACCAACACTTTTCCACACAATTGGAGTTTGTAAATATTAACCCAAATGTAATAACATCTACCTACTTACCTACAAAGAAGAACCCTCCATCTGGTTTCCACATAACAAAATTCACATGATTTTTTTCCCAATAGTTCTGTTTTGTTTCAAATATTTCTCTTTTTCTTTTTTTCTTTCAGCAGAACAACTCATCATTTACAAAAGCCTTGGGACGTGAGACCAAATATGTGAGTAAGAGTAGTTTTGTCTGTTGAATTAAAGGCAAACGCTTATAAAGTATCATTCCTAATTCACAAAACTGACATGAAGGTCGATCATTTCATATTTTTGCTTGTCTTTACATCAAAGCTTCAGTACTTCAAGTGTTTTCTTTTATCAGTACGAGAGCAGATTGCTTGTAAACGCTCATCCAAACAACTTTACACTCTATTCTGTGCTTCCTTATTTCTACACTGTGGTATTGCTACTTCAATACAAGATCTAGTATTTTAGTATTCTTCAGTCACGGGATCCCCTAGCATTACTAGAGTTGGATGCAAAACCGCATTCGATCATTGCCAGGGTTGTTTCTAGATGGTACCCCACAATTCTTCAACACTCGCTCAATGGTTACGGTTAGTTGTTGACCTCCAATGGTTAGGACAAAGATAACTGATTCTCGGGAGAGTTTTCGCAAATTGGGGTTTACATTCAAGACACAAGCTGTACCCAGGTGTAACAATTAGTTGGGGTCCCCTCTGGATACAGTACACAGTGTGTACAAAAAAAAGAGCTCACACTCCACACTGAATGTCCTTGGGTCAGCAAAACACCTGCCAAGTGAGAAGTCGAAGGACAGACATACATACAGAGACTCGTTCCATTTTGTGAGAGACTATGTTGATCATTTTCTTCTCCACTGTTTACTCAGGCATCTGTATGCAGCTTGCACCCATCTACAGGTGTGGAAAGAAAGCTCATGAATACTAAAAAGGTATTGTACATATTCAAATATTTTCTGACAAAGTTCAGGCTACTGGATTTGCTGTAACACTAACGATGTGAAGGAAGCAGGAATTAATTCCCACTCTGCTATCAACATTTTTCCTTCCAGACAAAGCCCGGGGTTATTCGCCCAATGACGGCCATTCCAAGGCTGACAGTCGAGGACGATGAAAACTTTCATCCAAAACCTCTCCGGCAGTTTGTCGTCAAACCGACCTCGACTGACAACAAAAAGGTAGGCTGGTGGAATTAGCTCATATCACCGTGCAGGAATCTGTGTCTGCGCATGTTTTCAAACCCATATAGTGATCACATTAGTTTTACTTTTATTTTAAGTAGTAGCACCTACACTCCCTTGACAATATAGGTGTTTAAAGAGAAATGTTTCAACTAGACTCCCACTTTGAGCAGCAGAAGAAATTCAATTGACTAAAGAACCTTCTCAAACTACAATCCACTTATCTGCTGTCCATCCATATGCCTGGTATGTTCCAAAGATGAAAAAAGAAGAAAAATTAAACAGGTAATCACCATCTCCTGATTAAGTGAACACTGCAAAGGGAATTGGAAAGTAAGTTAGGTGGAGATATTAAATTAAGTTTGAGCAATCAAAGCAATATTTTAAAATCGATTTCCTCTACCGCACCTTCTTTGTAAACCATTTATCCTAATATACTCATACTGATTACTATTTTTCCAAATAGACACACGCTATTGGTGTGTAAAAATCAGACTCATGTGGTAAGAGCAAAATGAGGAGTTTCCTCTGAACTCGGGCTAATGGTTTGAACGTTTTTTTGTAGTGAGAGCGACCAAATCTAATCATCTAATCAAGAAGACGCTTCACACTCTGCAAAATCACGTCTCTCCACACCGCTCATGCTTATGTATTAGTTCCATAAGTAATCAGTCATAAATTACTGTTTTGAGATTCAATAAAAAATGTTCAGAACTAACATTCTCGTGCTTTGTATTTTAAACATTACCATTTTACTATTTACCATTCATTTGAGTTACAATTTTTAATTAAAGTGCAATATTCATACGATTTGGTAAGCTTTTCACTAATTATTTCTTACATATGATACCCCCCCCCCCCCTCCTGCTTTTATTATTTTCAGCTTTGTGAAATGATAATGACTTCGGGGTCTATTCCAGTTTCAAAAGCCCTATATGTAGAAAGTTTGAGTGATTATAGCGTAATTCAAATTATTGTGATGGCTTACATTCAATTTAAGGCCAATGTCCGAAACTTACAAATCCTACAAATGTTATAGCCCAACCCATACTAAATTATAGATATTGCAATATACTTCAGAGTACTTTAGAGTACATTGTTCAGTGCCTCTGTTGAGATTAAAAATGTCTCTAAAGTATAACAAATCAAGATCTTGACTAAAATGATTTATGATTGATGTTGGGAAAATGGGGACAACTTCCATCTTGTCTCCAGGACAAAATCAATAGCATTAAAGCCTATAGCTTAAAGACGATGTTTTCATTCTGACTGGAAGAAATTGGAAACCTTCATACCTTGGCCTTCAGCTGTCTATTGCAGCTGAGTAGGCCATGCTGCTTCTTCTCCTCTTGTTTCGATTTTTCCCCACATCGCTTGTCTCGTCAGTCAGCCTCAAATCCTCTGAAAGGATGATTCCTTTTATTTCACGAGCTGTCAAGGTCCCGTCAGTTTTCCAAACGTCTTCTTGTCAAACTACTTTAACTGGAGAGCTTAAAATAATTCTGCTCAGCTTTCCATCGAAGGCGTTGAAGCAGTGTAGAGTGCAGAGTTTTTGATGAAACATCATTTTAAAGCGTTCAATAGAGAAAAACAACATGAAACTGCTTGGCTCCTCAGTTGATCTACTCTTTACTCAAAGCATGTCTTGGAAAATCACTCTTCACTCTGCCTCAGAGAAAGTCAGTTAACAGCTTCAATTTGCCCGCTGATGAAGGAAAAAAGGTTTGAAGAGCCATCAGGAGGATAAATAAATGCCTGGCAATTCATCTGCCGAGCCTTTTATCGTATAATGAAAGACGGTAAAATATGCAGAAGAAAGGACACAGGGGACCCCGGTGCAAGAAATGTATTTTCTCTCTGTATGTGTGTTATTTACTGAGTTTATACATCAAACTGTTGTTCCACATCAATATTGTTATGAACATTTACTGCAATGCAAACGTATTTATCAGGCCAGTTTTCATTTCCCAGCTTCTTTTCACACAGAAGGTGAAGTGAACCTGGAAAAAGAACAAAACTCAGTTTGATAGCAAATGTACATGATCATTATCACTGAAAGCTCCTTCAATGGAATGCACAAGGTTACGCTTCTTGTGTAATTCTGAGCTGTAAATTATAGTCTGAATGGTTTTGTTGAATGATGTGTTGAATGATATAAAATGTCAAGGTCAACAAAACAGACTCAATACAGATATACAAAGAACTGATGCGACTGTGAACATTTAAACCTTAATGTCAACAATCTTCCACACTGGAGAGATCTTGACATGTTTGATGCTAAAAACACTATTTTTTCCTCTGAAAGGCTGCTATTTACCTTCAGAATGCCATCGTGGTTTACGATGCAGATAGAATTGTTAGCTTTATTTCTAAGGCCGTGGAATATCTAAGCTTTGTAAATGGTTTGTTGTGATGCGGAGCATAATAATGTGCAGAGTGTTGGGAACCATGAGCTGTAACATTGATATTCAGTGCGTGATGCAATCTGCTTCTTACCTTGGCACGGTCGACTGCGTGGGGTTTGTCCTGCTGTTGTCATTACACATCAGATCTTTGATTAATTACAGTTGACACAGTTGTATGCAGCGAGGTAATCATTAATATATCATCTTTATTCTTGTTGATTACATTGAAGGTGAAGTTTAATGTCCATGTTGAAGTTGTCGTGCGATGCCAACAAACACTTCTGCTTAAAATTTGCAGTTAAGATAAATTAAACTTCAAAATCAGTTTACACTTGCATTTTTGTAGTTTAGATTCAATTCAATTTAATTATGTCAAGACTTGGACTGAAAAGCCCAAAATCATGAATCATAAATTATCCTCAGAGGGCTTTACAATCAAATACAACATCCTCTCTCCTGGGACCGAGATATGCTGCCTGTAGCTGAGCCATGGCAAACCTGAGCCAGCCCTAACTATAAGCGTTGTCAAAAAGGAAAGTCTTAAGCCTACTCCTAAAAGTGATGAGTGTGTCTGCCCCCTGGACTGACACTGGAAGCTGGTTCCAGAGAAGAGGAGCTTGATAACTGAAAGCTCTGGCTCCCATACTACTTGTTAAGACTCTACCACAAGTTACCCCACATTCAGGGATTCAGATATTGATATTATGGCATAGTTCCACATGAGAAAAAACACTATAATTTAGAGTAGATACCCATCTCATGTTTGAATAGTGAATATGAAGCTATAGCCAGCAGCCGGTTAGCTTAGCTTAGCATAAAGACAGTAAACAGGGGGAAACAGCTAGCCTGGCTCTGTCTGCCGGTAACAAAATCCGCCCAACAGGACATCTAAAGCTCACCAATCAACACATTTAATCTCGTTAGTTTGAGTGGTACAAAGGCTGAAGTGTCAAACTGAGACATTGATAATGACATAGCGGTTTTCAGGCAGCCGGTGGAGACTCTAGGAAGTGTTGTACAAATTTAACAAATGAGATAAGAATTTTATTGTGTTGAATGTTATACTAACTGACTGATTGATACATGTCATGGTCATAAAGTGATGTCCTCTCGTTAGACTCTGTAAGTGTTTAATCACAGCAGCTTTTTTATATGAAATTGTGGCTTGTATTGCATGCTCTAAACAAAAAAACAGAATAACATAAAACATCTGGAAGAAAATACACCCGTTCCCCGTAATGCTTACACACACACACACACACACACACCTACACACACACACACATATAATAAAAAATATATATATAATTCCAAGCAGAAAGCAACGTATTTTATGTCACCACTGGGTATGTTTTCCAGTCTTTGGTAGAATTAAAGCAGCATGAGGATGGGGGGTGCTTGTGAGCACACGTTCGTCATTGATTAAGATCAATTGCAAGAAATATGGATATTGATTGTCGCTCATCAAAGGGTTTAAGTGTCAATGTCAGTAGACAATCACAACCCTGTAATTGAATATGCAATCTGCATGATGTGACAGCCCATTCATGAGCTCTGTTGTTCATTCGGGCCTTTTGCTGTTGTCATTGGTTACACTGATTTCTCTGTCCGCGGCCGACTCATCACAACTCAACAATTACATTGTATGTTTTAGTCTCAAACGAGAGTGACTTTAGCGCCACAGCCTTAGATCACCATAATCACCAGTAGCAGGTTGAAAGTACAGAAGATGTAATATTATATAATATCTCTCTGTATATATTCCTGTCAGTGTTGGGCAAGCTATTCAGGAAACCTTATTCATTATTTGTAAGTTTCTTTTTAAGGATTAGTATTAATTTACTTATTACTTGATATCAAAAGTTAGAAGTAACGTTACTCGTTATAGTACTATATTACTTTAACTACACACATCAGACTGGTTTGATTATATCTCAATATTCTGCTTTTTATGAAGATGTCTGGTCACCATAGCCTCTGTTCCAACTATGAGACCAGTGATGTAACTGAGACAGTATTTCATGATCACCACACCGGCAGATCGAGATTCACCTTCACTCAGCCGTTTTGCACTTCGTGCTGCTGCACATACTGTACATGAACCAAAATAGAAGGTGCACATTGAGATGCCCACACCGTTCGTGCGCCTACCACCTTGTACGTGAGAGTAGGGGCATTTGCACCCTTTGTGAACATATCAAATTTCATTTAGATTTGCATGAACCAGTGTCGCTAAGGGTTTTCATCCAGACCTTTTATTCATCTTCTCCCTCTGAACATACAGTAACTGTTACCATGAGTTGTGTGTCCACATTTCTTATTCATCTGTTATGTTAGTTGACTGTTGTATTGGATATGGCTGTGTGTGTGTTCTGCATTACTTGTTCTTCATTGTAATAGATAGATACATTCTTAAAGTTACCTTGTGGAGATTTTGACCACTAGCAGTGCTATAGAGCACTGTGAACAATGAGTGGGTCCCTGTTTTGTTGGACTTTAACACAGATCTGTCAAAGGCGCGGGCTTTACCTGCCTTGGCAGAGGAAAAGTGAACCATTTTGTTGAGCCTCGAAACAGAACATTGCACTGAGTTTGATCAATGACCATATTCACCACCTGGCCCACCTCAATGCTGCAGTAGGCTTGTGTCTTTGAGTGCTGGCTTGCTCTGTGAAATACCAACTAGTGGCATCTAATGCAAAATGAATAGACAGTAAAGACATAAACTTAAAACAGTTTCTCTGCTTCCTTATGTGTAACTGAGCTACGTGCCTCCTCCACATTTACACAAATCCTGTCTTTAGCTCTTTTCCATAATGTAGAGCCTCACCAACGTTTGCATATTTCACTCTGTCAGCTTTACAGCACAGTGGCAAATAATCTCATGTCGATTCCTGTGTCATTAGCCACTGCACCCCTGCAGTGCCACTGAATCCATTAATTAAACACATTGACTTTGTGAGACAGGGTGACACTCCTTGTGATGTTCATTTCATGGCTGTGAGATGACACAAATAACATTGAAATGTAAGCCTCATTGGGATAACATCAGATGGACTGGTTTGAAAATACGGTCTGTGGAATAGTAGTTATAATAGTATTTTCAGCGTGGATGGATGGGCATATGCAACATTTGACATTAAAGACGACAGTTCTCGTCTCTGATCTTTCAGCCAATATGGAAGACGACACATCCATTTAGAGCATCACAATTATGTTAATAAGTCGAAGGGCCAGCCAAAATTTTAATAATAAATGGTGCAAATATAGAGCAGGTGATTGATGTCACCATGCAATCCAGAGAGATAATTGTCAATTATAATCAAATACACAATGAATATTCATCCCAGTGCAAACCTCAAGCAGCTGCAGCGAGATCCAATCAATTCAAGCAATTTCACTGTGGGCTGAAATCAGTCGAGCAACAATTTGGAAATTGCTGCTGCTGTTTTTTTTTTCCTCTGGTCACTCTTACTCATAATGCATTCACCTAAAAACCGATGTGTCCGTTTCTGTTTCAGGTGGAAAGTATGAGTCTTGAAGAGGCAAGAGAAGATTGCTACACAAGTTCAAAAAGGCAAAAGTTTGGAGAAGAGAAGAAGCCCGAGAGAAGAGGTCCACTCTCAGTATTTGGTCTGCAGATAATGGAGCCTGATGACCAGACAAATTTATTATGACTCATATTTAAAACACTAAAGTATTAACTCTTTATCCTACATTATTTTATTTTTTAATGAACTACTAAAACACAACCAGTAAGGGACTCTGTGCTAAGCCCCGCACTTTGCTGCTATACTTTGCAAGCTGCTAGAGCTACCATGGAGCCCACACTGTCACTCCCTGAATAAATATTCTAAATTTTTTGGAAAAATGTGCGTTGTATCCAGTAGGGTAAGCTGATTCAGCAGCGAAAACAGGTTGGAACGATAAAAGATAGTGAACCACCACATCACCTGGCGATCAAGACAAAAGACAATGAAATTAAGGAACCACACTGTTCCTTTAAAGATGGGTAGGTCTTTTCTCACTGTTAAAATTATTTTTTCAAAAGCAGCATGTGTGTACATTCAGTTTACCTTCACTAACTACCGTAGCAGAGAACTCCTTATACTCTGCTATTGTTAACTCCACATGTTTTTATGTAGAAATTTAACAATTTGAAAAACATGTATCTCCTTCCAACCTCTCTGGGTAACTACAAAGTATCACTTTTACACAATGTTTAACTAACCATGACTATCACTAAATCCACAAAACGAGCCTGAAAATTAAGAAAATAAAAAAAACATTGCGCATGAGAGTCTATGGAGCAGAGCCGTATAGTTGTCGGACCCTAGTCGGAGCTGGCCGATGCTACGCCATCAGTCTGCATTCGAGGGTCAGGACTTAGCGAAGGGTCAATATGACCTGATTTCATAAAAACGGACAAAAACGGACCTTTCTCTAAGCCCCACCCCCTTACTTAATGTTGCTACGGCACATTTACAGTTTGCAATGATGAGTGACAGGGATCAGTGATAGGTGACAATTGGTCCTTAGTTACACACAGAGGTAGAGATGTTCGGTATGTGGAGCAGTCCAGTGCTTGGCATGCCTAGTTACTATTTCTAAGCATCAGACAGTTGTTGTGGGAAGATGGGTTTAGCAAACAGTCAACTGGTGCAAAACATAAAAGAGCAAAGAGATTTGCGATATGGCCCATCCAACATAAAAGTAATCAAAATCATGTTACTCATTCATCTCTAAGGAAAATACTATTTTAATATTGTCATGATTTGTGGAAAAGCTGTAAAATGCAATAAAGGAATCCATATTTTCCCGATGCTCTTGAGTCTGTTATCTGTACATTTCCATATCAGTAAAGAAAATCACAAGCTACTGACAGGATGAAAGGTATGATGATGCTTGATAAAAGGTATGGATATATATATATATATATATATATATATATATATATATATATATATATATATATATATACATATAATGGGTATGCAGGCATTTCATTCATGGGTTGGATGATCCTTCATGTTCTCATTTGCAGAGCAGGAGTGATACAAGACAAGACAAGGCAAGTTTATTTATGAAGCACATTTCAACCAAGAAGGCAATTCAAAGCTCTTTAGATGAAACATTAAAACCATGGAGACAAAGCACAAAAGAAACCCATTGTAAGAGATGAAATAAGATGGAATAGAACATAGAATGCATAAAATAAAACCCATCAAATAATAATAATGAATATTAAAATCAGTCTACTCTGGTCTTTTCTACATCAGTGGTGGAGATTTGAATTTTTTTGAAGACAAAAAATTACTTGTCTCATATAATTTTACACTTATTTGTTGGATTTAGTTCAAATTTCTAAGAGTACAGCCCAAAACAGCCAAAGACATCAGCATCACTTAGTTTTAAGCTCCATAGACTTTCATACAATCATTTCAGATATATTTCATTTTCAGGCTGGTTTTATGGATTTCTTACATTGTGCCTGCGGCGCATGTGATAGTGATACTCGTTATCCGGAGAGTTTGGGGGGAGATATAAGTTTATGAAATGTTACATTTCTAATCTAAATCTGTGAAGCTAACAATAGCAGAATACATCAACACATCAGCTACCATAGCTCCAACAGCTTGACGGAGAAGCAGCGGGGTCGAGTCCAATTATTTGTATTGTTTCATCTTCTTCTCTTTTTCTTGTCCTCCGTACATCTATATGTGGTAGGTCATCAGGCAGCCCTTTCAGATGGGAACTGCAGCCATTATATCACTGTCCTCAAACCCACCAGACTCTGTTCACAATACAGTAATTTGATCTCGCAGAACAGGGAAGTTGCAGGTCTACTGCTGCATGGATCGGTTAGTTAGTTTGTGTTATTGTGTGACTTTCAGATACAAACTAACGTGGCGTCCACACAGTAGTTAATTGCTTAGCTTCCATTCCGGTACTTCTGTCTGCTTCTCCAAACAGGGAGCATGCCAACGGCCATCTCAGTTACAGTAGGTAATACACACTGACTATAAGGATATGTACATGTAGAACATCATCATGCAGAAACCTATACGTCAGGTCATGTGGGAACAGGTTTTTTAGAAGGGCTTTAGTAAAATAACATTTCAATGATAAAACATACATATGACCAAAATGTAAATGTTCAGAAACCCAGATTTAAGGGGCCCCGTCCATTTTCAAATTGTAAGAAGTGAAGCGGTTAATACTGCCTTATGAAAAAGTGTGGGGGGATATGTCCCCTGTGTCCCCCCTACCTGCGTAGATTCGCTCCTGTGACGTCATTCCCAGCGCCTAATTCATATTTCCGTGTTTAATAGAATGCTGCATTATTATCTCAAATCTAATGGCAAACCACTGACATCAACATATAACAGCTACATCTGTGGTGCAGATTTGAATTTTTAAGGCGAAAAACTCAAGCGCACTCTGAAAAAGTATAAAAAATACACAAACAGAACCTCCTATTCCCGAAGGACACAGCCTCTCCATCGGTCTAGTGTCCACAACAAAATAAGCACTGTTTTTACAGGCAGATCATTTGATTCCTCTCTTGGATGAACCTGTTTGTGTCAACGCTGTGATTGACATTTGATGTCCCTGTGATGATCATTTACGGCTGGTTGGCTTTAGCCCCCTTGATCCCTTGATTACTGAAGTCTGTATAGCTAACGGATGGATGTTTTCGCACCTGATTAGAAATCTTCAAAGAAAAGCCTACTCAACCTCAAAAGGGGCTCTTGAAGAAAGGGGGGTTAGTGCAGTGCAGGTGATTGATGCACTCACAGCCTCCACTACACGGTGGACTTCACAGCATACTAGTCTGACGGCAAATGTGTGCCTGCAATCAAAGTCAAGAATATTGAAGCGATGTTATAAAAATAGCTTGAATGGCAGCTCACTAATGGCCTCGACCTTAACAACAGCTTAGAGATCTGTCATTTTGTTGTTTGACATGTAAGCTTCATTTATCTGTGAGGCACATTTAAAACATGGTTAATTTCAGAGGAGATTAAGTCTAGGTCTAGTTCGGTGTACTTCTCAATGGGAAACAAATATGATAATCAGGATCCCTTTTGCAAGCAGAAGGATTCAGGATTTCTTTATTGGTCAAATAGGATTTGAGCTCTGGTTAGCTTAATTTGACACAAAGCATGCCTTCTGTTTTGTGCTCAGCAAACAGCAAGTTACTGAATCAAGAACTGCTGGATGTGTATTTGGAGTACTGCTGACCGTTGATTGCAACTGTAAACAAGGATACAAGCTGTTCCTCTGCCCTCCATAAAAGCTACAGTCCTCCTCGTGGGTGTCCAGATAACAGCAAAGGATCTGTCACTAGCCAAATCTCAGACTTTCCAAGACAGCAGTATTGAGATATTTGTATCCATGGCCTATCGCATTTCACTCCTTTTTTTGCCTTCTTACACCCTGTGACCACATCACAGTCCGCATCAAAGCACATTAATTATGAATAACTGCAGCTGTTTTTCGCAGCATGACAGGATGACTTCTTGAAAGACTGAGATATTATTCTGACACCCAATTAGGGGTTGTAGGGCTCTCAGCAGGGTTCTATGCTGCTCTCTCCTGTTTGTCACATCACCTTTGAATTTCTTTCCCTCTAATTCTAGTTCGGCTGTAGCAAAGTCTGCACTAGTCTGTGGACAATGTTAAAATGTTATTATTTTACTTTATAACTCAGAGTTCTCACTTCTCATTAATTTTGTATAGCCCAAAATCAAAAATCACAAATTTGCCTCAGAGGGCTTTACAATCTGTACACATGTGACATCCTCTGTCCAGGGACCCTCACATTGGAACAGAAAAAGCTCCCCCAAAAAAGATTATTTAATGGGGAGAAAAAAAGAAATAAACCTTAAAGAGAGAGAGCAGCAGAGGGATCCATCTCTTGGACAGAAGTTTGATAGATGTCATGTGTACATAATGAACAACAACAGAGTTACAACACATTCAATGCATATGACAGAAACACAGCAGGAGGCAAGACCCGGGTCCAGATATAACCAGCATCCACGAAAACCTGCGAGGCGAGAAAGCACAAAGAATCCGGTGAAGAAGCAAAGTCAGTTAATGGTATCGGTAATAGAAATAGTTGTGTGAGTAATAATTGAAATTTGAAAATGCCATTATCAACAGATTAAATCAATATGACTCATCAGCACATAAGCAGAAGACTATGTATATAAAACATGTAAGGACACATTTGTCTAGCGGAGATTGTTCGTAGCAAAGAGAAACAAGATAATAGTGACCATAATTTGCTGACAAATTCGAGTTAACTTTTTATACTTTTATTCAAAGTCAGAGCGGGATCAGTCCATGTTTTCGGAACAAGCCTGAACATGATATGCTGAAAATAAAATGGATACTTCTCTTGGGGGAAAAATGATTTCTACATCTGAGTTGTACATATTTACATCAACTCCAGGACAGGGAATTGGCTTTTTCTTGAAGTTGTTCTCAAAAATTGGTCTAAAGAGCATCTCAACTGACCATTAAAGTGAAATAATCCCCACTAGATATATTCTGCATATCATACAACCATCACTTAAGCTGAATTCTGTGTGTCGCCCTTTCTGACACACTTTTGTTCATGTGTGTCTGATGCCAATATGAGCCCTGTTTTGGGACCAGAACAAATCAAATACTCTCCACCAGTAGGCACCAGGGGACTCAGGTATTTCTTGAAGTCTTAACTGATTTCTGTCTTTGTCAGTCTGAGTTTAACAGAGGGGGGAATAAGGGCTAAATATTACAACATTTACTGCGAGAGTCAAATAGATGTGAAAAGGATTAAACATGTCATATTTCAATATTGGTATGTGACACGGTGGTTGTGGATTCTAATGCACTTTGATATACTGCTCTCATCTGTATACACAGAGCTTTATGAGCAGGAGAGAGTCATAAAGAAGCACTGCACTCCAATCCTCCCACGGTTGAGTCAGGCTGACGCCCCCTCTGATCCCTGGAGATGAGCTCCAAGAGCGTAGGCTTGGTATCAACGGGGACACATATTGAGTGGGAGGTCTCTGGGTCCTCCAGTAGAACATTTTGATCATTAAAAACACTTAATTTCTTGCACTCTGGTGAATTGTTCTTCATCAATTTATGGTGGAAATGTAGTTATTATTTAAAGGAAAACCCAAAAGGTGACAATACAAAATATAAAAATACAATGAAGTAAGGCTCTCTGGCATTATGTATTGCTCTCAAATATTTATTCTCCAGTAGATGAACTTTTCTAATGGTACCTCTGCTGAGTCAACACACATGTAGATGATTTAGTCTTCCTTTGTGTCTTTAACCTCTTTACTGTGCACGTGGCACTCATTCACATGTCCCTACCGTTGTTTATTTTTTACCATGTACCTTGTGTGCACTGTCCACTTTGCTGCTATGATCCTGTAAATTTCCCCACTGCGGGACTACTAAAGGATTATCTTATCTTATCTTATCTTATTATATGCAAAACCTGTTCTCACAGGAAAGCTGACTCTCTGAAGACTGACAACACCAAAGGTGAAGAACTAAAATGCATAACGAGATGAATGACTTTTCCCCCTGCAGACTGCAGGGCCACATCTGATGGAGCAGAGATCACTTGGTTTGAAGTACTCTGAGCAAATGTGAACCCACAGGCGTCACAAGCATCCACCATCTGTACCAGCCAGCTGACTCTCAAGCATGAACGATGAACAGTCGACGACCCGCTCCTCCAATTTGTGAGAAAATCTGTGAGGAAGGAAGCCAAAACAACAAAACAAGGAGATCCCCTCTTGGATCGCCTCGAGCCAGAAACCTTTTGAGGAACATGATGCTTTAAAAAAAAAAAAATGTTGGTGTAGTTTGTATTTTTTTATTTGCTTAAATATTTATGAAAGTGAATGTTTGACAATACAAAAATTACCAATTGTTAAAACGTTTCCATGAATACAGAAATCATTGTTTATTAGTGAAATAACTCCAGCATATGTGTGTGTTCTCGTGTGTGTTGTCTGCAGTAGACTTCCCAACATCCCACATGGCATTTAATTTAAACCTTTTTCTATTTTGATTTGTTGTCCTCTATCTCTGTTTGGATGGAGGAATGTTTTTGTCTCGATTTGAACAGAAAGCACAGCAGCTATTTCTTTCTGGAGGTTGAAGACACAGTGGGAAATCTTATGTTTATGTCTCTCATTTATGTGGGTGCTGAGTCAGGCAATACTGTAAATCTCTGTAGGTAAATGCATTGGAACAATAAAGGGATTAGACTGCTCTTGGGAAGTTTACTTTTCATGAAACTTGTAACATGAATTTTTAAAACACTGAAAACAGTACAGGGAGTCCAGTTCTTTTGTTTATGACCAAATTCCATCAGCCGTACTTTATGTTTAGTGCTAATTAGCAAATGTTTGCATTTAGCTTAAAGTATCTTAAACTGTGTAAGCTTAGCCATCCATCCATAATCTTTAACCACTGATCCTGTACAGGGACTCCAGCCAATACCAGCTGACATTGGGCAAAGGTTGGGCAGGGTACACTCTGGACAGGTCGCCAGACTATCACAGGGCTGACATATTGCGAGAGACAACCATTCACACTCACATCCCGGGGCAATTTACAGTCATCAATTACCCTAAACCTAGACTGCATGCCTTTGGACTGTGGGAGGAAGCCGGAAAACCCAGCGAGAACCCACGCTGCCATGTGGAGAAAAACTCCACACAGAAAACACATCGAGCACGGGAATGGAACCCGGAACTCTCTTGCTGCCCCCATTTATCATTATTTTCTGCAATAATCCAAGTTCAAATATCCCCAATGGCTTTTTTGGTAACCAGTGCGATGCTAACTTTCAGGGTTGGCCTACAAAAATATGTCATCCCTTCACCACTCTATGACAAGCAAAGGCTGATGGAAATGTTATTAGTATGACAGGTGTTTACTCATACGCCAAAGTAATGGACACATTGAGATGTCAACCTGCTGGTGATGTCCTGTGGAAAATGAAGGGGAAGAAATAAAGTGAAGAAAAGATCTGTTAAATAACAGTAAAGTGCATTTACTGGTGTTCTACAGTATACGGTGAAATGACTTAACAGCCTTTTACTCTAAAAGTAGAATACAGTATATTCACAGTATAGTACAGTAAAAATGAATGCAGTATTTTTCTATGATTATTTACAGTAACATTCTGGTTATGGGGTTAGATTATACTTTAAATCCTCTGAGTTTACTGTGAACAGGCAACATTGATAATACAATAACTTTAGCAGTTTAGAATATCTAAAATATCAAACTGTAATGCAATTAAAATTAGAACTCTATTGTTCTATTGGCTACAGACATCTGAATTATTATGGAAATTATGCAACACAAGCAATAAACAACTTAGAAAGGATATAAATCAAACACACTTTGATTCAACAGGGCAGTGTGAACATAAATACTACTGTAAAAAAACACTTGGACGACCCAGCGAAACATGCCAAAGATATTTTGGGTAGCAAAATAAAACTGCCTGAAACAATGGCAATAAATTCAAATTCTTAAATTGCATGCCAATCATTTATCATCAACCTATTTCCCTCTCGCTTGCACACAGGAGAGACTGGTTACTGTACAAGGGATCTAGTGCAACAGTGCAATAAATTGGTCTATCTGCTGCTCCATTAGCCTATCCATCATAACCAAATTACTCCTCCACTGACAGTAAATGCTGAGCCATAACAGGTCCTCTCTTGATTCTGAGAGCACCGGACCGGCCTTATATTTCTTGTGAGGCGGTTGAAACCTGTTTAACCTCCTCCTTTACCATAGCATCGTAATGTTGCAATAAAACTCACCCTGCATTAGAGCACACACAAACCTGCACCATAGCACACCTTGAAGTTTAAGGCTTAAACAATGCAAACAAGTTAAACTAACAAGCAAAGTTAATTTTCACTTTGTCTTCCAAACACAAAATATGTCAATATACAAATTGTATTGAGTTCAGCAAGTTCAGAGCAGCAATCTGATTCCTTCAATAGATTTTATCTTGCCAATGTGTTTCAGAGACCGGTTTCCTTTGTTGGTTTCCTGCATTGCCTACATGAAAAGGGTTGTTGTATAAATATAGACATCGTCAATGACACAAAAGCATGCCCCTTCAGTGACAACACCGTGGACGTCTACTGTTAAAGCCATTATGTGGGCCTGTACACATCCTGTACACATCCACAATGCTGTGAAATTGCATCAAGAGTCAGTGAGTGATGCCCCCACTGCAGCAGTTTTGGTTTCATGCAGCCATTTTATTTTTAAAGATACTTAGGGTGACTTTTATCATTATAGAAATTTTGTCGGGATTGAGGATGACATGACATGAATCATGTCAGGACCAGCTCTTATCAGTGGAGAGCTTTGTGAGTGCAACCACAAGCTGCTCTTAGAGCACACAAGCACGATTTGGCATCAAATCCTTTCAGCAAACAGAAGAAAAGAGGTATGTAGATTTCATATTGTAATAATTTGCCAAAATTAAATAGTTAGTTGAAAAGCATTTGAAATGCACCTGTGTACTACAGCAAGAAACACACCCACACACATGGATTTATACTCCTGGGCAGTGTCCATGTTCAGTCATGATGCACACAGAACTCTTTCTGAAATCGAAAACAGAATGTGTGCCCAAGATCGCACACAGCCACAGAATAAATATTGTGGCAATAACCAACGTAAGCAGACAGACAACTTATGAAACCTACCTTCTGTTGACGCACACAGAAGTCAAACAGAATGTCGACATGCTTTATGAAATATTAAGTACCATTGTAGAGTTGGAAAACAAACTTGAAACATAACACAAAAGGCTCAGCTTGTCTGTTGTAGAGCATCAAAAGTGCCTCACCCTTTACATCAAGGTACACATTGTCTCCAGTGCAACTACACAGGCGGTATCTGGTATATGTGAGCACTGAAAATATAGACAGGGTGCTTTACACAATAATGGCCTTGATTTTGATTATATATACGACCTTTTTACAGTTAAATTCACTTTTAAAAAACTACAGTCAGGCAGTTGAAGGAAAATTACAAGCTGCAGAGTGCGTCACCAAGGGAGGAGGCTGAGATACGGTGGACCACTACAAAACAATATGCACCACAACCTCGGTTTTGGACACCTATACAAGGTAGGTGGTGCAATTTAGCATTATCTGTCTCCTATATAATGCAACTACAGATACATTTTATTGGAAACATAATGCCTCCTGGATTATTGTTGTTGTCATAACAAGGAAACACAACCAACTCTAATGCTGAATGTTCAGTGAAATGTCACTGACAATGTGTTTCATTTGTTTTTCAAACGTGTGCTCTTGGAAGACAACATCTGCTCATACAAACTTAAGCATGCTTTTTTTTTTTAATGGTAAAGTTTAGACCTTCACAGCACTTGTTTGAGGGAAGATCATGCTTGGTTTTTGACAGTACACAGCACACATAGTAATTTAGCCTGGGAGAATATTTGAGTGTGGATACAGTTGTGATGCCAAATATGTCATAAAAAGACAACTGACCAATAGCATTTATTGCATATAGAGCAACTAAAAAGTGTCAGTGAATCCCCTAAAAACAAAATGCTTCAGATGATCCATAATTTTCTTTCATTGGATGCTGATTAAGCTTTATTATCCTCACACAACTGTTCCACATCTTCTTACAGCAGGAGACCTTGTTGTGCTTTATTCCGGCCTTCAACCATCCAGCATTCAATCACCGGCCTACTGGGTTACACTGCAGCAACAAACCAGCCTTTCATTCTAACGAAGCGATAGCTGTCTTGCTTAGCTATCAAAGGAGAGATCCTGGTTGGGTTTTTATTTAATAATATACTATGAGTAATGATCCATTTTCAAACAAGGATATTACAATGAACAATGGATTGTCGAATTTTCATTCAGTCTATAATTGGGCTATATTAAGACAGTGATAGGAAATAAGATATTTTTTAATTTGATCAAATCTTTTAAATTGCACTATTCACATGTATTATAAACACATTAAAACAAACAGAGACTCCTGCAATGTGAAAACGTTCTTCCTTTATTTAATTTGTGTTTTCACTAACTTCAATGCAAAATCTATTTCCTCATCAAAGCAAAAGTTTTCTCCCATGATTAAGAGATTAGGATCCCACAATTACATGATATAACAACATAATTATGGTAGACAGAAGTAAAGGATGGAAGTTAGCTCTGTTTCCACATACAGTGGATACATCAAGAAGTCAAATATGCACCTTATCATCTTTGGACGATTCTAGTCTAACAATATTTAAAGTTACTGTGAGTAACTTTTTAACTGGTTATGAAATAGCCATACGAATGACTCTGACCTAGTAAACAAGAAGCGTAGTGAGAATATTGGCCATTTCTATAGTTATTCTTCATGCTTTTCATCTGTTTCACTGCGCAAAATCCGACTTTATCACACAGGTTCACCAGAAACTCCGTCAGCTCAGACCCCGACGGGGCTTCTGGCAACGACCAGCCCACCGCGGACCGACCGAGATATGGAAGCTCCGGCAGGAGGAGGAGGGCTCAGCGCCAGACTGCAGAGTCTCCTCCTCCGGCTAGGAGCAGAGCTTTGCCTCGCTGCTACACCGGTCCCCTCTGGAAGCCAACACCTACACCACGCTGCTGGAGACCCGGGCCGTATTGTTGGGCCCACGGGAGGGGAGGGAGGCACGGGAGAACCAGAACCAGGACCGAGTGGAGCAGACTGTCAGACCCTGCTACAGCACAATGAGAGACTTTCTAAAGGGGATCTGGTGCTCGGAAACACTACCACTTCCGTCCAGAGCGACCGACAAAATCAACACAAAAGTTCCTTGTAGTAACTTGAAATATTCAATATATTAGCTTTGTTTTTGTTTGTTTCGGAGGTCTACAGTATATATGTCAAGTTCTGCATCTTTTACTGGTGTCTCGATATTCGAATTGATTTGGGCTTTTGACATTTGAGGTTTGACGTTATTGAAGAGCAAGACTATTAAATAGTACAACTGTGAGCATCCTCGGCACAATTCAAATATAAATCTGATGATTAAACCGACTTTTTTAGCTACAACTGCAGAAGCTTTACAATAACCTGCAGTTCATATTCTCATGGCAAATGCAGACATAGTCACTTTAAAAAAAAAAGAAATTTCAAACTCATTTTTCAAGCTCTCTTTTTTCATTCTCCACAGAGCTACATGTGCCATTTTTGTGTGTGTACAACCAAGTGCAACACCATGAATGCCTTTGAGTGGGGACTTTCAAAGTATGTGTTGCCTCAGCGGGCGTTTAGACCAAAAACAGTTTTGCCTTTTGAAAAATTGCAATGGCGTGTGTTGCTTTAGGCGCTGGTGAGACAATGAAATCCAGTTTACATACCATATCCATGAGCTTTGGATGCAGATTGGAAAACTGCACAGTGGTTTATAGTCTTATAGTGCAAAAAGCCGCAGAGTTCTTGGAGAAAGATATGGGGAAGAATAGGGATGCAACAGGAGAAGGCTAGCACCAGACGTTTCAGTATACAATTATGACCACTTAACAGATGCAAACCCCCTTCCCTTTAGACCAGGTCATCAACACCTCCTACAACTACAGACCCTGAACCTTTTGAAAGCATTGAGAACTGCAGTGCAGATGGATGAGAGTACAGAAAAATCTAATTTATATAAAAGATGTGGGTGCACAGCCACATAAAGATAGACTTACCCTCTGAGCTGCGTTGATGTTCTGTTCTCTAACAAGTGTTCCCAGTTGGAGAGCCTGTAACGCTGTTTGAAATCACCATTCTCACTAGAATCATAAATGACATGAATTTGGCCAACCTAGAGGATTGAATAATGAAAATTGTTATTGGAATGTTAAATAGAAAAATCATCAGAAGATGCACTTTATATTAAAGATAAATGGGGCCGAGAAATACAGGGTTCTCTCTGGGGAGGAGTGGCATATAGTCGGCCAAGTACAGGGGAACTAGTTGCCTTGGAGGGAATTTTGTCGGCAGAGTTTGGTTTGATTCTTCATTACGCTTCAGCAGAAGCAACACAGAACTATTCATTTAGATTGCTGGGTGATGTGTCAGGCCAACCATGCGAATAATTACCATATATTTGGCCCTGCCCTGTGCTGGCCACTGACTTGAAGAATATCCATCAGACTGCAGAGGAGGTAGTCCGAACCACTATTCCTTTTCAATTTGATGTTCTATACGTAATATCCATCACAAGATGTTTCCACTTGTGATCCATTTGGTCAAAGTGTAAAAAAAAAATGAAAGCAAAAGATTCTCTCTTATTAAGGAGCAGACTGTCTTGATAATAAATCAAATCGATTGATTTTTCTTTTTGTTGTTGTTGTTGTTGTTGTGTGTTTTGTTTGTTTGTTAGTTTCTTTCCTATAAACACTTGGTTTTGTTGTGGCTGGCCAAAATGTATTCTTTTACTTCTTTGTTCTACAGACTAAAATCTGAATCATACAAACCACCAAACAAAGTGTTATCAACCATGTTTAATCAAACTAGAAACTCTCTTCCTGACAATACATTTTCGCCTCAGCAGGGACATTCACAGCATTTACAGTCAAACCTGTAATTTACATCAACCGACACCTTTAATGTCGCCTTTTATGTGAACGTGTTATTATGTCTCGTACATTTCAATCATTACCATCATCTGGAGTGCTAATTGGAACTACGCATGATGATGAAGGTATAGACAAGCTGTGAAATCCTAATTACCAGCCGTGATAATGACATTCTCACCTCCTGTCTCTGTGTGTGTCATCGTGGCAAAATGTCTGCCTGGGGACAGATCTTGTCACCGCAATTGCATTGTAACCGTACAAGATGTACTCACCAAACTTTACAGCTGTAATGTTGAGATCAAAATGAAGGTTGAGTTTCAAGAATGGTATGGTCCAAGCAGGAGGGGCGAAGGGGTCATTGCCCCCCCCCCTCTTTACGCCCCTGGCGTAATTTGGAGTTGCGGCTGGTGTGATCCCATCAAGATGGTCTCTACTTATAATTCTGCGTCTGCTCAGTGTGTTGCTCAGTCTCTGTGAGATATTTCTCAAAAGAAAACTATCCAAAATATTAGTTTTTACAGTCAGACACAACATAACTTGAACACAAAGCCATGTTGGCAGGATAAATGATTGATAAGGATAAGGATAAGCACGTTTATTGTCATTGTAAAAACATACAACGGAATTGAGTTGGCGACTCATCAGTCAGTACAGCAGCAATCAAAATGTCAGTTTTGCATTTCGTTTACAAGGAAGAAGCGCTTCATAATGGCTGAACAGTTTGCCACCTGCTCAGACTTGCCAGCAAAAGTCAAGAACCGCCTGAGGAACTGATCATGATGACTGCACGAAGCAGATAATGGGTGTCACAAAAGGTGACTCACACCGAGGCCGCTTGAGGAAAAGAAACTCCCTGTGACTTAGTATACTTTATCTACACACACCCAGATTCAAGGCACAACTAAACAATGGCACAGGTATATTGTTTTTCATGGCTCTTTTCAGGTGGAACAACCAGAGGTGTTTACGTCTTGAGAGAGGAACAGAGCATCTTCATATCCATGTTACATATCACGCACTGCGTAAAAGAATATCATGGCTGCATTTAGTTTTCTGTGAACTCCTTGTCAATTAATAAGTAATTGGAAAGATAGGGGGTCAAAACAGAATAATTAAATTATATTAAATATTGTTATCTCATTAAAATATATTTTGACAATGGTGATGAATTTTGTTTCCTGACTTTATCTCAGTTAAGGGATCGTCATATGATACAAAAGAATGGACAGGAAAAGAAGAAATTAGCTTCCTTGCTTACATTAATTAAATTAAGTGTACTTGCCATGGCTGGATTTAATTATTGATAAAAAAAGAAAAACAGTCATGCACAAGTGAATTGATAATTTGTTAATTGTCTTTCAACAGTTTAGGGCCTCAGTCAACCAGACCAGAGTCTATTATATATGTTTCCTCTTATTCAGCTCACTGGAGGTACATTTAAACATAGCCTGTTATTAGTAATATTTTACTCTTTTGGAGGTTTGAATGAAGAGTTTGACATTTGGGGAAATATGCTTTTTGCTTCTATGACCTGGTTAGCTTAGCTTAGCATATAGACTGTAATAGTTGGGAAACATCAAGCCGGGGTCCAACAGAATCACAGAATAGTTGTTTTTTTCACTTTTTAGAGTTTTAGAGGTGCTGGTAGGATTCTGTTACTCCTGGTTGGCTTTAGCTTCATATTCAGCATACAGAAATAAGTAGAACTGATCTTCTGATCCAATTCTCTGCAAGGAAGTGCATACGTGTGTTTCCTAAAATGCTAAACTATTCTTTGAGTATTCTTGTTAATGATTAAATGGTTTCAGACTGGTGCCTGCAGGTAGTGTTGGAGTCTGATCAACACTTTTGAAGCAGTACTATTTGAGTTTGAGCAGTAAACTGAGAAAAACTCTCACACAGACAGGCACTATAAATGAAAAAGAAAGTGGGTAATAGAAAATCCACCGCCGGTAATAAAGACTTGAATAATTTATCATATGTGCTGTTCTCAATTTTATATTTTCATTTTAGCAACTGTTTAAACCTAATCAATATTAACCTTGAGAAAGGCCAAAATGATGCAGATAAAATGAAAGTATTTATCCATAAAAAATAAATAAAACAACTAAAAACATGGTGGATCAATCAGTTAAACTTATTTGAGTTCTGCTATGAGGTCAATGCAATATGATAACAACAGTTGAAGGTAAACTTTTGAAAGTTTGTTTGTATGTCCTGAAAAGCCACAAAAAGCCATGAATAAGATTGTACTTTCATGGCACAGTTTCCTGAAGTCTTTCCAAAAGAAAACTTGTGATTGCCTTCACAGTGTGTTGTGAAAGTGTGCAGTCTGAGTGTCAGCAATGTTTACCATAACGCTATGTGTTTTTGAACACAATTAAGGACAAAGACAAATACAAATGTGAAAAACACATACAAAACTTTGCACAAATATATTCATGAAGACAAGAACAATCAAAATGTAAATACTCATGTGACACACACGTCCAATTCTCTGTTTTGCAAAATTATATATATATATATATATATATAAATAAAGGGACCAGTATTTGGGAGCACGCCAAATGTCACCAATATCAATTCATGATCGCAAACATGTTTTACTAACTCCATTTGACAGATCAAAGATATGGCATAAAACTCACCAACTCTCCTTCCTTCCCTCTCCCTTTAACATGTACAAGGACATCAGAAGTGCTTCTTTGGTCCCTACAGATTCAGCTCCATCTGAAGTAAGATGAAAAAGACTAATGATCACTGGTTTATTTAAGTTTATTTGGGTTTGTGGTCATCTTCTCTTTGAAAAAATGTCTTCATGAAACACATTTGAAATGGTCACCTGGTGCAGTTCACGAAACACAAGTGTGTCATTTGAAATGGTCACCTGGTGCACTTCATGAGAGACTAAAGCAAGAGGATATTGAAGTAAAGTCCTGCACCATTGAGTACACTTCCCATGGACAGAACACCTTGACGAGGTCCTGTACCATTAAACCTGAAGTATTCTTTAAAGCGTCTTTATGTCTGTCATAATCTTGACTTTCGTCAGTGTGTACTTTGTCCCTGAAAGGAGGAGGGGAGTGGCTAAATGTCTCAAACAGGTTTATGGCTGCCTGCGAGCAAGTTTCGAGCCAACCATTTGCATGTTAAAACTGGAATCCACACCCTCCATCTGCAGACTGCTTATCATGTTGAGACACCTCCCCGTCTTTGTTTCTATCAGCTGGCAGTTCCTCCGATTATTCAACATAATCTGAACATAAATCTAAGAGGAACATTCTGGGAGCAGTCAAGAGGATTTTGATGAAGTTCACAATCCAAATGTAAGTCACTGTTGTTGAGCATATAAGAGTTGTGTGTAGCGTTCAGCAAGAAGCAGCAGATCAGTACGATTATCAAACAGCTTTCAATTGAATTTCTGAACAGTGCGAGGTTTGACAGATCATTTGTAAGTAAATATGCGGTTTGCACAAGGTTGTATTGTAGGTTATGATTAAACATGCTGCAATAACAGCACTGCTCAATGTTTCTTTTGCAGCATAGCTATAAAGATAAGGCACAGCAGAGTTAATGCTGACCTCAAAGGATCTTTTTCTTCTAAAACTTAGTTGAAATGTATACTTATGATTGTACGATCACAGCAGCAGGGTCTATAAAAGAGCCTATAGCCGATAAAACAAGAGGAAAGGACGACTGTACTCATAATGCCGGCAGTGAAACTAACTTGAAAGTAAAAGTTAGCACAAACCTTCCCATGCCAGTGTTTAAGGTGTGTAGCTGCTATAAAATCTGACATTCAACTTGTTGTTCCGCTGTCTTGACATTCAGATGAATCAGGCATGACAGACAACATTAAATCTTTATTGAAGTTAAATACTTCAATCTTTAAAATGTCTGCATGATTGCTTTCATCCAGTGAGGTTTTATTTATAATATCAAGTATCATATCATTTCATGGCGTTTTAAATACTGTAAAAGTTGTGAACTTTTAAAAGTTTTAAAATGATTTTTGCTTATTTAACCTGACTTTGTAAATTGTCATTGAGAGATTCATTCTAACACATACAAGCTGGATTTGTTTCTCTTTCTGGCAAGACATTACTTAAAAGATGGTAACACCGGTTATACATTATGGTTTAACAGTCCCAAAAAATGTCTTGCAGAGTGTGATAAAAACATGACATTATTTATTGTAACTTGTTTTATTTTACCCCACCTTAACTGTGAGGCGCACTAATCTACAAGTGCAGCGGCAGCATTTCTCCCTTGGGCATTCAATGACTTTTAATCCAGACTGTCAGGTTCGGTGTCTGACAGTGATGAGTTTTCATGATGTGGCATGTCAGAAACAAAAGGTCATTTTTAAAAAATCCACAGTAATAACAGGCATGTAATGGGCGGTACAATATTGTAAAGAATGTCTTATACATGGAAATAATTGGGTTTTGAACTCAACATATTGGAAAATATAGGCCTCTTGTTCACATAATCCCAATGTAAAAAAAAGCACTGTAACCTTTACCAAAAGGGAAACAACATCTTGTTTAGCCACTGAGAAACAAGTAAGGGACTGATCAACTAGCTGAGAGTAGACAAGTAGTTCTTAAATAACTTGGAATCAATTGGTTTATTTAGATCTTTACGTATCATTATATACTCAGAACTACGAGTGTATTTAATAGGCTACATACCATGAAAAACTGAGGCGAGGTTGTGTTTTAACTATTGCGGCTATAAGTGTTTTCACAGCTTCTCAATATTTCCCCCATGTGTACAACAATATGACCTTTCCATACAGTTTACTTTGCCTCATTACGCTCAACAGTCTCTCAGCACTTTCCACTGTTGCAATTTGTTTGTTCTCCGATTCTCCTACATCATGTCATTGACTTCCATTATCCTTGACAGGTCCTACTGATACCGTCGACAGCGATGGAGTCCCCAGAATCCTCCCTGCTGTCGTCATTGAGGGGTGAGTTGAAATCAGAGGATTTCATTCAACCGCACTATAAGGAGCCCTATCGCCTGGCGATCGATTGCCTGGCCAGCGGCGGAAGAGACACTTACCAGGAGTTCCTCAAGGGAGAACGTATCGGAAGCTTCCTGTCAGACGAAGAGCTTGTCTTCATCACTGAACATGCAGAAACACCCCCACCTACAAAACACGTAGAAGAAGTCAATGGTCCACCGGACGACGAGTCATCCTCAGGGACGTACTGGCCTGTCCACTCGGATGTGGACGCCCCAGAGTTGGAGTTGGGTTGGCCAAATGTCATGCAAGAAAAACTACAGACAAATATAGATTTGCTCTTTCATCCACCAAGACAAAACAACCCCACCATCAAAGAGGTGATTCGGAAGAAAATTCAAGATGCAAGACAGGTAATCAAAACTACCTGGAACAATATGCTAAGACAGAAGATTTGATGTGTGGTGTTCAGGCTGGGCAACCGTAGTGCTGCAGCAAATTGACTCAGACATACTGTTTCTTCACTGTGTTTAGCTGGAACACTTCTAAAGTATGACGCAAGCACCTTTTACGTCAGGGAATGTCCACAAACCTTTGTTGCTCTCAATTTCCAGTTGTAAGGAGTGTCGGCTGGGGTTGTTGAGGTCACAATCTGGTTTTGCAACTCACTATCGTAAGAAGAAAGTGTGGGAACCGTGCACAGAAGCAGGATTATATCATGGAGTCATATCCATTACACAGTTAACGCTTCAGTCAGTTATCCAATTGTGTCTTGATGAATCATAAACTAGTTTTGTAGCTCAAAATCGTAGTTAGTAGACAGTTAGTATTCTACTGCATCTGTAAAGCCTTGTTACTGCTGCACTGCTGCCCTTAATTAAACCAACTTCCAAAGCAAAAGACTAACTAAACTAAACCCTTTTCTCTTTTTTAAATGTAATTACAACCAGTGCAGTGAAAAGTAAATGAAATGCAGAGAAATATGTCATGGGACACTGGAGCATTTGGAACGCCTCCCTCTGAATAATATTTATAAGTATAAGTAGCATACATGATTAAGAATGACTGACACAGAAACCTCCTACACAGGAAATTAAACGAGTGAAAGAATTTAGTCCAAATAGCTAGTCCAATCTAGTCGGACTGGTTTCATTAAAGAGCTCATTAAATGCTACTAGAACACAGTATGAAGTCGCTGCACATTATCTTGATGGACTTTCATCACAGTTCGCTCAAAGTGAAATGAGAGAGAAAAGCCTTTAATTTGGTCCTTGAATAGTGACAACAAATGTTCCACTAGTGTCAGATATGAATTTGGGATCAATAAACGTATTAAATCTCAGCTACTTCACTTCTCCAAATTGATCTCAGTAACGTTTGCTACTTAATGCTTCGTCTGTCTCTGTTTATTATAACAACTTTTCGTCACTGGCATCACTTTGAGGTTTTTGTCTTTGTAGCTGTTAGATTCAAATGTATTATTTATGATTGTAAATGACGACTGTGTGTTTTCTTAAATCGGTCATTCGCGGGCTTTACAAGTTTAAACGGGTTAAATGCGCTCTTGTCTCTAGCACGTTGAACTGATCATGATTTATCCACTTTGTCCTTGCAGGTCATTGCCATTGCGATGGACATGTTCACTGATGTAGATATATTCAAAGAAGCTGTTGACGCCTCCATACGAGGAGTCCCGGTCTACGTGCTTTTGGATGATTTCCATTTGAAAGGTTTCCTCGCAATGGCTGAAAATCAAGATGTCAAAATTCATCAACTCAGAGTAAGTATATGATTTAAAACATCCACTTGATTTTTTAAAGAATTCTAATTAACTTAATTGATTGCTTTAGAGGTGATGTCAGGTATTTTTGTAACTTTTGGACAGAACCATGTTTCTCCATTTCCTGTCTTTATTCTAAGTTAAGCTAACTAGCTGTAGCTCCATATTTAATGAGAGTGGTACTGCATATACAGTATCTTCTCACCTAACTCTCGGCAAGAAAACAAACGAGCAAATGTACCACAATGTTCAACTATATCAACAAGAGGGGATACTTTTGCTGGGATGTAAACTGACATTTTTTTATACACTTGTATCTTTGACTATGACCGTAAATCTACATGCATACAAAGTTGCAAATGTCGGTAACATGCAACAATAACAACTGATGCCTGATTTGTACCCCTGCATCGTGTACCTATGTGCTTTTGCGCAGGCACCTCTCACGCAAGGCATAGTACATGCTACAGACTACTGCGGGGGATTGCGAGTAGCATGACATTTATTTTTCATTAGGACCCGCGGTTTATGAATCTGTTTTTAAGGCGGCTTTTGGTTTATTTGATAGGCATGATTAAATAGTTCCATATAAGTTTGGCCCAACATGGGGCTGGTAAAAAACAAATGCAGACGAGTTGGGTGGTGAGGAGGAGCTCCAGTGACTATTAATAAGGTTGTTGCTGTAACAGAATGTGAGGTACTTGTCCGGAAATCCCACCTTCCAGTTATAATGTCCGATCAAACTGCTGCTGCGTCCGTGGTGCTCAGGGGCTAGTCACATTTTTCAAGATCTTAACTGCAAAACACCGCAAACCACCACTGCTGCGCTGCCCAAGCTTCTCCGCAAAAGTATAGATTAGGCGTGAGGGACTCAACAAATGCATCATATCACAAAACTTTAGATTAATCTGCACAGTATTTCAGTTTTTTTTTGGGGGGGGGGGATGATTGACATATACTTATTACCTTCTGCTGTAAGATTTAACCATGAAAAATATTTGATGACATTTTCCTTTCACTGCTTTGATCACAGAACATGAGGGTGCGCACTGTGAAAGGTCCGGATTACCTCTGTCGATCAGGAGCTAAATTTCATGGAGCAATGGAGCAGAAGTTTCTTTTAGTCGACTGCCTCACAGCGATTTATGGCTCATACGGGTAAATACATCTTCAGTGATTGAGACTACTGAGGCATAAACTAAATGCACTCATAAAGCAAAGCACTACATTTATTGAAACTCTCCACATAATTGCTGTCATCATTTCTTATTGATGCTTTTTGAAGAAGTTGATTGAACTTTCTGGAAAATGTGGCAACACGGCTCTTTACAAAGAACCTCAATTAAACCTTTGAAAATAATACTATTTTTGCTGTGTGTCTTTAGAGGCTGTGGTTTTAGCTTCTTTAGTTTTTTTTGCTTCAGTTAAATTCAACCCAAATTTATTAAGGGTGTTATATCACACATCAGTCTGTTTTCTCCACTTTCGATGAATAAATCATTAGGTTTCTTGTGTGTTTGCAGCTTCACATGGTCGTTTGAGAAGATTCATCTGAGCATGGTGCAGGTGATCACAGGCCACCTGGTGAAGTCATACGACGAGGAGTTTCGAACACTGTACGCCCGCTCGACTGTGCCAGCTGAGCTCTGCCCTCCGGAAGGTTTGTTCCAACGCAATGGACCACATGGACGACAGATTTTGCCAAACACTCAGTCTGCCCAAAAAATTGAGCGGAGGGACCAGTTGAGGCATACGCTGGACACAGTCTATCGGAAGACCTGCGAGAGGAAACTAGGAGCAGCGAGAGATCTGGAGGAGAGGCTCTTTAAAGAGGAACCTAACGAGTTTGGGCACTATAATGAGAATGGGATCGCTGTTCAGAACCAGATGCCCCAATTTCAGTCTGCAGAGATGTTGAACTTCATAAAAAGGCACAGCTATGCTGGGGAGAGAGAAGACGGATGTATGCCGCAGAACATCATGCCCAGAGCGAGCAACTGGAATATCTCTAGAGAAACAGGAAACGGAACAAACAACTACCCCATGGACAATTACTTATCGGTGCCACAGATGCATAGAGGTCAAAACATGCGTCAGTCTTACAGTGGCAACGACAAACAGATTCTTTCCATGCAGCAGAACATGCCAACGCTAGAGAATACATCCAAGTCGTTCATGCGCACATTGAGGATTGAGTCTTACCTCAAATGCCCTGACGTCCCATTCGGAGACTCTTGTGACCATTTAGACCAGTTTGAACCGCAGGACAAAGCTAACTCCTTCGTGCAGGGAAGGATGAGGTCTTCCCTTGTTTTCAGGTCCCCCATACCAGAGCAAATGGAGCCAAACCGATACATTAACAACTCCTCCAATTGTGTCAACTCCTTAGCAGCCCCAAACACTCCTTTACACTACTCATCCATGCAGTGGAATTCAACTGCAGGAACTGGAAGTAGGATAAGTAATGACGAGTACATGTTCAACAAGCAAAGTTTGCAGATTCCGGATGACAATCGGAATAATGCAAACTACGGTCCAGGTAGAAACTCTTACCACTCTGCATACACTAGCTTAGGCAGAGCTAAAGGTGGACACATGATCACAAACCCAGACATGATGTCAGACAGTTGGCAAAAAAGGCATAGCGTAGCAGATCCAAGATCAAACACTGAGTACAACCATGAATCATCAGGTCACATGTATGGAGCTTTCGCAAAGACGCAAGTGAACAGAAGCACAGCAGGGATCAATGCACAGAGTGAAGGATACAGGTCAAATATGAAAGAAGATCAGAGATCTACTTCTCATTATGATGTCAAGAGTGTCACAGGCACAAAGAGCCACGGTAGCCACGGTACTCCCATTTGGCAGGAGCCGCCATCCAGGACTGTGTCCACAGCAGACCTAGATGTTAACAGCAAGGATCTAACAGCTAAACCCCACAGCATAAGCTCACAGCTTTTTATAAAGAAGAATTCCAAACAAATACAATCGTTAATTAACATTCCAGAGAAGATTGAGGATTCAGTAGGAACCATTGACACACGGAGTCTGCAGTCAAGTGGCAGCACAGACACCCTAACAGCAGAGGATGAGGAGAGGATGTCCTATAGAGGAGGAAAACTTCCCCAAAAGACAACCAGATCTGTCAGGTCCTCCTCGGGGCACCAGAGGCAGCGGATAGAGGGCGTTAATCCAACCTCTTCAAAACCTCGATTCAAAACTGAGGAGCACCAAAATCCACTGCAAGTCTCTCTTCCTAAACCTACCACACAGCAGAAACCCAGCGTTTCTGACAGAAGTGCGAGGCCCATCCCTGACTCGGCAAGCTGGAGCAAAGATCGTGGCACGGACACTCGCCTTTACAGCAGATTTGAGCCTTTAAGCTTGTTTGACAAGAAACGCTCTGCACACGGCTTTGGAAGCTTTCAGGAGAAACCCAAAAGCCTTCCTAAAGGTGAGGCAGCCATTGAACACAACCTCACCCGGGCTGCAAGAGGGCACCATGAAAATAAGCTGGAGAAATTCATTCATCGAATGGGAAACCTCATACACAAGGCCAAGTAGTGAATCTTCACAGGTCACTTCTTACCAATGCACATTTGACTTATTATGTAAATATTCTTACAGTTGGTGTATATTTCTGTTTTTATTTGTTTTTAGCAAACACTGTTTACATTTTCCGCTTTTGTTACTGTGTACAGATGCACTGATGAATGTTGTTTTATATCAATACAGACCTTTATATAACAAAATCTTAAACCCCGTCTTTAAGACCGTCCTCGACTGGTGTCAACCTGAAACAACACATTCAAACGACAAATGCTGCAGATGCTTTAAGTGGTAGCTTTGCCAAAGGGTAATAGAATAGATAGCTAGAAGCTGGCTATAGCTGGCTATTTTGTTTTGTAACATGTCTTCTTTCAGACTAGTGGAAGGAATACATTCAAAATACACTCAGGTGCTTATTTTACTACATTTTGTCTATTTGTGTCTTAATGTCAGTACTCAAGTGGGGAGGTTGCATGCTGATATCTATTAGTTACACTTGTTTTATTCTTCACCTGATGTGTGTCTTCCTTTGAAGCGAAACTCAATGTGCACTACAAGCCCAATGAAAAATGCAGTACACATACTCAGGGGCCACTCAGAAGTGATTCATGTATTTCATCTTTCATTCTTCACTCAAGGTGACAGATTCGTGGCTAAGCACAAAGCAACATGGCCTCCAGAGTAAAACATATGCAAGAAGAAGTATTCAACTCGTGGTTCATAAATATTCATTTGTAGGTACTCAGTATTACAACTGAGTATTCAGCTTTATTTTAAACTGCACCTTTAATAGTGCGTGCCAGCCAGTCACACATTGCTTCTCTGGGTTTTGTCTCAGTGATATTTGTGGTGGGAATGTAGTGGATATTTAAACAGCACATCCTCTTCTCGTGCACTTTCTATTGATAATGCTGATAAAATGGTGATGAAAATGATCGATGATGCTTGTTGTTTTTCTTCCTGTCTGCCATACCGACGAATCATGTAAATGAAATCTAGTAGAGTTCAAGCTTAAAGCTTTGTCAAATGATGCGTTGAACATTTTTAAAAATTGAAGTAACTATGAGGAATATTTTCTACAAAATTGGAAGCACAAATAAAAAGAAGAAAAGGAAGCTCTTTGGCTAATCTTAATTGACTGGCCTAGAGCTATTAGACCAATCACAGCATCTTCCTGGAGTTTAACAGGCTGGAAATGTGTTGATTGTTGGAGAAAACAACAGAAAATGATCTGCACACTGGAATCAGAGCTCCCTCGAGCTTTTAAAAGCAACATTTTGACAAAACAAAAGTCTTCCAGGAAATTGATTATTGACAGAACATAAAACAATAGTTGTAGCCTAAACAATTTAAAGACTGCAGGCAAAACACATACATGATGTCATAATAAACTGTCACAAACAAACAATGAAAATACTTACGGGAAAAATTTGATGACCATGCTCACTGAACATAATTTACATCATTTTCCAAGATGGAAACCATGGCTAAAGCCTAAAGTAAAAAAAAGTATGTTGATAGGAGTTACCAGTTATCAGTTATTAACCAATACACATGATATAACCCAGCCATATGTGAGGCTGTGCTTGGTCACAGCACAAACCACATTAGAACATTACAGTGGTTCGTGATTTAATAATATTGATTTCTTTGTAATTTGTTTTTCTGCATAAGCACAGATATGTGGTTGAAGAGAGTTGTTCAGAATCCATTACAACAAAAATCCGTCTGTTCATATAAGGAATGAGTGAAAGAGATAAATATTGACCTGTTAATGTGAAATTAGGCCCAAATTAAAGATACATAAATAGTGATTTAGGATTCAACATAAATAAAGAACATTCTTCTTGTCAAACAACCTATTTTATTACACAATTCATAAAGAGAAGGAAGTCAAATGAAGCTGTGTGATGAAATAAATTGGCCCAGCCAACAGGGAACACAATTTCCTGCTGCACTTCTTCCATAGTTTGACTGTTCTGCGTCTCCATTATATTTTTATCATATGACTTTATGTAGGATATTGAAGCTGAACAAAAAGATGGGAAAAATATATCAACATCATACATCTAGTTGTTTGAAGGAGAGGGAACTATAACCTGTTTACACGAGCTCTAAGCAGCTTATAATACATCATTAAAATTACTAATGACAAGATTTGTTTGAATCAATCTTTAATTTCCTAATCATTTGAATTATGTGCCTTCATGAAAACAACACTATACATTACCTTAACAAAGTAAAAGGAGTTTTATGATCCGTTGCACCACTAAACAACATCAGATAAACAGGTGCCCTCACTGTCACTGTCCTATTGAATCCTGTACTCTCCTCTCTTCTCCGTTTTAGAGCAAGAAGAGATACATGAGCAATATATTCACTGACAATATTATGTGATGCAATGCAGCAACAAGACGTCCTCCTCCGCCTCCACCCTGCTAGCTACAGATGTTCTGACTTTGATGGCACTCTGGAACTTCTTGGATACACCTAAAGCACATTTTCCACTCCCTGATACTGATCTTGACAATGCTGCTGGCATTCCAGTTGAGCCTCATTGAAATGCAGCTCAGTTCACCACTGAGGTGAATAGATGTGATTGCATTGCTGTCACCAAGTAAGATTGAGGATGGAAGTGAAGCCGCTCCCTCTTGCACGGTCTCTGTCTCTGACCACTATGAGTTTTGGAAAATGTAGCAGGCGGCTGTTTCTGCACTGGAGAATTTTTCAAAAGGCTTGATAATAGAGAGTGTCTGTTGATAAGAATACAAAGTTTGAAATAGTCTCACATATTTATGCTACGAAAAGCAATTTTAGGTATTAGTGAGCCTCAAACCATGTTTCGTAGCTCAAATTCCTTTCACTAACATTAATATATTCCACAAATTTACTCCGTTTCTGAAGTGCTCCTAAACCTTACTGACATTCTGAGTTTTATTACTTCGTCTCCCAAAGTTGATCCAATCTCCATGACATTTTTTTTCAAGTTACAGATGCAGCTCCACAGAGTTTTGGGGTATTTACAAAATGTTTCACAGTGGCACACAAAAAGAAGCTGATAAAATATCCGTAGGTGTGTCATAATCATTTTCTTTAAACAGCAGAATAGACATATTAAAAGTTGTGTGATATTGCCGTAAAGACATGCAGGCATCTCAGACAGTGACTAATGGCTGAACTAATGGCTACAGTATATTTACTGTCTGGATACCTTTACATCATATATGGGACTAATATGCTCACATGCATGGTGGTCTGCATACTGTTTAGTCAGAGATACATATAACTTTGTGTCAGATCCTGCTGTGCGATCAAGTGCCTGAGATTCCACTGCAATGAGCCGTAGAAAAAGATATTGCTGAAAAATCAATGAAGAATAATTAAAAATCTTACAGTTGTACTGAACTGGCAAATATCGACAGACCAGAAAGCAAATATAACACGTGCATACACCCACACAAATCAGATTGCGAGTCATTTACATAGACAGACATTTATTATTATTTATACTAAATATTATTATTATTATATATTTATTCATTTATAGACATTATAATCTCTTTTCTCTAGGTGTACTTGACTGAAATAACCCAACTGGCAAATAACACTAAAGAAAATAAACCTTGGACCAGAACGATGATGTGATTTCACAATATTCACAGCATGTTATCAGCTCCACATTTTTGTTTCACGGAGCTATTTGCTGTCATTCCGTTCAGATAGTTGCTGGTTCATATGCTAATAAATGAACCAGAAACCAGGAGATCTCGATAATTGTCCTGGCAATTGCTATGTTTGCATGATTGATGTCAATATTGTTCAGGCGTTATAACTCGTTGGCAAGCAAGCAGATCATTTATAATATATACTGTCGCTAAAAGTAATGGAAATAAGATTGGAAGTCCAGCTTGTGGTAAAAGTAGACAAACTTAAGAACTTGACAAAATCTATAGATAAAAAGAACAAAAACTTTCTGAGGCCAAGTGAAGAAGAAACATCTGCTAAATTAGTCAAGTACAGTTCAGGAAGTTAAGTAAAGGTAATGGATGGAATTGTACTTGTATAGCGCTTTTCTAGTCTTCTGACCACTCAAAGCGCTTTAACACTACATGTCATCATTCACCCATTCACACCCATTCATTCACTGATGGCAGGGGCTACCATGCAAGGTGCGACCTGCCTACCAAGACTCTCATTAACCATTCATACCCATTCATACCGCCTGCGGGAGCCGTCTGAAAGTACGCAGAGGTATGAACAACAACGATGATAGGACAAGGACAACATATGAATCAATTTGCTGTAAAATTATATCTATGAATCATGTTGCTGAACAGACTTCAGTCTCCCTGTTCACGCTGTATCAGTCACAAACAGTGGGTCAGGAGCAAATTTGTAGAATTTATTCCAGTCTTGTATTTAAGATTTATATCTGCGGTACACCTTTGAGTCTCACGAGGTAGCCTGAATGTTTCTATTGTTCTCATGTAGCATACTTATAACTGGGAATCTAATATTAAAAGCTAGCGTACATTCTGTTTTTTTTCAATTAAAAATGACAACTATAAAAGCATGAAAGAGGTTTAACCTGGAGTGCTCAAAGACAACAGCAGTGGCACATAGAGTAGCAAGGCGTTTCTTTAGACTACCTCTATTTGGCCAGTTTGACACAAACCTATAAAGAATGACAAACAATGAGAGAGATTTTGTTTCATACCAGACATGAAGAACAACAATAGACTGAATGTTGACAGTATAATATATGAAAACAACTCAGTCCTGTCCGTTGTTCAAATGAAGATGAAAACCAAAATTAAAAAAAATCAATAGCAACAAAAGATTGGGTCTGGTCTTGTCAAAAACGGTGTTGTCATGGCAACCGCCATGGTAAATAAGTGTAATATGAGGCTTTTAAATTGAATTGTCTTGTCAGATGAGCCAGGTCATTTAGCCTGTCACTCAAACGATGTAGAATCCATCATTATTATAAAAATTGGGGTTTCACAGCTGTGGGCAATTATGAATGCAAATCTTCATGTATTTAGTTGCAGCACAAACTGCTGTCGTTCTGTCTGCAGTCCTGCTGGGAGCTCCCACCGAAGTTTGTCATGCGATGTCTTTGACATCTTTGGATTGTTTTCTAATGAGTTCTGTTTTCTTTGTTGTGAGTATAAATTGGACTAAAGGAACAAAGATCCGCAGGAATAAAGTCATGTTTCTTTGCTGGTGCTCTGGCTTATGCCTCTAACAAATCTGAGTCAATGTAACAGCAGAATAGTTTTTTGGGAAATACAATTATTTATCGATGATTGATAATCTCAGCCAGTTAGCTTGCTTGGTATTGGGACTGGAAATGGAGAAATAGCCCCTTTAGTCCATAACTTCATATTTAGCGTGCAGGGAGTGGTATCGTGTGCCTCATTCAATTCTGGGCGAGAATTTGAAAAATATTCTGGTGTCAAAAATAATGGGAAAAGAAATTGAAACGTCCAGCTTCTGATATAGTATTAAACACACTTCAGAACTTGACAAAATCTACAGAAAAAGGGAACAGAAAAAAGACCAAGCTCAAACGTTGAGAAGTCCTAATCATTTTTGTCTTGCATGAAAAATATTTGTGGAATAAAGAAAAGTCTGTGAAGAGAACACCTGCGGAATTAGTCGAGTGCAGTTGAGGGAGTTGAATGCAGTCTGGAAGTGTGGACAGGTATGAACAACCAACCCGTTTTCATTCTCAACTGATCAAATACTGCCGCTTGGTCAATGCCCCTTAACATCAGAGATAGACACACAGAGGAATCCTTTAGTGGAAGGTAAGAGAAACTGACTTTGTATAAAGTGTGTAAGAGGCTGCTTACATTGGGCTGCCACCTGCCTATCAGGACTCTCACTAATCATTTATACCCATTCATACAGCCCACGGGAGCCGCCTGGAAGTACGTACAGGTATGAACAACAACGATGATATATGATAAGGACAACATTCTGCAATTTTAAAACCAAAAAAGGGAATTTAGCATTACCAAAGACCTGTCGCAGGAAATGTCCACCACAATACTGCAATGATATCAAATACATTATTAACGTTAAAGTCTCTTTAAAAGAACACATTGGGAACATGTTTGGTGGCTCAACTATTGGGGCTGTGTGGTACATCAGACAAAAACAGTTGGAAACCACCGCTCCAGTATCACAGAGCAACAAGAGATGACACCATGGACAAACAAAACATTCACCTTTTTTTATTTGATCCATTTTGAATTCTCAGCAGCCATTGGTGCTGTTTTGTCTTGTTTTTCTCAAAGCCGGATTCCACCACTTTTATCACCTGAGGCCTCTTTTCTCGCTGAAACGATACTGTCATCAATTCCATCATTCTTTGCTCAAAACTGCCGCCTCAACAAACCCGAAAATATCCCTTTTTTTGCAATCAAACAACAAGACCCAGGCGTACAGTGGGGTGTTGTGTGCAGTTCCTGAAACCTGCTATTTTGCATCTACTGCAGAATTATTCCTCAGCTTGTGACAGTGAACGCACCAAAGAGGTGGGAATATCAACTTAACAAAATGTCGCTAATTTACTGAAAGAATTTACGCCTACATTTTCCCATATATTGGTAAAATAAATATCAATGTTCTATGTATCTATTTCACAACATTCTGCCCACACTTGGAGGCAATTTAGCCAATTTCTTTCAATAAATTGCACTGCTGTGTCGACAGCTCAAGCAATTTGATCATGAAGATTAAAAGGTTGTGTGAGATAGCCCCAAGTCGTCCTAATATACTTTGCACTGAATTCAAAATAGAGAAAGCTGCAGCTCATTGTCCTGTCAAGTTGGCTTTCATTTACCTCGTCAATGACAAAGGCAAATGTAATTACCCAGACGTTGAAATCTTAACAAAATATAAGCTTAATTTGAATACCAAAATTGAAAATCTCCAGGGAGAGCGTTTGATATAGGAGATATAGAAGCATTACATCATGCACCATACAGTCAGCAGCCATATATCCTGTGGGGGTATTTAAATGTTCTTATAAGAAAATAATTAATATCCGCAAAAAGAGTTTCCACTGTAATCTGATCTACTCAGGCTTCTCCCAATCCACTGTGTTTTTCCCATTTCTTTGGGAATGGTGGGTCACCGGAGTGGCTCACAGCTCCTTGCCTCCTACAATCCGCTGTGTTGGTGTATGACCCTGCGGTCGCGCACGGAGACAGAGGAGAAATCAGCGTCACGCTGACGAGGTCCGTGAAGCGCTTCATTACTATCGCACTACAGTGTTGCGTCTTTATCGGCAGTCTGCAACCTGCGGTCACTGCAGACAGTCGTCAAACAGCGGGAATACAACAGACACATAAACAGCTCGGAGGATGTCCGGGGTATCCGGGAATTTGGATTGCGAGGAGTGTTTATCTTCGGGACCTGTGGCCAACAGCACGGAGATACCGCCGCACTCCGTTGTGGATGATGACGATGAACTTCTGAGATACATCTGGAGAGAGTACTTACACCCCAAGCAGTATGAATGGGTTCTCATTGTGGCTTACATTATTGTCTTCTTCGTCTCACTCATTGGAAACTCGTTGGGTGAGTTGTAGCCTCACTTTTTGTCTTTTCTTTATGATCATTTATGCATAAACAGTCCTGCAAATATCTAACAGAAGTACACTTTGGACAACTTTTTGAGAATGTGCACGAGCATAATGCTACAGGGAAAAGAGAACGTGATGCCACATTGATGAAAAATATAAAGTGGTCCAGTTTTTCTTTTGATGTTGGCTTGAACATCAATGGTGCTGGAGAATGATGAAGGTGGATTCATTAGAGCGCATCTCCTGACGCAGCTTGAAACGCTCGGAATTGCACAAGCACACGTGTTTGAAGACACGGATTGTGCAAATGATGTCACTTTTTTTCACACTGTGAAGGGGCATAATTATATTGCTCTTAGTGCACGACATGGGGGAGAAAGATTTGTGCACACAGATTGACATCGTAATTTACAATACTGTCTCAATTTCATCTAATCTGTTCCAAATCATTTGTTCTTATTGGTCTGTTTTATTACCGGTTATAGTTTTCTGATGTATACAGGAGCAATTCTATAATTTAATTTAAAGATAATTTAAAGGGCCCAAGCAGCTGCTTCTCTTGTATTGCCACTGCTTCAAATAGCAATGTATTGGGAGGCCACTGTGAAATATTCGGCAAGAATTATTTTTAAATTTTTTGTACCAGTGAGGGAGTCCACAGGTGGTGCGCTCTAATGTGACAGTTATTACCATCTGCTCAATTGAATCCATCTCAATCTCAACACCTCATGGCTTTTTGTGCAACTATTTGTTGTTCACCTGACTGCAGGATCCCTTTCTCTTTTATCGTGTGAAGCAGTTTTTCTTCACTGGAACATTTTTCTTGATCAATAACACCTTTTGTCATAATTGCTGTTTCAGCAAACATGCAGACCAAATTCATCTCTGTAAAGAACAAGACCCTGGAATACAGCTGAGCAAATAGTGCAACTTTTTAATAATGTCTCTTGGTTTGCAACAAGATAGTATAGAGATGGAGACGGTGATGCATGAGTACAAAAGCTAATTAAACAATGCATGTAAGAAATATAGCGTAGTCAGTGTTGGGTTATCGTAGTAGTCTGTCAATATCACATTTTCCCTAACTTAATGCCACACAATCTGGTTCAATCACTTTTTTAAAAAGGAAAACGTCATTCATAGATTTTAGCTAATGGTTTGGAAAACAAAAGTAAAATGATTTACATATTTAAAGACTTCCTTTCATAAACTGCTCGAACGGAGTCGTGCAAAGTGGTATTTTACCGGGAACACCTGTTCATTCAACAGTATTGACATTTCTAGTAACAAGACATAAATGCTGCCGACAACTCAGAGCAATAATCCATCCTGCCACACAGCTCAGTCCAGCAAGGCTTTCTCACTAGTGGACAGATAAATCAGTAATCAAACACTAATATTGACCACAACAACGTAGGTTGTTGTGGTCAAGCCGCCGTGTCTGTGTGTATATATATATTATATGGTGCATGTGATCACACGTGAATATATGCTCTTTGAAGACAGCAGAAGGAATGCTTTTCCTTGTTGTTACAGCAGAGTGTAGAAAGTTCCTGTCAAGGCTTTTGGTATAAGCCAAATAGTGTTAGGGTCATGAGCTGAGGTTTATAGCGGTGCTGTCAGGTCTACTGGACAGTTGGGAGTCAATAGATATTTTATTTGTCCCTGTGGGGAAATTGGTTGGAGCGTAATTCTTGATAAGACCAATTGTTGCAGCAACTGTTCTGCGATGGCTCAGCTTGGTGATGGCATAATCCTTAATAATGAAGAAAACTTCTGATTTAAAATGACATTCTACCCCCCAAAAAAATGATATGCCAATAATGTTAGGCTATGTAATGACCAAATAATGTTGTTACATTAGAATAATGGGATATTACCTCCTCATTCTAAACTGAATGAATATGACTACCTCTAAAACATATTTCTACAAAGAACTAAGCAGCACACTACAATATTAATGGATTTACAAATAGTTGTTTAATCCATGTTACTCAGTGAAATTTACTGTAGAAGCAACCCAGTCATGTTACATAAAGTCAATAGATTTATTGTGACCATCAAAAACACTGCCTAATAGAGCTTTAACGCCCGTAGCACTGCAGTGTGCAGAATATATCTTTTTGAATTGGGCATTATCCTCAAATTGACCCAAATCAATCAAATTAACTGTTAAATAGTTGTGTGCCTGATTATCCAAAAACCTTGTGAGGTGGATTTAAGCCAGCTAGAGACAGCTAGAGTGGAGGATTGGAATCCAAAATATTGTGATCGTGAAAAGTTGAGATGCTGTGATGACAAATCCTTTGGAGAAACATTTGTTAGAAACCTTGATTAATGACCTTATGTCACAAATTGGTATTGATCCTTTTTTTGTTTCCTTTTCAGTTTGCTAACACATAAATATGCAGTGAGATATGCTGTCAGTCAGAATGGGATAGCTGAATGATTGCTCCTGTAAAAGGGTTTTGGGATGAGCACACTCTCCACTCTGCTTGTCCTGGACCTGAAACGACGCTGGGGTAGGACTTAACATTGAGAGGGACTTGAATAAAGTGGCCAACAATAGGCAGGACAAAGATTGAGCATCATCAGCCCCCTCCATCATGGCAGAGGTAGAGCTCAAAAAAGAGGAGGTGTGCTTTTCTACGCAGGCCTCAGCCCTGTTATATTTGAGAGTTTGGAAGCAGAAAGAGCAGTGGTTGACAATGTTGTTACAAACTGACACTCAGATGTCGACTTCCGACGCACTGTACTGTTGATTTTGCGGTAGTTAAGCTTGATAGACCTGCAGGTTGATGACAGGGGAAAATAAATCTCCAACCAAAAAAGCTTTGGTGCACCCAGAGTGGAGGAAATGCACTTCACTGAAAGACAAAACAATACTTTTCTTGTGCTATAAGAAGTCTTGTCCTCGTGGTGCTTCGAGTATCGATGAGATGAGGAAATGGGAAGGAGCTATTGGGCAATGGATGGCAATGAAAAGACTATTGCAGGCTAAATAAAAGAGACACAAGATGATTCATTACATTGGGCTGTGTGATGTTAGCTAATCAAGCACACAATCAATTTCCAGAGTAAGACATGTAATACAACCAAACAACTACACACCTGTCTGCAATCAACTGGAACGTACTTTGAAGTCTTCATGATTTGAATTAAAGGTTGACTCTGTCTGCGATCTTTCATGTATTTCTTTAAATGGAGATGCCCATTCATTAAAAATCAAAGATTAATTTTGTGTTGTATTACTATTTATATTAGTATTTATGTATGAATGGATATCTGTTTTTATCTGCACATCTTTTGCTGCTTTTTTATGTAACGCACTCTGAACTAATTTAATTACTATAGGTAATATAGTATTGACTTTGCTTGTTTGACACCACTGCTTAGTCTCTACTGTTGTTTAGTGGATATGACCATCAAAAAACAACTTTAAGTACATTAGAATTATTTATAAAACTTCTCAGCATTTACTCTGAGGGCTAGATGCACACAACAGAAATGTTATGAGAGGAGAATGAATAAACACCTCCTCAGCATGAGACTGCAACTCTGAAGCTGAAGGAAGTCAAAGCTGCACAAAGCAGCTTCATATATATTCCTGCGTAGCTCCAAACATCTAAACTATAGTGAGTAGGGAGTGTGTAGTGCACAGGCTAATTACATGTGGTTAGAAAGTCATTATACCTCGCCTTTCTCACGGCAGACATTTAAAGTTGTCATAGCAGGTAGAGCAGGTGTAACTACTCACATTAAGAATGGCACCGATGCATCCATACCGGTAAGCCAACAATACCAGAGGACACACCTGTACATGTACATGATAGTCCTAACTCTTAGTCATATTATAGTATGAAAGCCTATAGGCTTAAGTAAGATGGCATTATATGTATTCACAAAATCCAGAAATGTATCCAGGAAACATTGTCTTGAAGGAACACTGGAGAATCCATCCGTCATCCAGGTATTTATGGTAATGTGTCGTTTCATATGCGGTTTTGAAAGTTGAGATGTGGTCTAGAATTGTCTGTGTTTTTGTAATTACGCCTGCAGCAGCCTGGTGCCTCTAGCAGCATGGAGGGCTGTAAGGGAGACAGCAGAAAGTCAAGCGTGTGCATCTAACTTTACCACTTTATCAAAACCGTTGAGAAAAAGTGCAGACAGAACGTTTGTCTGTATTGCAGCAGATGCCATTAATATTACTCATTTTTAGTTTTAAAGTGACTGTAGATAATTGTAGACTCGAGTGCTAATCAGATAAGGTATTTATCTTTATCTTGTCTTTGATGTTGTGTGTAGTTACAGTCGCAGTGAAACCTTTTCATCCTGTTCATATAATCCACTGCTGGTCTACAGTATCAACTCTGCGTTTGATGGCATCACATATGGGGCTTGAAAAAGAACTAGCAAACATAAGTAACAATAAATCTGACAGCGCCAGTGAATACACAGAGCACTAAATACAGACCAAATAAAGAGTCTACTGACAGGTAGATTAAAGAGGACAGGGCTAGTGCGCCGTCACATTTTATTCTGATGGCAAATTGAGCCACATTATTCTCCTCACGAAGCAAAACATTTTGTCACTAAGTGGTAGGACAAGCATAGGTGTATTTATTAGTTATATTGCTGAATTTCATGCTGCTTCAGTTTCCAATGGCGCGTGTATCGTGTGCTAACTTGAACTTGTGCAGCAAGTAAACAAAGTACCAAACACAGGAACATTGTTAACAATACAGACTAACGAACACATGTCTCGCATGGCTTGTAGTTTCTGGATCCAGATGAAAAAGGTTCTGTAACATTGGCACTACGCCTGCATTCTATATCAAATATACCCCGAGAAGACTCTTCCGTCTCTTTGACAGCACACTCTGGTCTCTGTCCTCTGTCTTGTTTCAGCTGTCAGGCTGTGAAGACGGATGTATTTACCATGACATTTGTGATGCAGCTGCAAAACTGTTGATAATTCACCTCTACGAATTAGAAAACACTGTGCTGTTACAGTCTCAGCATGTAATGTCACACTTACAAATCAATATTTAATTGTCTGTAAGTATTTCTGATTTATTCATATTTTGCCAACAGAAACAAATATGTAAACAGGACTATCATGAATTTCTAATTCAAAGACTGTGATTGACAGCATGCCTTCAAGTCAGTGGTGATACACATTCAAATACCCTGCACCCATGTGATAATATTTATCTTGATAGAGTCCTTGGGCGGTCTTTGATTGTGCATCATTTTCAGTTTGTTTTGCAGTGTGGAAAAACCGCCACATGCGCACCGTGACCAACTACTTCATCGTGAATCTCTCCTTTGCCGATGTCTTGGTCACCATCATCTGCCTGCCCGCGAGTCTTGTGGTAGACATCACAGAGACGTGGTTCTTTGGAGACACTCTTTGCAAAGTTGTGCCTTATCTGCAGGTAAGTGATCAACGTTGACAACTCTCCACAGCCCTCAAACCAGATCTAATCCACTTTACTCATAAAAAATGTTTATGAATATGCGTGTCATGAAGTGGTGCACGGTTTAGACAACGTTACAAAGCAAACCAATTCATCAAATTAACAGCTTTGAAGGCTGTGCTTGGCTTCTTCCTGAAAAGTGATGGGAAAAGAGACCAAGCAAACATGAAGCAGAGCAGGCGAGCAGGAGGGGTAAGGACACAAGCCAAGACCTGATTCTATTATTTAAAATGTTTCCTTCTCTGTATTTATGAGGGGTATAAAAAAATAAAATCGTGTTTCTCATCCAATGAGATGTGCACTGGGTGAGACATTTTAAGTTATCCCATAATGATTTAATGCCTCGGGCAAGTTTTTTGCTTTTTGCTTTTCTTGAAATTCCATTGCATCATCCTTACTGTGCTGAAACATCTGCAAAAAAAAAAAAACTGCAGGCCTCATTCATGTATATAGTGGACCAAAATCCTGCACTATCCTGCACAATCTCCTATATCCTACACACTCAACAATATCTATATGCAATACACACACCTGTATTAAAGTGAATACCTCCACCATCCACCATATGTGGTGTGATATACACAATGTGTTCTGGATGGATGCAGCTGTAAACTCAATTTATTCCAGACATAAGGACAAATTCCTCTGCAGGTCTTTTCACACACATCCAACCCAGACGACATCAATTTTTTTGTTGTTTCTGCAAACCACGTTTACGTTGAATGGCAATCAACAATTCCTTACAACAGCATCCACACAGCACATTTGTCTCTCTCTCAAACCTGACACACTTGGCACAATGACACACACACTCAAACTCAACACACGCACACTTGTGTGTCACCTGGTCTATCAGTCACAGCAAGCATGCTAGAGATGAATAAATACTCTTTGTTACCTTAAAAGTGATGGACTTTGCTTTCTCTTTGACACATATCCCCAACTTGATGCGTACTAAGTCTGTATTTTTAACAGAGACCAACCATGATTACGAAGCGGGAAACATTAGCTTTCAAAACGACACAACATTTGCATCTATGCTTGCACTAATGGAAGAAGGCCTTACCAGAAACAACTATAGTCAATGAAAATATACAGTATAACAACATTTCTCTGTTTTCATATTTGTAATACATATTTTGCTGTTTGGGTAATGAAGAGGCTACAGCTGAACATAATATGCTCTTAAAAGTAATTTTTAGTGACAATTGCAAGTGACAAATAATAGTTTTCTTATCTTTTTCTCCCTGATTAACTCCCACTAGGGAATTATTTCAGTTCACCCTGCATTTCATCGCTGCAGTGCTGTGTTGCCTCAGGGGGGGGATCATGCCATGACTGATTCCCGAGTGAAATTACGAAACAGGAAACTGAATGTTGATATATGAATTCTGAAAATGCAGTTACAAAGATTTGTAGATGCACTTAATTTAATATTGTAGTAAATAAGAGGGATTGGCTGCAAACAGCACAAGAACAATCTATTGTTATTTTGTCTTTTAACTTGCTGTCTACACAGGAGGTGTGGTGTGTTGCGTTGTGGAAATGGATACCCTACATTTTCTCAAATATCTGACCAGTTTTTATAATATAGTGTACAGCTGACTGACAGAGCTTGAATATTTACTTTTCAATCTGATATCTGTGGTGGGTGTGGTGAAATGTGGACATGCATTCCCAATATATATAAATAATGATATTACCGTATGCTTAGAGACTGGCTGCTCTTGATTGACTTATCTAAAGTTACTATTGATGTCCTGCAGCTGGCCTACAGGCTGGGGCACTCCCTAAGGTTTTTTATGTTTGCATCACATTCAGCCAGGCCAAGGCCGTTTTAATTAAACAACTTGACTTAGGCAAGATTTTCTTTGGGGCCCCTCCTGACTTTGTGTCTAGGTGTGTGTGTGTGTGATTGTGTGTGTGTGTGTGTGTGTGTGTGTGTATTAAAACTGCTGAACCATTTCATTGTAAATCCACAAAACGCATATGAGAATGGGGTGGGATCACCATTCAGACCACCATTCATTAATTTTTCCTACTGAAAAATAAATAAAATATGTAACTGTCATCATTTATTGACTAAATGAACTGCGCCAGAAAAGCTTTATTTTTTTCAAATAGATAACTATATAAACCTGATCCCTTGTGGAGCTGCGCCTGGTGGAATATCAATATTAAATCCACCTGCAGCTGTCATCAGCTGAGGCAAGCATTATTGATATATTATCTGCTTTCATTTTTTTTTATTAAGATAGACAGCAAAGTAATGTATGGCTCAGTATTGAACTTTTATTTTTGTATCGCCTCTCCTCTCTCCCTCACATTGTGATGCATATCAGCTAATTCCTATTAAAAATGAACTACCACTGCTATTGTTTGGTTTCTATATTCTCCTTTATTTAGAAAAAAAGGTTTTGTGGGGCCCTACGCAATTGCTTATTCAACATATAGGACGGGCCGTCACTGCGTTCAGCATTCTCAGCCTTTAACGTCCCCATCAATTTCAAGGCTACAATACCAAGCTCAACACACTTAACAATCTACTATTGATTTTCTGTTAGGCAGAGGACAATTATGTGAGGATTTGGCTATAAATGAAGGAAATTAGTCAGGAAAAGCTGATTCAGTTCATCGCAGGCGTCCTTAGGCTAGACATTTCAAAGTGATTTAGCTGAGCATTTATTTCCCACAGGACATGAACACACAGTTTATCTCCCATATAAAATTGGTGGCGCTGCTGTGAAGCAATTTGACTCACTGAAATTCCTGGAAACGACCATTCGCAACACGCTGAAATGGGATGAGAGCATCTCCAAAGTAAGAACTTTTCATGCGTCAACATGCCACTTCCAAGGGTCATTGGTTCAATTTCACAAATCTATAATTTAAATTTTGCTTCATCCATACCAACACTGCCTTCCCCGAAGTCTCCTTGATAGCGAGGCAGATGTGTAATTCAGATAGTGGTGACAAGGAAGGAGACACAGATGATTGTCTGTGAGCCCCACCCCTGACCAGTTCAATCCCGTAAAGTGTCGGTAAAGTGTCGGTAAAGCAAGGGCAGCCATTGTATTTGGTGAATACGATCAATTGCTATTCGGATCTGCCTCGGAAAGCTCCTTGTGGTGTTATATTTAGTGTGGTGAATTTTTAACCTGATGCCACCAATGAAGGCAAGATTGAATACGTTGTATAGTAAAAATTGATGAATGTTTTGTCATTGAGGCTTTTTAAATTCTGTTGTCAGTTGGAACTCTTGCAGACAAAATGTGTGACGAATAAAAGCCTGAAAAGTAGGCATTTTTAGATCTGCTTCATCTTTACCAAGGACATCAAATTGATTTCATCGTCTGACAAACAATACTGGAAAATAATGGTTGTCGTCTCTCTCTAACTGGTGTGTGATTTATCTTATTTTCTCCAGACCATCTCTGTTTCTGTATCAGTCCTAACACTGAGTTGTATTGCCCAAGACCGTTGGTATGCAATCTGCCATCCGCTGATGTTCAAGAGCACAGCCAAGAGGGCTCGCACGAGTATCGTGGTCATCTGGGTTGTGTCGTGCATCATCATGATCCCTCAGGCTATTGTGATGGAGTGCAGCAGCCTTGTGCCAGAACTAACAAACAAGACCAGCCTGTTCACAGTGTGTGATGAACATTGGGGAGGTTAGTATTCACACGTTTACGAAGCTTAAACTGAGACTGAAACCGAATGTCTAAACTTGAACTTATTTTCAAGGGTTCTCAACATTTTGTGATTCAAGTCTCGGTCGCTATCCAGACAGTTTTCAATCAAATGTTTTTGTTTTCTTTCTTTCAACAGCTGAGATCTACCCAAAGGTGTATCACACCTGTTTCTTCATCGTCACATACTTTGCACCCTTATGTCTCATGGTCCTGGCATATATACAGATATGTCACAAGCTGTGGTGTCAACAGGTATTCCAGCGCTGCGTATTTTATACAACAGCTCTTACAAAGTCAAGTTTTCAACGACTGATGTAAGCATCCGTTTAATCAACAGATTCCTGGAAGCACATCAGTGTTGCAGAGGAAGTGGAGGTCCATCCAGTGCTCAGCTCCGGCTTCGGGAGAGCCTGCGAGGGTCAGAACCAGCACAGTTTGTGCTGAGATCAAACAGGTCCGAGCCCGACGCAAGACGGCTCGCATGCTGATGGTGGTGCTCTTTGTTTTCGCCCTGTGCTACCTGCCAATCAGCGTGCTCAACGTCATGAAAAGGTAAACATATCTCGAGCTCTGCTGCTCCAAGGATCAAAAGCTATTCAAATGAAGACGCTGTGATAAACAGGGCTTACACTTTGCATTTCTTTTTTTTTGCATTAGAAGATCACCTTTGTAGTTTCATGTTGAATAATGACTGATACAGTATATTTAGTACTGACTTGTTGCTTATTTTCTTAGCAATGCTGAATTATAGCATAGCACTAAAAGAATGCAGAGTTGATCTTAAACTGATACATGTTACACTTTACCTGCAGAGTCTTTGGGACTTTCAAGAAAACAGACGACAGAGAAACAGTGTATGCATGGTTCACCTTCTCACATTGGCTCATATATGCCAACAGTGCAGCAAATCCCATCATCTACAATTTCCTCAGTGGTAAGTTTGTAACCTGCCTCATCACTCAAACCAGCTGTGTGGGCTCATTACCGTCCTCTAGTGGACAGTTTGTTGTCAGTTCACTGGTTTAAACTCCACATCTGATAATATATTGTGCATATACAAATATAAACTTACATTGATTAACAGTGTTTAGATGTTTATGGCCGTGATAATAACGTATGCATCTCAACTGTTAGTTCGTAATGCCTGAAAAGGTTTTTTTTATGCAAGGCGTATCAAAGGTTGATTATTAATATTATTATTTTTTATTCTATTCATTGAAATATGACCCCTTACAGTCGTTTATTCTCAGAAAAAAAAGTGTCAAAACAACTTTATAAAAGATATAATATATATATATATATATATATATACCTCTCACCACACCCCACGATCCCAAACATCTACGAAAAAATACAAAATGGTTTCTGGGCAAATCTTCGTCTTTTTGTTTTTCACCAGGGAAGTTCCGTGGGGAGTTCAAAGCAGCCTTTTCTTGCAACGGTCAAAATCAAACTCAGAGAACGAGGCCCAGAGTGAGCACCGACAGTCGGAAGTCAGTGTCAACTCAAGCCACCAACATGGACAATGTGTCACGCATATCGGATCAGATAGTGTAGTGATCCAGGTGGGGAATCCTGCTTACACATTCATCATTAAGGTGTTTAAACCTGTAAAAACAGACATTTGAATGGAAAAAAAAGAATGTCTCAAAACTATAGTTTTATGTCTGGTTTTACAAGGACACTTAATGAAATTAGGAGCTTTAGAGAACCAACCATCCACCTTCTCACCTCTTTTACAGGATCCGAAACATAACATGACAATCATGTCATTCACAGAAACTCTATTTATTATCACCAGTTGAATGGTCGTATTTAATAACTCATATGTAGATATTTTTGGTTAAGTGAAATATTTTGATTGCACATGGATATTTTGATTGTACTGTACATTTAACATCTTGACTGTATGACTTTAAGTAGCCAGAATCTGTCATTTTGAGTGTTTATTCGTATTTATTAATTTAGTGGTTTACTGTTTTTTTGTTGTTGTTTTTTTTACAACAACAGAAGATTAGGTTCCATAGAGAATACTTTGTATAACTAATCAGATTTTAAGACTGTCTACCTCATTAGCAGATGTCCATCTTCAGTCTGTCAGTCATTCTTCAGCCTTGTGCACAAATAGTATGGAAATGATGTCCGGTAAAACTGTTTCTTTCACTCGACAGTGTCGACACACACTCGTTTGTTTTGAACATTAGAAAAGTGGACATTGTGATATGCTCCATTGTAGCTGGAAAACTTTCCCACTATGATCAGTGCCAAAGCAAAAGGTATTTTCAAATGTCTTCTTTGAAATGCACAGAAATGCTTCTGTCAGTCACCTCTGCTGACAGCTTCAGAGCCCAGGACACACTGTCCTGTCGTAAAATAAACAGTGGCTGTCATGATGACTAAGTATTTTTACACTATTACTAAACTACATTTCAACATCTTTATTCAAGCAAGGTTCTAAAAAGTGTTTCTGAGATATGTTTAGTGATAGAAGTCAACAATGATTGACTTCAAGCATGTACATTGACAAAAGTGGCCAATAATCAAGCTCTGCATTACAGCTTGGCTGAGGCATCTAACTCATAAATTAGATTTTTATTTTGGTGCTTTTACAAAATATTTAATCACTGAGATTGTTGACGAATAATCATTATTGTGGATATAATGACAAAGTGGGTAAAGGGAAAAAAGCGATACAGTCCCGTGAGTTCAGGATATAACATCATTTTACTGTAATGCAGCCTTTAAAACCAGGAAAAGACAACACTTTAACCATATTCCAATTATTTATGATATCCAAAATCTAAGATGATATCTAGTCTCATATCACAATATGAATATAATACCAATATCTTGCCAAGCACATGGGACAACTATAGAATTCTGGTCTTAATCAACAACCACAATCTTTTCAGATGGAGGTCCCTGAACCACTGACCTTAATATATTTATATTAGGTCAGAAGAAAAATAGCTAAATATGGCAACATATGAATTTGTTACAATAAAAGATTAACTTTCCCAGTTGCTTAACATACTGCAGTAAATCTAGTTGTTTACAATGACTGACTTCTTTTCTTTCAATCACACCTGAAGCTGCCCGGTACATCCACAGTCTTATCTGCCACTGAGCAGTTGGGGGCCTTGCTGAAAGCAGTAACAAGCTATGTTCTTTCACTTTCTCCATCAAATTTATCCTGTTGGTCGAAGGACTGAAAGGGCAACATTCCAGTCTTGAAAATGTTTCTCTTTCAAAATAATTGTTACTTGTTAGGAAGGACATTGAAGCTCCACCACAGTTTCTTTTATTCTCAGCTGTTACGGGCATACTGAATAGTTCCTTGAGAGGGTAACCACTTCTCATGAACGCAAAGTCAATTTTTAAACATGAATCTGAACAAGGGTACCCATGCACAATTTATTCTGTTTGCATATTCAGACACTAACCTCAGAATCAGATTATAGTGCGGCTGCAAACAGCATTCAAACTATATCTAACAGCAGTTTGTGGTGGCAGATATAAAACCCCCAAATAATAGGAGAATATTAAAGCAGCTTCTGCACGCTGTTCCATGCAAATAACAACAAAAACAAGCTGTGCCAGGAAACCATTTCCTCAAAACACTGAGGCAATTAGGTAGATGGATGGACTTCTAATGCACCTGTTCACATGGGAAATGTCTTTCAACATAATCGCAACTTGTACTCATAGAATATAGACAACCTCAAACACACAGCACATCAAATACTCAACAAATAAAGCAATTGAATGCAAATGTTAAAACATGAACACAATAAAGAAAAACAAGTATTAAATTATCATTTCAATCAGCAGTATAGTGTCTCTGTTAAAGCACCTCTACTCATTGTGATCTCTTGTCAAATCAAGCTAATCGAACAAATCAATAGAATTGAAAAAGCAATCAGGAAAGAAGACAGGAGTAACGTGAAGGAATCGCACAAACAAGAACACTATGACGGGAAACAAAGACAGGAAACCGATGCTCTAGCGGCCGGTTTGATTTTTGTTCAGTACATTTTGGGCTAAACTAAAGTTGCTGTCGCTACTTGTTGACTAGTTAGTTGTGGTTGCTGATTCTTGAAATTGTTATTCTTAGTTAGTTAGTCTGCTTGTTAAACTCTGCCACAAATGTTTTATTTGTATTTGTGTATTTGTGTATTAATTATTTAAAAATGTAATTCCACATTAACATCATTCAGGGTAACTTCTATTTCTATATATTGAAACAACAACATGCTATCCTTCAAGAGCAACTAAACTCCCAAACCACTGAAAACCAATGCATACCCAACCCAGCTATTAGAATTTAATTTAAATAAATACAATATTTTGAGTTAGATAGTCTTGTTTGTACACCACTCTGCAACAAATGAACACTTGAAGTTCATTTTTAGGAGCTACTGTTGTTGATAGTGGTGGGAGTGAAATGTTACGACTTACCCCATGGGCGGGGATAATTGTAAAAGACAGAGGGTTAGATGTAACACCTGCTAGAAAAGTCTTTCTGAATGCAATTAATTCAAAACAATTCCAGCTAAATACTACCGGATACTGTTTGTGGCTATATGTCATAGATGGAAAGGAATTTTTGTCGAGGGAACCAGTTTGATGCCAATTTCCGGGGTTGGCCTACAAAACTACTCCCTGCAGCATTCTATGTGGAGGCAGCTTTGGCCACCAACCAACAGCCCTGCCCATGTTGATTTTGCACTCTTCAGAGGGACCTCAGCCAAAACGTTGGGGTTTACTTACTCTTTAAAGCCTCCTGCATATTCAGGAAATATCTGAGACGTGTGCCCCCTAGTGGTGGCATTTAGAAAACACTGTGGCAAACAGCAATGCAATACACTGGCATTTACTCCTTTACCTTCGTCCATTGTTGTCCAGACTGGAACAGTTTACAAAATCCTCCACTCCAGTCTTAAGATATAGTGCATCCAAAATCAGTTTTTCATACATTTTATAATGTAAATGTAAATGTTTTGTAATGGATTTCAGTATAATTTCACCTCTATGTCAATGCTTTGTGATTATTTTTAATGTCTGTAATTGAAACCTCCTTGTATCTCATTATCTAAAAGCTACAGTATAGTTTGACATTTTTGTATCTTTAGAAATAATGACATAGTTGAATGTGTTTATATTTGTTGATAAAAGCTCATTTATTGCTGCTAATTGATGAATATAATATGATATGGCTTTTGATTTCACAAGGTTTTGACACACAAATGTTGTTGAATAAGTAGCAAAGTTGAGTAACCGCGATTGGACAATATCAAAGATAGAAACAATCACCCACATTGAGGGCCTTGTTGATGCGGAAGAGTCGGGAACCAACTGTTCTTATGGCCTGAGGTTTTGGTTGGCTATAATCTTTCCAACTGAAATTAAGACACAGTCTTTTTTTGTGATGTTTAATGCATTTGTGTGTGCATCTATGTACTCATTTACTTATTTATTGACTCCAATGTCACGTAGCACAGCTCCACCCACTCATTTTGTCCACAACACGCCCTTGATATTTCTATCCTAGTGAGCTTTCAAGATGTATTAATTCGTTGTTTATTCCTCACACTGTCTGTATTTCTGCCCATCTTTTATCAATAAAGTATATATTGTATCAAATTGTTTATCTTCTGCCGTCTCTTATCTTTGAGGCTAATCTCTCTCAAAAACACGGATAACAAATGGAAAAACACCACCAATGCACCGATGGCAGGTTTGGATCAGACGTAAATGAGATGTCTTACTGTGTCTTCACTGACTGAGAAACTGTGATTCAGGGAAATCAATAAAACAAAAACATAGACTTTCATAACAACTACCACACCCCTGAAGATCTTACAGTGTAAGCAAGTGGTGCACTCCAGTTGCTCAGTCCACTTTCACTGAATAATCAAAGTTAAAAAAAAATGATATGCTAAAAAGAATTCGCAAGCTGTGGGCAACAGAAACAAGCTCTGAGCCCAACGCTGATATGCCAACTTAAAAGTTGCCTATTTAGTTATCCAGCAGACACACTAACATTAGCATTCATTTGGAGTTGTTTCTTACAACTGAAAAAACATTTTGATCCCAAATCCAAAAACAACTAAACAAGAGCTTTTAAAACACACAGTATGACTCTTATCAGGACAAAAGATTTGTTTTTGTTCTTGAGCTGCATTCATTACATGCTGCACAGTGCCGCCTCCAGTAAATGTGCTACATCCTGTTGACTGTGGGTGGTGTTTCCCAGCTTAAGAGGCACAGATCAGCTGGAGAGGAGCGTCAGTTGTCCACTGACAGCTTTACAACAGCTACCATGCAGCTGATACATCTGGAAGCTGCGGTCATACTTGGTGAGTCAACAGTCACTACGAAAGTTTTGCTGTGTGTTGTCAGGGAATCAAACTAAAGCTAAGGATTTAAAGTAGGGCTGCATGTCTGGAAGTCTATAATGCATGAACAGTCAACCAAAGTGTGTCTACAATCAGTGATGTTTAAACTTGCATCAGTATTTATTTAAAACATACTAAATATATCTAAATAGTGTGTACTCACTTAAAAATCGATTGATTATTGGCAGGTGCTTGTATGTCAGGGATTGTGATTCCTCAGATTTACAGCATCAGCAATTCATCTCCACCGTCTGACTGTTTGGCTGCTGTGGACACCTGCATGTCAAATCTATGCAAGTGGACTGAAGAGGCATTTCACGACGGTGTCTGTGAGGGTAAAAGTGACACATTTCAGATTTTCCATTTCTGCTGCGGGGTATTGGAACATTGTGTTATCTTAATGTTTTCTTGTGGCATTATAAAAGTAATATAGTTTCCTCAGGAGCCTCAGGACACGAGGCTACTTAATTGAATTGCACTTCTTGGAGTATAGCTTAAATGAAATAACTGAGGCAATAGCCTGGAGCAAAGTTTGTATAAATAGATGATAAAAAAGGCCATCGAGTGCCTTCAACATATATGTCTGTTTTGAGATTAGAATCCTGTATGATGGTTGCGAATTTTACGTGGTCTGCATGTAAAATCAGAGGAGAGACAATCAGAGCAGCAGAGACAAACACTTGTTGCTCAAACAAAACCTCGCTGGCTTTTGGCAAATCCTGTTTTTCTGCCTCCCTCTTGTTTTTGTGTTATTCAAGATGAAGGGTGCCAAATAAAAGGCTCAGAGGTCTGTAACTTGACTATCCAGACTGTACTGGACCAATTTCCCTCTCTGCATGGGTGTGTGTGTGCCTGGGAGGAGGAGCTTTGTGACTCTATACAAGCGCTGGCCACACAATGCCACCAAAAGCCAGGTGCAGTATTCTCAGTAGTCTCTGTGATAAGCATTTATTGGTGAAATTGCATTTTTGTTTACCAAAGGGGATCTGATGTACTGTTTGAACGAACACTATTGTGCTGCTGAATGAACAACAGAGTGGCTTTAATAGGCATTTGTTGGAGAAGAGATAATCAGGTTTCCAATTCTTCTTACAGCTGCTCAGCAGAGGAGGAGCTCAGTGATGGACTGGCAGTCAAGCAGTTTAATAGGCTATGGTAATTATTTACCTGCTGCGACAGCAACGCTGCATTGTTTTCACCTTGTGAGTCTGTGTGTGTCATCGTAGCAAAATGTGTACCTCGAGACACCAACCACTGAGGCGGTTTTGAGTACGTTGTCAGGTGTTTATATGTCTGTGTGGACAGATGTTCTCACCGCGATAGCATCACAAGATGCATTAATAAACTTACTTAAAATACAGGTGTAGCTGTGAAGTCTCATGATGCCAAATTGGGCCAGGAGTGGAAGAAGGGGCACAAAGTGCGGGGGGGGGGGGGGGGGCATTGCTCCCTTGATCAGAGTTGGACCAGACCCATCTTCAAACTAGACCTTCATTTTTATCTCAACTACTGCCTTGTGAAGTTTTGTGACTGCATCTTGCACAGTTGCGACACGGTGGCAGTGACAAAGTCTGTCCACAGACAGACAGACAGACACCTGGCAAAGTACTGAAAACCTCTTCTGTGGTAGTAAGTTCCCTCTACAGTAGGTGTCTCCACCACATTTTGCCATGATGACACACACAGACAAGGCGAAAACAAAACTACCTTCGCTGTCCTGACAGATGAAATGGTGTACTGAATTCCATCAATATAAAACGATTTCTATGGAGTGAAAATAGTTGATTTCGAAATGGTCACGAATCTGTATTACGTAATCTACAAATGAAAAATAAAATTGACAAATGCCTACAACAATTATGTACATTTGTGTACCATGTGTGTACATTTGGGTATTCACAAATCTACACAGAAATACGAAGCAATGTGACAAATCTAAACTAATCAAGGGCTTTTCTGCAAAGAAAAGCGTCTTTCCCACTTTGAAATTACACAATGATATTACCGAAAGCCCAGATGTCCCATACAGTATATCCCACTCGCAATTATATACAGCAAGGCATTTGTGGATTGTGTGGACCTGGAGACAGTGACCTCAAAACTCCACATGTAAACCATCCATGCACACACATTTAACAATCTGTAAGTAAATATTAATATTTATACAAGTTGTTAAACGGTTTTAAACATGTTCAAATTGTTTAGTATTTGTGTAGATTGAGCAAGCATTTGTGAATACCCCAAATTACACACAAATCGTTGTCTTATTTTTCATTTGAAGCTCATTAAATACACATTTGTGACCATTTTGATATACATTTCACTCCACCTGTATCTGTAATCCCAAAACTCACTCGCTACTTTTCTTTTTGCAGTGCACGATAATTCGGCATCCTGCTTGGACCAAATGAGATTCTGTGTCAGTGATGCAGTTTGCAATAGGTACCTAGCACCTGTCCTTCAGGCATGCATGGCACAGTGCGACCGTGACCGCTGTCAACTAGTGACTCAGCAGTTCTATGGCAACATGCCGCACAATGTTGCAGAGATGCTGGTCATGTGCGAGTGTGACACTTCAGATCGCACCTGTCTGGAAATGACAACTGCTCTGCACAGCGGCACTTGTGGAGGCCAGACCTGGGTCTGCCAGGATACAGTAAACCAATGTGTTGAGGACAGTAACTGCAGGTATGTTGCTATTCTGTCTCTCTTTAAGGTATGTTTAACACTGCAGAAATACTGCAGAAGATTTTAAAAAAAAAGGAGTGTTGAAGTATTTTCCACTTCAGGATTATCATAACATAACTATTATTATGAAATAAATGAGGATGTACTGAGGCATGACACAAATGTCTGCACCACATTTCAAAACAAAACCTTTTGGTGGTACAAGAGGAAAAGTCAGAGGATCATCAGAGTCATTAGTATTGATCATCTGGGATCATCTTTTGTCAAGATAATTCAGTCTGGACCATAGATTGTATCGGTCTAGACCGAAGTGATGGACTGGCCGCTAATGTGACCAGTACACACTTCAAATTAAGTCAAGAATGGCTCAGAGCACACTACCCACAGGTGGAGAGAGTACTAGAATATTGCACCCAAGTAAGAGTACTGCTACTTTAAAGAAATTTCACTCAAGGAAAATACATGTGTAAAAATGTACATACTGTAAGTAAAAGTTAAAAAGTAGGGAAGTTGAAATGTTCTGCAGTGAATGTCACTGTGTGACATTTTAAAGGGTCTCCAATTAGCATCTAATAACGCTGAAATGGCCACAGGCAATTTCCTTAAGAAAATGTCACCTTGACAATCTTCATATCACCGGTGCCTTTGTAAAGGCTCTGTTTTGCATCTCCCCATAGCCCATTTAATGTGGGATCATCATTAAAATAATGGCCTATACCAGGATGTTGAAGGATGAGGTATGAGGATGTATGTACTTTATGTATTTTCCCTAAACAACCATAAAGCAAAGCAACCGCAGGTAAAAATATGTTTTTTCTGTTTCACCAGAGACCTATTGAAAACCTTCCGAGCGAAATGCTGGAGCCCTGAAGAATCCCAATGCAGCCACAGTGACCTCCAAAAAGATGAATGTATCTCCCAGATGGATCCAGCTCTCATCCGTGGTGCAGATCCTGAATGTAAAATTGCCTTCTTGGCCACTTTGGGCACACCACTGCACTATCCTTGTGCATGCAAAGGAATGCGCAATGATGATCAACTGTCATGCAACATGATTCATGATGTGCTTCATAATAGAGCACACTTCAGTGAGTGTTATTTTGATTACATTCCAGGCATTTAGTTACATTTTGTTTATTGGACATCTGAAAGCATTTCATGTGTATTACAGTGACACCTCGGAAAAGCAGCAGTGGTCCCACTGAACCTCCTGAAATCGATGAATCTGAGCAAGGTCCCACATGGTCACGTGGTAAATTTACATTTAAATTTCAGCACTTTATACTACCTGTGAAAGTGAAATCCAATAAATCAATACAGAGTGCAGCGCAGTCCAAATACATGCGGGTTGGAATAATTTGAGACTCATGGTGTCTCTTGTTGAGGCTGAAGCTACTGGAGGAATCGCAAGGCCGCTGCTGTGTTTACTTCTTTCTGCGCAGGCGCATCATAAAGTAACTCAATCCGGTCCAAATTCAAAACAGTATTTAATTAAACAATGACGACTGTAAACTGATGATGACAATTACAACCTATAATACACTATCGATAGTATGCATCTCGAGAGCAGAGACCACGCGCAACTCCCCTCACAGGCCCGACCAAGTCGGGTCCTGCAAAGCGAACTACCATGGCCTGGCGCACGTCCTCGCAAACAGTCCTTTTATGTCCTTTGATGGTCGGAAAGTGTCTGAAATCTGTCGTAAAACACAAAGGCCGTCTTCTGGGGTCAGTGATTGGCTTCCAATCGCTCTGACGCCTCCTTCATCGATCCACTGCTCATCTCAATGGCTGGCCTCCTTGTGACATCACCTCTGACATCACCTCTGACCTGCCCTCTGTCCTGCGGCCGCATGGTGTTACCCAGGAGTCCTCTCTGTTGTTTTATGGCAGTCTGCTTCCTCATCAGTTGTCTCCGGTTCTCCTCCTCCTTTGTTGGTCATTTGTCCAGCACCTCTGTGTCCCCTTTGATGTCTCTGAAAAGCCTTGCCTTGAATTCCTTAACTTTCCCTGATGGCTATTCTTTACAGTGTTTAAATACTCCAGTGTTTATGCATTCATGATTTCAATACATTCAATATACTGTAACATATAATATCCTTCATGTAAACATATTACAAACATAATTCATTCTTCAGTAAATATTTTGTGACTAACATATTTTACCTTTTATTATTGTGACACCTCTATTCACCACTAAGGGTGTTATAAATTCTACTAAATAATGCTTTTAATTCTTAAATTCTCCACACTCTGTGAATGTTGGTAACATATTGAATGTTGAATATATGTTTTGTATTTCAGATTATCTAGTGTATGCTTTTGCCACTGTGCTACTTGTTGGAGTCGTTGTAATAATGCCTCTCGCTGTTGTCTGTAAAATATGGTAAGTGAGTACATCAACATTAAAAAAAATGTCCCTCTAATGTCTAATGATTATACAACAAATTCATTTTTACTTTCATTTGTTTTTATTTGTCTTGTAGGATGTTGAGAAGAAAAGACAAAACTAAATTTCACCATCCGCAGAAAAGTAACTGTGTTCTCTGATGCTCGTTGATCTGTTAGATAATGCAGAAATGATTATACACAGATACTTCATCATGGTAGCATTGTGAGATAATAACAATGTTGAAAGGAGCTCTAATCAGTGTGAATTCAGTTGAAAGTAAATTTATTAAGAAAGTTGATAAAAACTTATATAAATGTTGCACATTCAATATCATCAGTACTTTTTGTTCTTCTTGTATTGGTAATCTAGGCTTCATAATAAACTCCACTGTCAACAGTTGTAGTTTGTTCAAAACGCTGTATCATTTCTGAGGTGACATGCTGTGTTTTGATGCACGGTCCAAAAAGGAAAGCCCACACTTTTGATCAGATTTAAAAACTTCATTAATACTCCCCAATGGGGAAACTCATTTGCCACCGAGTCGACTCATATAGACAACAAACAATATAGACAATGCAATCACGGCACACAACAAATACAGATCTAACAACAAAAGTGTTCACTATTTTCTACAGTGACCTCATGTGAGTATGGGGTAAGGCCAATCACTGATCATCTTATTGATGGTGTTTTAATCATCTGCTGGCCCTTAATTATCACAGGGGAGATCCCCTCCTTCTGCCTTCTGAAGAACTCTTTCATCTTCCCAACATTTCATTTAAAAATGAAAACCAGATGACAAATGATTCTACTTCCAATTTGTCGGCTGGTGAGATGCAATGTTTTTGTTCCTTTAACAGGCTGTTTTTCAGAAAACTCACGAGATCCGAATGAAATCTTTTGTCAGTATTCTAAAAAAATATATGTATAACTTAATAACTTAAGTTGAAGTTTGAAAGAGTATCAATCAATAGAGAGTGAAATGAAAGGTGGGTGGATAATAAAACCTGGTTATCTTTCTCCAGGTCAGAGTTAGGAAACAATGCAGAACAGTTTGAAATAAACTACTTGTTTCTTTCAAACAAATCAAACAGATCTCAAACAAATCTTTTAATGCTTTGGACTGAACAGTATAACTTTGGGCTTTTTCTCATTCTGCTGGAGAAACGTTTTCATCATCCAGGCTCCTGGAAATAATGATATGGTCTATTAGTTAACTGTAATTATTAGACTCCAGAGGTACATAGTGAATCTGGGTGTTCTCAGTTCAACATTTAGCAGTCCTCTGTACCTGTACTGCCTTTCTTGTCAAAAATATTTTACATGACACTTGACATTCAGTTGCATATTAAATATGTTTTGCACAACTAGCCAAATAAATGAAAGAAGGGACAAAATCAGAGGGAGGCACTGGTGAAATCATAGTAATAAACAGCGTCAGACATAATATCATAATTTATGACAATTAAGTTTTCATTTTTATGCTCATAAGATACACATATTTAGGAGAAGAGAAGGGAAGCTGGACAGGATTCACTGCTATGGACTGTTTGGATTCAAAGTTTCATCTGACCAACATGTCTAGACTGTGAGAGGAAGCTGCACCAGAGGAAGCTCACGCAAATATGGGGGAGATTGTGACTATAATACACAACCACATGCTGCTGCTGCTGCACACAGAAAGACCCCCGCTGGTTGGAGGCCAGAACATTCCTGCTGTGCAGCAGCAGTGCTGGACATTGAGTCAACCATGCAGATGTAGATGTATATATAGGAGAGGAAGTGATGGATGGACATTTTTCTCTTTTATTTTTTTCCTTTTTCTGCTCTGCATCAAACCCTTTTTCTTTTACATTGTTGTCTTCCAGACAGCCTCCTCAAGCTTTTTGGTGTCCTGCTGATCAATGAATTATTTTCTTTGTAGCCTCTTATTTCGTGCTCATCTTTTCCACCATCTCTCTCAGGGCTTCTTGTCTCTCTCAAAGTCACCCTGGGCTCTGTGTGTCCTCTCACACTAAAGTTTCCTGCTGAGAACTTTGCTGGATTGCCTCACAGTTTCATCCAACAGGATGATGTTCTGCAAGGTTGGGTTATTGTTTGCAGTGTTACCAATAAAAAAAACAGTATTTTATTTTTTTCCTAAGTGCCTGCATGTCTGTGAGTGGCATGCACTCTCACCATGACCCTGCATTACTTGGCTTTGTATGCTGACTGCTGCTGGCAGCACGAGGGCAGTAAGTGAATCCACTTTTTATCTCTTGGCATCTTGCTGGAAGGCAGAAATATACAAGTAGTACTGCTTTAAATGTTACTTCAAGTTGAGCACAGGTGTCAGTCAAATTCAGCTTTATGTACATCGTAAAGTTACACATTTTTACAACTGACGTGCAAAGGTACCAATTGTATTGATATGAATTAGGCCTCCAATATTTAAATTTATGAAAATCCTTCTTTTTTTATCAGCTTTAGCTTTAGGTCAACACACCTGCAGTCATTTGTTAGATAAGTGCAAGGACTTTTAAACAATTTGTCAGCAGAAAGGAAACACACGTTTTATAATAATAATAATTATCATTATGCAAATGTGCTCTCCCGCACCAATTAATTAGTCACATATTTTGAAAACTCGTGGTGCACCAAGAGTCTTACCAGCTTTCACTATGATATTTTAAATGGACTAAATAATTGGTGTGATAAGGTGCCTGAAATTAACAACAAAGCTAGATACTGTAGAAAACAAGGGATAAACTGAATCCCGATGGCCTGGACAGAGACATCCACAATAGCTATTTTTTCTTTATTTGGATCATCTTAATCCTCCATCATATGGGTACATGAAAAGACAATTACCTGATAATGACAATATATACACCATATATTTGCAATCATGCATAAGATTTTAGTGTCACATTCCATTTCATGTTCATATTTGATCATGTTTTACAGATAGCACAGTAGGATACAAACAGACAGGAGAAAACCACATTCGACAGTCACAGAGGATCCTCTTAGAGAGTAGCTTATGTCATGGTAAAAGCTTTTTAGTGGCAGAAAACGATCATGGGGCACTTTTTAAACGATCTTTGGCAAACCTGAGGGCAAACACTGTTCGGAGACGGCTTTTTGATTTCTATCTTTATGGTAGTTTGAGGTTGCTATTCATACGTGACCTGACCCCGGTAGGAAAAGCTGAAAAGCTCTTTCAGAGTAAAGTGCATAAAAAGATATATATTTCAAAAGCAGGAAGGACATTTTTATTTTTGCTGTTAGTATTCTGTTTATTAACATCTGCACTGACAATAAATTGAGTTCAGAGAGACAAAATTCTTATTCTGTGACTTTACTTTATAAGGCCACTGAGTTACGCAAAGTAATGAAAGTGACTAACTTTTACTGGGTTTATTTGTGTGAGTCAAATACATATGAGAACGTTTTAAAAGAGAAGTAAACAATCAAGCTATTAAAAAGGCCAGAATGTATTATCTAAGGCTTAGGTGGCCAGGGAGACTGTTCCATAGGCGCGGCGCTGCCGAGCCAAAGGCCCGGTCGCCCATGGGGTGGAGCTTGGTGTTGGGGACCCGGAGGAGCGAGCTGTTTGAAGATCTGAGGGTATATGTGATTTGAGCAGAGCAGTAGGAATGGGGTCCAGGGTACAGGTACAGGATTTCATTTTTCTGAGGATTTCCTCAACACGGCTCTCCTGAACCTCAGCGAGATGTAGAGGAGACAGCACACTCGCAGATAAGGTGTTGGTGTCAGAGGGGAAGCATAGATGGAGAGCTGGACATCAGAGAGCGAATGTTGTTGACCTTGGATCTGAAAAAGTCAATGAAGCTGTTGCATTGCTCCTCTGTAGCCTCATTTGAAGAGGATGGTTGTGGCTTCAGGAGATGGTTTATGATTGAAAAAAGCTGTCTAGAGTTGCCAGGGTTTTTATTGATTAAGCTGGAATAGTACTGTGAGCCGAGCATCTTTAAGGGAGTTAGAGTAGGCCCTTTGATGCGGAAAGCCTGTTTATGGACAGTGAGCCCAGAGTTCCAGAAAACGCCCAGCTGTTTTTATTTTCCGCAGCTCATTTGTGAACCAGGGAGCGCAGCGTGAGAAATTTCCACTAATTCATCCATTGATGCAGAGGCTGGGCAGGTGATGAGCTGGAGATCCACGGTCATAGTGGCTGATTCAATGCTTTGCCAGTTCCGGAAAGACATTTGATGCTTAGGTCTAATAGTAGGCAGCACAAAATTCAAGGCCATTGAGACCACCTTGTGGTCGGACACACCGAGATCGTAAACCTGTAGGTTACTGATGGGAGCAGAGTTACTGTAACGGACTGAGTTATGTTATAAGTGTTATTGTGTTATCAATAAGTTGGTGATTGCATTTACGGAGGTCGGTGAAGGCCTCATGAGGATGTTGTTGTGTTGGTGCTGCGAGCCTGTGGGGAGGACCGGGAGCAGATGGTTAAGTTTGTTGAGAACGTTTGACGGATTGACTGTTGTTTGGCAGTAGCCTGTGTACTGTCCGATAATAAAACACCACAAATAAGATCACGTCTCGTAGCTTTCCTGACCAAGGGTCGCTACATTACTATCGCCGGGGATGAGTGATTTATTTATTCATGCTGTGCGTCAGATCACATTCCTGTAAAGTGTGCGATGATATCGTTAGCCAACATCTTCTGCAACGTCCGTATTCTCTTGTACTGATTATAGCATATCCTCTTCACTTGATTCCAGCCAAGGTTTCAAGAGTGTTTGGTCCATACATTAGAGGGAGAAGGACGACAAGGAGGCGAGCTGTTGCTGGGCCTGCATAACTTAATTCGTACACTCACTCTTTCTGCTGTATTGAGGACAAACCGATATGCCAGAGATAGACTTGCTGCTGCAGGACTAGGGGAAAAACGTCTTACATTCCAAGGTAAGTCAGGCATCATGATTGACAGACGTATTTTTCTTGAATTAAGTTACCTTTCAAAAACATTAAACGTTATTGTATTTCCAGTTAGATCGGTTGTTTGTATTATTATCTTCGATTTTCAGGTAGTCATACAGATCCAGATGATTTTAGAGAATTTATTTTAGAGGCATATCCAAAACTCAGACAAAGGGGAGGATTTGAGTTGCTCAAAATCTCTGGAACACGAAGTCGCCAACTGATCATCATACCATGTCCCAATCAGGGTTACCATGTGAGACATTTGAAAGATCCACAAACGCAGATTGGTCATGCTACAATTTTCATCCGACCACTCCTAAGAAACCTGAATCTGGACCCTGTAAGATCCTCACTTTTAAACTGGTGTTCCCATATGAAAACGGCAGAGTATGAACATTTACATAATTATAGCTTGTGTTACATTTTAAAATGATCTTGTTTACAGGCATGTCAACCAGAATGCAGTAATGGACCACCTCAGACATGTGTGACGTGTGGAGAGGAGTTCCCTTTTACAAGAATCAAGGCTCACAGTGATGAATGCCTGAGGTATTGCTCTACAGAACTAAAACGTCACATTTGTCAAGCACTCAAGTAGTCGTACATTAAGCATTAGGCTCTGGAGTCTGCCTAAAGATGTAAAGCATTTTGAATGTGGATGATCCTGTATGATCCTGAATATCGGTCTTGAGGGAAAGTTGAATTTGAATGGATTTATTCTATTCTATTTATATGACCATCCTCTTCTAGTTGCAGTGTTTTTCTGAATGTGTAATGTAATATAAATTATACTAGCCCCGATAACAAAACGTACTTCTATTTACCCAAGACCATCACAGAGCAGTGGTGAGGTAGAAATTGTGGTGACCACAGAAAGTGCCTCCCGAAGTGAAGGTAGATTTGTGAGCATGTTGACAAGACTACAGGGAAGTGAGACAATCAGTTTGTTTAGTTTACCTAAGTTGTTCATTTAATACCATTCTAATTCATTGTATATACTGTGCACTTATTTTTTATTATTCTATTTCTTCAAATTCAATATCTGCTCTGTTATTTTATTGTACTGTATATATTGTGCATTTCCATATGTAATATGTTATATTTTAATTTACTCTGTAAATTGCTGCTGCTACAAACTAATTTCCCCCTGGGGATGAATAAAGTGTATATCTATCCATCTATCTATTGACTTTTCTTTTTTGGAAGCGTCTCCAAGCATCCTTGGGAAACTCGTGCAGTTCTGGATGGAAGGCGCTTCACAGACACCAGCTGGATATTAATGTGGTGGAGAGCAACTTCCCCAGTTCCTCCACCTGCTTCCACCAGCTGAAACTTCCAGGACATTACAAAGACGACTGTAACTTTGAAAGAGACATTCTTGCTGCTATTTGTAGCACTGGCACTGGGTTTGGATTGGTCTAGCCATTCATCACAAATGAATAGCCTCCTTGATAGTCAGCTTTTGTAATATCCAATCATACGGAGCAAAAAATAAGCCAACCAAAATATCACACAGAAACAGGATGTTTCATTCGATCATAATGGATCATAATGGAGTCATTTAGCCTTCAAGTAATAAACTCAAAATGTGGAAATGAATTGAAAGGTAGGGAAGTGATTTGATTTGATTTGAACACAATGTTGTTCGGATCATTCGTGAGATTATTTGGATGAGACGCATCTGACAGTTTAATACGAGGAACAATGTACTTCAACTACAAAAGCATAGGCAACATCTGAAGGCAGCAACAACAAGGGAAGCACTTTAAATGGAGTCAAATATCTAAATATATTCCTTTAAAGAAACACATCACAGTGTTCTGCCTCTGGCCTGGGCAACCCTGGAGTTTGTCCCGCGACGTAAAGCATTACAGATGAAGTCTCCAGCCTCTAAAACTTTGGTAAGGTTCACACCCTACGAAGAAAAACACTGCGGCATTAGTTAAGTTCAAATGTCTTCAAGGTGATTTTGGCTGTTCATGAATGTGTGCAACAGGTGATAGAAAACTAAAGTGTAGTGAAAATATCCCACCAGCAGGGGTAAGGATTGTTATACAAATTATCCCTCTAGACGGGGCGTGCAAACACTGTGGGCTTGTGCAAGTTGTGTGAAACCACTGATATTATAAAATAAACATTTACAGGGCAGTATGTTTGCAGAGCGATCTGTTTATGTAAATAGGCTCTGAAAGCTTGTTGAGTTAGGTTGATCTGTTGGGATTATAGAGACATAAAATACAAAGTACACTGTGAAGACATACTTACAGTTTCAATGCCCATGCCGTGGAGCATGTAGAGTACATCCTCTGTTGAAACATTGCCAGATGAACCCTGAGCGTATGGGCAACCTCCCAGGCCAGCTACTGCCGAATCCACCACAGAGACCCCCATCTGCACAGGACACACAACAGAGACATTCAGCCCCTCCACACAGGCTTCACCTCAGGTAAAATGTAGAAACAAAGATCCTTGTTCCATTGGATTGTCCTGCCCGCTGCAGCGTGCCTTGCCAGGGCCGCGGTCGTGTTTTACAGCTGTTCAGGAGAACTGTGGGCTTATGTCCTGACGATGAGTGGGCACAGAATGTCTCGCAGTATGGCTTAGTCATCCTCTTTGTCAGCATAAACCACTAGCACCACATAATTACCGGCCTGTTCGAACAGAATATTTCATGTGTTTCTGATTCTCCGGGCTGCTCATGTTTTTACAGCACTACTCTACCCTTAACCATGCGGATTCACTTTCTTGCCACATTGAGAAGACATTTTTCACCCGGCTGGACGGTGTCCTCTTACACCATGCCAACAATACAGCAATTGTAGGATTACAAATAATATACAACAGCATGCAAATAATCATAAAAGTCATAAATAATTTCACTGATGACCTCGGTTACAAATGTATCAGTCCTCTGGTCGTGGGGCCTGCAAGAGATTCATTTTAAGGTTGTTTACATTTATCTCATTGGCTGCTTACAATCAACACAACTTTTATGTTTTCTTTGTTTTACTGCCAACAATAGTGTCTTTCATCAGAAAATGGATGATACGTTTTCAAATGTTTTTCTGATTAAATACTTTTGTTGGACGGCTTTGTTTACTGCTTTTGTTTTGATGTTAATGCTACAAATACAGTTGATTCATATAGATATATTTAACAATTCTCTTTTAACAAGAGACACAACTGCAGTTCTCGCCATTTAAGTGTGTAACCTAACCACCTTTCTTGGTTTTCACACTAAAAAAATGATGAAGCCAGACCTTCAGTTCTTTTTAATCATTACGGACTGAGGTCTCGGGATGTTTTCCACATGTCTGGGATCGTCATGAGAATATTAAAGATGTTTTCCAGCTTCCGTGGCAAAGCCAGATGTCAGAGGATCCCACAGTGAGACTAAATTACCACACTGATCCCCTCAGTGGCATTGGGTCATGATGGACTTTCACCCCATGGAGCAGAACCAAGCGAGCTAAATTAAAAGAATCTATATTGCCTTCTTTTTAACAATGCTGCTAATTGGTTGCTTTTCCTCCAGACAAGAACCTACTTCTTTCAGGGGCCGTCTGAGCCAGCCGTAATTGCTGTTTGTGTTGGCAGGGGAAGAGGAGGAGGAGGAGGTGGGGTGGAAGGAGGAGGAGATCTACTCCGGTGTGTGCAGTGCACGAGATTTCCAGACCTTGGGTAAGACCAGAGCAGGATATTGTACAAGGCAGATTTTTTTTTTTGTAGTATAAACACAAGAGTTGTTATCTACCATGCCAATCCTCTCGCTTTCAGCTGCTAACCGTGTAAGGCCAGTGGTCCTCAGCATACTGTTTCAGAGAGGAACAAAACGGACCTTTCAGCAGCGTGCCCTGTTCCTCTGGACACTAATCGCACAGGAATTGGTGGTCAGCCGCTCGAGCTTGCCAATGCTCAGTTCGGTTCACACTGCCCAGAAACCAGATGTGCACTCAGTGTTAAAAAGCCATATTCAGTGAGCTGCGGCCATATAAAAACAATACATTCCTGGGTAAAGACACAGTGCATTTTCTAACTCGCATGATTTGGGATAAGCTTGTTGACATTGTACACTCCGAGTGGACGAGGCTGAAGATGGACAAGCTCCCATTTTTGGTTTTATAACTGCGTCAGAGAGAGAGAGAGAGAGAGAGAGAGAGAGAGCGTGCATTCACTGAAAGATATGAAGCGGTGATGCTTTACCCACTGCAACATAAACTGAGGAGCTGAAAGAAACTGTCACAGATCCACTGACACATATATCACGTATTTCCAGGAACGCATAAATAAGCTTGCCTCTGGATATTACAGGGCAGCTGGGAGAAATACAAAACAAACATACATAGAATAAATAAATGACCTTTCTAACTATATAATCACATCATTCACCTTCCATATAAATTGTTTCATGGATCACCTGGCTCCATGAAAGCAGAACAACCAATAACCACGACAGTGTTAATATAGAAAAGATGTGTGGTCAGTAAAAGGTAAAGAACATTATCAAATCAAACCTATTCAACCCAAAAAAGGAAATTCATTCGGTTGGAGCTGCCAATCGAAAAGAGACAATCCAATAAAAAATAATACAAAACTACAAATTGGCATCGACACAGACTATGTCGAATGCACCTGTTGCACCCATTCTCATTGACCAAGTGTTATAGTAAAAACATCACTATAATAATAAAAATATATTAAAAATATAAATGAAGTGAAGCTTAACCATCATTGTTCCCTTTACTGAAAAACATTAATAGTCTGCACTTGTTTTGTATTCTTTTTTGCTTTCCTAGTTTATTCTGTAAATAAAAGGTATTAATTTTCTCATTACGTTTTTTTTTATTCATAGAATTTGATTGTTTATTCAAGCTACTCACATTTGAGTGTGTATAATAACTTAACATTGGATTATATTATGTGGGTTTTCCCTCCAAAAACATCACTTCACCACTGACAGGGGACAATGGGGATCATTATGATGGTCATAATATGATAATGTTAGACAGTAAATGTCAATGATAACATCATCATATCCACATCTGCCAACGATAAATCAAGGAAATACGACATAAAGTTAAACTGTTCTACTTCCAGTAGATCTTTGACTGTTAGTAAAACAAAGCCATTGACCTTGCACAGTCCATCATGGTTGAACGGTGCCTCATGGACAGAGATAAAAGAGACTACCGAGGATGAATGTTATTGCTAGCAGACAGCTCAAGTGTGAGCACAAACAGGTTATACTGTATTCCCCAGCTGCAGCGGTACACAATACACCAACATTGCGGGTAGGAATAAATAATTTTCTTTGCCAAGCCTGTGAAATCTAAGTACATACGTTGTCATTGTGTGACCTGCCAGGAGTAGGTTTGTAACAAAGCCCCCCCCCCCCCCCCCCCCTTCCCCTCAGACCTCCTGAGAAAAAAAGAGAAAAGGTACAAAGACTGAGGAATGTCTTTATCAAGAACAAAGGAGGTGACTCAGGGCTGACAGCACTGGGGGAATTCATTTATCTCCCAGTTGGTGGTGTGGACTTCTGGCACACTAATGAAAAGCTATATGATAAAATCTTGTTTATGGGTGAGCAAACGGTAAGCAAAATATCCCCGGCTGCTAATATTTTCTGTGGCCACGGGGCCGCTGTGATGACTCATTCCAAATAGGATCCACAGAGGAATTGAACCGTCACTCAGTGCTTTTTCACTCCGCCATCCAAAATCAAGGTTAATTTGATGAATATTTCCTACTTCACACACGGCCATTGTTGAGCTTTTCTTCAGCACAATGTTGCTGCAGGGTCACAGATAAATAGCCCGGTTGATAAAAAGAGAAAAGCATAAATATTAGAGTAAATCAAACCATTATTTCTTCCAAAATACTGTCTTACAGTGTTTAGTGTCCTGACAGAGATGACTTTGAATCATGTTTTGTACTGAGAAATGTTTTGGTTCAGGAAATATTTGTTAAATCAGTTTTTTACAAATCAATTATAAGGCAAATATCTGCTATATCAGGTTATAATACTATGAACTGCCATGTATTCAGTATTCTTATATTTATAGTATATATTTTGTAGACAGGAACGCAGGTGAACAGTTACCGTTAGTGGAAAACACCAGCTACATATGTCGTAACTCATTACTGTAGTTACCACTATCCCCGATAAGGTGCTTTTTCTGTAGTGGGACTGTAACTCTCGTTAATTTAATGTTTCCAGGTCTTAAAAATAGGTCTTTGTTATAATTTACATCACCACAGTAATTATTCAGCAATTTACGAACACTAAAAGGCACAGAGCATAATTATCGTCCGCACATCAGCTATTTAAAAGTGCTATCAAAGTTTCTAGAGTTGGGTCTGCAGCTGCGGCGCCATTCATCACGTGCTCAGCAGCGAGCGAATGAAAGGATCATTTTCCACTGGCCTTTAAGCACAGCATTGTCAGAGAGTTCAACAGCCAAGCGGCAGATGAGTTAGGAGCCCCCCAGGGCCCTTCTATCCACCTAGCTCTCAGTTGCTTTGTCCAACAGACACTGAATAGGTGAGCCTTTGTGCTGACCCCCTCACATCTGTTGACCCACCCAGCCCCCAATGAGCGTCCTCCTCTGCAGTGACAATGTGCTCCAGAGAACTGATACAGCCATATCTGCGTTACCTCTGTTTTATGTGTGGATTTATGTCAGTTTTACACTCGCTACGGGCAGATCGCTGAAAAACACCCCGACGAGAGCTCTTCCACAGGGATTTACAACCTAATTACATTTTTGTGAGCTGTGTATAGAAACAGAGTTTATTACAGTAATAGGCCACAACGTTTTTTTTTTTTCTTCTTCACTACAACACATGTGCACTGTGACAGAAGGGCCCGTTGGAAATATCTTATGGTCATTAAGATTCTGGGATTTTTTTTCAGTGGGCAGTTTGTGAATCATCTTGCTTTGTGGGGAGGCTAAGATCATGTTTCTTAATGCCCCTCTTCCTTGTTGACTGATGGTTCCTGCGTTTCTGTGTGTCCCATTGTAACCTATTTGTTTGGTGCGTTCTTGATACTCCCCAAAACAGAGGATACATTCATAATGTTGTAAACTGACATTTTGTCATTAAAGCTCAGGGCAGATTCTGGTTTACAGTCAGCTTCATAAACATTTGGACACTGATACATTGTTTTCCATGCACCTCCTACTCAAAATGTCAGTATTTAGTTAAGAAGAGAATGTTAGCAGCATTTTTTAGATTTATATTAGATGAACACTTTGTGGAATTCTCTAAATTACTTGAATTTCATATGATTTCAAACCTTAAATAGACAGAATAAATGGCCATCAGTCTGATTGAACATTTTGATGATAATTTAACTTAATTTTGCCTGATTCCAGTGGAAAGTAAGCTTCACTTATCCGTTGCTCTTTGCTCTAAAGAATGAAGAAAATGAAGACAAGATGCTGTCTTTGAATGTACTGCAACTTCTGCCCCAAAGACTGTCTAAAGAGATGGATTGGGAGTTACTTAAGGAAGTTGAAAGACATCCTGGAATACGAATCACCACCTCTGCTTTGCTTCTCCATCTGGTTGTTCCTCTTCATGTCATCATGAGTAACAACATTGATTTATTTAAAGGCTGGGCATTTATCCATAATCGGCTTGTGGTTCTCCACAATAGTGGTCATAATCATCACAAGGAGAGAGATGTGCATGTGAAGGAGAAGATACCCAGAGAATCCCTGCCAAGCCACTGCAGAAAGTAAAGCTGTCAAAGAACTCAACATGAGAGGATGCGTGGATCAAGAGGATGATGCATCACTGTCTTTTGCTTGTACAGAGGAGAACTCTTCTAACCGTGCCAGTATTTGTAAGCCCTCTACAAGAGACGAGTATTTTTCACATCAGGATGTCTTTTCATACTTTTCTTCTCATAAAAGAGATTCACGCTTGTCCTCCCAGAATCATCAGAGCTCATGTCTTCCTTTTCTTTAGAGAGACCTGGAATTGTTTTCCTCCTTCTTTAGAGATACATTACGTCACACAATTTTCAGAGATTTCACTCTGGTTTTTGAAGACGTCTTTTTGATGTCTGCCAGGTTTTGAACATTTTCAAACTCCTTCCTCTGCGTTTCCCAGAATTCAACAGGTCCCTCCACTCAACTTTTGGAGCAGTCTCGTTCCCCTTCATTTAAGAACTTCCAGAAATGCCAGGTGCCTTGAGCGATTAGTGAGGCAGCACAGTCTTGCCAGAGAGAGCAGCACCTTCTAAACCTTTACTGCAATTTCATTTAGAAAGATGGATGGATGGCTATTAATCTGGGTTTGGGGTTGAGCTCCTATTTGTGTGTGTGTATTTTTTTAATGTGTTGATGTTTATGTCTTTTGTGTCTAAGGGTCCTCTCGTAAATGAGATCACTCTCAGTGTGTATCCTTGAGGGACATTTTTGGATGCGTTCATCTTAGTTTTTACAATCATCCCTTACATAATAAAACCTCTTAAATGACTATGAAGGTATAGTCAAAGCTTTATAAGTTAATGTATTTTTTGTCAAAACAATAAAAGCAAGTCCATGTTTGTAAGTCTACTACAATATTACATAAACACACTACTTCTTCTGCTACTGGTGATAATAATTATAGTAATAATAATGATTGTGACATTATAAATCATTGTGGTCAAAAGAAGTAGTAGTAGTTTTGAGATTACTCTTCACACTATACATTTTGAGTTCTTACCTGAAGTGCAGTCAGGATGTTGGGCAGTGCTTGCCCATAAGTGTCATGGCAGTGAACTGCTAGAGCGTTGGTCGGCACCTCGTTCATCACACTCTGCAGCATCTTAAACATGGAACCTGGTGTACCAACACCGATGGTATCCCCCAAGGAAATCTCGTAGCAGCCCATTTCATACAACCTCTTTGCCACCTAAAGAAGAGTGAAAATGTGGAAAAACTCCTTCATTCACAGGAAATCATACAGGAAAAGACCTAACCTTAGCCAATGTAATCTTCCAGTACATACGTCTAGAAAACCTGTATTTTGTAAATGTGATCACGTTTCATTAACATTTTCAATATATAATAAGAAAGTAAAACATTTATCTCACCTGAGAGACTTTGGAAGGTTCAATGTGTCCCTCGAGGGGGCATCCAAGGGCACACGAAACATATCTGAAAGAGGATGTTTGTGAGCGTGTTAAATGTGTTTACATCATATTTGATAACATTTGAAGAACTAAAAAACTTAAGAACTGTTGTGGATCTAACAACATTGTGACATTGTGGTTTCTGCATCCCTGATAGGATAAGAAGATTGCTGTTGATTCGGATGTGTTTTGCTATTTTGTCTGTTCATCTTTTTTGTCACAAAGATTTACATGAAATTTGGTTATCAGATCAGAGATTTGATTTTGGTGGTGATCCAGATCTTGATTTAATGGCATTTAAACAGTATTTGGCACTTGGAAAGGACCATTGTTTGCACTAAACCACTGATGTTTTCATGTTTTTGGAAGGAGAGCTTCATATAATCTAAGATAACTTGATTTACAATTGAACTATATTCAGTAACCTTCCCTGTTTGGTTTGTTTTAATGTCCATCTTGACTTGTAGTTCATTAACGCATAGATATTGGGGAACATCTGGGAGTCTGCAAGCTATCATTAGTTTTCTCCTTCATATAAAAACTGAAGTTCCTTCAACTGTGTTTTCATTCGGAGTAAAAAAACAAACATTAAATATGTGTTTTTTCACTCATTGGGCGCCAATTGATATTCCGAATACTAACCCACGGACTGGAATTTGTCGCTCCTTGGCAGCTTTAATGACTTCCTCAAACCTCAGCATGCTTTCATCAATAGAGCAGTTAATATTTTTTTTACTGAAGGTTTCAGACGCTGACCCAAACACCGCCACTTCAGTAGCACCAGCTGCAACCTTAAAACAGGAGAGAAAAATGAACTTGTAAAGCTGTTTTGATCCCTGTTTTGCAAATGCAGGAATTATCTGGAAGAAAACGAATGTAATGCCGACAGTTAAATGAATGCTTACAGCATCCTGAAAGCCTTGCATGTTAGGTGTCAAAACAGGGTACCGGACATGAGGTTCTCTCTGGATCCCTCTGAGGACATCAGTGTGGTCTGCCATCTAAATCAAGGGGGGAAACGTATGATGTAGAAAAATAAACCTTTAACGTCATCCGAGAATACATCATCCTGCACACATGTTTTCAGAAGCTTGTGCAGCAGACACTCCATAATGGACAGAATTACCTTTTCATTTCACTTATCTCAGTAGGTAAAATGGGTTGAAAATGAATGTTTGCACTTTTTCAGAAAGTAAATAGTGGTTCAATTTACAACAGGGAATGAGAGGGTGACTATATGAAGGGTATTTTAAAATACTCTTTCCCAAAGCATCTGTGGGTCCAACAAGGATGCTAGAGGAGCAGAGTTTCCTCGGTAGTTATGCAGACAAGAAAGAGAGCCTAATAAATCACTCAGCACTCTTTTGCTGTGCACAAAGAAGAGTTATTACCTGCGGTACCCACTTTGAAGAGACAAAGCTGGTGGCCTCGATCACAGGCAGGCCTGTTCCTGAAAGCATGTCTATCAGCTGGATTTTCACCCCTGTCGGAACAATTTCCTGGGGAACAATGAAGCTGAAATTGCTCTTTCTGGATTTGATTCCACTCAAGATGGGAGGTACAACAAGCAGATATCGGGCAGATTTTTTTTTCTCTCAGTGTTTTGCTACACTGCTTGCCAATCACATTGCTATCTATGTTTATATGCAGAGTATTGCGCTTGCTGAATACTATGAGATTTCTCAAAATATACAATATTTGTTATTACACATTGTGGGCTGTATCCCTGCATCCAGTGCAATCTGTAAAACTGCACGTGTGCAATAAGTAAATCATAAAGCAGTGACACGCTAAGCAGAGTATACTAAGCCAGAAGTCGTGTCATCTTTCCTATTCAATTTCAAAGAAAATGTGAAACATATGCTCCCGGCAATTATGGCACACAGCCCATATGTTATTGTTTTATGTACGGAAAATGGGGGTTTCCCCGGTATTTATGAATGACAGTGTATAATTTACCTTTTCATTTTGAAGTCCATCTCTCGGTCCAACTTCAACTATTTTAACAAACTCTGGATACACTTGTCCAGTAACGGTCTGGAACAATATTAAAGAGACACAGAGAAGAGAATAAGGAGAAAGTGTACACTGGCAAGAGATGCTCCACGACATGTTTCTAACATGAACTGTCTACCTCAAAGCCAGATGAAACCCGAGAACCCAAACACAAGCCTGTCATGACATTAGGGTGCAAACTCAGGGTCTCATCGAGGGAAGACTGGGGAATAGGTGAGGGTAACTCCATACAAACCACAAGGGATATTCTGAGGATCAGGGTATTTTCGTAATTCTAGAGAAAAATCCTTATTGAGTTCAAACATTTGTCCCTAACAGAGATTTAAGATGATATAAATGTATATGGCTTGAGTACGCTTCTTTAACTGAGTGTAAATTAAAAAAACACCAAGTTTATGCGATCTATTTGTGTCCACTAGGGACAAGAGAAACAAAACAAGCTAACAGGTATGCAGCTAGCTAATAATGGCTAACGCGTTAGCAACGGGTGCGTTCACATCCAGCAGACATGGAGCAGCATTAGCACTCACAACGGCTTCTGAGCCGGTAGCTGAGCTACGCGAGCCTACAGGAAGTAAGCAGGGGGTTAGTGCACGTTACTTCATAAGGTGGCTATGCTGAGGGACTTGTATGTTACTTGAATAGTTTTATTTCACTTAATGATACTTTATACTTCTTTTGTACTTTTTAATCCACAATATTTATTTATAAAATATAAAAAGACTTCTTACTGCTGCATCATAATACTGCACATTTGTCTATGATACTCACCATTACATGCTTTCAACACATGGCTTTTACTTGTAATGTAGTATTTGTATACTTTTTTTAGGGTAACAATTGAAAACAAAAAGAAAAATGAGTAAATATCTATCTATTTATTAATACAAGCTTAGTAAGTGATCAGTTGTATTTTAATGTAAAGAACCACTATAGGCAGCCTGTTCTTCTTCTTACAATAAACAAAAGGCTATTCTTCTTGTTAAGTTATTATCAAATAATCCTGTTGGCAGCCTAATAGAATTAAACAACACAAAAAAACAGAAACATCTAGCCTGCATTCTTTGTCACATACAGTATCGTACATTTAGAAAGATAATTACAATCTGCCTATCTTATTTAGAGCAATGCATCCTTAAAAATGCAGCAATATGTAAAAGCAGAGCAAAATGTCCATTGAAGAGGACATTACATAAGCAGCATTCACTGCAGCACAATCTGTGGCTGGCTGCTGTGCATCCTCTGTGTCATGATAGAGTCATGTGGCAGAGCATGTGCAGCAGATTAGAAACAAGAAAAACAACGCCCACCTTCTCCGCCAGCAGCCAGCGTGTCAGCCATGGGTAGTCCTGGATGAGTTGCTCATAGCTCAGGCAGTGCTTCACTGTAGTGGGTACGTTGCCCATCCGAATGGCTGCTCTTCAGCCTGCTGCACCTCCGTGTCCTCCAAAACCCGCACAGACTGCTGCGACTAATATAGCAAATTGAAGCGTCAATATGCTAATGCGGAGGCCTACCGATGATGGAGGGCCCGGCTGCATGAGGAGAGTGAATTAGAGGACGGCTGCAGACCGTGATTCAGCAGTCGCCATGGCAGCCACATCCCTACTGTACTAGGGAGGGGATCAAAAGAGAGGGGGGTGGGGGGGACGGAGACTGAGAGAGAGGAAATGGTGTGAAGCAAAGTGGCAAATCGAGCGATATGGGAGATTAATGCCGCACTTTAGACTGGGAATTCTTTGAGGAACAATATAATATGTGCATCCATGAAGGGATGTGCAGGTGCAGGGCAGAGAAAAAAGATACTATAAGGAAAGAAGAGTTTGTGCAGCCGCAGTTCGCCTCCAAGTGATGTATAAACAGGATAAGAACGGCGTGATTTCTTCCCTGCCGAAGCATTTTAACCAGTTTTTTACTAAAAAGTCTTAACAGTTGATGTTTTATATCTTAGTTCAACAAGATTAGATACACATTCAACTCCCTGTACTCGTGAGAATGGAAGGCGTCGGGGAAACAGGCTGCTTTGATTGATCTCTGGTGACCTGAACAGTTGAAGGGTTTCCATTGCCAGACGTGCCACTGCTGCCAATGTCAACTGCATGGTGTAATAAAATCCCTTGTTAAGTCAGGGCAACATTTACCAGAGAAAGAGCCATTCTTCTGAGCCCAGATGTTAACAATAGAGGGGCTTAATGAAGTCCTAGCATTCAACCATCTCACCACGCTAAACTGCTCTGTGATGAGAGACCTCTACCTACCCCTCTCTCAGGGGAGGAGGGCCACTCATATGATCAGCCCTGAAAAAGCCTTTTTTGTAGCGTACTTCAAGGTTGATGTCTATCAGTTGCCACCCCCCTAAAAAATGTTGCATTGCTTCTAATCACTCATTCATGGTCCTCTTAGGTACAGAAAAACTATGCAGCCAATGGTTGAATTTTGAATAACTCAAACTGTTACACATTTCATTTAGCTTTTGTCATACAATTGAATCTGCATTTATCAGTAAAAACAAATTCATTCTTAGAAAAAATGTCATGGTTTCAGTTGTTTGTCGGGCTTTAAATTCTTTTCAGATGTCTGTAAATCTGTGCTTTCAATGCGTCAGAGCCCGGAAATCATGTAAGCTGCAATTTTGCAGAAGCACTATAGTGCAAATTATTTCTATAATAAGTGGGCTACCATAGCGCACAGTGTTGGTCATCTGTATGTTGAACCTTTTAAATGAATATGTTGGGGAACTAGATATAATGTACAACAACAACAATCTGTTGTTATTATTCCCGTAATGAATTCATCATTTGTATTTGATGTCTGTTGTCAGAAAAAGTTGCTTTCTTAATGGCTCTTTTCAATCAACGATAACTGCATCAACCAATTAACCCTAACTGGCCTTTTAACATTTCTACTTTCAAGGAAACTCGGCAGCTACGGTTTATCTTGACAAATACCAGCTGCAGAGGGTCACTTTCAGGCCTTCAGGGGCTTTCCTGCTTGTAGGAGTCAATGTAATGCAGGTGAGTGCAAACTTTAAAGTCTAGGATGGTATGTGAGGGGAGGAAGATTTGACATTTTTACAAAAATAAATAGTCATATAGAACAGGTCGTCTGCCATCTGTAAGATATAAAAGAAATATGAAAAGTTGGGTGTAGTTTCAAAATAACACTGATATGTGAAACATGGATAATACACTTTTCCTGTAGTATATACATTTATTTGGTATAAGAATAACATGTAATTTGGTCTTACTTGCAAATTCATCTGGGAGTTGTAGAACTTTGATCAGTTTTTTTGAGTGAACACAGGATGGAGGATTTGGCCTCTGTCAATCAAATCAAATGGAGGCTACAACAGTACACAACAGTATTAACAAACTAGCTTAGTTCCAGACCTCTGTAGTCACTGCCCACATGTTCGGTGTGTTCAGAGAAATAGAGTAGAATAGGGAAATGAAATGAAGCGAAACAAAATGGCCGTTAAGTGTAATTATCAGGCTACTAACAAATATAACAGCTGCACAAACTTGAAGATGTTTCCTACTTGGTTAACTGTGTAAAGGTACACTACGCTTTACATTTGCGTAGATTAGGCAAACAGATATGCCTCGGCAGGAAAAAGGATGTCTCTAGTTTTTAAGCTGCCTCCTGAGAACAGTATATTTTACACATGAAGATTTGGGAGACCAAGCACATGATGAATGCCTCAAAATATTAGATAAAAATCAAACGGCGCAAATGTCACAATGTGTTTCTGAACTGGAAAAAGTTGCATTTGAAATAAAGACACTGTTCCCTTTTGGCACTAAGAAAGAAGCAGATGTGAAAAAGAGCACTTTATAGAGTACAGGTTTCGGCAGGGCTTGAAAGAGGCTTTAAGCTCTCTGATACATACTGAAAACAAAGTGGGTGAAAGAAAACAGGATCCAGATTAAATCAATTTTCATCCTCCATCCGTCTTCAATTTCTACATCATGGATTTAACTGAACTGTAACAACAAGAGAGTCCTGATGCTGAGCGAATAGCCCATGATCATCACCCTGAAAGCAACAATCATGATGACATAGTCCTTCTTACCCAGAGAAGATGGAAGGGTTTGTTGGATGTATAGTTAGAATAATTACACCCAGTCCTACAAAAACAGACCACTTTGATGGTGTACATTTGAAACTGAATCATGAATAAAACATTCCACACAAAAGGGCAAAGAATGAATGTTTATAAATAATGTTGCTCCTGTAGAAGGAAAGGTATCATCACCCTTTCTCATTTCCATATATATATTCAACTATGTACAGAGAGAACAAAAATGACCACAAACACTTGAAGAAAAAAAATGTAAAGCCCTGTTAAAAATAGCCGCCTACCTTACAGCTTCTTCAGGAAGGCTGGCCGCTCTGAGCCAACTTTCCGCAGCTCCCCTTAGAGACAGCATGTGTGTTAAAGATTATCCTCACAGTAATCCCACCACAGAGCGTCCTGTGGCTCTCAGTCACAAAAGCCACTGACCTGTGTGTTGTGTCCACATGTGATCAAGACTGTTGGGCATTGATGGATGAAATGCGATATCTCTGGCTCTGTACATGTCGCCTAATGCAATGCTGTGGCACCCGCATGTTGAGAATGATTAATATTAGATTTAACAAGAAATGTGAGCAGACAAAAACTCCTCACCGGTTAATAACCAATTGGCTGTAATATAACCATATCATTCATTCATTCTGCTACAGTCTTCACTTTCTTTCTTCACAAAGGCACCAGTTAACCCCACTTAGTCACAGATACATTCAAGCGGATGTTTCTAAGCAGCCAGATATTTATCGCGCAGATTATTATATTGTACCGCAGAGGACTTCATGCCTGGATTACTGCTCCGGCTGGATCATAAAGTATAGAGATTTCCTTCAGTTTATCACAATCCTTGGTGGGATAAATTGAATTTCACAGTCAAATTTATAACAGCCAGAATACACGTGAACTGGATTATGTGTTGGCCGTTGACATCTCTATTTGCTCTCTAAATTGGTACAGTAGCATGTTTAGTTCATTATTCTTATGGTGGTGCAAGACGATGACAGGACGGATAAACTAAGTCCCCATCATCTTAGTCCAGGGCTGAGGATCATTGTTTTAATACTAGTCAATAGTTTCAGTACAGATGCCAACAAATTGTTTTCAGACCATACTTTTTTTAAACAAAACATATTTTTTCTACAAAATCCAGTTTTTTTTTCATTTAACCAAAGAAGCTGACAACACCAAACACAGCGTATCATCTCCTGACGTTACACAACGTGTAATGTGCAGTTAAGACAGAGAATACCTGAAAAATAAGAGTAGTGCCAAGTATTGCGTTGAATAATGGACATGCATAATGTAAGAGGCTTTCAAGTACTATCCAAGAGCTATTGAATACTGAACTAATGTGAGAGATGTGCCGGTGTCTTTCTGTAATCAGCTGGAGAGAGGTTACTAAGACGGAGGTTGCAGTTCTACTTAGCAAACTGTAACCACCAATCGACAGTATGCAGACTAGATACCTTTAAGTGTCTTATATAGGGATGATGATTAACTCATCAGTGCCTGAGAAAATAACATTTGGACACAACTTGACTTTTTTCGAGTGCTTTCACTGATCACTGTTGAAAACAACAGAGCAGCAGGTTTTAATAGAAAGGGCTTACTTTTATAGAGTGAATTATGCTTTTGTTCTTTATTATTTTCCTAGTTCATAATGGTGCCCGAATATGCCCAGGTTCTTCTGATGTACCCTGTTTGGCAGCATTTTAAACATTGGTTTGGAAGCTCGGTGATACAGTAAATCAGCACGATTAGATGGGTGGCAGGAGGACATAACTAAGCTGCATAAATAGAAGAGAGCAGACATTGTTAGTGTATCATGTCAGAATATTTTATTTCTATTGAAACAACCCCACAAAAGAATCTTTAAATACTGTTTTTCTGGATTCTCACAGAAAATATGTTTTGTAAATACTGCATGCAATAGAAAAACATAAAAACAGAAAGCCCAACTCACAACCTCACTATAAAACCAACTGTGTCTAAATAGATTTGATAGAGTTGTGAACAGAGGGTTTGAATTTATTCGATTTTTGTTTATTTAATAAATCATCTCAGCAAAGCACTGCTAAACTTAATGATACAATTAAGCCATATTGCATGTGTTAAATCCAGCCAAAATAAAATAAAAACGGTTTATATGGCCAGGTGCCACCTCTAGTGCTAATGGGAAGTGACAGTTGACTTCACAAACAGTCTGTTGTAACTCCGAGAACCCCAAACCCTCTCTTGTATATGTGAATAACAAGCAAACATCACGGTGTTTCTGCGTTGCCTTTCGTCGGGACACATTCCTCGCTGGTCCTGCTGCAGCCTTGTCATACCAAACAGCATGTAAAAATGCGACCCATATGGTCTCCCTCTTCAAGAGGGACTGATTGAGCTGTATGGAAGTCAAAGCCCACCCACTGAATACATATAAGGAGAACCATATGTGGGGGATGAATTAGGTAAACTGCACAACATTTTTATTAGATACAATTTCACTTGCCTTGTGGATGGACTGCAAGGTGACACTTTAAAAATAAACGTTGAGCCTCGGGAAGAAAAAGTCCTCTGAGGGTAAATCTGTGAAACATGGACTTACTAAACCAAACGAACAATAAACTGTTATGTTTTGTACTTGTATTAGATTGACCAAAATGTGATAAAAATAAGCATCATGTCAATCATCCTACCGGCCTGCATTAGAGCCGACTGTACCTCTAATTGAGCACATTAATGACAGTCAACGTCGCAAATATAACACTTAACTAGCAGTGTGCCTTTACAGTAACTGGCCTATTAAACTCCACTAAGACTGAGAGCAAATGTTTAGTTTCACAGTTTATAAGTATGTTTGTGTAAAATCCAAATTGTATTCCATGGACCGACCACATTAGATTTTCACTCAATTTCAAGTGTCCTGAGTCAGAACACTTGTTTAGAAAATGATTAGCTACTCAAAATACTTTAAATACACAATAAATTATACTCTTTATGGGAAGTGTTCTTCAAGGCTGGGAAGCCTTTAAGAGGTTTAAGAGCCATTGCCATTAGAAAATACACTGTTGAAAATAAGAAGTGGAGTTTTTATTTTTGGTTGCCCATACATAATAAGTAAAACGTACTTTTTCCTTTCAATATTTCTTAACTATTTTTGTTGCATGCTTTGCTTTCACATACTTAGAAACTTAAACTGTGAATTATCTTGATTTACTTCTTTAAAGACTAGTTTAAAGACTATTTAACATGCATGACTGAGGCATCATTCCTCTGAATGTGGGCTTTAATCATTATCGGATAAAGAAAACAGACTACAAAATATTGCGTCCTCTGTGATCTGTGAGGACATCTCTAGAGAAGCCTCCAGCACGAACACCACACAGTCGGTGGTCTGACAAGATGGACGGCTTGTTACTTTTTGTAAGCACATGGTTTCCTTTTTGCTTTTTGTTTTGTAGTATTTGTCAACATATTTCCTGCTGGTGATGGTTTAGATTAGATTAAAAAAAGGCGACTTTTGAGAGCCAGCCAGCTTCGGCCTGCTAAGAGCTTCAAGATGATCTCTCCTCACTGAATGTATCACGTTCGCTGAACAAAAGAACATGTTCTTAACAGCCGCTCATGTGGACGTGTCTGTTTTCTCAATCAGCTTATGGGAATAAACATGTTTGTGGTGGAAAAAATAAACATCTTAATTCAGCAATGGAAACACATCCTGACATTATGTGACTGTGTTTATGTAAAGCCAACCGTATGTTATGAAATATACTATAAACCTGAGAGCGTGATTAATGAATAATTCAAAAGAATCCCTTCACATAAACTGTGATGAGTTCTGACCTTTTTCCAGCATGTTTCAGAAGTGGAAGTGCCGATCTGATGAATGTCAAGGCACCTCTGACTCACTGGGAGCCTGTTTTTTGACCACACGGGTCTCAAAGGAGAAGGGGCCACTATATTTATCTGCCCTGAGTATGGCAATTGTTACCCTTTCCTTTCATGTGGTCAGGAGGTCGCTGACGAGAGGGCTGTGTAGTTATGGAGAACTTAAATAGGAGCTCATTCATAGCAGCTCCTGCGTAGCAGAAAAGGAAGAAATGTAGCTATATTGGAAAGAATCCATAATATTAAACAGTAGATGGGATTGTGAAGTGCTAGGAGTAATCATGCCAGGCAACAGGCCGCAGGAATGCAAATCACCCCTCAAGCCAAGAGTTAAGTTAGCAGGTGGCCTCTTCTATTCAGTGAATGTCAACACTCCTTTTAGATGGAGCCCACATAACATCTGGGCCGGCCAGCCACTGCTTTTAATTAAGTGAAATACAGTCACTCAATGTTCTGCCATTTCAGAGGAAAAAAATGTTATAAAAGTGGGAGGGTAGGGGGAGAAAAAGTGCAACAGTACATATCCTGTGTTCAGTTAAGGTCAACACAGTTGTGTAAATAATTATTAATCCTTAACCTAATCCCTAGATTTCCAAGACCATTGAACATCCCCGTGTAACCAGAGGGCTTCTCTGGAAATAGCTAATTTGCTCGCACATTTCTGGAAATTTCTGCTTATCCTGAATGAGGAGGGAATGCGGCAACACTCGCTCAGTTTAGTTTATGGTCACCACTTTGTTTCCAGGGGTGAATCTTAGCTCTGAGCAGATGGCAACAACCAAAATATCAGTATATACAGAATGCAGGCAAGCAGACGTGTGGCATGCAAATCACACTAATCATGTGATGGATGGTATCTTTTCCCATAATCAGGAAGGGATTACTTACAAAATGATATACCACACTCTGCTTGCAGCCTCATGATAATCACCCTTTTTGGTCTGTCTAGGTCACAGCGCTGAAAGCAATGTACCACCAGCAATACCACTCCTCAAGAGCATGTCAACAGGCCTCATGGGTGGACCCCTAGTTTATATCCTACTTGTCAAACATTTGTAAATCTGAGACGGTAGTCTGGCAACAGTGTGTAAAACATCCGCAGAACTCCAAACAGAAATACAAAAGGACAAGTTGAATTTGAAAAGGCTGGAGGACTTGCAGCTGGAGCAGAGGGGGAAAAAGCCCCAAGATTAAATGCATAACTGCATATAGTTTAGGGTGATAGATGGAGCAAGAGAAGCTGTGAGGTCAAGTAAAGGCAAAGCAAAAGATGAGAGTTTTCAAGTGGTACATTTATTAAAATACACAACACTCTACATTAAGATATACTTTCCCCAAACATAAGATAGAATTAGTTTACAGCTAGTCCACAGAGGAATGAGAAAACAGTGTTTATGAGAGATTTTTACATAACCATTGTTTAAAAAATGACATAATGTGTAAAGCATTCACAAGTGAACACTCAACATTATGAGCGTTTCATTCCAGACTGACATAATCCCCGTCTGTGAACACACTCTCTTATGAAAAACAACAAAAAAAAGCTGGCTTGGAAAAGGCGAAACAGTATCAGTGCTGAAAGACAGTGGTGGCTTGAGAATAGCTTTGGGCAGTTTGGTTTGCATTAGAGAACACTCACTACTTTTTCGTCCTAGTCCTCCAATTTGATTTACAATTTTTCCAACAGCCTGTTGAGGTTGTGATGTTAATCATGGCATCGTGGTGTGGTCTCCGTTGTTGGTCAAATGAACTTGTGACGCTACATTATTCTGTGAGCGTCATTATAAATTGTGGGTCCATAATGACACTAAGAGACGAAATTAACATTGAAGAAAAACACCAAATACTGAGATCCATGTATAATTCCAGCTCAGTGAGTATTTATAGCACAAACATATTGTAAAAAGGGAAAAAAACGAGCAGAGGGGGAGGCGAGCTTATGCATCATGATGACTCCAGTGAATAGTTAACTCATAAAGGTTATCATACAGACGTAAATAAGAGGGAGTATATGCCAACGGACACAAAAGTTAACTGATAACTGACGTAAAATCAACATTTTGTCCTAATCATTTAAATATCACAATATTCAGTGCTATTTTAGAAAAAGAAAAGAAAATAAATTAGGTAATACAACTTTATATACATAATACTGTACATCACATCACACCTGCAGCAGATGTGTTTTCCAGCGATTCCCATACCAGATCACATAAATTAAAAATGAAAGTTAGCCCGGCATTAATGGCAACCACAAGACCTAACTACCATATTTCTGTATTTCTTGAGGATAACGTTTGAGCTGTCATCAAAGTAAAGCACTGATATTGCGTTGAGCTTGGTCGGGGCACAGCATGGCTTTGGCACGTTGTCAGGAAACATTAAATGGACCTATAAATGAGAGCATGAAGTAGGTTTAAAAGAGGCGCAACTGAAGAGCTTCAAAAGAATAATAACTGCTGAGAACATTATGGTAGCTTATAACGTGATTTTTATTGCTCTACGCAATGCAATGCGCTCTAAAGAATACTCACCAGCGTTTGCACTATTGCATGATTTGTTGCATTCATGTGTGCGTTGAGTGGAAAAGAGCATTCCCCATCACAGTAAAAAGCAGCATAGCCCTCAGGTGCGATGATCCAATCCTAGACATAAAATGATGAGCTTTCTTTATTTAGAACACCTGATAATGTCAAACTAAAAGGTATGGTTCATTGTGTTACTGTCATTTGTTAATGATATGAATGTTTTGTGATGTGAAATATTTGTTTATTACCTGCCAGCCCAAATCTCGAAAACTGACGTAAAGTTCATGCTTCTTGCAGGCTTGCTTCTGTTCACTTGTGTTGTAATCTGATAAAAGGAATGCAAATAAAAGACTATTATTGATAACAAAAAGTAATGACTGTTAATATTGTTTTATGTCTTAACTGTAGGAAGGTTAGCACAACAGGGGCATTGCATTCTATAAAGCTTCTGAACAAATGCACTAGAAATACTTATATGCAGTCCTTAAATACAGACTTTTGGAAGTACACAATATCATCCTACAGTTGGGCTCTGTCAATCACTACATTTGAGTGATACATTTGAAATAAAATAGGTGTTTTCTTTCCCACATCTGTGTGCAGTCTGGCCAGTAATTGTAGAGATATCTTGCTGCTGGAAATTAAATTGGCGAGTCTGACAAATGGATGGACAGTCTGATGGAAAGATGGCCAGGCCGTTAGCCAGGCAAAAGGATGTCATTAAAATCTAATCAAGAGATCAGATGTGTATTGGATAAAAGTGCACATACCTCCGGTTTTTGGTGCCCTAGATGATTCTTGTTGATTAGTAGATTTATTGCGATTGTGGTTCTTTTTTTTACCACCAGCAGCTCTGACAGAGCGAAGCAGCACCCCACTGGCCTTGAAGAAAGCAACCAGGAAAGGCTGTTTGGACTGGGGCCCATTCCTCCCAATTATTCCGGCAGATTTTATGTTGATACTTCGACCTTTAGCAAACAGAAGATAAATATACAGTTCAATACATTTTTATGACTGCCTTTAAGGTTAGTCTAGTATCTTTACGAGTACTTGGTCCAGCCATTGATCTGTTTTATGGCCATTTATTAGTAGTAAATATAAAATAATCCACAGATTGTCAAATGTACAAGTCACATTTGTCTATATTGCCTTAAACTGTCTTAGCTTCCTGACCTTTTCTATATCCCAAAAGTAAAACAAATTGATAGAAAGAAAAACGGAACTTCACTTGCCATCTCCAGTCTCCACACAGAGCTGCAGGCCTAGGTTCTGCTGTGGGTTCATCACCCAGTGGTTACTGGTGGTCGTGATGTCGAACACTAACCAGCCTCCATCAGATGCCTGGACCCTTTTGGAGTCGAGCAAGAACGTCTCTGCATCGCTGAAGGTAAGAAAAAACAATGAGACGAACATCTGCGTTAAATAAGCCGCAGTCAAAGTGATGCACACACAAAAACCGACACACTGTATGTCTTCTAATTGTTTCAAATACATCACAATCCACTGAAAACGTATTTAGTCTCTGTGGATTTGTTGGATTTCAAGATTGCTACTCCTGCGGTCACTTTACCGCTGCATTTTAAACTAATTATTAAACCTCAGTGCCTGCTACAGTCTGGAGAAAATAAAAACATGTGCACGTTAATGTTGCATAGCTTTAATGGAACACAAAAAGGAAACCATGTGCTTCTTTGAGAACATAGAAACTGTGTCCAAGAGGTTGTTACCAGTTGGACTGGAACAAATAAACGAGGTATCCCTGACTGAACACAAATGGATGCTTTAGCCCAAACTCTGAAGCATATGCCAAAAATACGAGTGCTTTTTATTACAGTTTTATTGTAGTTTCTTTATCTCTTCATCCTTTTGAAACATTATTGAAAACTTGTGATTTTATGTGAAAGAGTAATTTGGTCATTTTTGTGTGCCTTTGCACTGGAGATAAAAAGAAAGCAGTGCGGCTATTATTGAAGGAGCTGAGACTTGTAATAAACTGCAGAGTTGTGTGGTCTAGCGTGATCTGATGGGCAAAATATTTTAAAAGTTAGGAATTATGTATATCTGCCCTTGTGGATTTTTAACACACGGCATCAATAAACCCGGAGTTGAAAAAGCCCCGCTTCGCAATTTGCATTGGGTTCCTTTCAAGTGGCAGATCGGATAAGGCAGCGCCTGTTTAGTTTTTGCGGTCACACGGAATTATTCATGTGTTTATTACAGGTGTAATAAAACTCAAACCTCATGTTGAATTCCACATGAGGTCAGTCGTTATGATTGACATAATGGTGAACTTCCTCTTTGAAACGTACAGTATTAAGCTCATATCCTGTGATAATTTAGTTTGTGGAGGTAAGAATTCACAATTCCCAGAGCCATATCCAAGAGGAAAATGCTTATCCTGCGCCTTCATCTGTGATTACTGGATCGACTGTTCCACAGAGAGTAAGTTAAAGTGAGTGGATACCAGAAATAGAAGTAACTCTTTTTTTTTTAGTCGGTCTCCTGCAAATTATGTTCATGTGCCACTTTTCTCTATTAGCAATTTATGTTCAGTTAGCAAAGTTCAGTTGCAGTGCAGAACGTAGTGTGACGCTGATATAGTGGAAGGAGGTCAGGGTGGTGCGTATAGTTGTCTTGATTTTAAAGGTGCCCTGTGGAGTTTTTGACCACTAGTACTGTAGATATACGAAGCAATATGTTTTTAAGAGGTCCTCGTTTTGTTCCGTTCTTATGCTCAAGGACGCTGGTTTCCCCGATCGACAGTGGCAATAAAGTAACAACATATTTTGTGAAGAAACCTGCTTGCAAGCAAACATGGATGTAAACACTGTAAATTCACACAAAAATGTCTCCGTAAATGTTTTAAAGGCAAGGAAATGCATTCAACACGTTCATTAGATCTTAAAGTCAGTATCTTAAACCATTACGATGCCCCAACAAAGGGGTTTTATTTAGCTACTTAAACCTACTAACATACTTGTGTTGTTGTTCAAGTGGATTTTATAGAAATAACAACTTAAAACATTTGGCAGTGATTCATTTGTGTTGAAAGAAGAAGAGTAAGCTTACAAACAAAGAGTGCTCATATATTATGATTTTAATTGGCTTTCTAAGTTGAGGAAAAACTTGAGCAAAGTGGTTGTCTTAAAATCACAGACTCCAATATTGTTTCTAAGATTTCATGCACTGGGAAATAGTTGTTCTTCTTTGTGAACACTAACTCAAACACACGATTCCCCATTAAAACGTTTTTGAAAACCTAGACTGAGCAGTCTTTCCCTTTAAGATGGCAGAGTCCATTGACTTGGACCTTTTCAAAGCCCAGGAGGCCCATATCTCCCCTTCAATCACCCACACACATTTTTGGCAAGCAAATGTGGGCCCACTTTTAAGTACACCCTTGTGTATTCAGCTATGTCATGGCTTAAACTTCCGGAATATTGTTAAGACAGGCAGGTGGTGGGCATAACAGTGACCACGGGAGCACCCGCGGGAGCCCCTTCCCCCCTATTGTGGGCCCTCATAGGGTTCATCTGGGACCCGGCCAGCTTGGCAGGCAACACAAGACGAGTGATAACTGATGGACCTTCCAAGCTTCATAAGTGGCCAACTTGCTAATGGACTTCTCTTTATCCGAGAACTATATTTGTAAGGCAGACATGGTGCGAATGAAGGAGAACAGAGTTGGAGATAGAAGGGCGTTCTGTGCGAGTGGAAAGTTTGAACTGGTGCAAGACACTAGCTGTTGAACCATTTGCCTTTTTAACTGTGAAATAAGATAACTGCATGGGGTCAAACTACTTATCGGGCTCCTGTCAGAGTGCTACTGGACTAAAATGTCTGATTAGAAAGCAGCATTTCAATGTTTTAGCTGATAGAGGTAGAGCTAATTGAACTACTTAATATATTGTTGGCAGTTTAATCTGTAATTCTGCATTGCTTTTTGTAAGATGGTCATATTTTTGGTACGTAAAATCTCAAAAACTTCTACTTCTGTAAAAAATACAATACAATACTAAAAAGCAAGTACCTCAAAATTGTACTTAAGTACAGTACTTGAGTAACTCTACTTAGTTACTATCCACCACTGCTTTCAATGTTTGCTTTTGAGTGATCGGGTGCTTACTTGTTTTGATATTCCTTGATGACTTGATATATGGTAACCTTCAGAGTAACATTGTCGTAGCGGGCATGGCTGCGGTCCTTATAGATCCGAAACTCTGCAGCAGTCACCGCCTCTCCCTCCGGGATCTGAGTCAGATCAAAACGGAATTCCTTGTAGTGTCTTCGTTGGTGAGAAAAATCTTTATCTTTCTCCACTGGGAAAGAAAATATTTTATGATAAATTTCATTTTTACTGGCAGCAAAGCTCACGCTGATAAAAACAATATGACTTCAACTCCTGAACCTCTGCATGCGTTGCTCTAAAGAGAAAATATGCCAGCGTTAATTCACAGAAAAAGAGTAATTTATCACATCTTCTTTTACATTCCAGGTCCAATCCAAACATTTTGACTACCAACAAAAGCACTTTCCAGTTCATTAAATCAGTCAACTGAATACAGGTAGCAGTTCCCAGACAGGCCCTCTACTGTGTGCCTAACTGCATTCTCTGGCCATGATGAATGGGCTGTCAGTTAAGAAAAACAGGCTGATTTCAATTAAAGACACTTTCGTCTGCTCCTCATGTGAGAGAAAAGACAGGATTCTTCAATGTCATGTCAGCGTCTACTCTGACCTCATTTCTGACCTCATACTGACCTCCTGTAGGTTTCATACAATGTGCTAGGAGTGTTTAATGACCCTTAACCTGTAAAACGAAATATTTCGAATATAATGAGTAACATAAGATGCTTTTTTTTTATGTTTAAAAACTTGTAACATATTTTTCTATTTTGCAGCACAGAAATAAATGGGCAGCTGGAATTTGTCAAGAAGCTGCATCTATTTTCGTAGATAAAATAAAGCCCGTCAATGTAATGACTCTAATAATCAAAGAGTCTCAGTGTATCAACAATATGAATATGCTGACAAAAGATACTTTGATGCCACGGACTGTTTCACACCCCTGCCTAGTAGCAGAAAAGTGGCATGTGGCTGAGGTCAGGGGATTTTCTGACACCCGTAGGGATATCATGCAGTGCATTTCCCTGATATTTTATCGAGAGAGGACGCCTGTGGTTACTTAGCACAAACAGGTCAGAGGTCAGGTCTGACTTTTACCCACTGAGCGTGTTCCATTATATTAGCCACAGGCAGTAATCTGAAGCAGAGTTGCCACAGAGAGCATTTAAGTTTAAAATGAAGATTGAATAATAATGACTTCACTCTCTGGTAAGGTAGAGCCTTGAGCATTCTTGATGTGTTGCATATTAATTGGATTCTACTTGTGCTACCAGGGCAGTATCCATATTGTGTTGTAATAAATTTGTGTGTTTTATCTTCACTCCACTTTCTCATGTATGTGCATTTTCAATAGCTGACTATTTATACACTGAAAGTTCAAATGGTTCCAGTAAGCATATTAAACTGCATGAAATGCCACATAGACGTTTCTAAAACAGTTGAGGTCAGTAGCTATATTTGAGTGTACTGTATTAAAGACAGAGCCCCATTGAACACTTCACTGACAGTCCCCAGAACGAGAGCAGAGCTTTCAAGGCTGACAGTGTACATGCCCTGGTATAGTGGTAAGTGGAAACAGATGGGCTTAGGCCAAGGTGAGGGATTATACTTCCAGACAACTCTACACAAATTCACTTTTGCATGTTTTGTTCGATAATAAAGAAAATAAATTCCAACATTATCTAAAGATTATATGGTAAATTTGATTATCTTTCATTCGGGTTTCTGTATATTGTAATATTAATTTACTTAACTTTCCATGTTCATTAAAGAACGATAAATGCTACAAATATGACTAGACTAATGCTTTATCTAAGTGACAGAAACTCGTGAAATAAAGGCATCAGTCAATATCACTCCCATTTTAACAACAGGAAATAATTTAGACCAATTTTCTCAAGGTCAGACAGTCATCTGATAAGGTGCTGTGAACTGCTGGGTTAAGGGTCGCTGCTACTGAACAAACACAATCATTATACAGATCAGCTGCCTTTTAATAGAAAGCAGCACAAATTGGCAAAAGGTCAAAATGTTGGGCCTAATTCTGTTAAAGACTAAATATTTCACAAAAGACTAAAGCAACTGAACTGATGTCTGACTGTACATGTTGACATTTAGATGTAGACAATAGAGATACAAAACAGCCGATGAATGATATGAGTGAGAGGAACTTAACTAAGATGTATAGTTATTTATAGGACAACATAGCTCAGGTTATTTAAGCAAAAAATCTAAATAATTATTTTAAGGAATTAAGATAGACCTAAGTCTTTGTTTAAATAGTGAGTTCATGCTGCAGTCTACATTGCATTGGACACATGTTGCACTTAATGTAAAACCCCCCAAAATGGTTTTCATCCAAGATTAAGTGCATTCAGATAATTTCCTTATTACAGCTTATAATACCCTTGGAGGGAATTAAGATGAAGAGAAGTTGGAGATGTAGTTTTTGAATACTTTGAGTTTTCTCTAAATAATATTGAAACGCGGCCTTCATTCTAATTCCGATTTATATTTATTTAATAAATCCTGGTGCGAAATGATCCCACTTAAATGCCACTTACCTAAATTGACAAAACTCATGACCATGTCGGCATCATTGAGAAAGTTGGTGTCCTGCGCTGTGGTGAGTGCGGGGCTGTGGCCCAACAGCGGGGCCGCGCGGTAAGGCTGTGCCACACGAGAGTACCCGGCATGCTGGGGGCTATAGTAAGCTTTCCTGGAGTGCCCTTGAGCCTTGGCACTGAAGCTCTTCCCGGCGCCCAGCTGCTGCATCCCCTCCTCCTCCTCCACGGCCATGGCGTTGTACAGGTCGAGCATGAACAGCGGCGCGGAGGACGCCTGCTTCCCGGGAGAGAAGGGCCTCGGACGGTGAGGCAAGCCCAGGATGGAGAGGATCTCTCTCTGGATCTCCCTGCGTTCGTGATTGCGCAACCTCCTGTAAATAAAACTGGAGTGCACATGGTTGTCACCTAAGCCGCAATGAGCGCAGGACAGAAAACTCAAGCAGCTCCACGCGAGTCCAAGTACAGCACGGCTCAGAGGTGTAAGCGCTGTCATCTTGACAAATACAGTTCACTTTGGGATGTGAAGTTGAACTACATCGCACTCCGTGAGAAAAATAAAATAAGTTATATCTCTGCAAACAAGGGTTCATAGACTTCCCATATTAGACAGAGGCACCACAACTTTCACGGTGGTAACTGAGAAGGCTTTCTTTTTTTTTCTTTTTTTTTTTTTTTACCAGTCAGCCCTTCTACAAGTGAGGTATCAGCTTGCAGAAAAGTCGCCGCTCCTGTCCAGTGCGCAAGCTTCCTCCAGCTGTATTTACTCCTCCAGGGTCCATCCAAAGCCTCTGCCACACCAAGTATTTATGGAGTTATGACCCCGTCCCTCACCTTACTCCTCTGTGATGCAGAAACACGTAGGTACGCCCATAACGTCGAGGGATAACCCGGAATTTCCAGTGGATGAAATGTGTGAAAATGTGTCAAAAAAAAAATGAACTGAGAGGAGCTAGACTCGTGCTCCCACTCGCATTTTTCTTTTTCTTTTCCCCCCTCACCCCTTGAGAGAGTGCGTTGGGGCTAGTTGCCCTCTGAGTCCATCCCACACTCGACTTTTGTTTTTGCATCCACCTCTAGCGGCGGCAATAAACTTCAGGCCAGTCCCATGATGAATGTGGCTGCTCAGGAGTGTAAAAGGAGACACTTGAAATCCGAGAGCCCGTCTTAACGAGTGAAAGAATAATGACAGAGCCTTTTAATCACCTCAACTTATTGAAGTCCACGTGTTTTAGGGCTCCAGCTGCAGTCACCACCAGGATCCTGTTTTTATACTGCATGAGCTTATGACCCACTGGGACGCTATATAATATTATTTTATTAAATGCACCAACAAACAAGTGGGCCAACTTCTAATGTGCACTAAAAAGGATCCCATGTAGGAACAGATCATGGAGATCAAAATAACGCAAAAAAATACAACAAAATTCAATATCAATAGCCTCAGACTCTACAGTCTACAATGATTTCCATCTTCATAATTATGAAAAAAATACCCAAAACAGTAGTATAGAAAAGTATAAGTTAAGTTGACACAAGGAGCCCACAAGGTACCGTTCTCAGAGGAGCACTATGTAAACCACATGTTGAAGGTAGATTGCTGGGATAATTAAAAACATAAATACTCAGAGGTTTCCATGTGATGGGTGGCTGCTGTCCAAAATGAAAAAAGGAAGAGTCTCTTTCAGGTAGTACAACTCCTCGATATGCTGGGATGTTACCACATAGCGCCATCTAGTGTACAAAGAACTTCAATTGTTATTTCTGAAGTTCCACACACGCACACACACACACGCACACACACATTCTACATTTGCGCTTGTATTGAAGTTACAGTGCTGTGTCCTTAGAGGAGGACCCAGGTGAGGATCTTTTTTCTTTCTTTCCACACTACATCCTTTTTGATGCTGCAGTAAAATGTAAACGTTCACAGCTCACAAAAAACAAAGCACAAGTTGTGTTTTTTTTAAATCGAGGAGAAAGATTCCATCGATGATGTGATGAACTCCTGTAATAAACCTGAAACTTAAAGCCCAAAGCACAGACCAAACTAAGTCCACAAATTATTAAGATATTTTAATTCTAGTAAAAAAAGAGAGAAAGATTCATACAAAAGTCACCTTTTAACAAAATAATAAAATTACAAAAGCTGTTTAAGACATGTCACGGCTGAAATACACAGTTATGACTCTTTTATAAATAACATAAAATACCTGCTACAGTAATGAAAGGAAAGCCTTGGGAACATAAATGACATATTTCAAAGTGAAATCTCAGCATGTTCTTAGACAGTGAAACTTTAAACATGTTGCTTCCTACTTGGAGTAAAATGGCATGTGATTGAATGATTGTGATAGGAGGGAAAGTATTCATTTATCTTGGGTGAGACACAATATTATCTGTTTTAAAATGTTGTCATACGAGTTAAGAGCTTAACCGTCAAACTAAATGCTTTAGGAACAGGCTTACAGCAGGTCACAATCAGCTACAGGAAATCACAGTCTTTCACACATCATTTATCGTGAAACAATTCATTCAACATTTAATTTATAGATCATAGAACATGTGTGTGTGTGTGTGTGTTTTTAACAGAAGATATAGCACTAATCCAATGTGAGGTGAAAATGTAGAGAGCGACATGCAATGAAGCAACGCCAGGGGGCAATATGGGAAAATGCACCAGCCACACTGCCCAGAGAGCGATCCAGACACACATGAAGTACATGAGTACGAGGTGCTCAGATGAGAGGTATTAAATGGAGCATAGTATTAATTCTCTTAACACCATTAAAACCTCAAAGCATGTTCAAAGACGTGGGAATAATGATACAACATACCAACATAGGAAAATGTGATAGGATCTAGTTCTGTTGACTGTCTAAGATCACATAATTGGTGAGAGAGGAGGTCTGTTTTGTTTCCACGACAGAGCGAAACTGCAAAGATCTTCCTGAGAATGTCCGTTTGTTCCAGATCAGCTCTAGACTGGTGCCTGCAGTGACGCTCCACTACGTCAATAGGTTGGCCCTTTGCTGTAAGGATCCCGCCTCATAATGCTACTGTAGCACATGGATGGATCACACACCCCAGGCTCACCAGAGATGCCAGGATTACCACTTTTACCCTCTGCTCCGTTTAGACCAGGGGATCCAGGCCTACCTGGAGGACCTGGCTTACTGTACCCCTGGGGACCCATAGGACCTGTAGAGATAAAAGCCACGATCAGTTCAAAGGAACGGTCCACAGTGCTGAAAGGATTAAGTCTTTTTTTAAGGAATCCCAGCAAATTAGCTTCCACATGGCTTTGTGAATGATTTGTGAAACTGAATAACTAGCCACATGATTTACCAGGTGGCCCCTGGTCTCCAATGGTGGTCCGGCCAGGGCTCCCCTTCTCACCCATGAAACCTGGTTCTCCTGCAAACACAAGTGTACCTGATTGAGCATCCTGCAAAACAGCTTTAATAACATATTGTAGACTTTGACGTTGGTTTTACCTTTCAGCCCATTAACACCAGGGTGCCCCAGCCGACCAGGGCGGCCCGGCTGTCCCCTGGATCCACTAAGTCCAGGAAGACCCCTGAGTCCCTGGAGCCCAGTTGGACCTGGAGGACCAGGAGATCCAGGCCGGCTTTGACACGTGGTACAGCTACTCTGCTGGTTGCTCAGCAACAATAAATGCAGCTCAGCTAGGATGATTGACAGTACAGTTATTTCAGATGTGTGGTGAAAGAACAAAGAAACTCATCATCAGTCTGTAAAGATACTCACACTGAAGCATATCTCTGCAGATCTGCCGAATGTGACTGTCCGACATTTGACTGGCCTGGAATAAAAATGGTGGATCTTATAGATCTGTCCATTCCACTATGTTAGTCAATATCAGATCTATCATAATAAAAAACAGTAACGTTAGCACAATGTGTAGCACATACAGGTCTTCCTTCAGGTCCAGGTGGGCCAGGTAGACCACTGTCCCCCTGCAGCCCCCTGGGGCCAGATGGGCCTGACTGACCCGACTGTCCGGGCCTACCCATTTGTCCCTCTTGACCTCTCTGCCCCGCATCCCCTGCTGTTCCTTTCTGGCAAAAAATACCAGCCCAGGGTTAGCCATAGACACAACAATTCAGATTTGTATAGAGGTACAGTTATTAAAGCATTCAGTTTGGCATACCTCTCCGTTTTGTCCCATTGGACCAGTGGAGCCCTGTCAATGAAAGTCAGGATAAGTCATTAAAAATAGGAAGGACATACCATCAACAAGGTTGCACAACCCTCAATGTTTGTTATATTGTAATAACAGAAGATCTGCCTCTAGACTGCCATTAAAATGCTCAGAGACAGACAATCTTGTGGATTTGTAGAGAACGCCTTGGTCTTGGAAATATAAGGGTTTAATATGAATGAAAATGTGAAGCCAGACTCATGACCAATGAGTGGGTGTAAAGCGGTTGTAGCACCATCTATGGGCTAAATAGCATCAGATGTTGCAGTATCACTCTGATATGTGCCTATCATCTAGATTGAGACCATGCCTTCAAGAATTTGACATAGTCATAGTTAAAGGATCAGACTTACAGAGTCACACAAATAAATATATGATATATAAAAATATGTACCAAACAGGGTTTGGATGAGAAGTTGTGCAAAAAATAAAAATATAAAATCCCTGTACACATAAGTGGGTATGGCCTATATGGATCAGATTTGTATTGCAACTTTGATATGTTGCTAAACTTCATAGTTCAGGAGTTATGAATGAAGATTTAAAGGGATTAACAAATGGCCACATGGTGGCACTATCCTCATTTAAAACTATACAACAGTTTTTAGTGTTCCTGCTATCTAACAGAGAAACAGACATGGACCATTCATGAGGGGAGTAATTCATATATTAAGTTGCACAACAGTAAAATATGTTACAAAATATTTAGATTTCATGATTAGATTGTTTTATTTGCTGATCATAGAAACTCACGTGTTGCCCGTGCCGACCATGCTCTCCTTTTTCACCTTTCATTCCCTGTTGAGACAATGACGAGATCAACATCACAAAAGCATCTGAAATCCTTTGTTTCAAGCACCGGTCGTTGCTGTTCGTGCAGCATATAGTACGACCATAGAGAGTACTTCAGGTTAAAACATAATGTGATAGTGTGTTTTAAACGCGTCACATTACTCATTAGATTTAATTACATAAACATGAACACACTTCATTGTTGCATTCCAGAGTTTATTTTGTCATGGCATGAAATTGATCCAGTTAAGCATAATGGAGAAAACCATGATGGAAGTCAGTAGAACGCCAAATATCCAGTTATACTTCCAAAACACACATGATTGTTTTCCAAACCCATAATCAATGTTAAAGTTTAATTAAAGAGAATATATCCATCAACTAATAGAGATACGCCTTACAACAATTACTGAATAAGTTCCACACTGATTTTAATAAAACAGATCACTGGTAGTCATTTGGTCCAATTTCTTTTGGAAACAAAGTCTTAAATACTGCAGCCAATGATGATAAATTACACTTACATTTATTTAAAGCTTATAATTTCCTCTTAACCTCTCAATTTCAGTTATTATTTTAGATTAAAGTTACAGAGGTCAACATGATCGTAGTTTGTTCTGCTTGTGTGACTAGATAAGTGTTGATGACAGTAAAGGTTTGTCTCCAATCTTACCGTCTCTCCTCTTTCAGCGGGATTTCCTCTTTGTCCCTGACAAAAAAATAAATAAGACATGGATTATAACTTAACACGTTATATTTTGTGGGAGGGAAACAGGAAACATCAGAAAAATCACAGTGAAGACTCATAACTGGCTTATAAATGTCCAAATATAACGTTGTGATGACATTGCTGAGAAAGACTACGTCAGTTCTTGCCTAAGCAAACTGATTGTGACGTACATTTTTTACAATTGGAATTTCAGGCGAACATTTTATGTTCGACCAGACTGGGTTAACATTTACCACTAAACAACTACAAATTATGAATTGTCATTGTCATAAATCATACATCTGAAAGAAAGGGGGAGAGACGGCAGTGTCACAACACTGGCAGAACAAAATGTAAGATACCTTGCTGCCCTTCAGGCCTGGCATGCCTGGGTGCCCCAGCTGACCTGCTCTCCCTGGTTCTCCTGCACTCCCCTTCAAAAGTATTCAGTTTAACGCCAATCATTACACAGAGCAGTCTTTATTTACATACTGTAGGACATAAAACGTCCAAAAAATGCTTTTTGACATTGTGGATAAAAACATGTTCAGACATGAAGCCGCCTGGTTCATATTAGAATCTTTAAATTGAAACATACCACAGGCCCTGGTGTTCCTTGTATACCTGGACTTCCACTTTCACCTTTGTTCCCCTTGATTAAGAAATAAAACATGTCTTATGTTACAGAAAAACAAAGCAATAGCATCCAAACCGCATCATATCACTATCACTTGACTGCAGCTGATATTTTTACTCCCTTATTATAATTCATTTTCATTGACGCGTGCAAAAGTTTTTGCATACTTTCACAAGGTTTTGGTGCAGCTAGACGTTTAATTATATCCAATCGTGTGCTTTCTTTTCCAGTTGAACAAGCCTTGATAATTGCAGTCTGAAGGTCAGCCATAAAATCAAAAGTATTGCCTGCCTCTTCATAAACTAGCTTTTCACTTGTGTGCCATTTACCAATACACATTGGCTTGTTAAAGGCAGATCAGCTAATGAAATGTGATTAGGAGACAGAGCGTCCAGACCAAACAAGCCAGGCTGCTTACATTTCCACTAAAATTCCACTGACGAAAGCAGGAGGGCGAGATCATCCCTTAATTTAGCACTGCCGGTGTGGCCAAGAGGTCGTTACTTGTGCTAAAGTGTAATTTAGAAGAACAGTGGACCAAACAAAACATGCAATGCTGCTGATCTATGCAGCTCTGTGTGTCTTTCAATCAACTCGTTGGTTAGAAAGCTTCAAAGTTTGAACCTTATACAAACTGATGACACTGTGCACTGCATGACAAAGGGCTTGGGAATGTTACGTCATATCAAGCCACTATGAACCCATGTGTACTCGTTGGCAGCTGTTGAACCGTACGACATTGTGCTTGGACTCAACTTGAATCACAACATGGCTCGGCCTGCAGCTTGTCGGTTGCTAATGCCAGCTTGTGTGGATTGATCTGCAGAATTGACTTTTCTGGGTCACAGGTTGAGACAGTGCACTCACAGCCCCAGGGATGCAGCAGGGGATAAACTCACATTATATTTAGTGCACAGTCTATCCATTTTAAATACTTTAATAAATCTTTTTGATAACTGTCACTAAGACGAAAATCTGTTGTTATTTCTGCACGCTTAAGTGTAGCTTTGCCTCACTGACGTTATAGCTGTCTGAAGAAGCTCAAAAGGCATTACCTTGGGTCCAATAGATCCTTTTAAACCAGGTGCACCAGGTAAACCCATTTCACCCTGCAGGAGGGTGAAGAAATAGTTTATGGAAACTCTTTAGATTCAATATTAACACAAACTATAACAGTTTATAACAGCTGTTAACTTACAGATGGTCCAGTTGATCCTGTGAAGCCTCTGGATCCAGACAAACCAGCTTCCCCCTTAAATCATGTCAGTCAAACGTGATCACAAAGAATGATACAAAAACCATTGATCAGTTTATTTTGCACATACATTAGGAAGAGGAGCTCACCTTTTGTCCATTCAGACCTGCAATTCCTGGCAATCCAGGCATACCCTGGGAGCAAGGAAACACATTATACTGTATTACAGATCAATTTATTCAAGAATGAATAAAAGAAGAAAGAAAAATGTTTCTCATGGGTCTGTTGTCTGACAAATTTGACTAAAACATTATGTTTTCAAATGCAGTGTTTCTGAACTAATAATAAAACCAGCATGAAGGACTACATGTTCCAGTTTACGTCCTTTCAAAGTGAAATAATGATTTCATTGTGTCAGCAACACAAGTATCCAACTGCTCAATAAAAGGAACTGATTGAACTGACATGGTGCACCAAGAAATGTTACAATCCACAGTTACGGCTGGCTAGTCGTACTAGAGAAACATGGTTTTGGGCTTTTTGAAAGAATATTTAATTTAATTTCCTTCTTCAAACAGACTCGGTCTGTGCAGCAGACAAGTGTACAATCTTTAGATGACAAAAGAGGGAAAGTAGTTTCAAATTTACAAATAATACATTGAAAGTTGATGTGGTTCAGCACATGCAGCAAAACTACCCTGGAAAGTCTCTTTAGTTTTTTGTTTTGCCGTTATTTTCCTGTGAGATAAATGCTTGCAGATGCTCAGTGTTTGCCTCAAACTGAAGTTTAGGTAGCATATGTTCTTAATGATGGATTTGACTGGCAGGCAGAGAGACAGAATACTTAGAGACACCCAGACACTCACACTCTACCTATAGGAGAAGAAATCCCCGTCTTCGGGCCGACGTTGTAGTGCTAACTTCATCGTGTTTTAACTTGAGGAAGTATGGTACTAATCCTGGCTCCTTGGATACATCGCTAACTCTATTGTTCTGGTGAGGGAAAATGGCTTACAGCCTTGTGGAGCAACTGACTCATCTTTTGTAGACCCATCACAAAGTTTTGGACTACACTTATAATCATGATCAGTGGGGTGGCTGCCCAGTTGAAACACTTTCTTCCTAAAACAGATTTGCGAGAGCGCCACAGAATTCCCTCGCTGAGTTACTTTTACTGCCTTAGATTATAGCATGAGCCTGCAGGTTACATAACAGGGTTATCCTGGGATGAACTTCAGGGGAAATACCCCTAATTTACTGGCTGTCAGGGGTATTCTCTGTACTGCTGACAGTATGTTAACACACTTACAACAGTAACACATGTGCATGCGAGTCTGAGTGATCCATAAAACCATGAGTATTTGCCTATTGTTATCTTCTGACATTATAATTTCATGTCAGCTACAACTTGTAAAGCGTAATGTAGACTGCCACATAAATGAAGCTCCCCTTTTCTTTCCTTCCAATCTGAACTCAATAAGAGATATATTTCATATTTATTTCATGCATATTTTGCAGAACATCCTCAACCGCTAGAAGTGCAAGTAAAGATGCGACAGCTCAAGCAACCTACAAAATCCCAAACATGCACAACGAGTAATGTCTGTGTTTACAACTCACAGGATGGCCTTCCCTTCCATCAACACCAGGAATGCCGCTGTCCCCGGCTTCTCCCTTTATACATCGGAGAAGCAAAAGCATCATTAATCATTTAATCATTGCCGTGTCATGATAGATTCCTATCGAAAGGATGTGTACAAAAGTTGTCAAATGTGCTTTGAGAAAAGACAAGGGAGACACCAGCACTGTATGACTGCATTCCCATGGTTGCCAAACATAAACATCACAACCCTTTGGAGCAGCAATTTTTTTTAGAAACCGGCAGGCTTAGCCAACCTCATGCCTCTAGTATTCTCCTAATCCCTGAATGAGCTTTGTAAGATACTATTTTGCACTGTCGAAACAAACAGACCTTTTGACCAGGTCTTCCGGGAAATCCAACATTTCCATTTCTCCCATTTAGGCCCTGAAACCAGAGAACAGGGTTTTTACAACGGGTTATAATAGCACATAAGCTCTGATTTGATTATGAAATGTTTTATACATACTGGGTCTCCTCGATAACCTGGTGGCCCAGGAGGTCCCAAACTTCCCTTTTCTCCCTGGAAACATCATGCCATCCAGTTAAGGTTGATATATTTCTTGTGTAATTTTCAGCAGCCATTAGAATTGTCTGCATGCTTACCACTTGACCGGCTTTCCCCGGTAACCCTGCAATTCCTGTGGATCCTATTGAGCCCTGAGAAAAGATAATATGTGTCAGAGCACTTCATAGACCCATTGTGACGTTTACATGGTCACAAATATGCAGTGAGTAATTCTCTTGTTTTTTGTGGCCTTGACAATGAATTCAGCAACTAGTTGGACTGAAACTTAAAGTAGTGACGTTTTTCACTGCGCCATTCGGGCATTTTAAAAATTGCACTGGTTGACCTAATGCTAGACGTTAGTCAAGTATCAGTTGAATGGTGCGTAAATGTGGAGTCACTTTATTTTTAGAATAAAAAAACTGTTTGTTTTCTCAGATTTTGCATGACATCTTTCCAAAATATGCTGATCAATTCTCGGGGAACAGATGATTGTACAATGAAAAAAACAAAATGTTGTATTTATAACTGGCTGAACATTTATATTGCTGCTTCATTTGCTTACATATTTTATATATAAAAAGGCATTTTAGTCAACAAAGTGTCGACAGTTTCTTTCTTTCAGTTTGAGTTGAATTCAGTTTACAAAGCCCTTACCAGGAGTGGGTGTTCATGTTTTATCAGTATCAAAACATATATCAAAAATCTCTCCATCTATAGTCATCTGCACAGATTCTGCCAAACCAAAAGAGCTACGACAAAGGGATTTGTGCCACAGACTGGAAGAACTGCAGCCGGGGCAGTAAAGGCAGTAAAGTATTTGTCTTTATGCTGCTGGAAGTGTTACTGTTTTTTGGGGGATTGTGTTGCAAATGCTAGGCAGTACCACTTTGTGTGACGACATGGAGCATAAACATGGACAGCTGCTAGCAGTGTAAGCAATGACTGGTTTGCATCTCAGGTGTGCAGGGAAGTTGTGATAAGGAGCTTTCGCTCACTCCCCCAGCTGACCTACGGGTTTCCTACTGCTCTGATTTCTGTCAAGGTGAATGTAGTTACAGTGTTAATGAACGACAGAGATTGTTAGCACAGGCTGGATGGCCACATAATTCGCAATAAAATGTCCCTTCAAAGGTGATTAATGACTGTGGTCATGAACAAGTATCGCAGACGGTGAATACATAAACATCAATTTTTTTTTAAGTATCTAATAATTCTTCCTCTTTTGTACTTGAATTGAATTTAGCAGACATCTCATGTTTCCGTCCACTAGATCCTATGCCAGGAAAATGAAACTACACCCTTGGGTGGTCTTACAATATGGGAACAATTTGGAAAGGTAGGTGTAAATGCGTTTACATCCATAACAAATCGTATACTCTACAAAATTAGGATTCCCTCTAACTTGAAGAGAAGTTTGAGAGGCTGGTTGAATACCTCTCGGTGTGCAGGGATTGTTCTGTGGTGCATGGAGCACATTTAGTTTTCCCAGAGTGCAAACATCTCTTGACCCAGACATAAAGTGTAATTAATTACCGAGACCAAAACCTTTGGATGTTTCACTTGGCCTCTAGGAACATTTATTTTAAGATGAATGCCAAATGGCTGGAGTTTGAATTGTGGAGGAGCCAGAGGTATCTGAGCTCTTCAGTGTTTCTTATAAGGGGGGATGCTTTATGTATTTTTAGCCACGGTAGCACTATGGCTCTATGATGATAATGTTGGTTGGTCAGTCCCAGTAAATTAATTACTAATTATTGTGTCATTCATACCGAGCTGGGTAAACATGTTAGCATTGCCATCGTGAGCATGTCAGCATGTTGATGTTAGTATTTAGCTCAAAGCGCCACTAAGTTTAACTTCAGTGAGAACATAATGTACCCTCTCATCTACAGTACTGTATATTTTTCCAATTTGTATAACCTATTCAAAACAGAGCTTTTCCAAACTCTTTAACATGTTCAGCAGCTGTCCTTCTTTGACATGTAAGAAATGATGGAAAATCCCTGGCAGTGAACCCCCTCTAGATGCTCATCTCATCATTCATGATGCCGAGGACCGTTACACTAATTCGATGTCTAATTATGGGGTTTTAAAAGGGCACTTTCACAGACCAGTAAAAGCCATGATCCTTTCATCTTGTAAGCATTACTCGAAATAAGATTAAGAAAAGACACAGTAAATCCAGACGATCTTCAGCAGTGCAGTCCCGAGTTGTGCTCTCTCTCTTTTTTTCTGTGGCCAAAAATCAAAGTATTGCACTTATTAATCAAAGTGCGTTGAAGAAGACTGTCCAAAACACTAGAAAGAACTTAATTTGATACATCCTGGACCTGTGAGTGAAACTCTAATATTGTGACAGATGGTACAGGAAGATTCGCTCCAGGTGCAAACAGCTGAGACCATTTATTAAATGACGTTAACGGCTTGAATTGTTTTCCATTTCAGCCACCTGGCAGTGACCCCCTGTGGTCACACTGATTACAAGGTAGGACGCTATGACAGAGCTGATGCAGTCGAGAGAGGATGCATTACCTCATTGATCCTCAAAATGATGCTAAACGCAAAATGTTCACTGCGATCAGACTAATAAAAAAATTCTGTAGGACTGTCGAGCTTCTTCTACAGTCCGCTGTGACTGTGGTTGAGGCCTTTATAGTACCCGTTGAGCACAAACTGCTGGATCATTTGCTTGCTTTTATTTGACAGACCCTTTGTATGGATTATTGCATCAATTTCTCACTTTATGTTTGGAGTGCTTGTGGCAGCGAACACATTTCACCTCGCAGGTGCTTCCCACCCCCCGTGGCTCATATGCCCTTTGTCTTCCACACATTGGTATAGATCATGACAGCTGCTGGTAACATGCGGCATCAACTGCACATATGTTTTCCAGGCTGTGCGACTGAACACAGGAAGAGGCAGTTATCCAGCCGAGGCTAGTCTGCCTCTAGATATAGCGTATTGATTTCTTAACATCTTACTTTGAATGGGCTTTGAGGCTCAGAGATTGTCTCCTTAGACTTGAATGTGAAAGCTGTTTAGCCGTCAGGTTTTATCTGATAAAGGAAGATTCATTCACATTTAGTTTACATATTTGTACTTGCACTGAAGCCAAGTTGGTCACACACAAGGTTTTACTTCTAACTATTCCTCTCTGTGGTCATATGATCTGTTTTTCTCTCTTCATGTCTTCCTTGCATCTCTGCCTCGGGTCTTACAGTAATTGGGAGGCTAAGGAGCAAGAAGGAGATGCAACCGGGGGGGAAAAAACAAGGCAACAAGAGATACAAGATACTGGCTCTCTGAAAACAGGGTTTTGTTTGTTGTTTGAGCTTTCGAAGAAAAGGCCAGAACAAAAGTCAGGAAATATGAACACGTTTAAAAAGTCTCTGATGCCCGTCATGCTGACTCTGCAACATGCTCTTGTCAGACAGTTTAGAAGTTGTATTTTCTTTTACTCTCCCAGGGGATCTGGCTTTATATTCATAACATATGGTTCCTGGAGTGAGTGATGTGATGGTGTTCAAACGGTTCAGGTTAATGTCTCTAGCAGGGATTTCCTGACGAGTTACCTTGACAATTCAAAGTGTGTTTTTTTTAACGTTTGTTTTTCATTTTAATTTTGTAATTTTTCCTCTCAGCTTTTACTCACTTCTCATGCTTGAATTAGATTTAAAAAAAAAATAATGTTCACCAATATCTGGATAGAGTATTAACAAGTATTGAATGATTAACATCACCACCTTCTCTCCTGGTTTTCCAGGCGATCCTGTTAATCCGGGCACACCTCTCTCGCCCTGAAAGAACAGACTTGTGTTACAAAATTGTTCGTTGGTGGTCACAAATCAGTGCAACAGCAAGGTAGTGAAACCATTTTGGCCACAATTGTGCTTTTTGACCTTCTTACCAAAACACCAGGCCTCCCTTGCTCGCCTTTGTACCCAACTGACCCACGTGGACCCTGACGGGGGAAAAAAAAGGAAACAGCTTTAAATTCTCTGTTCTAGATGCTGATTTTTATGTTAAGGTAAATCAACTGAAATGTGTCTTTACCTCTACTCCGGGTGGACCTGGCAGCCCTGGACTTCCTCTAATGCCAGGGATACCCTTAACATTAAAAAAAGATGAGAGGTACACACATTTGGTTAAACATTTGAACCCCCTCAACTGTGTGCATGATCTCTAAGTGAGTCCAGGCTGCAGGGTGAGTTTTTGATCATGTGGTAGAACATGTGGTTTACTTTTGGATGTTTTTCATCAACCAAATCATGACTGTGCTGCCACCAGTGGTATAATCAGAGATGTTTTTTTCTATTTATCCATTGGAAAAATAAGTAAATAAGTGTGTTTACCACTGAAGTGGTTCTGACCACATCGAATTAACAAGCAGCAACTGTCATGACTTGATGGGTACATTAACTCAATTGGTTCTGGTCTTTTCTCAGCTGCGGTTGTGGATGCTGCTGTGACAGTGTTGTTGGCAATTAAGATCTGTATATTTGTATATTGAACTATGTAGTACTCACAGGCTTACCATCAGCACCAGCAGGTCCATGCTGACCAGGTTTGCCAGTGTTTCCTTGCTCTCCCTAAAGAAAGTGAAATGAGTTGATTTAATGACGTGGTACTAAAAAAGTTCTTTGTACGTCTTCATCCATCATGCAACCTCAAAGCAGCATAAATGAATCCATAGAGAGTAGGGAGTGTTGATGTAGTGTATTTTGCTGAGTTAGTTCATCGAATGTAAGATGTTCTTAGACACTGTGGGGTTATAAGGAACATCTGCAGCCTTCAATGGTCCCAGCATTTTGGATCTATTAGTAAATGTGGTAAAAGAATAGCTGTGATGTTATGAACCCAAACGTGCCTGAACCCATGTAGGTTTTATTAACAGAGTCTTGTTGCTACAGTAATAGTTCTGGGCTGCTGTTATTCGGTTGATACCCCGTGATGAATAAAAAGGGAAAATGTAGGTTTTAATCCTCATTATGGTAATTTTCTACTCTAACCAGTGTTTATCTTAAACAGTGGTCTGGTTTGCTTCAAGCAAACAGTACATTACAACAGGATCTTACAAGGCTAACCATACTGTAGCTTCCTCACAACGGCAAGCCACAATTTGCCCAACAGGAGAAAAGAGGCTCTTTGGTGCGTCCATAATTTGTAGTTTTCAGCAGATAACTGTGTATTTAAGAGATTAAAGAACTAAACCCTCCCACACAGTACTGTTTCTGGCACGAAGGAAATCTGTGGTTACAGGCTGTAATGACAGTAGCTGGATTTGACCTATTGGTAAAATGCAACCTTGTGTGCTTTTTGCTTATCCAACACAGAGAGCAGCATGGAGACATTCAGCACAAAATCCCTCAAGGCTAATCTGCGAGTGCTCTGTAGAGGACAGAAGGGAGTTTACGCATAAACCAAAATTGCTAAATATTCTTCTCTCATTTAATCTCAACAGAATACCACTGTTTAAAGTAAATGTTTAACCAACTGTCTGAACACTGAGGATGTGGTTGAGCTCTGTGTTGAACAAGGAACAGACTCTATTCTCTGATATCTCGCAGCATTTTTGTATTTATTTCTGCAGGCTAATTTGGCTTGTAGGCTGGTTTTCAGTGTGGCGGTATGTGCTGAATACAAAAACAATAAAATAACACAAGACAAAGAATGAACGATAATAGAGAGAGGCAACATTTCTTTTTTTTTAAACTGACCTTTATTCCTGAAAGTCCAGGGGCTCCAGGAGGACAAACACAAGGTTCTGGAGTTGGTTCGGTGTAATCAGGACTGTTGGAGCACTGTAACAAACAAAGACTAGACATTGAGCGTAGATACAGAAGTAAACATATTAGAGCATTTCCTTAGTCTTCTACGATTGTTAACTAATACGTTTTTTGAGTTTTTGACTATTGGTTGGACATCTAGAAAATGAGCAATCGATCAATTCATGGTCTAATGTTTGTAAATGTCACGAATCCAATACCAAAACCTGAAAAAACTGAACACATTACATTTTAAGAAAAAGAACAATTTTCATCACAAAGCTGCTGTGTTCTAAATCTAATCAGTATTTTACCTTGAATAAGCAGGTTTTCCTGCTACACTTTAAACTGGATATCTTTCTGGTTTTAAATCAAATGATGTGATATTTTGCCAGAAAGTTATCTGATCCTCCACGGTGCTATACTTGGCAAGCATTTGTAATTTTCGGCTACTCATCTTGTCTCTTTTGATATTTTCATCCACACATTAAAAGCATTAATTTGGCACTGGCTTTGTGGTTATAGCAGTTTTAAAGCCAACATAACAATGGGCCACTGCTTCACAAACACTGTTACAGCCAGCAGACAATAAAAAATGTGCAAAGCGCAACATGTTTGAAGCTGAGCCATGGGTCCTCCTCCAAGAAAGTATTGGATGCATAAACAGATGTGACTTGAAATGAATATGCTGAGTTTACACTTTCACTACACAATACTACAGTACACTGAGCTGACAGAATATAAATCAAGACCTTTTTATATGCCATTCAGAATGAGGTGTGGAGTTAACTGATGGTGAAATAGTGTGTTTCAAAGCAGAAACAGATGTAGCTGAACAAGGTGAGAAGTGGGTGAGGAGAAGTTGTCTTTGTTGCTTTTGGATTGAAATACAAGTTCAGTGCCAAGCAGACGCTTATACTTACAACTCCAGGTATTTCACACGCAGTCTCCCGGTTACTCTGCTCGGGGTCACAGTAAATGCGAAGTTTCTGGATTTCAAACTGAACAAGATTTAAAAAGAGAAGAAACTTGTTAAAAACACAACCTCCACTGTTGGAGCCTCCAAACAAGCTAACAAAACAAACACGGGGATCATTTTGCAACGTTTAGTTCGGTTTTATCAGTGCTTTGCCTCTAATTAATTGAAATTGCTATTGTACAACTGTTAAATTGCCCTCACTGGGCATTACGCAACTACATGTTGCCAGACCTCCCTCAGGGTTGGAAGAGTTCTGCAGCGCCGTTACTCTATTCTTCCATTATTTGGTATGTTGTTGATGTTGGTGGTAAAATGGCTCCGGAATGTCCCATAGACTGTTTCCCTCCAGTTACCATGTGAGCAGAGCGATGATCCCGACATATGATTTGTATTATTTTCAGCTTCATGAAAACATTACTATGACCTGGCAGTATGAATCAATGTCAAACAAAATAGTTTGCATTGTGTTGGTGATAATGACTTTTTGTAGCCTATTTAGGTTTAAACACAATACGAATGTCTGGTGTGGTCTGTTGGTTCATGCTAATTTAAAGTTGCATTGTGGTACTTTTAGAGGTCCTATTACAAAATCTGTTTCCAATTACAAGTGTGTTTATCCAGACATGATACTCACAAAAGTGCATTGACTCTGTTAAATGGCTTAAAACTACATGATCCCTATAACAATGGATCAGTACACACAATTACATCCACTGCCAAGCTGTGGCTTAATATCCATAACTATAATGAAGTAAAAGTCATGAATGATTTATGTTCTTCTCTTCTTTCTTTTCTGCACAGATTTTCTGCACAGACTCTCTTCTATTATTTCTCATGGTAAAAAGTATTTCTGTGTGATTAAATTATATTTATATGTCATATTTTGCTTATATTATAATCTACAGCGAGTTGTACTAAGGATTTTAGTATAATGCAACATCTGCATTATGTACATTATTTTACATTATTTTAAGTATCTAATTTCATTCACCATCATTGTGGCCACAAATGCAACAATGACAAACACACCTTATTGCTCATATATGTCTGAGGTATTTTATATGGTCCAATTTCTGCTATTGTGTCATAATAAAAAGTGTAACATCATATTAACAATTAGAATAAAAGGATGTATTGTGCAAAACCCAGTTATTATTCTTTTCCACATCGTTATCTTTACATTAACATAAGTATTTGCATTGCACTATATAGCCTTCTGTGGAGCAAATTACAACACAGGATAATTATGATTTATTGCAAATGCTTTGGCACGAAATGTAGCAATTGAGACAAATAAAACAACGATTAATAAAACCTAATGGACAACATTTTTTGCCAATGATCTATTATCCACAGAGTTGAGCATGTCTCTCAGGAGACAGCAATAAACTGTGTGATGCTGTTTAAAACATATATCAGTGCTGAGTTTGCTCAACAACTCATTAAACAAACTGTTCCCTCTTTCTAGAGTCAAGTTGGCGTACTTCTGAATTATTTTTCTGGGAACCAAACGTGTATTTTGTGAAAATTGGGTTCTTGATGTCAATAAACTTACTGGCACTGTTGTTTCCTTTCGGACATATTTTCCAACTTGGGTTTTTCCATTGATGAAAATACCAACAGGGGGCTCCATGGGTCGGGTTTCGATCTCCAGGTCATCAACATAAAGAGTAACATCCTCTTCGGTGACCAGCAGCCGCAGCTGGTGCCATTTCTCATCAAACAGCTTCTTTTGTCATAGAAAACAAACAGGAAAAACATCGTTAATATTATGGTACGTGCTTGGATGTGTGCTGATGAAGACATTCAAAAAAACAATCTGCCCCCTGGAGGAAGTGTTTACATTGCTGTAATTGTTCGTAGCAGAAAGCAAAGGAACTCATTGGCGCATTTTGATGTGTTAAGACCCGGACAATACAAATTAGTCACGGTTAAGAAGAATTCAATCATATGTGCTACTTCTTCAAAGTCAAGTTTTTAATCTGTTTATCATAGAGATGTCCATTAGCCTTTGTAAAGGTTGAATAGGCTACCAAAGCTCTAAAGGCTCATACCAGCTGTCTGGATATGTGAATAGGAGGATTAGGATTGATTGGTTACATAACAGGTATTATGTGTGGCTAAAAGAAAGTGCCTAAACCTTTGGGGGTGCATCGATTAAAACAGTTTGTTGATATATATAAAGAGAATACCCTTTGAATACCATTGATTACTTGTATGAATGTGCTTTCTCTTGGACAAGTTACAAGCATTTATATTCTGAATTTATAGCATAAATGAATCAATCAGATCCTTAGAGAGGTATTCCAGCAATTTAACTTTACAACTACATAAAGATGGGAGACTCACAAGAGACAGGTTAAATGAAGAATGGTCGAAATTGACGCGACAAAGGCCAAAATATCCTCATTTTTAATCTCTAGTAAAAAGGATGGATAAGGATGGAAAGAAGACTAAATACAACTGTGTAGCTTAATACTCTCTTTGAACTCAGTGGAGGGCCCTTCTAAGATTGTTTCAAAGAAATAAAACACACTGTTAACGTACCCTTGCTGTTTGCTGTGAAAATGTAACCGTTTGAGTTCCACTAGATGCCTCACTGGTTGTGGTGAACTTGACGGTGCTCTCCACTCCATTTAGAGTGACCGCCATCTGAGGTTTGCCATCACGCGTCTGTATTCTCCACACGTCCCACTCCTCTATTGCCACTGATCCTTTATACCTCAGTGTGGCCACAAAAACATATGATGGAGGCAGGCCATCAGGAAAAAGGGTCCTGGATGACCAAATATACAAGTCAGTCAACTTGTGAACACACTGGTGAAGATGAAGAAAGAATAAAAGCAAGGCGATTACCGGGTAGCTTCACTCAAGTCGACACGAGATGTCACTTCATAGGCCTTAGTGCCGCGATATGTTCCTTGTACCCTCTTTGCTTTTTTAGCCAAATTTAAATGTAACAGAATATCAAAACCCTTCTCATCGCGGGAATCTATGGGAATTCTTGCTGGACAAACAGTCTCTGCAACAGACAAACACAGTTAATTGGAAAGATAAACAAACATAGGTACAAGTGGAGAATAATGGAGGGACGGACACATGGATTAGGTGAAGAGATACCACTCTGACACCGTTATGAAAGCAATATTTGACCTCATAGTATTTTAGCGGAACAACAATTTCAGCTCCAGACACTGATCAACAGTTGCTTACCTTCGCACAGTTTCTGTCGTATGACCTGTATGATCCTGGAAATACCTTTGTAGTCCTCAACAGAAAAGACATACGTTGAAAATGGCTTGTTTGCAATGTCTTGCAACTGGGACACTTCTGTCTCTGGCCCAACACCGATTGCAAACAGAATTATTCCTTTTTTCCTCGCTGCCTCGGCCGCTTTCAAAACATCATCTTGAGACTTCCCGTCTGTGAGGACAACAGCAATTCTGGAAACGCCTAATGGGCCGCGCTCGGACAGGCCAAACAGTTTCTCTGTTGCAAACTCAATGGCTGTCCCTGTGTTTGTGTTTCCCCCCATGTACTCAATGGACTCCATCGCTTTGATGAGGTCTTTGGTCGCGAAATGCTTCCCCAGAGGTATTTCTAAAACGGGTTCACTGCTGTATTGGACGACTCCAGCCTGGGTAAACTTCTGTCCAATGTTGAAGCTTTTTGTTATGTTGACAAGCCAACGCTTTACTATTTCAAAATTGACATCTTCAACACTCCACGAGCCGTCTAGAATAAAGACCAAATCACATGGTGCGGTCCTACAACCTGAAGCAGACAGGAAATAAACAGTCAACAGTTTAGAATAATGTTTGATTAAAAAAACATTAAAATCTAGATAGGTGGAATGCTTGAAGTAAAATGCATTTTCAGTACATGAAATCACCTTTGCCAGTTTTTAATGTGTGGACAACAAGCATAACAAAGTGTGAGACAATGAAGACAGAAGCATTCTTACTTCTTATGTCTTCATCTTGAGCTGCACAAAACAAATGGAGAAGCATGAAGCACAGGCATCTTAAGACACAATGCATGGATGTTGCTTTGTAACCCATTATGCAGCTGTACCAAGTTCCAATTGTGCACCTACAGGGAAAAGGGAAAAGGAAAATCATGCTTTGTATTGCAGAGAAAAAGAAAAAGGACAATGCAAGCATTTGAGACAGTTCATTCCTCCGACGTTTTTTCCATTATTGAGATGTTTGGCTGCCATTTATTCTGGCCCATCCCCTCTCCATAGACTTCAATCACAAAACTATCCCACTAATTTGATTAATTATGAATTTATTCAAACATTAAATGATTCAAGCATTGTATATACATGCAAAAAAGCCGCATTTGTGCATAGAGGTAAAGTTCACCCTAAATGTTACATGAAAGTGATCTGATTAAGCTTTGTATGAATGTGTATGACTCAAGCATGACAGCAGGAAGTCCATGCATACATTCACACTGTAATCATTTGTTTCATTTTCAAACATTTTGCATATTAATTTGATTGTTGCTAGTTATTTTTGGTTAGGTTTTGTGACTCAACAGTTTTATTTTACAGCAGGACAGGTTATGATTTCGACTTTTCATCAACTGAGCTGCGCATTCTGTAGAAGCCTGGCTGTCTCCAGGATAGGCATTAGTACAGAGGAGTGTGCACATATAAGCTGACTTGGTGCAAACAATACTGTGTGCATATTACACTTAGGTCAAGGCACAAGTGAAGCACAGATCAGCACGGTAATTCAAATCTTATTACGAAAGGTAGGGTAAAAAAACTGAAAGTAGAAGAAATGGCAGCTAAATGTCAAAATAATGGACAACAACGCTAAACAATTAATCTAAGACAGAACAAAATTATATAAATACTTATGTTTTAATCAGACAAGATCTTAAAACTGCATTGTTTGAGTTTTCAGCCACTTGAGGCAGTGCAACAACATTGACATATCATCACCTTATAAAGTTGATATGGCGAATGTCCATTTATATGAAGTCAGTACTATTCTCTTAGGGAGTGTTAGTCCAATATTGTTAGCTCTGTTTTCGGTCTCTAGCGCCAGAGAGAGATATCTTGCTCTTTAGCTGCTGAGTGCTCCACTATGTTCACTAACTAGAGGCTAACTTCTGCTGTTTGGTGCTGAGCAGGTAGAGCACAGTGGGTTTGTCTGAGTTAATGCTAAAATCAGCTGCAGGCAGTTGTCACTGGGGCCATCAAGTGCAAATTCAACACTCAGCCCATGTTTGCTTTTTCATAAGTGATGTTCACTTCCTCACCTCCCACTGCTGCCACAGACGCTGCTGCACTACCACAAATCCCTAATTCACTTACTTGAACCACAAAGTTATACTCTTGAGCTCTGCATCCAACCTCCATGCGGCACACTTCATCTTTCCAGTCCTGCCGCACAGCCACAGTACACCTAAGCATTTTCCTTTCAAGCCTCATCCACCACATCCTTACATGGCACTGCCAGCTTTACTAAATAAACAACTTACTGAACTTCTGACCACAACTGCCGCTAAACCAGTGCTCACTGTTTCCTGTGGGATTATCAACTGTTTCCTCAAATCTGTTGCCATTTGCCAATCTCTGCCCACCTTTGGCCAGAATACTGTACAACACGACTGCCCAGAAAAGCTTCACTCCTACACTTTACCTCCCTAATGGATAACACCAATTGTAATACCTTCCTTCAGCAGATGAAGACATCTCAACCAGTTACCATCACATGCTGCTAAAATACTTATTGTTGTAGTACAATTTGAGAAAATGTTAGTGAAACAATTTGTACATTATTATGATTAATCTCTTGCGGTTTGCTTCAATACCTTTCAACTCCCTCCAGCTCTTCTTCTATCTTCCTAATTTATCCACTCCCTTGCGCCGATGTTTTGCCCTACAACCATTCTTTACCTGAATGATTCACTCAATCAGTAATGATTTTGCTGCATGTGCCCAGCCCTTAAGGCTCCTCACTCTACACCTGCACAGCAACATGCTTGCTGTGAGTGCTGACTGTTGAAATGCTTGAACTGCGCTCCAGGAACTCAAAAAAAGGTGTCGTAATATAGCAGCTGATGTCCCGATATAACCTTGATGCTATGTGACTGTCAGATAAATAATGGTGTTCTCAGGCCCTCAAGTAAAATATCTACATATGGCATCTGATCTATTTATCAAGCGTTTATCTATACATGTGAGGTTTTCCTGCACTGCACTGCTTTGCCGATCCGACCAACAGCGTCGTAGCAGAAGCTTAGCACCCATCCATCGGTTCCTCCTCAGGTAACCATTGTTAGGTCTGTCAGCACTTTAGCTGTAGTTTGCACCGTTAGCCATCTAGCTGTAAGACATCGGCTCTCCATCGATATATTCAGAGCCGTTTAGAGCTGACCGGAAATACTCCCAATCTCGGATCATGCACCTTTAAGGTTAGGGACATTAACGGTTGTGGATTTTTAGGGGAAATTGCGAAATTTTGCATTGATATGTTGTTCCAATTCATATATGACTTTGGTGATCCCCTTACTTTTCATCTAGTGCTGTCATCAGGTAAACATTTGTATTTGTTGAGTAATTTGGTTTATGACCAAATACCTGCAAAACTAACAACATCCTCAGCTTTTCTTTTTATTTAATGCTAATGATTGCAGTATTTAAAAAAATCAAACATTGTCATGCTTATGTGCCAAACTAAGATGGTAAACATGGTTTAAATTATACCTGCTGAACAGCGTGTTTATATTATCATTGGGAGTATGTTTGCATGCTGACATTTGCATTTAACTCAAAGCTAGCATGGCAGTAAACTCTCTACAACCACAAGAGGGCCATTTTAAGCCATTTCAACAAATTGCCCAATCTGTTCTGTTTCTGATGATAACTTGGATATGCCTTGGCACCAACTCAAATATTGAACACAAATCCCAGAGCTGAACTGAGATATTAAGAACCAGGTGAAACAATAACAGTTGGTGTTTACATTGTGCATGTGAGCAGAGGGTAGACAGGGTTTATCATGTGTTGTGTTGATCCTCTACATTGTTCAACATGTGAAAGAAAGAAACTGCTGATATCCTAAAAGGAGGGAGTTGCAAATGAAGACCAGATATGCTGCATACAGTAGAAGAAGCAGGACTGGTGGAAGGAACTTGATAGGAAGGAAGTGACCACACTGCATATACATATCTGATTGTGAGGGTCAACAAAACTGCGGCTATAGGACATGACCCTTGGCCTCCCAAAAGCGTTTATTCCTGCGCAGCCAAAGAGGGGTCACACTCTTTAACATGACTGAATTTTTCCACCATGTAAACTCAGCGTTGAAGTAACAGTTGAAGGAGGCGTTTAGCTGCCATAGTTCTGCAAGCCGTTTTCTTCAGAATTTTTCCCCGCTAGGGAGCTGGAGGAGGTTGTTGGAAAACCCCCTCATTGGCAGGGTCCATTCAGGATGACTTTCCCCTCGACTGACTTTCCCCAAACGAAGTGTTTCTACACCTCTGCTCGAGCCACATGGAATTGATTTACACCATCAGACAGTGAAATTCCGACTGTGGACTTTGACTAAACACATGTAGTTACGATGAAGGGAAGCAACCTTCGTCCAGGAATAAAGACGCAACATTACGCATGCTATGCTATAATGCTTAATGCATGCATAATGTAGTAGAATAAACAGGTGCAGTGTTGCAGGTTAGTACCAGACTCCACTGATCTCTGATGTTATTGGGGCAGCACAGACACTTTGTAGCTCAAGGTTTTGGTGTTTGAATGGCAGAACTGTAACTCTGTGAATATAACTACCACATGGCATTCATTCTAGGTTGAGCGAGTTGTTTGTTGCAATACTTCTCAATCTCAATAAGATTCATGTGAGACTTATTCACAGTTTAGTTCCAGCTGGAAATGTCGTTCAGGAAGCTGCTGAACAAATGATTTCTCCCAATACACTCTATAACCTTTCACTTGTTTTCACATTTCACTTTCAAGGTGGGCGACACTGAGTCATCACACATGTTAAAAACTGTACCACAGATTTTGTGCTTAACAAGTTATACTTCCCTTCAAAATGTAAATTTTGACATGTAGCAGGAAACCATAACAATGTGTTTGAATTATGAAGCTCCGAGAGAGAAAAAAAAGATCCTTTCCATTTGTTTTGTACTTTTTGTAATACAACTGCATGCTTTAACTCCCCTTGACTTGTTGAAGTTATACTTATCTGCTGTAAATTTCATTCCAGAAACAACAACTGCTGGTTGCCAAGATCAGGGGGATTTATTCCTGCCAAATTCTTCAAGCAACAAGGAAAAGCCAAGCCCAATCTGTTCGACTAATCCAAAGCTTAAATAATGTCTTGTAAAACCTCTGCTCATATAGTTCTTATCGCTGCCCACTCTCAAAAGCTTTTGTTATTTGCGTATATGCTGTTCTCACATCTGTAAAAAAAAAAAACTGTATGAGTACAATACATGCTATACTGTGGTGCACTTTGCAGCAGGCTTGCACAGATTCAAGAAATATCAAAGAAAAAATATATTTTTTTACGAGAAGTGCAATGGCCAGGAAGGAAATCTGGAGCGGATTCCATTCATTCTTTGCACGACAGTAGCACAAACAAGGGACTGATAACTGGTCTTAATGTCTTCATTGTGTAACTGCGGCAGCACAGAGTCAAGGACACGAGAGTAAAAGTTGACACTGTGCAAAAACTGTTACTTATCTGAACACATCGTAACACACGGCACACTGAAAAATATATTAAATACACTAAAATCAGCCCAACAAATTCACTTTAATGATCAAAAACTGCCTCCATAGATTCTAATACTCTGAATGTAAATGTCAATTGATACAATAAATATGACATTTACATCGTCATGCATAAAAACACACCCAAAACCTCTAACTGCAAATGAGACATTTTTTTAAATTCTGAAATACAATTCGTTTCCAAACAAAAAGACAGAAAGTAAGCAAAAGGTTACCGGTAAGCGTCCAAGCCCTTGTGTGAGTTCCTGTTAATCCTCTCATTGAGAGCCAGTGATCAACACTGTTCACAGTCCTGGGTTTACAGAAACTGAATTTAGGGAGAAGTGCACATGTTTCTCTGCTGAATGAAAGCCTGCCCTTTCCAGCAGCTCTCTGTCTCCTCTCTTTCTGTCCTTCTTCCTCTCCACCCCCACCTCCACCCTCACTCCGGACTTTTACTGGCCTACAGCCACCCTCAATTACCATGGGTGGAAAGAGAAGTAGATAAGGAGAGCATGCAATAGTGAAGCACATCTCTGACAGTCCAAAAGGAAAATAATAGTAATGAGCACTGCCTCCTTCCAAGTGTTAAGGGTTTGGCTCGTGTGTGGGTTGCTTGGGGCATAACCAGAGAACATGGAGTTTTCTGGATGCAGAACAAGCACCGGATCAGCCAACAAACTTTAGTATACTGAGACACAAACACTGTACTGCTCATGGTACCCTCAGCAGGTCCTCAAGTGCTCAGCAATATATCACACTACTCCTTTTTAAATTCCACTTCATCACCCAAATGAGCAGCAGATTATGTTCTTACAAGTCAGCAATGAACAAGGTGTGAAAAGCTACTGCAGTGCTGTTTCTGCACGAACAGCTGGAAGTTGTTAGAAATGCAGAACTCAAACTGCTATCTGTAGAGCAGGCAGATCTCAGTTTAATGCGCTCTAACAAGTCGTATCACGTTTGTGCTCAGTGACAGCCTGCTCTGCACCAACAAAGGGCAGCCTCAGTGTTTGCAGGCTCTCTTAAAGTCTGATAGTGTACTGAACACTGTACTGTACAACAAAGGCTGTGTTGTTCACTACAGTGCAGTACAGGAGAGTATAAAAGATTGATTTTCTAAATATTTTAAAGTCATTTTCAAAGGTAAAAAAGCAACTCATTTTGACAAGTCATGGCATTGGCAGTTTTGGGTCGTTTCTTTGCTCCTGTCACAGTCCTGCACCTCTATGGAAACAGCACGAGCATGGCTGGAAGAAGAGAGAACTCAAAACTGTCTTTTGTGCAGTATAACAAAGTTACCATGCCATAAATCATAGAAAAGGAAAAAATGCACACAATTAAATCTTTATCCAACATTTGGGTAGGTGTCCGCAAGTCTTAGCAATGTTGGGGGGTAAAAAGGGGCTCCGCGTGCTATACATATTGAGCTATTAACATTTTTACAACGTCTACTTACAGCCTCTCCTGTCCTCTCATCAATGCACTGTGCTCGGCAGCATGCAGTTCTGTCGAAGATTCACGGAATAGTTGTCACGTGACTGTTGGTCTCAGCCGAGTCAATCATGGCTTCAAGGACCGAAAGATGAAACTCTGACGATAGTGACGGTTATTACAGCTTCTGGCTATGATGAACAGGTGATAGTTTGGTTTAAAGAAAACGTGCTTTTCCATCCCGCTGGTGGCTTTTGGGGTTCAGAGGGTTGAGTCAGATGAATTAGAATAAATAACCTTTTCAATACATTAATTATAATAGTTCCTATTCTTTATAAATTCAGAGAAAGTAAGCTTGAATCTTTATTTGCAACCACTTGATATGACAATACAGTTCAATTAATACAAATTTAGTTCTTTATGTGAAATTTTCATTCAGCTTATGGGTGCAAAGTATTTACTCACGCCCTATACTTAAATATGATTGTAATATTATGCCACTCTGTACTTAGACTGTACTATACTAGATTTCACAAATATTGAACTTTTTACAGATTTTACTACTACTTTTTTGTACTACTAATAATTGCTTTACATACTATGATTTTACATACAATACATATAGTCATCTTATAAAGTCATGAATTGTTTTAACATGCGTCTCATGTGTTAATAATGATAATCCACACTTTAAAATACTATATATAACAGTATAACACACCTGAAGAGGGCCTTTCTCCATAAAAATAACTTTTGCTTTTGATACTTTAAAGATTTTGTCGCTAATGCTACTTTTACTTTTTAAATGCAGGACTTAAAGTGTTTTTAAATTGGTTATTGCTTCCTTCAACTTGAGGAAACGTTTTTTTCTCCTACCGCTGACACGGTAAATAAAAATCATCAAACAAAGATGTGTTAAAAATATAAAGCTCGCCTGACAGGAAGCGCTAAAGATGTCATCAGACGTCATCTCATGCTGATTGAGCAGCAATGGTGTCGGTGTGACGGCCTTGTTGACCCTGAGCCTCAGCACACTCTGCTGGATCACATTGGCAAATACTGAGTTGGTGTTTGGAGCCTGGGAGTGGCCACCCTGCTGGTAAGAGTGGACTTTCCAATGCTGACTAATCTTCTGTCTCCATGCACCGGTCTCTGGTTTGTAACCAACATGAAGGAAACACAGAAAATCCCTGTGCTTATTTTCCTACAATAAGTCACTAGTTGTCTACTGAGGCCTAGACATTGATCAATATGAATGTGGACTGTGTTCCTATCTGGAAATGTGACAGTGGTTGCATTTAGCAGTGAGCTAATCAAGATTGCATGGAAAATATGTTTGGCTAATTAGGCCCATGCTAGGAGTGTCTTGCACCCTTTTGAATTGAAGAAAATGAAGCAGCAAATCTGCTGTAATTGAAATAAATTGCCAAAGCATGATTGAGTAACTTAAACGCATGTAAAGACAATTTCAAAACTTGCTAATTAGACACAATTGAACAGCTCATTATCTTGTGGGAACAGGTGACAGAATTTGTTTACGTAAATTTTGTAATTGCACATTCAAAGTGAATAAAGTAGGGGCGCTACCTAAACAAAACAAAGCAGCTATAATCAACGTGCGCAATCAAATCCTAACAAGTCAATGAGCTCAGTTTATTTTTTATTGAATGGGCACATAACATTATCTCAAGCACAATCATGGCCTTCAAAATATTTTCTTTCTATTTGTTCAATCACTCCAGGACTTTGTGATCCAGTGGCAGCTTAATATTCTTATTTCATAATAGTATAATCATTATGTAACGCCCAACGTTAATTTTGCGAACCCCTATAGGGGTCTCAACCCCTATGTTGGGAAACCACTGGTCAGGAAGGAAAACTGCCTTTTGTCACCATAGCATAGTAGTTTGTGCATTCCACATGGTTTTGTGTGAATGGCGTATAAAACATGCGCTCCTCTGGCATACAAAGTTTTAAATGGATGTAAAATATCTATATTGGTGCAGTAAAATCAGTGCAAAGATGTCAAAGAGCTTTAAATGTTTCCCATTTCCACTCAACTGATGACTAAACTCATTTTTGATAACACATTTGCCCTCAGGCAATCATGTGGGGAATCAAAGAGGCTTGAAAACCATGAAAGTCTCTTTTCTATTTAGCTATTCATGGCTGCAAGTTACTAACTGCTCCCATGATATGTCCCAACAGCTTCAGACAAAATGAATAAAGGCCTTTTCACAGAGTCTTGCACTGCCCTTTAACTCTTTTCCACATGATCATGAGACAACATATTTGTACAAAAACCCCAAAACAGAATCTTTTATAGCCGAGAAATCAGTTTTAAGTCTGATCTTTAGAGAAGCTAAATTAATTAAATGATTAATATGCAATTGGGTTGCACAAAAATTGTAAAAAAAGAAAAGAAAATTGGACATTGAAATAATGAGGAATCAAATTAACCAGAAAATGTTCATGTCTCCACTCACAGAGCAGCATCTCATTCTGCCAATATGTTAAATATTGAATGTGAATGTGGTTAAAAAGTTGTGTCAGGATATTTAATTAAATCTACAGTTGGACATAACAGCATCTGCACTCTGCTGACTGTCACTTCTAGAAAACACTTTTGGCTTATTGCTTACATCGACTAACATTTACAGTGTCTGGCAGTTGCTCTGAAACATTTTAAAGAACTGCCTGAGGACAACATAAAACCTCTTTGGTTAATATCCTGCGATCCTGTGCCATCCCTTTGAAGCTCAACCGTCCTGGGTCGTTTTAATCAGCTCACATGCATTAAGCCGTATTTATCTTGATCACTTGTATGGTTTGCCGCAGAGATAAATAGTGAGCATGTCTGAAGCAAGTGGCTGAGCCCAGAAAGAAAAATCAGAGGATAATCGTGGATTAGTAATAGTTTCCATGACAGAGGTGACTGTAGCATCCAGGGCAGCATGGCACACATGATGCTGCAGTCACAGAGGGGGTGGTGGATGACGATCGACAGTCGATGGGCTTCTCAGAGGAAACAAATGAGAGCCAGGAAAGACACGGAGAAGAGCCACATGCAGACCTCCCTGTGGGTTTCTGCCTTTAGAAGTGTTTCTCCATTAGACTGGAGCTGTGGAAAACAAGCATTATTTTGTTTCTCATCTCGTTAAGCCCTTTCTCTCTCAGCATACACTGATCACAAAGCAGGGAAAAAGCCCTGGACAGGGCTTCGCTCCATTGCACGGCTAATACAGATAGACAGACGCTGCACCTCGAGCAATTCAGAGTCTCCATTCCACTTGACCGGCAGGTTTTATTAGGTGGAAAGTTGTCACAGGCCAGGAATCAAACCAGCTCTGTGTTGCTGTGAAGCAACGGCGCTACAACAGTATCTGCCGAGGGATCTTGTGGGAAACATTGCTGTTTGTGTCATTGTTTGCTCTCATTGCTACAACAACGTCTCAAAAAAAAAAATAAGCACAGGTTGTAGGTCATGAAGTTTACTGTTGACAGCTAAACTCATGTGTACTCCTTGGAATCCAATGAAACACAATTACGATTAGCAGAAATCATTATGATTTACAAACCTTCCACTTGTGGAGATGCACTGAGGTTCCCTGATTCTATTATATAGCACACCATTGCAGCCCAAAATGTGGGGTTCTGGGGCCAATGGTGAGTCTTAAGAAATCTCGATACGATGTTCCAATATGGCGCCTCATTCGAGGAAAGTTGTTCACTGGCTGCATACACCAACAAAGTTCTTTAGCCTTCCACTGGTTTTTTTTTTAGAGCATGCTCATTAGAGGCCTTCTTTGTGAACAAGCTAGCTGAATTACTAGCTAACTTTTCACATGAATGAAAAAAAGAAATGTACTAACAAGGCCCCTCTAGACTTTTATTATATCAAAAGGATATATATATTCATAACACGAGTCATGTTCGGGTCCTTGTGGCACTCAGAAAAATGTATTCCACGTTTTACAGCCAGTCCAACAGTAATGATTGTTACTGCAAAAAAGTATTTTTGTGCCAGTAAGCATCAGTGATACTGCAATACAGAATGTGACCACTACACTAAAATCACCTTACAGATCCAGAAGCTGGATGCTCTGATGTCCGCTATATAGCGCAAACTGTATCGTTTTTTTACATCCTACATTTGGGGGCTTTAAGAGAAAGTTTAGTCTGTATGCTTTCACACAATGGTCTGTAAAACAAGAGTATCATTTAAGATTTTTTATTATAAAGAACAGATGTTTAAAGACAACTCAGATATGTGAAATCAGCTTAAATAAAATTATGAATAAAAATGCAGACGGCCTTTTTATACAAATATATGTTGTTACCACTCTTCAAATCACATAGGCGTTGTCTTTGGTAACCTTGCAGATCAAACTGTTCCCAGAAGTTCAGTTGGGATGCATATTTACATGAAAATGTCAATTTATTCGAACAAACATACATATTAACAAACAACAATCGACCATGTTTTCCTCCTTTAAGCTCAATATTCAATTCACCGTCCACACAGCCTCTTTTTTTCCCCTCTATTGGCGATTCCTCAACCTCCGCGGTGCTGGCTGAGGGGTCCCGCTGATGGTGTTCAGCTGAGTACACCCAGAGGTGACACAAGCACCTGGAGATCCTCTGAGACCCGCGTGGCCCCTGAGTCCAGGCCGGCCCACGTGTCCCCTCTCACCCTGCTTCCCTGGCTGGCCGTTAAAGGCTCTGCCAGGACGTCCGCGCTGACCTGCGATTAAAACAAACATGTTGTTTAGTCTTCAGGCCTCTCTGTCCGCTCAGTTAGCCGACTTAAGACTATTCCACAGAACAACTGAGCATTTATAGAGAAAAATTGTTTCTTTTTTGGCAAATATCACACTCCTCTTACAGTAACAACTCTACTCCCCCACTTCCTTGGATTTGAAGCACAGACTCGGCTGAATATAGTTTGTAAAATGACTCACAGGCCCAGATGTGGACATTTATTAAGGCCTCATTTTAACCAAGCTATCGAACAATAGTATTGTAGATTGATTTACCCTTTGATCCCTGGTCTCCAAAGTAGCCAGGTAGGCCATAACCCTTGGGTCCTTTATCACCTTTCTCTCCTCTGTCACCTGCAGGCCAGACACACACACACACACATTGGTCTCGACAGCAGACAGGCAGAAATGCTATTCCCCCAGAAGCGAGCTCCACTCAATAACGTTAAATACATGTTGATTAAAGACCATATGTGTTACTGAGATCATTGTTAAATAAACGTTTTAAAACAGCTTGTAAATATTCTTCAATTTCATTGACTTGGCACAGGAATGTGGCATGAGTGTGACGTCATGCCCAGGCCTCCAACCATAAATGAGAGCCGAGAATGTACACGTTTGCCTACCAGCTTCACAGTATTTGATTTGGCAGTTTCGTACAGTGCAGTTCCTGGTGAAAGGTATACCGAGTCTGTTCTTTCCAGTGGTGGAAAGAAAAGAAGAAGGTGCATTCAAGTATTTCACTGACGTGCGATTTTAGAAAAACCTTGACTGGAGTCTGACTTGACTGCATTTCAGAGGGAAACATTGCACTTTTGCTGTTTTTTTTTTTGTGATAAGGCACATACTTACTGTACTCTACCTGCTCAGCAACAGACAGCAGACAGAAACAAATGAGCGACTAGCAAGTAAACACAGTGGAGGATTTAGTCAAAAACATTAAAGGTAGATTTTGTAAGTTGATCGGGTAGCCAGAGAAACAATGTAATGTTGCTCCATATCTGCTGGAAGTGTAAATAAGCAAATGTTTGCTCATCTTTATAAGGTGATAATATGTTAGTGATATGTTTACAGATTACAATTAATGCAGGTTTAAGGAAAGGATCCAAATCTGTCAGGTTTGTTTTTCACACCTGTTTCTCCTTTTCGGCCCAGGTCCCCGGCTTCTCCGTAGAATCCCGGCAGGCCCACTTCTCCATCAACACCATTATTACCAGGGTCACCCTGTCAACACCATCAGTAGGAAAAAACATTGTTAATCTTTTGTGTTTACTGTATGAATCTTGCAAGGTTTTTTTTTCTTCTCAGGTGCTCTTTTCAAGTCATCAATTTAGGTTTCACACACTTCTGACCAGCTGAAAAACTGAAAAGATTCATTGGCTGATTATGTAATACATTGCTGGGAAAACCTTGCACACTACCAATACATCACTGTTCTTGGTTTGGCATTGAACACCACAACATGAGGCTTACTGGCCATAATCTAATATAGTAGAATATTATTTTATATAGTCAAGAGAGTCATTGTGATTAAAGAAGTTGTGGAACATGAATCGGTTCTACTCTGTATGATAATGTGGAAAAGGCTTTCCAATCCAACGACAGCCTTGATACTCTCCAAAAAAAATTCAGCACAGACCAAGTGTCTAGTCTGTGCCTCCTTATTTGTCCTAATGGAGATGTGGAAAACCGTAATGTTTTCATTCCAAGCTTTTCTGCCAGCCCTCGTAGTGCAGTCCAGACTCTTTCAATGTGTTTGCATTTTACTCAGCCAGGAAAACAAAGGCGAACAATGTATGGAGGTGAAACCTAAAGCAATGATCGCTGCAGGCTGATTCACCTTGAACAATGAACACCCAAACTGTAAAACTCACAGAAGGTCCGGGGGATCCTTTCTGTCCGATGGGACCGGGGGCACCCATGGGCACGTCCCCATACAGAGGACAAACTGCAGCACAAGTCCTCTTCACTGAGTTGGCAAAGGTGGACATCTGCTCCAGGATCACTTTCTTACAAACCTCGATCACGTGTTGAGCAGGGAGGGTCGGGCCCTGTGTAACAAATCATTATCACATCCATCACTGGAAGGGACCCGACTGTGGGACATGTAATAAGCAGTGTTACAGGACGGGGCACGCTGAAGCAATGGCTGCCACTCAGAGGAAATGTGATGAAGAACTGAAGAACCTAGGCTCATTATGGATTTATAGCCACACTAAATGAAACCCTTGCTGTGAGTCATGTATAACTACAGGCTAATATACATTTAAATACTCTTTAAATGTGTTTTTGACACCAAAGCTGTTACCAAACACTGTGGGTTGGCACCCATTGTCACCTATGTCAGTTAGATAGATAGATGAAGTGTCGATTATATTAGAGACTGATACTGTAGCTCTGTAATGTTTGTGGTATCAGCCACGTTACAAATACAGGCTTGTATTTAACTTACTGGTGGACCCGGGGGCCCTTGAAAGCCATCTAGTCCTCCTTCACCGCGAACCCCCTTGACTCCGACAGGACCTGATCGTCCAGGTGGGCCCGCCAGGCCGCGCATCCCCCGTCCTCCTTGAGGACCCTGCTCAGCCCGCTCTCCAACCTAGAGCCAGTGCATCCATCAATCAGAATACAATGAGATATCTGTTCAGCATGGACACAAACTTTACTGAAAGCAGTAACGGCTTAGAATGCTCATTATGCCATATGAATATAATGATAAAACATAGTGACTAACAGAGTCACACAAACAGTGAAGCAAACTAGCAAGTAACAGAATCTCAGTGGTAAAAGTAAATACTAGAGATGTAAAATGGAAGCAAAAGTGTGAACATCAAATGAAAAATGAAAAACCTGCAAATGTAGAAAAATACATAAATGCATAAACAAGCTGTACATTTTCATGACAACCAAGTCAAACCTCCTGGAAAACATTTAAATGTGTGGTATTCATTTTTTGTGTGTGGTATTCGTTTTGGTGGAATTGTGGGTGTCACTGTGCTCATCGCATCTACAGATGCTCTACATATGTCTGGAATGTAATTTGACGGATTGATGTTAGATTTTTCAGACTATTCAGATTGTAAACAGAGAATGTGATGAATGTAGCATGAAATGTTGATAGTGTGGCAGGAATATCAAAGTATTACAAAACACACACCCGCATGACTGCTCTATTTAGTGACCCAACTCATCACAGCTGACAAAAGAATCACAGCTCACCTTTCCTTTTGGGCCCTTAACTCCTTTTTCCCCCTGAAAAGAAAAAGTTCCAGTTAGGTTTGGCCACAAAAAAACAGCAATCACAAAGTGGATGTAATGATGAGCAGAGAGGATGGAATATATTGAGGCAGTACCTGGCCACCTTTAACTCCTTGGATTCCCTGTATTCCTGTGTCACCCTGCAAAAAGAAAAATACATATTTGATATATCTGAATTTCACAGGTGTTCTGCTTCATGAATATCTATCAAACACATTGATGCTTAAAGTAATTTTAAGGTCAGGACACTATACAGCTTTTAAGTGATCCTGATACGATTGCATTCAGCTCATGAACCAATAAATATTTCTTGAACAGCTATTTGTGGCACTAAATTGTGATTTTGATGTCATTTTTTAATTTCTAATGGGTAATGGGTGAGGGTGTATTACCTTGTTCCCTGGTTTTCCTGGCACACCCACGTGTCCCTGTGAAGAGATGACATGGTTCAATGGCCTGAGGAAAATGAACTAGTGTTGGGAAGAGTTCCGGAAATTCATCTGGAGTACTTACAGTAGGCCCCGGTGGGCCGATAAATCCAGGTCTTCCTGGCTTCCCAGCAGAACCCTTGTAACCTCTTGGGCCCTCGAGAATAAAACATTTATTAAACCGACCTAAGGGACTGCTTTATTCTTTGTTGTCTTCCTTTAAGATGGCAAACTACTTTACGTACAAAATGTATTATGTGCTTGTCTTCTGAAAAAGTGACTTACAGTTCGGCCTTGGGGACCCATTTCTCCTGCTGGCCCAAAGAAGCCTTTCTCTCCCTGTGAAAGACACGAAGCACAACAAATGTATCCGCAAAAAAACACCTCAATTGTAAACTTTTATTTACAAAAACAAACAAGAACGGCAAGTTACCTTTACTCCAATTCGTCCGAATTTTCCACTGACACCTTGTGGTCCTTGATAAGCCTGTGGGGAATAGATAACACTTAACATAACACGACTGCACTGCTTCTGAACTTCATTCTTATCATATCATTATCAGCAGAACATAATACCTCTATTCCTAGATCACCATCTCTGCCTGGTAGGCCCGGATCTCCAACAATGCCCTAGGTAAACAATATCATAATAATAAAACAGGCACATGATTTTGAGGGTGTAAGAGAGCACTCAGGTGTGTCAGCAGTGAATCACCTGCAGTCCAATGGTGCCAGCTCTGCCCCCAGGTCCATAGATCCCCTAGTTTTCACAAAGTTCAGACAAAAAAACAATTCCATCAATATAAAGCAACTTTTTAATATTAATGAAAATCAAATTGAACAAATAGGAACACATCATTTTCATGTCAACGTGATTAATTTGTGATACATACAGGCGTCCCCTTCTCTCCAGAAGATCCCCTCTCTCCAGGATCTCCCACAATACCCTGTTGAATCATATGGAGTATCATAAGTTATACATTATATGCAACACATTTACTTCAGTGAGCAACAAGGTGAAGCAGGGAGCCTGCCTTCATATACAATTTAGTAGGTTATCATTATTTCAGTGTCTCACCAGCTTACAGTTCAGATCCTCAGATCTCAGCCAAAATCCAGCCACATGAACTAATATTGTAAGCCAGAAACATTGCTCTATTCCAATGTTTTACCACATTAAAAATGATTCTCTGGCTATCCGTGCTCACATGAGGGAATTTTGAAGGTAGCGGACAAAGAATAAGGAGAGTCCCATCATGGATTATTGAACAGACAACAACCCACCTGCTTTCCTCTGGACCCGCCACGCCCTGCTACACCAGTGGTCCCTTTTTCTCCCTAAAAAAACCCAAGCATGATGGAATTCAATCACAATATCTAGATTAAAAAAGGAGACAGAAAAGAAGGAAATATGTATACCTTAACTCCTTGAAATCCAGGAATCCCTTCGTGTCCTTTGTCGCCTTTAGCACCCTTTGAGGAGGCCAAAATATTATTAATACAATAATTACATTGCAAAGGGGCTTACCGCTGTGTCTGAAAGGTGAACTCACAACTCCTCCCAGGTGTCCTGTCTCTCCGATGCCTCCAGGTGGTCCACGAACTCCCTTTAATTAATCAGAATGCCGACATTAAGGGTTATCCACAAAGTTGAGCAACTTTTGACTGGGAACTGAACAGAAATCCAATGAAAAGTCTGTAACTTCATTAGCTGGCTGCATAATGAAAGAGGTCTAATTAAAGTCTGAACCGGCGCAGGAGTTTACCTTGAAGCCCCCTGCCCCTCTTAATCCTTTCAGCCCTTCAGGACCTCGGTCTCCCTGATAACACAACATGTCATTACAGATTTGTGACATTTCATGATAAAGAAAGTGATAAATCTGAGCGTGATGAATTACCACTTGGCCCCAGAGTCCTCTCATTCCTTTCTCGCCTTGGATTCCTTCTTCACCCTGAGGACATGTGTGAGGTCTCATTAATGCGTTCTGAGAACAAGCCAAACTGAAGTGAAACCCTGGTAGGAGCATAATGGCAGATCTTACCTTTTGGCCGGACTCGCCAATATTGCCATAGTCTCCTGTGTTTCCCCGGATACCCTGCAAGACAAGTTTTACTCAATCTCCAGACTGCAGCTATTTCTTTGTGAATCGACCATTTTGGGAAATAGGACCGTGAAATGCAAAACATTAAGGACTGTTTCCAGAGAGAAACTCACTAATGACTTCTGGGAGATTTTGGAAAAACATCAGACAGAAAAACTGTTCAGACATGACAGCATTTTTTCATAGTTAAACATCCAGAAATTAGCAAGTCTCAAGCTTGCATGGTAAATATGAAGTTCAGGCCAGGAGAGATTAGCTTAGTTTAGCATAAAGACTGGAAAAAGGGGGAATTTAAAATAGTCTGGTTCTGTCCATGTCCAAACATTTCCAAAAGTGTCCAAAGGTGTCCAAGGTAACAAAATCCATTTAACGTTAACAGATCCTCTAAAGCTCACAAGTTAACATGTTACATATTGTTTAAGCAGTTCAAAACTTGTGTGTAACATTTAACAACAGAAAATGTGACAGTGAGGGCCGGAGTCACTGTGCCTTAGCAAGAAACAGTACAGCAGATAACCCATGTAAAACAATAAAATGTTTCTATTGTACTAAAGTCTTTGGAGAGCTCCAGTCTAGCTGTTTCCAGCTAGGCTAAGCTAACTAGCTGTTTGCTGTAGCTCATATTTAACGGACAGTTATGAGAGTGGCATTAATCTTCTGATCTGAAACTCGACAAAAGCTCACTTTTTAAAACGTACATCTTGTTTGTTTGATTTGCATAAAACCAGAGAGTAAAAACGACTGGCTCGCTATTTCCCTCTGCTTCCGGTCTTTGTGCTAAGCAAAGCTAACCATCTCATGGCTATAGCCAGCACAGATATGAGAGGGGTATTGATCGTCTCGTCTTACTCTCGGCAAGAACATTTGTGTATCTCTAAAAACGTTTCCTATAAGCTGTAAAATGCATAAGGCGAAATGAGGATGAATGTGAACATGTTTTCAAGTTTCAGGCACATTAACATTAGTGGAAACTATACACAAGCATGTTCAGCAGAATTTAGGGAACATAAGTCATAAATATAACAAAATGGGCCAGACTATTGTTTGTACAGATGCTGACTTCCTCAGTTGTACAAGGAAAAGTGTTTCCCAGTTGGCAGCATTTCACTGAGTCAACAAACAGATTAGACAATTTCCAGGATGCCTTTGTGTTGTCAGTTTATTTGACCACCTCACCTAACTGCAGAGTCGGCTGGGCGAAGGTTAACCTCAGAGATGGCCGACAGTACGGCGTGAGGCACAACCGTGAACTTTACGCTGCTACTAAGGCAGTATAGCTCCGACGAACAAAGGACCACCCACCACCTGAGATGGACAGTTCATATATCTGTGCCAGGAAATGCCCTCCTTGGATGCCAGCAGGGGAGGAGATAAACATGTTGGGGCTCTGTGATTCACAAGCTGGCAGGAGGTCAAAACTCTAACGAGTTACACATGACAGATGTTTACTCCCAGATGAGCTACAGCTGCTACTCAGGACATGAATATGTAGCGTGTACAGCTCTGGAAATGTGCTCTGAATGTACGGGGGTCTGGAGGCGTACATGTGTTTGCTCAGGCAGCATGGGGGATTTCCTTGAGTGCAAAGGCCATGTTAAATGCCAAACGATCACATACATAAGAAAAAATAATCCTCCTTCTTTAAACACATGTTCTCTCGACTTTTTTCAAAAGACTCCCAGATCTGCTCCAACATAACACCGACTGCTAAGCATGAAGAGATTAACAAGTTGTAAATTTAAAGTGGAAATAATCACGTCTGTGGCTCCCTGAAGGACACAATGTGAGTGTATTTGTTCATTCATTGATGCATGAGTAACTGGCTCCTGCAGCAGACTACTTTGTTCATTATCATTTTCTCAAACATCTCCGCTCTTTCACAATTTGATCTTCCTGTGGGGAATTCATTAGCCTTATCCACAAAAATAAAGACATTCAAGAGTCAAATTTCACACACTAAGCACACTAATGCTACTCATTACCAGACACTGGAGGGTAGGGTTATTGCTCAACTGCCTGGTTTGCCTGTGTGTGTGGGATTCATTACATTTGGCTCAGTGTCCTCCAAATGGAAAAGCTAAACCATTAGAAATCCTGTGATCTCTTTCCAGTTTGAGTTAAATCTTATATTCTGAACAGGCAGGGCCTCAGTTTTAAGATGCAAATGGCAATTTCAGAACGACAAAAACTAATTTATTGTCACATCCGTATTAGTGTGTGTTTACCTTGACTTCCTCCTAAATCGTTTGCAAAGCGGACATGAGTTTTTAAATTATGAAAGGAGCCTCGATGTTTACTATCGCCAAGCGCTTCTGCTTCCAGATCTGTTTCCATCCTGTCGTGTCTCAGTTGTACTTCTATTGCCATGTTCCACAGCTTTGCTGCTGTCTCGCGAATGAAAGTTTTACTATGCCACTCACACAATTCAGTTTAACTCTTTACTGTACAGCAAGAAGAAGGGGATGCTGCTAACGCTAATGCAACAAGTAAACACCATTCATCCGGTCATCTAGGGTCGATATTTCATGAGAGGCATTCAATAAAAGTGATTACCCAGTTTCCTTGTCTTCCTTGGTCTCCGGCTTTTCCTGGAAGACCTATGTGACCCTGCAGAAGAATTAAAAAAGATATGTCAACATAGATTCAACTTAAGGATGGTCAGCCAATATTCACTGTACAGCTAAGTTAACCTTTGGTCCTGGAGGTCCTTGACTGCCGGGTTGTCCGTGCACGCATTTGCAAGACGCTCGTCCAGCTGTTAGGCCGATCTCTGCGTACCCTCCACACTGCCATGGGTAGAAAGGCAAGACAAGGGCATTAAAACCAAAAACACATCTCCAACAGAGAGAGTGAAACCATGTTGAATGGGAGCTGACTCACCACACTGGAAAGCTCACAGCAGCCCTCTGAATAAGCCTGCTCCGGGTCACATGACACCTCCATCTGCTGGAGGTCGACCTGGAAAGAGACAGGAGATAAAGTGAGAAACAAAGTTGTCTCCCAAATCAAAGGAAGTTGAAAAATGACTTAAGAATCCAAGCTGTGAACGTACAGACACAGAGCGATCTCCTGCAGCCCGCTTGACGATGGAGGTGTACCCTTGATGGATGGCCGGCCTCGGCCCATCAATGGACTCCACACTGACCTCTACACAATCTATCAGCAGCTTCACCCGGCTGCCCTTCACGCTCAGCGCCAACTTGTGCCACTCTCCGTCAAATAACTGTTCCACGCCATGGAAGGTCCGCAGCATTTGGCTCCCATGGGGGCTGGTGTAGAAGAAGTCTAAAGAGCGCGTTTCACCCTGGAAACGAAGGCCAACTTGCTCCCGACCCTTGGGGTCACTGACCTGCCACAGGTCCCAGGATTTCTTGGCAGCGTCCTTGGTCACCTTAAATGTTGCGATGACGGAGTAGTCGGAGGGAAGTCCATCTGGATACACATCGCTGTCACAAAAGAGTCAGGGTTTTAAATTATATAAGAACATGGATAAGTAGTAACAGAGCTCCTTGGATTTTATATTCCACTTTAGCATGCGACACATTTCTTTGTAACTTTTTGTAAACATTTTTTTGACGATGCACTATTTAGCAGACAGACATTCTTTGTTTCTTCACTTTGAACAAAGCACATGTCCACTTAAGTCAAGGGCAAAATTCAGGATCTGTAGGCAGCGCTGCGTTCCCTGCAAGGGTTTTTAAAGATTTCATTAAAAAACAAGACAAAGAGTCGAGAGCAGCTCTGTGAGGCTTAGCGGTGCTTTGAGCTAAATACTGACTCTCAGAATGTAAACATGGTCACAATACAATGCTGGCATGTTTTTAAGAGTAACTTAACACCAGTCTGAAAAGCATTATTTTGCTGCAACTCGGCTTGAACATTTCAAGTCTCTAACCACATGCAGCAATGCTGCTGAGTGTGCTTTGTCGCACCTATAACCACGCCCAGCAAATGGGAATTTGCTGGGAGCTGTGTTGAGAGTCAGCAGTACGTCTTTATTCATTCGTATTAATGTTATGCTTTATTGCACAGCTCATGGGGATCCTATATTAAACTAAACTAAGCAGAGTTGTCACGGTGTATTACACTAACACACCCTGGAGTGCACTTCTATATCACTGCAGCCAGGTGAGAAGTTAAACTACTTTAGATCAGTAACAACAAAGGTGTCAGGCGGTGTTAAGATAGTCTTTGATCATTTTTCCAGCTTCATTGGAAATAACAGGGCTCAGGCAGTCTAATACTGTACCTCATGGTCCTCCGGAGATGGACAGAGGGGTTGACGCGGTAGGCCACCGCCTCAGGTTGAGAACCGTCCACTCTCCTCACTCCTCTCGACTCAGTCACATGAAACTCCTTCAGCAGATCAAAACCTCACAGAACAAACACTGAGCTCAGTTTGACATCACAACGATTCAGCATCAAAGCTGCAGGACTTCTAAGTTGCTGATATTACAGATTATTTTTGAATGAATGCATTACTCATTGTCATTAGTAATCCCATCTCTTCACAGGTAGAATGAGGTCATTTATGAAACCCATGAACAGGAAGAGGCTGTTTATCGGATTTAGTGGATTTGGCTTCTTAATTTTAAACACAGGACGTTTGTGCTGCAGTTTGAATGAGATCAGCTTGGCTGTGGTGTTACCTGTAAGATTACAATGTGTGGGTGAGAGCTGTTGAAAGATTCTGATTACAAATATTAAGACTCAAGTAGAAAATAACTCAAAAGACGAATCTATAACAAAGAAGAACTTGATACCTCTTACTGTTGCATGTTAACAAGTCACCCGTTTGATTTTTAAAATCACCTTCTGTCTGTGTCCTAACTCTGCAGGCTTGTCTCTCACTGCCATGTATTACAGTCAATAGGCCAGCATAACAAAATAAAATCATCTTAAAATTGGCAGCAGTTTACATTGAAAAAAACATTATTGCTGGTATTAATATTGCTCAGCACTGCTTACACTATTTCTGAACGTTTTATCTGTGAGTAGGACACCATAGGTAGAAAAAAACATTGGGTTAACAAATGTATTTATGGTAACAGGGAGACTAAGCGGAGACTCTGGGCTTCAAAGGTTTATGTACACAGCTTAACCCCAGGATGATCTCTTGACCCCTTAGTGTCCCCACAGGCACAAGGAGCAGGAAACATGATTCTGGGTCGACTGCTGTGACAGCAAACAATGGACTATGAACTGACAAACACTGGCATCTGCTGGTCATGGTGCCGTAGTACACTGTTCAGCCTAAAAAACTATAGTCAGACAGATAATTAACATGATGCCTGTGATTATTGTCAGTTCTGTTTTGTATAATGCGTTTATTTAGCAAGAAAAGGCCTACTAAGGTTGTGCTGGCAAAGATAGCAGCAGCATGTTTTTAACAAGTCCAATTTTATAGAACCAGCGTATTGTTTGGAGGATGATCCAGTGTTAGTGTTACTTTTTATACAGTGGGAAATATGTTGTAGTCATCAAACAAGTATGGGAAAAAATTAAAACTTACTTGGCAACTTTTGACATTGGGTCAGTCCGAGGAAGGCAAAAAGTGCTGCAAACCCCAGCATTTCTTTGTAGGCTGGCATTTTGATTTGTTTGAAGTCAGGGGCTAGAAGTGCCTGCAGTACAACAATTAAATGAATCAGTAATTCAAGAAATCAGATTAACTGATATACGAGTGTACAGTGTACAGTCAGGCACTCAAATTAGTTTGAAAAGTATTTCTATGAATGAATCTTAAAGATTTAGAAAGAGTAAAGAAAAAAAAAAGTCTACATTTCTTGGCCTAATCTTATGGTATATCAAATCCAAACTGGTAAAATTGTCATTTTAAGTTTTTTAAAGATAAAATATTTTAATTTCTTTGTTTACCAAGGTTAATGATATCTATTTTATGATAAGAGTGTGTCCACCGAATTGAATTCCCCATGCAATAGTTCTCAAGTTTGACCAAAATAGAGAAAAACAAATACGCTAATCACAAAATAATCCTCCTTTTGATTAGCAACATATACAACCCCTATTTCTGTCAAAATGTATGAAAAAAAATCATTCAGTAAAAATGAAAAGAGAGATATTTCAATACTCACATATTCCTGAAAAGTACAGTCCCAGGGCTCCTGCAGGCGGGTCTTTTCCAGTTCCTGGTGTGAGGATATATCCCACTCTACAGTGCCATCCCCGGCCCAGTGTTTGAGCTGAACAGGAGGACCATTCAAACTACAAGCTCTGGGTCTCAGACGAGCCTGACTCCTGAGCTCCACTCCACCTTTGGTCCCCAGGGGATCTGTCGATTCTCATAGGCCAGTTACACCTACAGTCACTACAAGTCCAGTAAACGGAGTCATCACATTTAGGAAATGTAGGTGAACATATCAGGGCCTTTATGTTGCTATTGGAAAGGAGAAAAATAACATTAATGTTTAAGAGTAAGCTATATGCTTCAGCAAAGTTGTGTACAATGCATCTCTCAAAAAACTTAACTGCGCAGAGCTTCTGTACGTGTCTTTACACATCCACTGGTACAGTTAGAAAAAAAAATAGACTTTTGTTGGGACTGTTGTAGAAACTTAAATAATTGCTTTAAAAAACAGCCACACATTTAGTGGACGTTCAGTCAAGACAGTGTTTTACCATTCGCCGAGTCTCACTGGGAGAAAGATGTAGTATGTCACAGCTAAACACAAGATGCTCTGCAAACATTCCACGCAGAGTAGACCACATCTTCAATCTAAACCTCCACACTGCAGCTAACAACCAGGCTATGAGAAGATTGTAGAAAACTAAGGAATAACAGAGACATACATTTGGTAGCAGTTTCCAGTGTCAGAAATTAAGGAGGCAAAGCCCCAAGAATCCTCAGAATGCCCCCAAACATTTGATTGACGCGCAAAATTGCATTATATTCGTTCACTCCTGCTCAGCAACTTTTATATCCCATGAAATACTTCCTTATATTTTCTTTAAAAAGATGTCAAGTACTTTTAACCAATGGCTTGAATTATAGATTACTCTTTATCACACAGACCAGTGTTTTTCAACCTTTTCTGAGCCGCGGCACATTTTTTACATTAAAAAAGATCCCACGGCACACCAACAACCAAACAAGTTACAAAATGACAACTTTTAGCACAATACAGCATATATACAACTCAAAATTGGGACAATGTTTAGGGCCAAATAGGGTCAACATTTAATAAACAGGATAGAAGGGATATTGGACAAAGTGCAAAAAGAAATAGGCTACATTATTTGATGCATATAAATGAGCCAGATGTCTGGCATCTTTTCTTGGCTGCCTGTCTGGGGTTAGGTTCTGTGCTGTGGAAACCCTCAAGACGGAGTGACGGTGTGCATCAGTGAGACGACTCCTGTGTGGGTTTTTGTTCATCTTCATCGCAGAGAAAAGCTGCTCACACAGGTGTGTGCTTCCAAACACGCAGAGCATTTGAGCAGCATGTAGGCGGAGTTGAGGCATCGTTTCGGGGATGAAGCTTGGAAACTGTGCAGCGTCATAGCTACTTTGCCTTGAGTGTGTCATTACACTGGAGGTCTATCAGCTCCATTTGTATGCACAGGTGCTCTTTCCACGTCAACTGCAAACGGACTGCTGAGCAGTTCAGATTTAAATTTCTGAGCTGTCGGCAAATCGCCGAGTGAACTCTGTGCCAAGTGCGCCCAGTTTATCAGCAACAACGCGCAGTGGAGAACACAGCGGTGGAGAAGACAGCGGTGGAGACACGGTTTGGCAACACGGAAAGTGACCCAAGTTTCCTTGCTGCATCTGAGTCTCCCACAGACGCAGCTTGGCTTAGAACTGCGTCATACATGTCTGTGACAAGTCTCTCAATTTGTTGATCCTTACGAGTCTTTTCATCTGGGTTAGAATGTTGTCCAGGGCCCAGTTCAGAGTCTGCATTTGTCCTACTGCTACCTACTGCCACCCACTGGCATTGAAGAGTATTTATTACTTAGCCAGCCACTATATTGCAGGCTCAGACGCTCAACGTAGGCAAATTATTTGCAGCAAATAAATAATGTTTTTTTTGGACCGATTAAGTGAAATTGGACATTTTTCCACGGCACACCTGACGATCTCTCACGGCACACTGGTTGAAAACCACTGACATAGACACATGCATATTAGAAATACTTTTGGTTTTTAAATGTACTGTTCTTTTTTTTGGAACATGTGCTTGATTTTACCATGTCCATAAAAGTATAAAACACTCAAAATACTCTTTAATTGTATTATAGGTTATATTATGTGCGTCATTCCTAGCATTTGGTGCCATTTGAGTCGGTATATTTTGTATAAAGATGGGCTTATAATTCTTTATAAAAGCTTGTTTTACAAGGTTAAACCCCCTCTACCATAGACCACAATGATATGTACGCAGGATTAATTAAATCAAAAATAAGTATTCCAATTTTAGGCTAAAGTAAAAGTAGGCTAAACTGACATGTCCCCAATCATGTTTGGTGAAATTAAGATACAAATATAAGTAATGTAAATCAAACAAATTCTATATTTGTTATTATTATTGTATAGCGTTATTTATAATATTCCTCACCAAATTTTATTTTTTGTTGCACTTTTAATGCTTAAAAATATAAAATATATAAGTCAATGACAATGTAGCAAAGCTAAAAGGAACAGGTTTAAGAGGAGCAGATGCTCACATGATCATATATCCTGTAGTTCTACTTGGATGTGATTGCTATCGATTGCTTTGAAATATTACCAACTGTGGATAATGACAGTGAGACAACATGAGCTTCATTGGCCTTGTATATAATATATTGAAATGTTTACTAAATGAGATGAGGCTGGTCTAGGACTCAACCTGAAGACAGAGCATCAAGTTAGAAGCCATTGGTTCCTTGCTGGCAGGATTAAGGATCTTCTGACTGTAACCAGGAACTCAGGTGAGGCCTCTGGGAGGAGACATTCCTGGGAAATCTGAACAAAAGTAATGGAAATACTGCAAAACCTGTAAAAAAACTGCTGTTAATAAGAATCATCATACATTCAGTAACGTTCTGTCAGTAATGTTGCTAGCCATTAACATGCAGGTAGCAAGCAGACATTCATTATTCAATAATTTTGTTTATTTTGGGGAGCATATCTGCCTTTGACAGTTGAAGTTGCAGAGAGACAGGAAACAGAGGAACCCCACATGTTGACAGTTCTGTATCTCATTGCATTGCATCGCCCGATAGAACTGTTTAACTCACCGTGCCTGGCGTATCCAGGAGACAGAGAGATTTCCACTGGACTTTTGGTCCCAACATTAAAAGGGACATCGACAACTTGAGAGACCAAAAATGTACCTTTAGCCAAGTGATCATCTGTTCTGCCTGTTCAGCAGAGATGTCAGACTCTGAGATCAGTCAGAGTCCTATGAAGGTCATGACAGTTGCAATGAATTTACAACAACTTAAAGTGTAAATGGTAAAAAGGTTATAGTCAGTGGTACTTCAGATGGGCAGAGGATCAAATTAAACTTGTTTCAGACAGTGAGAAACGGCGTTCTAGCGTGCACCATGCCTTCTAGAAACAACGTTCGGTAAATAATTTATTATTAAAACATTTGTTATAACATGCAGCTCACATCTTGTATGACAGCACTGCAAAAGAGAATTGCCCCGCTCTCGTTAAAGATATTTAAAATGTTATTTAACTCATGCATAGTTCTCTCGTATCACTGTTTACCAGGTGTTTTGTGGGGAATTTTACTGTTTCTTCTAGAAACTCATGAATGCTCATCATGTTTATGTCTGTGCAGTTTTATTATATGTTCAGTTCCGCATTACGTTTGACACAACTCCTTTAACTCTCTCTCCACGTGTCGAGACAATATTTTACTTTACTGTTTTTTTTCTCTGAGTTCTTCCAGCATCCTCTGCTCCTGTCTCTAAGGCAGCTGCTTCTGATGAGTCTCCCTATTGTTAAGATATATATATATATACTGTATATGAATATATATATGCATGTATATTCATACTCACACAGATATTCATACATTTATAGATGGATAGATTAGTTTCCAAATATAAACAAGGATATTAGACATACCAAACACATATTATCAAAAACAATAGTATTGCCCTCATGAGAATAATGACATGCCTTTGCTATTATTAGCCCCCCAACCAACAGACTACTGCTAGCATGGCTAATAGAATGAGCTAAAACTGTCAAAGCAGAGAGGATTCTGTGGTCCACATTAGCCTCTGGTGGCTTTCTGCAAGCAGGTTTATTACAAAGTAATGTTACAGTGACAATTTCAGCTCTACCGAAATTAACCATACATTGACATGGATGCACAAGAGAATGTCTACACGGAGTGTCACCCCTTCAAGCACACACTGCTGTGACGTGATCAAATGGAACGGGGACTGCAGCTGGACAACAAACAAACAGGACTTAAAAGCGTTATGATTACGGTGTTTCTGCTACTTGCCTTAAATAGTATTTTTCAAAGGTTTCTGCAGTGCTTACTGGGGTTTATTGTAGTATATTGCATTGCCCTTTAAATGCATGTTGGCAGTATATCATATCACTTAAATAGATAATTGCAGTGCCTCAAATGGTACCATGATGCACCATCTACTCCAAACATCAGCAAACATAAATCACAGTACATTCAGTAACTCTCCGAGCGCTATCCCGCACGTTGCCCTTCATTAGTGTTTTTAGAAATGTTAGCTAACCGTACAACATTCCCCAGTTTTCTAGTGTTCGTCAAACCTCTACAGGTTTTGCATCAATAGAATAAAATTAAATACAATAAAAACAATCTGAAATATTTCACAAAAAATAAAATACATTAAAAACAAATACACAAGGCCATTAACATTTCATTCTCACATAATATTAAACCATATTGCCTCTCAACAGAATATTTTACATCTTCGCAATGATTTAAATAACACTCAACACATTTTGCAGTCTTTTAAGTTAGATGTCTCCAGTGTCCGTTACGTGTTTAGGGTGCAACTAGCTCCTGGGTGGTTTGTTTTCAAGGCCGCTGACTATCGCTTGGATGCCTTGGCCAGTTTGCTTGTGGGAGTGGCTCTTCTCTGAGGAGTGGGGATCTTGGAGGGTTTTCCCCCATGTTGACGGGACGCAGAACGCGGCGTCGCGCGCGTTGAGTCCCCGACTGTTTCAGAAACGTCTGAGCACACGGACTGGATGTCTGAGATGTCAAAGTCAGAGGCGTCACTTCCTCTACGACTGCTCCCTCTGCTTCCTGCTTTACTGCCAGGTCGGCTCGAATTTTTCCTTGGCTCTAGAAAGACAAAAGGACAATAATTAACAAACCACTAAGAATGAGCCTGATCAATAGAGGTATCGATTAGCATCTTTTATTATCAATACATACTCAATTTCTTGTGGCTGCTTTTAATTTCAGTTTAGTTCAGTTTAGTTTTACGTTTGCCGACAAGCTCGCTATTAAAAAAACAATACTAGCTGTCAGAGGCGAATGTGTTGCCTTTTAGGTAAAGTAAGACATTCATTTGCAGCCACTATCATTACATTTGTAGCCTTTTAAATGGTAAATGGTCTTGTTCTCGCATAGCGCCTTTCTAGTCCTACGACCACTCAAACCCCTTGTACACTACATGTCATTCACCTATTCATACACTGATGGCAGGGGCGAACATGCAAGGTTGCCACCTGCCCATCAGACTAACTAACATTCACACCTATCCACACACAATTTGGGGTTAAGTGTCTTGCCCAAGGACACATTGACACTGCATTGGAGAAGCCGGGAATCGAACATCTCAGATGCTTCACCAATCATTTTCTATAAACTAGAAATCCCTCCTTAGACCCCTGAAAAGGTTATTGCAACCTCAACATGTTTTATCTAAACAAGCAACATTGTTTCCATTACCTTAATTCATACATGTTGAAGGAGCTAAGAGTCTGCTCCAACAGAGAAAAATAAACTTTCTTCAAAATGTATTGAAAAGAGTCACTAAAGTTGCTCTCTACTCACCACCCATCTGTGTCCGAGCTTTCAGTACAGCAGCGCTGATCAAGGTTCCCTCCTCACCAGACTGAAATCCTTTACCTGACAAGTACCCAGGAAGACGTAATTTGCTGCCTTGAACTGGAGTACCCTGCAAAAAACAGAACATGAATTACTTTGATTTGTAATCAATGGAAGTAAACTGCACAGTGTAATGACACTGTTTGGGAAAACAGTCTTTATTAAGTGCATAAATAGTTGTACCAGAAAGTAAGTTGTTGAGTTAGTTTGGAATTTGATTAAAAAAATCCTTTCAAAAACCTTATTTTGGCAACAATGTAGGAATTTCAGTTAGCAGTTAGTATTTGAATTAAAGTATAAACCTGTAGTTAGAAAGTCATTACACAATCACACATGCATAAATTACATATAAAGTTGTTCATATTATAGTGGAAATAAAATGAGACAGACATTTTCATCAAGCAAGAAAGAAAGATTCAGTCCATTAGTAATCAAAGGAGTTAGAGTTTATAGACCCAACTAAAGTCTCGAACACATTTTGTTTTTCCACTGCAGATTAAAATTGGAAATCAGAAATATATACCTCTAACAAACACACCTTTTACAAACTAGGTGCTCTATCTAGCCTTACTGGTGATACATGTATTTTGTCTCTGTTTTGATAGTTGTGCAGCAGATTTCAGTTGGGTCATAAATCTGAAGCGGACCACATCATGTGGTGTAAATGACGATACTATATGACTATACCTCGGAGGATGAACCTTGGCTCCCAAAGGAGTCTGATGATTTAAGAGGAGTGGAGGGTTTGCTGTTTGTAAGCCAGGGCTTATCATAATTGCGGGTTATGTGTTGGGAAGTCTGGGAAACAATGGCAAATCAAAAAAACACAGATATGGATTCACAAATCAAAAACTACCAGAAAGACTAGATGGAAGAAACACAAAAAATGAACAAGAACGTGATCAACAAATTGGAATGTAAATGAAATATGGCATGTATAAATAAGAGGAAAAGCATGACGGGGAGTGATCAATCAACAGTGGGACGGACAACGAGGTAACTGGCTCTCACAGCAGCGTAGAGCCTCCTACCTTGGGTGTACTGGTCACTGCTGGGTTCGATGGGACTGCACAGCTCTGACTGGAGGTGGATCTGTTGGGAGAAGCTCCTCTGGATGACGGCCGAGATCTTCGGCCTCTGTAACGGAAGCTCGCCATCACCTGAGTGGTTCCCTCCGGGAGGATGAACTTCTCTCGCAGCTCCAAGTTGGTCCTGCCTTTAGCTAAGAAATGACAGTCCAAATGAGCCATATTACATAACTACAACTGGGATTACTTTTATTAGTACTTTTGTGTTGATATTGATGCGAGTCAACAATATATTTTCCACTATAAGTTCCTAATTTGCCATGAACTAAATATTTAAACTGTAAAACCCCATAAGGTTGTGATCAATACAGTCATGTGATGCAGAGAAGAAGTATTGCTTCAGTTTATTTCAGTGTGAACAGTCTGCTGGTAATGCCATAGGGAATCGTTATTTCAGTAGGCAGTATGCAGTATAAATACATACTGAGTATGTAGTGTGCAGTACCTAAGTATACAATTTCCAACAGCTGTTTTCTTTTAGCACCACATGACATAGTTATTTCCAGGCAACTTCTAAAAAAAACTTATTGGGAAATTATTAGGGAAATATACAAGATAAAGTGTTACCATAATGTGTTTTTAAATAAATCAGAATATTTCAAGTGAATACAAATAAAAGATTAAAATACCGAATAAACAATGAAAACACAAGACTCATGCTCTGTCACATCTCATCCATACTGCGGCAACAGTAATGGAATAAACTTTGTTTCTCAACCAGCAATACTTTCTTGTTTGCTTGGACTGCTAAACAAATGGTGAACAGATTCAAACAAATCAAAGTGAGCCCAAACACTCCCACACCCAAACGGCCCAAATGAAGAGAATTACAAAACCAAGAATACATAATCTACACACAGTGAAATGAAACAGACCTCGCACCAGATGTGTCATAGAACCAACTGGCTGACATGCAGATGTAATCACTAAGACACACTGTCAAACAAAGTAAACAGTGCTATGAATACTGTTTCAGTTTTGTTGTGTGTGTGTGTGTGTGTTATATAGAGACAACTTTATCATTTTCCCCAATGACGACGTTAGTTCAGTTTTATATTTACGGGCGACATATTCGGCTAAGCATCTCCAGAACCTCTCATTGGGTTTTGTTTGTTTGATTGTCAAGCAAACCTGAAAACTGCAAAAGAAGCTCGGCTGAGAACCGTTGCATGCTGAGGGATACAAAAAAGGCTCATTTGGCGCGTCAAGTCCCAAAAGATTGCCTTTGAGAAAGTGACATCGGGTGATGTGACTCTCACAAAACAACTGCATGCATGAAAACCAGCCGGAGCTGAATGACAGTTGATTGTGAGTGCATGAGGATGTCATTCACGAGGAGCGCTCACACACAGCTATGGCACACCAACACAAGCAGCACACACTCGGATGTGCAGACACACATACCACAGGTGGGTTCATGGAGCATGGTGAGATAGTTTGAGATTTGCCAACCTATAGGAGACTGAGTAATTGAAGAGTTTGATTCCGAGCGCAACATTTTGCTCCCGTGGTGATGAACTAGAAGAAATGATATCATGTTCAGCAGGAGGAAGGTTTAGCAGGAAATACAGAAATTGATCATTAATTAATACAGAAGACAGTAGAAACAAGCAGAGTACAGAGAGCGATTTCACCTGACGTTAACACAGGGAGGATTGTCGCATCCTCTACATATGTAGGCGGGGATCAGTAATTGTACCTTGACTTTGCTAAAAATAATAATAAAACTAATTCAATAATAAAACAACAGTGCTGTTATTTCACTCCAGCTGTTTTTATGTAATTGTGGAGCTCGGTGTTGTATTAAGATAGCGAGAACAGACTTCAAGAAGAAAAAAATCCTCACCAACATGATCTCAAAATATAGTTTAAATCAGTACAAAATAAAAGAGGGTCTGTCATTACTTCCTCTTATATTAAAATTGAGGATTAGAATCTTAAACTCTCCGAAGCCTTTGATGGATCTGGAACCGAGAAAATACTAATCCCTTCACAGTGAGTTATTTCTAAATCAATTTATTAACTAATGAAACACCAATAATATTAACATGTCAGTTTGGTAAAAAGAGAATTTTCTAAGAGAATTTCCACTGAGAAATGGATTGGCTGAATTGAATCTTGTAAGTAATGTATGGTATACGTATGCAATCCTCACCCTCAACTGATTTCAAATCAGCTCACTTTAATAGTAATTAGACATTAGCTTTCGCCAAACATTGTGGCTGTAATGAGACAATATTTCAAATCTATATCAGTTAAGAATCCATACAATATAAATGATTTTTGTAAATCAGAAGTCAGACAGTTAAAATCAGATTGACGGAGATCCAGCATTGTTCCCCTTCCTAATGAGATTTTTAAAAATGCATTAATGACCCAAACTGCAATGTTCTAGTTATTCAACACAACTGGATGTGTGCACCTTTCAGTATCTCATCTATTAGTCCTGCATTATGAACTTTTGATCTCACCTCTACAGGGGTCGTTCTTCACCAGGAACTCATCCAGAGCCATCCAGCCTCCTCCAACCCGCACCATCACAGTACTGCGTAGAATTCGTACCAAGCGAAGCTGCTGAGAGTCTCCAAACTACAGCGGGGGGGGGGGGGCGGGAGGAAAACAGAGAGGGGATGTGTGAAAACCTTTGTATGACCCTTGTATGAACACTCACTGCAGGCGGAAAGCTGTGCAACACTGGAAACCAGACTGGTTAGGAGAATCACATTTATTCCAATAATTTTTGTTTTGGGAATTTAAACTTAAATCAAAATTGTCCATGCTAAAATCAAACAGCTATCAAAGATGTCTTTTGTCTACTTCAGCTCTGATTTCCTTTTCATGTTGCACAGATTCACACAAACAGGATTATGACACACAAAAATATATATATATATATTCAGTTTCATTCTCAAAGACACAAATTACACAAAAGTCAATCCAACTGGTTTTCTTCTAGTATGGTGTGCTGGTGGTCGTGTGATTAGAATGTATTGTTAGTAAATTACTATACGAGTCCATTAATTCTGAATGAGTTCATGCTAAATGTATTGTTTTATTTTCTCATACCTAACATTTACTCATACGTACAGTCATTTCACTCATTTATCGTTGAGACTTAACTATAAACTAATATTGGCTTAATGCAGAAAAAAGTTTTGGTAACTTAGTAACGCTGCCGTCATCACATCAAGACACTTTCACATAATGTAATCATTTTTGCTCTGAAATAGCAGAATCAGCCCTAGAACTACAGTGTCAGTCAGGCTCTACATTTACATCTGTTACAGTTTATAGCAAACTGAACGTGAAGCCCTGTATGCTGCACAGTATTTACAGCAGTTACAAAAACTTTACAGCTTTAATAATAACAATAATTTCAGCTAATGTGTGGTTTCTGGTTGTGATGTCTGACTTTATTCCGACAGCATCTAGCTTCAGTTTGCTTCCACCACTGCAGGTTGAGCCTGGGAAAAAAGCATTAACCGAAGGCACATTATTTTACCACTAGAAGGCACTAGAGTATAATAATTTGCCTTCATCGTACCAACCACAGATACCAAACATAAGAACAATAAGCATGTTATGGATGTGAATGGTTCAATGTGTATGAGGTGATGGACAGAAGTCAGCCAGTTGGATATGACCATGAGGATTAGCACGAAGACAGAATTCCCACAGGACAATCACAGCCGCATGCTTTCTGTCAAAAAAAAACAACAATTCCACATCATGAATCAAGCGGACAAACAGCAATCTCCTGCAATCCGGCACTTTGTCTACGACAAACGACTCAAATGCTCAGGATGCATTGACACTGATGCAGATCCAATGCAGCGAGCTCCAATGACACACCGAGAACAACATGAGGGATGGTTCAAATCATTCCCGTCTAATTCACCACAGTGTGACACGCAGACATGAGCAAACAATGATGAGCCTCCGCTAAGTGCCTATTATCTTATGATGTCTCTTCAACTGGTCAAAAAAAAAAAAAATCTTGTATGATTATTATAATGATTTTATGCCACTGGTGATTTAAGTGATCAAATACATTAAATGTGATGATGATCTGGAGGAAGAAGAGGCACAAGAAACATCTTAAGAATAACCATTTACCAGAATACAGCTTTCCAAAACGGCAACGTGTAGGTGGGGGGTAAGATTTTGATTTTCCCTGTTTGCTATTGTCTCATCGCCGATTAAGGAGTCATGTAAGCAGTGAACCAGACCAAACTGTCAAAAGAATGATTTCAATTCATTGTTGTGCGACACATCAATACAAACTAGTTCATACAACACTAATGCCACTATCCCCTCTTGCTCACAACTCCCATTATTCATCTTAGTCCAAACAAGCTACAGGAAGCATGTGGCATTTGAACACATATCAGTAATGGGTTTTAAACTGCAACATGCAATTTGTAGAGACATGTTAACTCATTAGGTCAAAAAAAAAAAGCAAAGTATTATACTTTTTTTATATCTATAAATAAAACAGTGTCAGTAACACAAAGGTATGTCAGCCAATGTTGAGAAAAATCATTCCCATGAAAAGCCAAAGGCAAGCACACAGAAAGCATTATTTTTCACACTGCCCAGCAGATGAATTAATGCCCATGGACTAATACAAAATATGGGCTGAAATGGTTTTGGCTTGTAATATTGTATTTTCTGAAACTCAAAAGCAGATATACTGTATACTAGACTATGTTTCACCTGGATTGTCTTATTTTATAACAAAACAAAAACATCAGAATAATCTAAATGCAAGAATGACATAAAACTTAAGCCCATTTAATTATTCTTCCATGACTGACTTTAAATAACATTTTATATTCAACTGAAAACAGATCTTAGGCCAGAGGTTCCTTATGGATTAAATCCGACGGCCAAAGATCTTTATTTCTACTTCTGAGTTTCAGTCTGTAAACATCAGCCAGGAATCTGGGCAGAGAGTGTTAATTGAAAAGCAAACATGGTAAATGAAAAAGGCTCGATAAGGCACAGAAGGGAGGGGTGAAAACAGAAGAGGCCTTTCATATGTACCTGGTTTCCAAGGTAGAACTGGTGATGTGAGGAACAATAGAAAATATGGAACGGTTAGATTTTTTAACATATATTGGCTTTTATTGACACTTTTTGCAGCACTTACCTTTCCGTAATATTGAGCTGCTAGTATTTCAAACATTTCACAATCATGGCATGGCTTGTATTTGTTGAAACAATTGCTCTTCATGAAATGTGTGATTCAAGTCTGCTTACCCGGTATTTGTTGGCACCAATTTGCTCCACTTGGAATCGTTTTGTACATTTGCATTTTGCCACTTGTCTCGTAACCTACAAACAGAGAAGATTTTATTGAAACACAATTCCCTAAATGTGGCTCTAGATTTAAATTTAGAAATTCTGGGCATGAGAGTTCGTATCACCTCATCTTCAATTTTGTCAGCATCTGTTAGCGGTTTGTAAGCATCCTTGTTGGGATGGAGAGCTGCCACAAACTCATAGTAGTCAATGTAGCCGTCACCGTCTCTGTCAAATATGTCTGCCACAGCGCTCATCTCCAGACGACTGGTGGGGAATTCTGTTGAAGAGCCATTGAAGTGGTACAAAATGAGCATTTTGCTGGCTGTGGTACATGCTGTTTGTATGTTGAATGACACTTACTGGAGGAGAGGATGCCCTCTATGAACTCCTGCCGGGTCACCTTGCCATCTTGATCTTTGTCAATGCGGCGGAAAAAGTCCATCACACGAGACTTTTTATGGTTCATCCAGCGCATGTAGCGCTTCCGCCACACATCAAAGTCAAAGTTGGCAAATTCCTTCAACTGCACAGAAACATAGAGGGTCATATGAGCTCAGATCTGCAGGAAAAAAGTGCTTGTAGTCATACTGAGAGCAGGTGTGTGTAAAACCTGAGTGCTTGATTACCTCCTCGAGTCTGTCCATGGCATCATTGAGTTTCCTCCGTCTGTCCAAAGCCAGCAGCCACACGTGCTGCCACTTGGTGACGAGCAGGTTAACCCGCGGGTTCTTGGTTTCAATGGGAGGTTGCGTTGCTGACGCATACATCGTTTGTGTGGGAGAACGTTTTCCTGCAGGTGAAAGACAAAAACCTTCATAGTGAGTGTACTCTCACCATGTAATCAGGAGGAATAGATTAGCAATGACATCATTCCAGGTGCTACAATGAACAAAATGAGGATGTCGCGTCACCCTGCAGTGATTTAACACCGGGCCAGATGGCTCAGGTCACGCTCTGTGAGGGGTATTAATGGGATACATACTTCCAGTTCTTCCTTTGTCGAGCACAGGGATGTGAGAGTGGATTGGGGGCTCCACAGCAGCCTTCCTCTTGTGTGTCTTGGTGATTTTGTCAACATCTGGTTGCTTCCTGGTCATTTCCTCCATGAATGCCTGCAGGGAAAAAGCAACAATGCTTCCAGTGTGGCTCATGTACACTTACAGCCAACTTCTGTAAAAATAAATGAATAAAATCAAACCATTTGAATAATTGTTTTTACCTGGTGTTCTGCTATGAGGCCTTTGACCTCTTCGAGCTCCTGCGGCAGCTGCTCTTTGTCCTTATCGTTGAGGTTGGTCTCAGCCCACTGCAGCCAGGTCAGCAGATTCTCCAGCAGGTCCTGAGTGGCTAACAGCTCAGTGAGGGCTGTGGCCAGTCGCTGCTGGTGCTGCCTGGCCCAAGCCTGCACCTGTAACAGTAACATGACACACATTACTCATACTACATAGAGACTAAGCTATTGCTTTAGTGTGATGATGCACATACATGCCACCACAAAATGTGAATTTAGGGATTTGTGGGAAAAATCTTGCTCCGTCATACCTATAGGTATGAAAGGCATGCATGCAGCTGTGAACTGACCTCTTCAAGCCGGGCTTTAATGATGGTGTTCCAGTGTTTGATGGTTGTGATAGAGTCTGGATGGCAGATGACCAGAATGGCCTCCCCCATACTGGTTGCTTTATTTAGAGCCGCTCGCTTTTCCTCCAGTTTCTTCATGAACTCCTTCAAGATAGCAAATGGGAACGAGATTAGATTTTCAACTGGATTTTCTTCAGCAAAGATTAAAATGAAAGATGACAATGCATCTCCTTGCAGACATGATAATAACAGTAAACACAAGAAAAAAAGATGCCAGCATGTTACATTTCTATATTCAAACAGCCAAAACTGTCTAAATGTAAAATATATACTTAACGTTTTACTTAAGATAAAACATTATAAATATTTGCAATGCTTGCCTTGTGTTGTTCGATAAGCGTCTGCAGAGCCTCCTCATCATCAGGCAGGCTGCCATGGAAGCGCAGACTCTGCTCTGCCTCAGCCAGCCACTCCAGCAGGATATGAACCGTGGAGTGAAACTCCTCAGCCTGCAGCCAGAGGAAAACAGATCAGTCAGGCTCCCAGAGTCAGTTTACCTTCTATCTGATGACTGTAGGGGCTGACACAGTACCTGACACAGGGCCTGCTCCAGCCGGGCCTGTTTGGACACCGAGAGGTTGCACACCGTCTCCCAGCGAGTGCTCAGCTCCTGCATCTGGGCTTTGACCCACGACGAGTCATGGTGACTGCTCTCGATCAGCTCCTTGGCTGAGCGTTTGAGGGCCTGAACGCTTACTGTCCTCTTTCCCAACTCCTTCTGGAAAACCTGCAGCGACACAAACAACATACTCACTAGTTCAAGATTCGTGTAACAGCATTTTTACATCTTTGCTGGACTGTAAACTTCAGAACAGGGACTCTCAATGGAAAAGTACTACAATGTTAGCCCTTTCCGTTGCTTGAATTTACAGCCCAACCCTAGTGTGGTTTAAGAGTCCTTTGTTACTATTGTGATGAGCAACAATCAGTGATGAAAAGAAAAGGGTGGTGTTAATACAGCAGTGAAACCTTCATGCTTTTGAAATTGGCTTTTGATGCCGCCACTAAAGACATTTTTTAACCAGTCTTCAACTAGCTGATCAACAAAGCTTTGTGTCATGCTGTGATGTGGTCTGGTTTCCTACCTTGTGGTTGTCTATCAGGTTGAGAACCAGGTCTATGTCTCCGTGTACGGGCTGGTCCTCAGCCAGCTGAGGTTCCACTCTGTACAGCCAGTCAATGAGAGCCTGGAGAGCGTCTGTGAACTGGCCGGAGAACAACAGGGCCTCCTCAAGCTTGTTTTGTCTGCAGGAGAACACAAATCATTAACAGCGATTAGTAGTTGACGGGGTAGAATACACTGACAAACGTGCAAAGATGTATCCTTACCTTTCAACTGACTTGCCACAAACAGTGTCCCATTTGTCCCTCAGTTCACTCAGCATGTCGTCCAGCTTCTGGTTATCATCCCGAAGGGAGGTCTTGTCTTTCAGGGCCCGTCCTGTTCGAGTGGTGGTGTCATACACTGAGTGTTTGCTGCCCACAGCCTTTTGGAACTCCTGTGCATGAGAAACACGGTCATCAAAAAGCTCCAACCTCCACACAATAAAGAAGTTACGCTTCATTAAGATAATGAATGAGCACACAATAGTCACGTTTAGTAGACTGTTTTAAGTCTGTATCTTCAGACGCACAGGGTTACAGATTTTCTTCCTGCTACTGTTGGCATGTCAGATAGTATCCTAATCTGTGTGTGTGTGTGTGTGTGTTTTGTGATTAAGAAGACCGTTTTCTGTGAGGGAACAAAAAAGGGGTCAAATCTCAAGAGCCACTGCTCCACAGAGATTAAAAGTATCCAAACACAGTGGCTTCAAATACATTTGGTCCATTCAGGGATTATGATAGGATTAGCACAGTACCCGCACATAACGCTGCAGAAACAACAAGATAGGACTGTGTAGTCTGTAACGCAAGCAAATGCACAACTAATGTATTCTGTTGATACTGTATTTCCCACACTCATACATCACGCATTGAACAAGGCAATTAAACAGCTCTCTCAATATTCTGACTTGTAAAAAAAATGTAAAATTAAAAAGGATTTAATTGCAGATGTTGTTTCTGTTAAATGAATTAAACACTGCTCTCAAAGGTCCCTGGTTATTTTAACAATATTCTTTCTGCAGTGAAATGCGATAAGACGATGCTCAGTCACCTTGTGCTGCACCAGCTGGGTCTTGATTTTGTCTGGATCGTTGGCAATTTCCACTTCTGAGTCCAGAGTCTTCTCAGACTCGTCCAACCACTCCATCAGTTTATTCCAAGTTTCATGGAACTAATGAAGGATAAAGAAAAAGCATTTTTTAAAAATATTTATGGCGGAGTCCTGTTAAATGTTCAGATGATTTGTTTGTCAGGCCCAAGGAACAGAATAGGGCCCATAGTAATGAAATCGCTATAATAAATTACAGACAGAACACGAAACAGTCTTAATATACTACTTCCAGAGCTTTCCAATGATAACAAAATGTCCTCACAGCAGTGAAACAAAGCCTTCAAACCTGTTTGGCCCTCTTCCTGGCGTCATCCAGCAGACGACCTCGCTCAACAGACCGCTGCACCAGCTTCTCCCAGCGGCCTTGCACGCTGAACAGCAGGTTCTTGATCAGGACCACATCCTGTTTCTGGCTGAAGTACTTCAAATGTGTTCCTGTCTTATCCAGTTCAATGATGTGTTCCCTATGGGAGTTGACCTCTGTCACAAACATCTGCACAGTGCAGAGAGGAGAGACGTTTTGGGTCAGGTGTGATAACATCAAAAGGGAGGTACAGGCTTTTTAATTGACAGCAGAGGTAATGCAATTCATGTGACTGATGTGCTTGATGAGCTTCGTTCTGAATGACCAAACAGATGGAGTCATTAAGTCAATGTTGGCTGGATTGCAAAGCCGAATGGTGAATTAGTAAACATAAACTGCTACTTTGTGTGTGACACTGGCATCATTTATATTCTTTCACAGCAGATGGATTAAAGCATGTAGCTGCACCAACACGCTTCTACTTAGCAACAACAGTAACAGCAATAACCCACAAACAAACAAAAAAGCTTTAGGTCATCATTGACCCTCCTCTCCATACAAACATTACCTTATGCTCATCTATCTGAAACATGATGGTGTCCAGTATGAGGGAGGCCGGGGAAACCATGTTCAGCGTCTGCTCCGCTTGGGTCAGCCAGTTGATGAAGTCCTGAAGAGAGTTGTGGAAATCCGTGGCCAGCGTCAACGCTTCTTCCAGTTTCACCTGCAGACACAACACATCATCAGGCTCCACGCATAGAGATGGAAACAATCCTGTGGTCTTTGGTGTCTAAACAGAGCTCCGTTATAACCTGTATCCTCCTGCCGCAAACAAACGGTTCGGTTGCCACAACACTAGATGAAGAGGAGGGGGAAAACAATCACATTTCATATTTAATGCCGAACATGACCTCTATTTAAAGAGAGGAAGTTAACATCTCTGGAGAGACTGATGGTGGAGCAGAAAGGGAATGATGAGCTTTTAATTGAATGAGACAAACATCCACATTGCTGGAAAACATCCACTGGCACAGGCTCATCACATGGCTGTAAATGCTGCGTTAATGATGTTAACAAAGCTGATGAGAGTCATGGGTAATAATGTGTCTCTCTCATACTGTGGGTCATGTTGAGTCTTGCTAAATATGGAATTCAAATTCAATAGACAGTACTTATTCTATTATTTGATTAAGCTCTACTCTGCTTGAAAAATGTGTTTGGCCCACGAGACAAGAGACGTGTCACATTTGCTGAAGAGAGTTTGGCCAGCAGCTGCAAGATTTACCCGACTTTGGATTCCTGGGAACGGGACCAATGTAAATAGGAAACAAAAGCTAAATGTTTCAGCAAACTCTCAAGCAGGCACAGTGAGGAGCTCCATATCTGGAGTGAGACTGGTAATGGGAGAGGATATTTATCTTTTTCTGTCATCTTAAATAACGTTCATTTATTGTAGCAACAAAAGTGAGAAAATGCTGTCGCAAAGGAATAACACATAAATAAGCTGTCAAAAAGAGCAACATAGTGACTGATGAGTCTTTATCTTGGCTGAAATGTTAGCTTAGATATATTATTTATCTTATGCACTCTGTTGACTGTGGCAACATATGAGACAAGACCACAGTTGTTCTCCAGTGAGTCGCCTGCTGTGATCTACAGTGTAACTACATCCTGTGTGTCCCTGCCAACATGCCGGACTTTACACCATTCATTACCGGCACCGGGATTAGAGGCTTAGAAATACAGAGTCATGGCTCAAGTGTATGTCAGCGATCGCTACTTGGCACCTAAAGCTGAGGTTGTGAGTCATTGAGCTCAAAGCAGCGTAGCCCAACCGTCCCAACCACAACGCTTTATACTCCATACCTTTCTCTCAGCGGACTTGCCCTGCACCGCTTCCCACTTGTCCTTCAGGTTGGCGAGGTCCTGCTCCGTGTTGCTATCTGGACCCTCGGGTGTTATGGCGAGCAGCTGTTGACCCTTGTTCATCAGCTCCTCATACAGTTCCTCCTTCACCTCGAAGGCAGAACACAATTCCTGCAAGAAAACGATGCGGGCATGCTTTCGTCAAACACACTGAAGTACCGCTCTGCATTTGTTTTGGAAAGCAATGTGAACGTCTGCAGTGTCTGAAGTGTATGTGATGAATCTGTCAGTGCAAGTCCAAATCCAGTCCAAAAATGGTGAAAGAACAAGACTCTCAGAGGCTTGTTCCCACCAGCAAAACCCTTTGTTTTTGGCTCCATAAAATGTCCCTACTGATGCTTCATCAGGGAGAGATTGTTGTGAAAGTGATCCTCCGTTAAAGAAAAGGAAAACAAAGAAGGGGACTCATTCCTAAATTCATTATAGTCAGACATGGCTGAATCAATTTGACACACTTTTTTGTGATCTTCTGTATGGGAGATGCAAGTAGTGTATTTTGCAATGTCATTTAATTTTCACACTTCAGATAAAACACAGAAAAGACATCGTCGTCTCATTTACAAGCCTGCCATCTGTATGCGGCCTTTCATATTGTTAAACACATACCAGATGGGCGTTAAGCTGCTCCCGGGCCGTGTCTGGTAAGCCTCCCACAGCCTTTGATGCCAACAGCTGACGTTCTGTGTCTTTCAGCCATTGCTGCATATCTTCTATCTCACCATGGAAACCTTGGGCCTACAACACAATACAACCTGAGTCAGGACAAAAGGTGTCACACACACTCATTGTTAGCAGCCCATGGCTCAGAGAGGAGGATGTCTGAGTTATTAATTCCTTGGATTCATTCGGCTACCAAAAAGTGGCTATTCAGCAGTATAAATTAATAAGCCTGGAATGTAATGAAATGAAGCCTTTAATCAAAAATTTAAAAAATTAGAAAGTGTTGCTTTTATTTAAAATCAACTGTTAAGTTAACTGTTGTAAGTTAGCAAAAGAAAACTTCTTTGATTGGATTGTTTTTGGCACTTTTTTCTGATAAATACTCCTGTCTACCAAAACCCTCTCAACCTGGGACAGATTGTGTGTTCTTGACGATTCTTTTTAAACATTTCTTGCACAAAAGTCTAAATCCAGGACATATTTCTGTTTCTAATATCCCCCCCCTCTTATCAAAGCACCCCGCTAAAGGTCAAAGTTATAAATAGAAAGGAAAAGAGGAGAGGAGAGGGAGGCCGAAAAAAGAATCCCTCCTCCAAAAAGGAATTATGACTGATGTAACTTACTTCATCAACAATCAATCACAAATGAATAAACACAAATAATGATGAATAAGGACTACTAAGTCGTGGTGAAAATCATTTTCATACCTGAAGCAGAGCGCTCTGTAGTTGTTGCTTCCTCTGTCCCGACTTCTCCAGGATGGCTTTCCACCGATGGTTCAGGTTCTCCAGTTTGATCTGCAGACCAGAAGCTTCCTCTCCAGCGCTGGACTCCACCAGATCATTACCGGCCTTATTGACGGTCTCGACTGTCGCCTTGTGAGCCAACACATCATTCTGGAGAACCTGTAGAGATAAAGCAGCCATGAATAGCGAGACGTTGGGTGGATGGATTTGAAGGGGTGAAAGTTAATTTTGGGGGCAGCGTGATAGATCTACTGCTTCCTTTCTTTTCTAAAGCCAATCCCACGGTCATACAAAGGCACCTTTGACTTCTGAAACGTGTGCATGGAGAAAAACCAAAAATAACTTGTTGTCGTACATGATGCTTGGCGAGCTCTATCTCGACAGCTTTGGGGTCTCCTCCCGCCTTCCTCTGGTCATTGAGCAGCTCCTCTGTGTGGCTCATCCAGGCCAGCACCTCGTCCAGTGCGTGCTGGAACTGGCCCAGTGCCAGAAGGCCTCCCTCCAGTTTGTGCTGGATTAATGACAGATTAAACCATTAGATATTGCAGCGCGTGAAAGCACGTGACATGCATACAATAAAACATATTCCACAGCCTTTGATCCATTGGTGAGTCTGTTTTATTGTCCATCGAGAGTTATCACACACTGTGTATCTAAACTGCATATTGCCACATTGAACAGTGTAAATGACGCTGTTTTCCCTCTCTGACCTGTCGGCTGATGATCTTCTCATCCAGGTTCTCCCAGAGCATCTTGAGCTCAGACATTGGCTCCTGGATGGCGCAGCGATCGGCCTCGTCCGTCACCTTCTTCAGCAGGAGGCCGGCCTGGTGGTTCAGCCGCTCCATCTCGATCTGCAGCTGGTACGCCTCTCCTTTGAACTCCTGAAACACACGGCACATAAAGTGGTACAACCCATACAGTCAACAGAAGTACAAAGCTTTGAGGACAATACACTTGACCCTACTGGCTGTGTCTTTTCAGGACAAGATGTGTCTTATTGTACATCAAAGACAGTCTGACCACTTTATGAAGCTATTTTTTCCAGAGCTTTTGTACCAACTGAGGCACTGAACATAAACACAGCTGTTGTATGACAGAGCCTCTGTAACAGTGAATACTGCAGTAAAGAACAAGGACATTGATAAGACACAGTGAAGTATAAGAATATCCTGCTGTTACATATTAAAACACAAATACAAGACTGTACCTTGAGTTCTAAGATCTGCTGCTTGACAGTTTCCAGGTCTGTGCCTACGGGTGACATTGAATCCAGTTTGCTCTCAAGAATATCCACCCAGTCAAACATACCCTGCGTACAAGGTAGGAAACCATTGTTACTGGGAGAAAGCAAAGCTTAGAGCACAGGGAGTCAAGTTTCTAGTGTCATGTTATGCACGAAATCTTACAGTCGGTCTGTAGTCAATCTATATGGTTGACAAATTAGGTAAAGTAACACATTCAAATTGAAAAACAAGCCCTGAACCTAAATACTATCATGTTAAAAGGAGTATCATTCTTTTAAGTATGTCCACATTAAAGCAGCCATGAAGAGGACTCGTCCTTTCCCACCATGAAAAGATCTTAGAAGAACTTTATTCACACAAGTCAAACTTTGAGCCAAATATAGTAAAGCACTGGGGTTGGTGTTTATCGTTTCAAAATGAATAGGTCTCTCATAAAATGTTGTATCACTTAAATCCAGTGCAATAAAAAAGCACAGCAATCTGTGGTTTCACTAAAAACTAGCTGGCTCCCTGTGTGAGTTTAACTTTCAAATGCATGTATGTATATGTCTCCATGGACAATTATATTCTATAATTAGTCATATAATAAAGACAAATAACAGTAATGAAAAGGTCTGTATGAGTAAAATCAGGATTTAGAGTAAATTTGGGATGCCTGAAAGTCTTACGGTGTCACACTTCATTCATTCAGAGGATTATTTTAGATTATTCTCTTCAAAGTACCTGCAGGCCATCCTGAAACTTGACAGCAGCCTGCATGGCTTCTTCCAGCCTCTCTACTCTTTCCTTCCAAGCCTTATTGAGACTTTCCCACGCTGAGTTCACCTGGAAAAATTACACAAGTAAGTCACCACAAGCCATATGCAGGCAAAGAAAACAGCACGGACACAGCAAGTGAAGACGAAAAAAGTATTTGAGTGTTTTCTGTTACCTCGTCAAGACTTTTCCTTATGACGGGTTTATCAGGTTCCCCGCAGGCCGTCATAAGCTCTGCACCCTGGTTTTGGACCACATCAAGCTCTTCCTGCAGCCCATCAATCTCCTCCTTAAATCCCTGTGGAAACAAAAAAGCAGTAGTTAAAACAAAGAAGCGCTCCAACACTATTAATTACCTGTTGGTTGATTCAGTAATTTCCTTGACCTACCTCGACAAACTCCTGCTGCTGTTTGACGACTGACGGATCGACTCCCGGCTCCTCCAGCTCTCTCAGCAGGTCCTGGCTGTCTTTGATGGTGACGATGAGAGCGCAGTGGTCGCACCAGTACTTGTCTGCCATGTCCATCACATCCAGCAGCTTCGCCTCCCGCTCCTCCATTAAGGCCTGGATGTCGCTCCAGAGGAACACCATCTGGTCCAGTTTGTCTTGTACAACTTGTGGGAGAAAGAAAAGAATACACAATGAATCAATTAAAAACCTAAATGTGGAATACAAAGAGAAGACCACAAATATCAGCATGTATTCCTCACACATTTACAGGTTTAATGAGAAACTGTTTTGTTTCTGTCTCTTGCTTTGATTTTCACTTGTACCTAAAAAAAAGAATGGCATCCTATTAAAGCCACACCTGGAGGAGAGCTTTCGCAAACCAAATTGTCTGATCCAAAACTCAAATAAAGATCTAAAGCCAAGGATTTTAATGTTGTGATAGGGGGAGAATTAAAGGTTTGGACAGTGATTGTTTCAGTATGACTTTTAGACCTTTTAATATGCTATTATGTCTTATTGGTTCTTATTAACCATCCCAAAGCCCTTTTAAGGTATAACCCTTCTGACTGGATTTAATTAAATAACAAAATGAAGGGAATGAAACAACTAAGATGATATGATATACCTTTGGCAGATATGTCCTTGTCTGCTCCTTCAGATCGTGCGATCATCTCCTCGCCTCGCTGCCTCAGTGTCTCATAGGTGGGCTGCAGCTTCTCCAAATCCACAGAGACGGCTTTATTTTCAGTAATCTGCTCCCTGATCTTATCCACCTCCACGGAGATGGACGGAGGCTGCCGCAGGCGTTCAGCGATCCGTTCCAGGGATTCCAGCATCGGGTCAATTTTATCGTGGAACTGGTGGAGAATGAAGAGAGGAAACACCTCAGTTTATAAATATACTTCATCATGTAATATGGACAGCTGGAAAAATGTTTGGCTCTCCTGTTACAGAAATACACTGTATTCATAACATGAAACAATCCTGTAAAACGTATCAGGGAAACTTCTGAAATGTGTGACGTGTGGAGTGTTGGATTGACAAAACAAACAAACAACATTTGAAGACTTCAACTTTGGTTCTAGAAATGTGTTCCACTGTTTTCTGACATTTCATAGAATAAACAATTAGTAATGAATGAATGAGATAAATCAAAAACAAAAAAATTATAACTTGTTGTAGCCCTTTTACTTTACTAAATGATCATGAATCACACATTGTTAGAGGGTAAAACATGGTCATCATTTTTATCATCATCGTCTTTAAATACAAACAATTATACGCACAAAACACTATGCTCCAAAAATATAGAAGAGCTATAAGAGATGCAGGCTCGGTGAACATTTTGAAACAACAGCTGAAAACCTATTCATTCATATATATAAATATATACACAAACATACACATAGAAACTGCTCCTCACCTGGGTGGATTTGGAGATGGAATCATCCAGAGTAGCAGCTCTCTGCTTGACGTCAGCCTTGAGTTTGGTGTAAAGTTGGTCCGTAGCTGTGTACTTCTCTCTGATGGGCACTCCCTCCACCGGGCTCAGTTCAAGTAGCTGAGGCCCCGTCTTATTCATTTTGTCGATGTGAGGCTTGTGCTCTGCAATCAGCTCTCGCATTTGCTGGAGAGGATATCACTTTTATTAACCTTGCCACTGCTTAAATAAAAGTGTTGTGCTGAACATCTTCTGTCGGCTTCTTACCCTGAGTTCCTCTTGCTGCTGCCTGAGCGTTTCGTACTCGATGGAGGGTGGCGGCAGCCGGCTGAAGGCGCTCAAGGTTTCCTGAAGCCACGGCCACATCTCCTCATAGGTCTCCCAGAACTGACTGGCCATAGACTGGGCTCGCTCCAGCTGCAGACAGCGCTCCGAGTTCAGCTGACTGACCATGCCGTACTTCTCCAAGAGAGTCTGGGTCCTGGCCTGATTGACAACCAACAAAACCCTTTAATGTCTGTGCACATTCTTAATGAATCATTTCAAAATTGGAAATAAATTGTTTTTACCTTCAAGATTTCTTTCTCGTCTGGGTTTTTGCTGTTCATGATGGCCTTTCCTGTTTTCACAATATCATCCACAGCATCTTTGTGCCTCATGATGTCCATGGAGAAGATCTAGAAAACCGGTAGAGTGAGTTTGACTGGATGTTACGAAACAAAAAGCTCTGTTTACTGTACTTAGTTTAAATAGAGGCCTGTGTCTATCTGCACACACACACACACAGAAACACACAGCATGATAGGCTAACCTTCTGTGCTTGGAGCTGGGCTGCGGTTTGGTCCTGCTCCAGCCTGATCTCGCCCATCGACAGCAACTTCCTCTCAGCTTCAGTCAGCCAGGAGAGTTCAGTGTCTGCAGCCTGCTCAAACTGGAAACAGACACAGAGCATTTTCATTTGAGGAAAACGTTTCAACTCTTAATTAAAAATGGATATTATAGTAAAAGAGGAACAATTGAAGGAAGAATAAAGAACAAAAAGCTGTTCATCGGTGTCTCTGGATTACCTGCTGTGACTTGAGTATGTCAGCGTTGATCTGTTCGACCTGCTGGGTGACGGTGTCGCACACGGCTCTGTATCGCTCATTATCCTCAGTCACTAGCTTGTCCAGGCTCTCACGAGTGTGCCAGGGAATCAGATCCAGGAGAGAGCTGCTCAACTCATTCAGCTTGTCCATCACAGGTTTTTGGTCTTTGCTGTCCTTCAACAAGGCCTGGACAAGAATACATGAAACACATAAAACAGCAACGTTAGCATAATTATTGAGATGTTTTTTCCTGCTAAAGGTTACATTTGGTATTTATTTATTTCTCGAACCTGAAACTCTTACCTTCTGCCTGCTTTGTGCATGAATGAGCTGCTCGCCTGCTGGCTCCTGATCAGCAAAAGCGCTGACCTCAGCCTCTACCTTTTCGAGCCAGGAGCTCAGGTCCTCATGGGTATGCTGCAGCTTAGTGGAGAGACCCGAAACCCGCTCCAATGTCTTCAAAACGCTGTCACTCGTAGAGTTGATCTCAGCGTACTTTGTTTTAATTCCGTCCAGTTTGCCTTGGATAACAACCACCTCATCACCTATAAACAAAGATTCAATCATTATTTATTCATTCCAGGAGTTTTGTACTTCTGCTTTAGTATAGGGAGGTACATTATGCTGCTAACTTACACAGTAATGTAAGCTGCATCCTGCACAAATTCTGTCTCTGATGTGAGATTTTTTTTTTTAGAAAAAGACTTTGTCAACTGTTTAACTGCTCCCTAAATATGGCGAGAGGCCTTATGATGTGTATTACAGAGACGGAACTGTTTGCTGACATTCAACATTATCAACTGTGACAGGAAAGTCATAAAGTCTAACATGCCTGTTGTTTGCTTCAGAAGCTCCATCCCATTAGATATGGCTTGATCCACATTCTTCTTCCTCAACACAATATCACTTTGTAGTGCCTAAAAGGAAAACACAACCTTTAAGTCCCTGAGAGTGAAAAGCAACTTTTCACAGTAAACAAGGCATGACGCATGACAAATCAGTCAAGTCAAGTGGAACATGATTGATGCAACTTAAATGAAAGGACAACATCATGGCCTGAGGAGGAGTGTATACCCATTGTTCTGCCAGCTGCTTTTCAAGAACATCTATTTTGTAGTCCTCCACGGACACTTGGCTCAGCCTCGAGTGCACCTCGTTGAGCCAGTTCATGAGGGCCACTTCGTCCTCCCCAAACACCTGGGCGTTTGCGAGAGCCTGCTGCAGCATCTCTGCTCTCCTCCTGCATCGCTCCTGGAGCTCTATGTAACTTGCCTGGATGGAGTCCAGTTTGGACTGAACAGACTCCTTTTCGTCCACTGAGCTCACAGTCTTGAGCATCTGACCCAGACTGACGGCCTGTAACAGGTCTTTACTGTGATTCATAATCTCCTCCTCTAACGCCTGACCACAGGGGATGGGAAACAAACCAAGGAAATGTGACACAAACAGAAAACACACACAGAAAACAAAAATATGAAACTGAAATTGAATGAAAAACGGAATGGGAAATAATGAAAAGCACAAACTTATAGTGACGAGCAAAATGAATGAAACTGAATTCAGCTGGACAAAACTGATCGGGTCATGAAAACATCCAAAACATATGGTAATGATGTAAAAAGATGGATATTACCTTATGCTGAGAAATCTGATCTTCCAGCTTAGACGTCTCAGTGCCGATGGGTTCGGAGTTGGCTAGGTGTTTCTCTGTAGCGGCGAGCCACTCGCTCAGGGGCTCTAGCGTCTCGTGGAACTGCTGAGTGACCACTAAGATGATCTCCAGTTGCTTGTGCCTGATGCAGATAGTAACAGCAGTGGATTAGGAGCAAAACACAGTAATGGACAGAGTGACAGGCCAGTTCATTTCAAGTTGACTTGTATTATTGGGAAATGTTGAATATACCATCTCGATATGAATTCATCTTCAGTTGGACTAAAGTGTAAGTGACAAGTTTTAAATATTCCCTGACTGAACACAATTACCTAATTTGCTAACTTTTCACTACCAACACTTAAAGAACAGTTTGATAGTTTATTTGCTTTCTTGTTAAGAAAAGACAATATTACTTTTACATCTGTACGGTACACAGAGCCGGTTAGCTTAGCTTAGCACAAAGACAGGAAACCGAGAGGAACAGCTAGCCTGGCTCTGTCCAAAGGTAACAACGTGCCAGGCTAGCTGTTTCCCCCCACGTTTCCAGGCTTTGTGCTAAGCTAGGCTAACCGGCTGCTGGCTAGCTTCATATTTACAGTACAAACATTAGAGCGATATTGTCTCATCTAATTCTTGGCAAGAAAGTGAATAAGTAAGTGCATTTCCTAAAATGTGTAACGATTCCTTTCAGCTCCAGTAGGAGGAAAGCAGAGGTGAATTTAGGAGTTTGACATATTTTACAAGTTTTGAATATTCCCAGATCCAATTCCGGGTAAATACACTTTAAATCTTAAGAGGTTTTTTATTAGCAACATTTGATCCTGAATCACACAAAGGCATTGCATTTAGAAGGACGTTTCATATTACAGGTGTTTTATACAGACCTGTTTTCAGCTTTCTTGAGCAGAGTGTCCCACCTCTGCCCCAGGCATTCGATCTCTTTTGCAACCTTCTCTTTATCCACAGACTCTGCTAGTTCTGCCACTCTCTCTCCCTCCTTTTTTATCAGCTCCACTGTTGGCTTTCTATCATCCAGCAGTCTCTGTAAGAGCTGTCAAAGGCAAACAAAGCAGGAGAGTTATTGTGCACCTCTGACCGTGAGCTTTGCTTGATGGTGAAAAACAGTAAATCTAATGGCACAAATTAAGTGTCCATTAAGCAAAAAGCTTTGTGTGCCACACTTGAGTTTAACAATGAATGTCAGTTAAATAAGACGAAGCACAAAGTCATGATGTGTGGATTTCTAGTGTTTAGGTGGAAAGATTGAAATAGACCTGTTAGTGTGTGTTTAGGTGTTTGACACCGACTTACTTTCTGCTCTTGTATCTGTGCCTTGACAACTTTGAATTCTGCAGATGGAGGTTTTTGATTGGCCACAAGCTCCTCTGTGTCCGTCAACCAGCTGAGCAGCGACTCCAGAGCATCCTGGAACCTCCCACAATGCAACAGGGCTTCGTGCAGCTGGGCTGAACGCTCAGCAATCTGCAGACCACATGGTAAATATAGATGTCACCTTTTATAGCCAACGTTAAACTGCGCTCATAACTCATCGAAAGGATAAAGCAATAACAAATAGTATGACCAAATGACTCATTACACTGTCAATGTCTCTTTGTCATTTCAATTATAATGGCCACTATTCAAAAGCAAAGATCCACCAGTTAGACCGGTAGTATAAAACAAACAACCTTCTTATTGAGGGTATTCCACTTTGTGTTGACTTCCTCCAGGTCATCCTCAAGCTTCTTGGTGCTGGTGCCTTTGGCAGCGTTTTGGATCAGGCTCTGGCCGAGGGAGCTGATGTCTTGAAGCCGCGTCTGCAAAGGATCAATGTCCTCTTTCTGAAAAGCCTAAAGACAAATGGAGCAAATCAGAATAAATATTTTTAAAACGCTGAAATTACAATGTCATCAGTCTTTTTTGGAGGATCATGAAACCGGCTGGATTACTGTTCCAGTGTGAAGACCAGAGAATTCATGACGTATTAGTTTCATATAATTTTTCAGAACTCATAGTGTATTTTATTATTTCTGAACAATCCCCATTTAACATTGAATTCAGTTGCAATAATTGCTCTCTATTGCGACAGTCCTCTAAAAATCCCTTTGTGTTGCTGAGCTTTATACAAACCCGTGACAGCAAAAACTAATTAAATAGTTTGATTTAGAATGCCAGGAAGTTATCCCAAATCCTGAGACATGATTGCAAAGACATCACCTCTGGTCTGGTGTTAAAAATCGAGCTGGTATAAACAACTCCCTAACCAGTGAACAGCTTCTAGAAAAGCAGAGTTAACAATTAAATCACAGCTGTGCACAATCACATAGACAGACTTGAAGGCTGAGCTAGTGAGCAAAACCTACTTATCAGACATAAGAAAAAACTCATCTAGAGAGGCGGATGATGTAGTGAAACATGTGCTGGACCAGCTAATGAACAAAACCAGCAAGTGAAGAAAGAGGGGGGTTTATATTGGCACCTGTGGGGAGTAATAACCCATAGGGTTCATTTCAGGACATGCAGCGATGGCATTCAGTAAGGCCTCTATCTCCTGCTCTCCTGCGTGCTGGAACGTCTGTAAACTTTTAGGCAGACAGGCCTCCACTGATTGCAGAAACTCCTCCAGCTCCTCCATGCTGTACTTGGACGCTCCTTGTTGCACAGTACATGGTTCTGTTTGCTGCCGGCTCTCTATGGGTAGAGTTACAGAGTTCCCGTATGTCTCAGGCTGCGTCACCACCACGCTGACCAATTCACAGTCGTCCTGAGATGACACATCCTCCAACAGCTCAGCGGTGGACAGCTCATCATAGTCTGTCAACGTCCTGGAACGCCATCCAGAGCTGTCGTTTAGAGCCCTGGAGGCTGACCCTGAGGATGACCTCCCTGTGGAGTATTTGTATTCCCCATTGCTGAGGGTATCCTTTTCATGTGGATCCACCACACCAGATTCTGTTTGTCGCAGACCCTGGACCATGCTGCTGCTGTGGTAAAGAGACCGATTGTCCCTCGCAGGTGAGAAAGGGAACTCCTCCTGCCCTGAGCTGAGCGACCGCCCAGTTCTCAGGTCCCCGGACATATGCATGGCCTCTGAAGACGAGAGGCTCCTTGTACCGGGGCCTCCTCTTTTGTGGGATCTATGTGCATGCCGCTCCCTCTCCACAGTAGGGCTGTACAGACCCGAGTCCTCTTCAGATGTCAATGAGCTGGTCATACTCTGCCCTCTCTTGCCATTGACCAACCCCGGCCTCTCAACACTCCCGGAGCACAAGGTCCCACTGCGGCTCGCATACTCGCCCAAATTAGTTGGGGCAAAAGTGCGCCATGAACGTCGATGATGTGGATGATCCTTCTTCTCTCCTCCTTGAAGACGCGACTTAGGCAGCACTGTGTCAGTCGCCCTGCTTATGTGCCCATTGAGCCTAAGTCCATCAAAGACAACACGTTCGTCCAGCATGGCAGGTTTGCGGGTTCGGAGCTCAAATGAACTGGAAGCAGAGAGAGCTCCATTTCCACACAGGTTGCTGAGGTCTAACGTGCGGTGAGTGTAAGGTAGGGTGCTTGTGAAGTGCCGGGAAGAAAGGCTGCCTTTAGAGCCCGAGTCTATCTGCTCGTTGAGCCGGACAGTGTCATAAATGGACCTCTGGGGCACATAGCAGTCATCAATGTTCAGGTCCTCCTCCTCCCCCTTCCCCACACAGGAAGGGTTTTGTCTGAGGCAATCTGGTCTGCTCAGCGGTTTGCCCATGCTAAAACAATTGTCACGACTCACTACAAGGAAAAGATTAAGGATGTAGTGAAATCCTTTGAGGTATATGTTGCTTTAGTGCACAAGGAGTCATTTAAAAAAGAAGCACAATGTGACCAATTTACACGAGGAACAACTGTGTGCAAAATCATTTTTTCTCCTTTATAAAATGAGAAGTTATGAAATAAATACTAAATGTTTCCACTTGTTTTTAAAAATAAAATATACAATTGCTCATGGAGATTTTCTTTTAAAAATGATGAACACAATTATGTTGATCTAGGTCTTTAAAAAATAAAAGGCTTTAGAAATACAAAAATGTCAAACAATATAAAATCCTAAATCCTAAACAAATGCTCGGACTGTATAGCAGCGTCATAATCCGTGTTAGGAATGAAAATCCAGTCTTTCAATACAGTCACCTATCCAAGGAATATTCCACTAGGCTCTTCTCCCGGCATTGACAAAACTTAATCACTATTCCTCTGGTCCAAAGTGCTTCTTTTCCCCTGATATCCTTGCAGCATCCATGCGAGCTTAAGGAAATTCTTCAGTGCAAAGTGAAAATATCCACAGGCAAGGCTCTACCCAAAACTGTTGGCAGTTCTGAGGAGAGCTGGTACTCCTGGATAAACAAAAAAGCCTGCCCTTTCTCTCTCATCGCTCCCTCGCAATGACAGACACCCTCCTGGCAGAGCGTTTCATGCCCCGCCCCCGCTCATTATTCAGACAACATCTGCCACAACTCCATTTGTGCAGAGAGCCGCTCCGGCACATGTTGATTGGTGGACACATGACCCTTCCCCCCCCCCCCCCCCCCCCCTTTCTAATTCCCCCTTATGTCAGCATGGCCCATATGACTTCACTTCTAAGCCATCTTCTGCATCCTGACACAATCACTCACTTTTCTTTTTTTTTCATTCAGTGACTGAGGGAATGGGGAGGGGAAGCGATACGCACGAGCTTTTCAACTTCACACAAAAAAAAAAACCCTAGACCAGCAGGCAGCAGCAGCTCCCACTCTGATGACATCACACTATGCTGAAATAGATACACATTTTTCCTTTTTTTCTCCCTCTTTGCCCTCTGTTTTCTTCTTGTGGATGGTTGCTGTGGACCCTGCAGATATTCTTAATTACTGTGGAATGCTGAGGGAGGCACAGGTCCCAGGTAATTTAACACCGACGGGTCTGCCAAGTGCATGAAGGCGCTTTTTATGTTTCGTGACCAGGGTAGGAGAAGAAAGCATAGAATAGGGGAGATAATGAAGGGAATTTATTTTTGTTTCCTGGATGGTCTACGCCACAGTAGCTCGGTCAGCAGCTGAACAATCCCAACTTCTTTGTCCAGATCTGCACGCATGGGAGGAGACGGAAAGAGGATGCTGGCAGAGATAAAAAAGCAGTTAAGATCTACTGGGATTTTTTAAAAAGGATGTTCAGCCACTGAAACCTGCATACTTTTGAAAATATTAAGGCTTTTGTATGTTTCAATACAAATAACACATTTACAAATCATTTTCCTGGCTGCTGCAGGTCCCTTTATCCCCACTGTCCCATATATCTTTTTTAGAGAAAGTATAGAATACTGCATTTCATTCAAGCACTGCACACAACAGCACAACAGCTAAACTTTAGTTAGACATGTGGAAGATACTGTGCTGTTTTTTATTTGTATTTAGCTGTAATCAAATGAAATACAACTTGGAGGAGAGCTTCCTGGATTATCAACTGACTTGTTTGCATGAATGTTTAAATACAATGATGTTCATAATTGATTAAATTGGGCGATTATTTTAGCAATCAGTTAATTGTTCAATCCAAAAAGTGACAGAAAATAGTGAAGACTGTCAAGTTGACACAACTTGTTGCTGTGAATATTTGCTTTAAAAATATTTTGATTAATAAATGATCATAGATGTATTTTCTGACAATCAACTGGATAACACGAGTTAAGATAATTCAGCTGTTATCCAGCAGGTTGACTCTATTGCATTTACTGTAAAAGAGGAAAAGTCAACTTATCAACTACGGAAGCAAAGATCTGAAACAATATGCTAATTAATGGGTTTGCATGTCATTGTCACAAATGTGTTGTGGGAGAATTGTCTTCAAACTCGTCTCCTGGCCTTTAGGTTCGGTTTAGGACTGTGTTAACACTTAAGATGAAGGTCTGCATTGGAAACAAAGAAACCTTAGATGAATAGAAAACTCAACATAATCGCCTTACAGCGGAACAATATGTACTCTACCTGTAGAGCAACTGTCCCACAGAAGTTTCATGTTTCACTTTTAAGAGGAGTTCATCATTGCTCTGGCAGTGAGTCAGCGACATTACGTGCTCACAATGACGCTTTAACTTCAATGAAGCGGGTTAGCTACAGTATGATTCAGATGGTCGAAACTCCATCCCAAATTTGTAAGAGACACTGATGTAATGTCTGAACAGGGGGAAAAAGACACCCACACCAACCCCCAGTGATGTTGAGTCACTAGAGCTGCCCTTGAATGTACACATAAAGATATACATACACCAGGAATCCCTCAGCTGAACTCATGCACATCTCATGTGAAAAACAAGAGTAAACACATGAAGTCAGGCATGTCTCTTTCAAAACTTGACCTAAAATGGTAACAGCACATGAAAGAAGCAAATCCAAGCGCTGTCTTTCTCTGTTTATTTCTTTCTCTCAACAGCTGCCAAAAAAACCCCACTTACCTACAGAAACAAGAGCCTGATCCACTGAACATAAAACAGAATATGACACAATCATCTCATGTTTTCATGCTACAACTGAATAAAGAAAGAGCTCAAGTTCCGATATTGCTTTTGGCAGTTCTCCTCCTGATGCTAAGCATTGGTACAAATGAGTACAAAGGGGGTTTTTCCACCAGCAGCTGAGGCTGTATATGCCCTCTCAACCCAGACTGATGACAGGACAAAGAGGGGGTAAAAACATGCACCATGACAACGCTGCTCAGCAACAATTTGAATCAATCACTTCTTTAATAGTTTCCCTGCGAGGCCTTTAAACCAAACTCCACACAACAAAACAACCCCCCCCCCCCCCCACACCCCACCCCACACCCCCATCACCCGAGTGATATTTTAATCCATGTGTCTCACATAATGTTGCTCTCACAGGATGTTGCATTCCTGCGTGAGTGCAGCACCCCAGTAATTACAAAAGAAAAAAATCCCTTGACCTATATCTTAGGACAGATCTGTGTCATTTGCCTACACTCGGCTGCTTACATTGTTTTATTGTAATACTATCTAATACTATAAATGAAGAAGTGTTTCATAATGTCACCTCTAAATATAGGTTAATCCTCTTTTGGAAAACTACACAGGAATGTATAGGCTTTTAAAATATTTTACATCTGTCTGTAAATCTTTCTAATGGCTATCCCTAGTTTTATCCCTCACTGAAACCAACAAAGACCTCCACGATGTAATAGACAATATGGAGAGTTATAGGAATTGAAAACAGACCATAAGGACATCTAGCAATATGTGTGGCATGTTTTTAGTACGGCATATTACCTATATTAAAAAAAAAAAAATGTTGTCCAAACATCCATAATACAATACAAAAGGGAATAATCTTTAGCATTTGGGGGCATAATATTCATTAGCATTTGGGCTGCTTTGAACCAGTTATGAAATCTACTACTGGTGTGTGTCATATTACTACAAGCCTTAAAAGACACTCAGCCCAGCAGTAAATACGGGTTTCAGGACATTTTAATGTTAACTAACCATCGCTTTACTAATTGGTGTCGATGTCAAGATGGTCAAATAAACACCAGGCTACTCTAAGCTTAGAGCCTGAGATAATATCAGGCAGTGAAGATTCAAACGTAAAAGAACAACAGTGTCAATGTTAAGAGATCAGGATGCAGGCCCAGCTTCATTACTGGGACCACTGAATCAAGTGACGCCCTGCTGGCGACCACCTGGCTGCCACGGTCCAGCCCTCCTGCACCATCATTGCATATGGGCCACAGCTCTTTTGTTACCACCAGATGCCCTTAATGAACCAGCATTCCCCAGAGGATTGTATGTAGCAAGTGCTCAGTGAAGAGCCTGCTGGTAATCTGCCCTAGTGCAAGGTTTTTTGGGATAGACAGCATCTAAAATGTTACATTTTTAATGTGAAACCCAGGAGAGAATACAGCATTTAGACAAGATTAATTCATAGTAACAATAAAAATAGCATTTGCCAGTAACTGCCTCTTTGAATAAAGCCAAGAGGGCATTTGTCCCACTGGTCACAATCTTTCTTATTTAAAAAATAAATAAAACGTATGCATGTTGCATGTTGCATGTTGCATATTGCTATTAAATTTATGCAAAAAAGACAAAAACAAGAGTAACTGCTGCTCTGATTTCACATATTCCATCATCCAACTCAATCACTTATCAACCAACAGATTTCAATGAAACTCTGTTTAGCCAAAATAACAAAATAAATGTTTAATTGGAGATAGCATACCTTAAAGGCCTCCAGCTGTTGGTTGATGCCGTCTGTCTCCATGCCGACTGCCTCTTGCGCTGCCTCCTTGCCCACAGCACTGCAAAGTTTATCTTCCGCTTGGTGGAGTTTACCGTACAACTCCTCCAGTTTGGTGAGGGTGCTCTGCACCTGCACCTCTCTGCCTTTAGCCCTGTCCAACAGTTTACCGCTCTGCTTACTCAGAGCGTCCAGATCTCTCTTGAGGCCTAACAGGTCAGGTGAAGTTTCAGTCTCCAGCATCTTCTTACAGCTGTCTCCGGCATTGGCCGTGTTGGCCATCACCTCTTGCAGCTTTGCCACAAAGCTCTGGATGCTGTCCTGCTGTTCCTTAAGAGTGGCCAAGTCGAGATCCACAGGAGCCATGCTGTCCAGTTCGTCATCCAGGTCTGTGAAACGGGTGAACATCTCACGGATTTGGTTTTGGAACTGCCCAATACCCTGCAGTTTACCTTCCAAGACTTGGCATGTCTCCTCTAGTTTCTTGTTTAGGGTGCTGTGGTCTTTTTCCATGCTGTCAGCCTGCAGTAAGAGGTCCGTCACTCCATCAGCATCTGGGACATCAACCACAAGGTCCTTGGCCAGGGTCTTCAGGTGCTCCACTTGGTTCTGCACTCCTTCTAAACTCTTCTGTTGGGCTTTCATGTTGGTCAGGTTCTTGTTGCTGTGTGCCTGCACTCCCTGTGACTCATAGCTATCCACCTGCTTCTTAGCCCCCTCAAGCTGACCCTTCGCCTCTTTGTAGGCATCATTAAATTCCTTAACTGTGTGTGAGATCTTTTCCAGGGACTCCCTTTTGCTCTGCAGACCTTCCACTACATTGTCCACTCTTTTGCCAATGCTAGCCTTCTCCTCTTTGATAGCGTCAGTGTCTGCGTTGGCCACCTCAAGAAGGCTATCTGCAGCCGCGTTGAGCTGCTCCGCCATCCCTCTGTGCTTGTCGACATCCTTCTGGAGAGCTTTCACCTGAGAAATTGAACTCTCCACAGCGACCGGATCAACAGTGAGTTTGACTCGGCCCTCGCTAGCTTCAATCTCTTGAATCCAGGAGCTGAGCTTCTCTGCATGCTCCTGATACTTCAGAGATTTCTGCAGAGCAGTCTGGAGTTTGTCAGCTTGTTCCACAGAGCTCTTCTTCACCTCCTCCCAGTTGGACGAGAGTGTAGTAAGCTGCCCTTGTAGTGCCAACTTTTCTGCACCGTCAGTGTTCTGCAGAAGCATCTCCCCTTCCCCAGTGATTGTGTTATAAGCTTCCTTGTGTTCACTGAGAGCCTTCTGGACTTTACTGTGCTCCTCCAGAGTTTGTTGCAGGATGTCCACTTTGGCAGAGATGGGCTGGGGCTTAGACTGGAGCTTCTCACCCAGCCATGACTGGAAGTCTTTGGAGGTCTGTTGGAACTGCTGAGAGCTGGCAAAGGTTGAGTTGAGATGCTCGATACGTTTTTCTACAACAGAGAAATGTGGCAATTAGTGAGTTAAATGCAGCAACACCTCTTGTGCAAAAAGTGGAAACAAAAGGTGGTTGGGACTATTGGAAAGTTGCTGTCATAGAATAAATATATCTTACTATGACTCAACACAAATAGAATGCTTCTTTCTTTCCCAACATTACAACACTACATCATTAGGTTAAGTTAGAAGGCCAACCTGCTTTCTCCTCCAGTTGTTTGAAAGGCTTGCTCACACTGTCCAGCTGCCTGGCCAAGTCTGCTTTGAGATAATCCTCAGTCACCATAGCGGTGAGCTCTGCGTTGATGGCCTCAGCCTCCTTCAGCTTCTTCCTCTCCTCTCTCAGCTGTGCCGAGATGTTATGGACATCCTCCAACTGCTTCTTCACGGCTTCGGGCTGGGTGCTGTGTCGCTGATGGTCGGTGAGCTGATTCTCCAGCTGAGTGGCAGTCTGACTGACGCTCCTCAGTAACTCCTGAAACTGCCCCGTCTTCACCACGGCCTGGTCGATAAGGCTGTCTCGCTGGTTCAGCTGTCCTGTGAGGCCTTGCCACTTCTGTGTGACGGCAGTGAGCTGCTCCCTCACCAGCTTCCCACTGGAGGGGTCTTGGTTGCCTGAGGAGCTCAGGATGGCAGAGGCAGCTTCCTCAAGCTGCTCATATTGAGGTTTGCGGCTCTTAAATTCGTTCTGGAGGATCTGGGGGGACAAAATCAGTCAAGAGGAGCATTCCTTCAGAAAATTACAGGACATTCTGGTTCTTCGGAGATGCACAAGCCTTAAGTTTTTTCCAAACAGCATGCACCATGCCTACCTGAACTTGTTGTTTCTGCATCTTAAGCATGTTCAGGTCTATCGAGAGGGGTCCGAGGACACTCATCATCAGCTCTTTCTCTGAAAGCCACTGAACAAGCTGTAGCTCAGTTGTTTGGAAGATGTCCAGGTTCTTGTTAGACTGCTCCAGGTGCTGCTTCCTGTCCTCTACAGAGCCGCTGATATCCGCCCAAGCAGCATCTGAGCAGGAGGGCAGAACAATCACACCAGTCGGCATTAGTCAGCATAACAGCACCTTTCTATCCACTGTCCTACTGTTCTCCTAGCAACACCTCCCATTGTGCAGGACTTGGCACTGCGAATGTGTTAATTTAACTGGTGTGGCAGAGAGCAGGTAATGAGACACATTCTGCATGCATGTGATGGGAAGAAGACTAGATGACCAATAGTAATGGTCTAACTTCTCCTATCTGTCATTTTGTAGCAGCCTTTACTCTGTGCCATTGCAGTAATGAGATACATATTTTGTCAGCAGGATTCAACATATCTCTGACAGTTTCAGTGACATAAATTACCCAGGACCATCAGGAGACAACACCTTGCTGCATACCTATTTCTGCCAGCATCTGCTTCCATTTTGCAGCCTCGGGCGAGTTTGGATGAGTCCTAATCAAGTTGAGGAGCGTCTCTCTGAGCTTCTGGAGCTTCTCCTGCTTTTGCTTCATGTCATCCTCAAATGTCTGAGAGAATGGAAAGAAATTATAATCGCTGAATCTTGTGATTTTCAGGACTGCGTGTATAATTCACATAATTATTCAGGCCATTTACTGAACAAGATTTCTGTACCTTCTGCTGTTCAAGCTGTGTTTTCACTGAATCTTTCTCTGTGGCTGCGTTGTTCCAGGACGCTGCAGTCTTTTTCATGTCCCTCAGCCATTCCAACATGTTGTCCGTCTCCTTTTGGGCCTCTTTCACCTCCTGCACCAAACTACTCAGCTCTGCTGCTCGACCTTTCAGCGTCTCCCCGAGGCTCGCGTATCCCTCATTGACGAATGACATGTTCTGCTGAATTACCATCAGCTCTGAGGACAGCAAAAGTAATTCTATTCAATTTTCCTTACCGGGGGTTAACGTGTCATCATGAGGTTATGATAACAGTGAGGAACTGTTAATATAGTGGCATTATGGTGCAGTAGGTTCAGAATATGAGGAAAGTAACAACCACTCCCAAGTATTGCAAATCTTCGGCTCTTATCAAAGTAAGTGATGAATTAAATAAAAGTGGGCCTCAGGATCACTCATGTGTTCTTACGTGGCACATACGAGTGATTTAAGAGAGTACGAGTCGTTCAGTTATTCTGACTGTCTCCTCAGGGGGAAAACTATCTCTGCAATGACATGCTGTTGACAGCTGCAGTAATATTTTCTTTTTACTGTTTTATATTATATAAAATATATTTTATATTTTTTTTATATTTTTGTGATTAAAACTTGGACTCTTATGTTGCTATTTGGGGGAGTTGAACATGCTAATGATCAAATCTTGGGAACATGCATCTCCTAATGAACAGGTGGGATTCATCAAGTTTTTACAGTTATAAGCGGTACTGTGAATTTGACTTGGAACAAGTCTCATGGAAAGAAAAGTATGAGAGCTATAGATAGGAATAAAAAAAATCTTCCTGCATTAAATTAAAATATTTCTGATCTAATCTTATTAAATGTCCTCCCTGTGTGTGTGAATGGATGTTTGAGCCTTTAAATGTTGATTCATTTAAGAAAAAGCTTGATGGAAAGTGATGAAATAATTCACTCCCTATGGAATTTGGCCGACACTTAACTGCTCTATTGGGCTCTAAAAAGCAATAAACTCCCTCTTTTTTCCTGTAACTTTATTACTCATAAACTGAACATACTGTTACAGTGATCTTTGTTTCGCATAGAGCCACCACAGCCAGAGCAGAGTTTTGAAAACCAGCCATAATCACTACACATGACACTACGAACAATGTATTTACACAGTAGCATCCACATACACACTTGATTACCTTTATTTGTTAGGTAGGAATGGCTCGCTGGACCACCACCATTAGTAAGAGCTGATGCAAAAGACATAAGACAAAGCTTGAGTAAAGGACAGGCAGACGGTCTAGAACATCTTTCCGCGGTCTCCACTGGTTAGTGAGCACACACTCAGAAGTGCACCATGCTTCCCATTCCACCAAATGATTCAAACATTTGAGGTTAAGTGTGACGATTTTTACCTGACTTGTTAGCGGTCTTTGTCTTGGCGGGGGATGTGAGGAATGTCATGAGGCTGTATAGCGCTGATCCTTTACTGTTCAGGTCTTGGACAGCAGGGTCTTTGAAGGTCCACTCATCTAGTAATCCCTGATTAATCAGACAGATACATGGTATGGACATGGTAGGAGCATGGCATTTATAACACATGATTTCTGAAAAGAGAAACAGGATGAACATGTCTGTGAGGTTTTATTTTTATTTTTTGCTTTCCAGGATCCACTTCAGGGATCCTGTGAAGCAAATAGTCGTTCTGCTGGAGGATATAATGTTTCACTCCCAGATCTGTCCTGTGTAAACACATACCATCCATCCGTCATTAGTTGGCAGAGAAAGCCGGTTGGAATGGTGGGGAGTTTAGGGAGGGTAGGACTATAACCTATTAAAACACACTTACATCTATCTGTTGCAAAACACACAGACTGCTCTGGATGCAAAGTCAACGGCTTCTGTTCCAGTACTTAAAGTGCAGTCAGACATTTTTTTTTATTAATCTCATGACTCACAGTGACTATCTGCAGGTCCTTCTCCAGACTTTTCACACTGCTGCTCGGCTGAACCACAGGTACTTTCTCATTGGTCTGCTCCAGCCACTTGGTGAGAGCGCTAGCTGCAGATCTGAAGTCTCCTAGCTGGTCCTGACAGGATGACACCTCCTCTTCCCTGTAGTGGACAAGAATCAGTCATATCATGCATCCATCTGTACATTATTCAACCATTACTATAAAGGAAAAGGATGCTATATTTGTTCAACGTGGAAATACAGGAACCTTATGTTTCCCTCCCATTGACCCAGCTTACTTTTCGTTGACGGTGTCTTTGAAGGTGCTGAAAATATTTGAGAGATTGTCCATCTTGCTCTGGATCTGGGCTTTGTTTCCATCAGGGCATATTTCAGACAGCTCCTTGGACAGAGTCTGCAGCTTCTCCAAATCACTGGCATGTTCAGCCATCTCAGCTTTAGTGTTCTGCAGAGAAATGATATGAAACATTTTTGGTGAAAATGTCACATATTCATACTTCAAGACGCCACCATTTATGGATGTAAACATAGTCAGCGGTATAGTTACCTGCATCAGCTGAGACAGTTCATTGAAAGTTTTCCCCGGCCCGTCTGTCTCATGTAGATCTTGTGAACGCTTCACAACAAACTGCTGAACTTCATCTGAAACCTTCTCAAACTCTTCCACCTTTTCCTTCAGCTGCTCCAGCTGGGACACTTTTTGCTTATGCTTGTTACAGGAATCAGAGAAGCGCTGGGAGAGAGCATCCATCTTACTCTGCAGAAGGGCAGCAGCAGAGGGATCTGCTGTCTCCACAAACTTCTTCACCTTGGCTTTCATGGCTGAGATGCTGCTCTGGCGACTTGCTATGTCCTGCTCTAATGCCTTAAGAAAATACAGGATGGAAAACAGGTTTAATGGCTAAATAAAGTGAACATGGAGCAAGTAAAAGACACAAATCAGTCACAGACAGCATCAGATAATAGATACAGTATCTGGTTATTGGACTGCTAAAATGAGAAGAGTACATACTGCTTCTTTGCTGAGGATATCTCCAATGGATGCAGAGTCCAGGGGGATTTGTCCTTTCTCTTTCACACTGGCCTCCACTCCCTCCATCCATCCCATCATCTCATCCAAACCATCCTGGACACTCATGGAGCGAGTCAGGGTGATCTGCAGTTTCTCATTTCGATCACTCACAGACTTGGAGAGGTTGTCGTAGCGCTCAACTATGTCATCTGCAGCGAAGGTAAACAAACCAGGTTATGTTTAAAACTGAACATTTTCTCACTGTTTGGGACACACTGTGAGATGAACATTTCAAACCAAAGCTGTAACTTGTTTGACGTTCAGTGTCTTAAGGATAAAAGTTTTGCAAAGGATTACGTTCACTAAGATTTTGGTAGAGTAAAAAAATGTTTACATGTAAGCCAAGAAACTAATGACTGGAGAGAAGGAATATAAATGAGACACTCCAAAAGCTATATTTATACCCTGTGTAAGTTTTAGAAAAAGGATGGTGGACACTTTGAGGTATGATGACATTGTTGCCAACTGACAATAAACAGTCTGCTTGCTTAACATCTTACCTACAAGTTGCAAGGCTCACATTTTGCAGGGCAATGAGATTGATAAACTTCAAGCCCCTACTTTGAAATACTTTATTTTGAAACTTTCCCAAGTATTTCAGAGATATTTCCATGTCTGGCATCTTCCAATTTGCCTATTTTAAGGCCGAAATTATTTGAGTGTCAATAATGACACATAAAAGCATTACAACTCTCTATAGGTGGTGCAAATCCTGATCCCTACTTTGATTTGTCCCTCACCTACTGTCTCCTGGATGTCGTCCGAGTTGCTCAGCAGGTCTCCTTCAGATGTTACCAAAGACTCAGCTGCTTTGCGTAGTGTGTCAATAGCGGTCTGATGTCCTGTCATCTGACCTTGTAGGGCCTGTGGATCAATAGGAAAAAGAAAAATGAAACAGTATCCACATATATAAATGTCCTTTGTCTACTTTTAAACTGTACGGTACAGATTATACATTTCACTTGTGTGGTAGATTGAAGATAAAAAAAAAGTGATAATGTGCAACAATGTCTGGATAATATCTACTATAAATAGGAAATATATAGTGATTCCACAGATATGTTTAGATGTACCTGTCTGCCTCGAGTTCTACACTCACAGAAAGGCTTTGGAGTATTTGCAGTGATTTGTAACCAAAGCCAGATGAACAGCGTTTCTCAGTTGGCCCACAGGCGCCTCTTATCTTGGCATATCTCTGCTGTAAGTCACTACCTTCCTACAGAGAAATGTTCAAGCTAACTGCTGCCAAAAGCTTTGACACAAAGACAGCATCGTTTCTTATCCTCCTGTAGGCTTCACATAACCAGAGTTAAACTATTCACATGTGGGTTTGAATTTGAACACAGAGCTAAAAATAACTGTGTTATATTTAAGTCAGTGGAAACACTGTATATGGTAAGGCAGGTCTATTGTGCCATGACCGTATAACCCAGTCAATGCTCCCAAGTTCTGCATGTTACTTCTTAATAAAGCTTTTCTTTATTTCTTTACATAGAATACTCATAACCTAACATCCATTAAAGTTCACGTCACATTGATGAATCTTTGCAATGCAACCGCTGCATTGCAATTTCCCCCGGGCTAAATAAAGTTGTATATTCTAAACGTATCTTAAAGATCAAATCAAACACCAGACTTGTTGAACTTTAACTGTAAAGATCCAATTCTCATCAAAACATAATGCATCATATGGGAAGAAAGATCATACGGGCTTTTTTTCATATGACTCCTGTGTTGGCCTCAAGAATTAGAGAGGCCTCACAGAAATATGAAGAAAATGGACATCCAGGTAAAGAAGACCACAATCTGAGAAACGTCTGAGCACTCGCTATCCTAAGGGTTACAGTTCTGGCTTGCAGTTTTTCTTGCCTTGGTCTCCTCCAGCTGTTTCTGTAGTGTCTGTGGGTCAGCTGCTATGGCCTCGGATTGCTGCTTCCTCGCCTCCTCCTCTGAGCTGTTGAGCCACTTCAATAGACCCGCGTTCGAGTCGTCATATTTTTTGTATTTGTCAACCACATCTTTGAGGTTGTTGCCGAGCTGATTGCACTGAAACAAAGGAAAATAAATGATACTCTATGTGTGATAATATATTCAGATAACAGTCTCTGACACTGACATTCTCACAGTGCTCACAGAAGACAGCGCGACGTACTAGCTTTGAATGAAGACAAATGCTTCCACCCAGTGGCAAGAAGAAGTCATTGCAACCTCTCTAGATCCATGTGATCAGCTGCCGACTAAATACCTGTGAATGTAGTGTTTTGTATCTGCTGGCTGCTGAATCCAACTTGTCCTTGACAGCAGAGCAGGTTCCTGAAGTATCAACATCCAGCAGAGCGTTCTTAGCCGCAGAGTCAGCCAATCCACAGGCGTTAGCCACATCCAGCACTTTCTGTCCTGACATGGTGATGAAGCGAAGGTCCCCTTTGTGGGAGATCACATCTTCTGAGAAGCTTCTCTGTCGCTGGAGTTTATCACTGAGGATATTAAGGGAGCTTGCAGCAGTGCCCAGCTGCACTACCTCTCCCTCCGCCTGGTCTAACCAGCCGACAAACTCCTCACAGTCACCCTGGAACTTCTTCAGCTCCTCCTGGACACACTGCACCTGCTTCATCTGCTGTTCAGCCTGCGTCAGGGAGGCCTCGTAGCGTCCCTTCAGCTCCTGGATGTTCTTCTGCAGTTTCTCCTTCTCCTCCGGAGACAGCACGTTTGCCTGCTTGTCGAGCAGAGCCTGAGCTGACTGGGTGGCCATGATCAGATCCTGCTGCTGGGACAGAATCTCCTGATGACGGGCCTGTGGGAACGATGAAGACTTGAAGATGCAGAACCAATACATAGAACTGTGATTATTATCTTTTTGTATACATTTTTTAAACATCGTGATATAATTTATACTATTTTCTTTTTTCATTTTGCCTTTACTGTATTTAAAGGCTGGTCTAGAGTATCAACTTTTCCTGTTTCTTTAATCTAACATTTTGAGTCTGCAAAATACTATTGAACTCAATTGTTGAATGTTTTACCTGTATCTACATTTCACAATGTAATCCATCTCTTCATCCTCATCTTTTTCAATGCCAAGTCATATTTTAATTAAACTTTTCTTTTTTTTTAAATCAAGATAAAGTTAACTGTTTATTTTTCTAATTAAATAACATTTTGCAGCTTTTATATTTGTTGGCATTTACTGTTTAACAGATCTAAAAATTGATAAACAACATTTTGATTTTATTGCTACTTTCTGCATTTCTTTGCTACTTGTGTCTTTTACTTTTAGATTTACTCATGATGATCTGTCTCAAGTAATACCCAAAAGACTCCCAGATGAAAGTATGAACTGCTGAGTAACAATTCTCTCTATACATTTTTGCAACAATCCAACTATACCTTGACCCTGTCATACTGCTTATCGAGCTGCAGGGAGGCGTCGTTCTTCCCGCTGGTCTCTCTGCCAAAATCATTTTCAGTGGCCTGTAAAGCGTTTCCATTGGCATCGTCATCCGCTCCGATCGGTCCCGTGGATGAGGTTTCTTCTGGCAGGTTTCCATTCTCTTTACTTATATGGTCAGCTTGATCCAGATTGCCCTCGTTTTCATTCCCTATGTTGGATATCCAGTCCAGGAGACCTTCGATTTTGTTCTTACTTTCTTCAAGCCGCTCAACAGCTGCTGCCTGAAAAGACAGATGGATTACAGACCAACAACATACTGGAAAGAGAAAAATCAATATAAAACGTTGACATTACGTTAACAATATGATAACACTGAAATAACAATCTAAAATATGATGCATTACATAGTTTTTACAGACAACACAAACAGTATGGAGGTGATCTGAACTCTGACCTTTTCGCTCTCCTGTTTGATGGCTGTGGTAACAACCTTCTCCAAGTCTTTCCTGGACTCCTCGGCCCGCTGGTTGATGAGCTTGGCTTTGCTTTTCGCCTCCTCCAACTTGCTCTCAATGACGGCGATTTGATCGGGCATCAGCTTGCTCCGGTTTTCCTCCAGAAACTTTTTAGTACTGGTGATGACGTCATTCAAGGCACTGGCATTTGTCAACACGTCTTTTTGCAGAGCCTTGATATCAGGAGGAGGAAAGATAGAATGAAACTGATGAAAACTTGGACGCTTACTGTGCTTCTTAAAAAGCAAAAGAAAATGTATTTCAAACCTGGTGCTCCTGCTGGTACTGCTGCAGGTCTGTGACACACTCAGCATTTCCAGCCTGTTGCTGATGACCCATCAGCTGGTTTTCTGTCAGGGTGAGATCGTCACACACTTCCTCCAACTTCTCTGTAAACTCCTTGTGTTTCTCCAACAAAGACTGTCAAACAAGAATGAAAAAACACCAGGTAAATATCACAAAAGGCTGTGATTAAACACATTCACATCCACACTCCATAAAACATTCCCATGAAACAAACCCCCAAAATCCTACAACAGAGTTCAGGGTTACTTCTTTGTTCTGAATCAATATTTGGGAACAAAAAACGTAAAAACAAGGGAAGAGAAAAGATTCAAGCACTTAGAGGTAACATGCAAATTCTGCTTTAGTATACATTTCCTTCTTCATAACAGTGTATACATCTAGTATGCTGTAAACATGCCATTTCGCCATTTGCCACTTTGGTCTCGAGATAGTAATAAGCACATTATGTCCTGTGTGTTATTGGGTTTGTTGTGTGTGAACGTGTTCCAACAGAGAAGGTGCATTTTGTCCACTGTTAATTGTTCACTGGTGTCTTGGAAGCCTGTAGGATATAACCAGCACAAAGAGTTAGTCTGCAGCAGGATCAAGCACGTGAGCATGCAAAGTTGTTATTTTTCCTAAACATTTAAGGCATTCACAGTAGAACCTCCCTGGAAGACATTTTTTTTTAAACACATTGAAATATGGTGAAAACTATAAACGCTGGGATACTGTTGATTACTCATCACTTTGAAAAAGTCTAATTATCAATCTAAATCCACAAAAATCCACATTGAAGTTCAATAATTGTACAAATCAAATGTTAGAGCTGATAAATCATTTTTGTTTTGATGCCTGAGGGTCAAATGTCTCACTCAAATTTGGAAAGAAATTGTGTACTAATAATGTCAAACCACATGTGTGAAAATGCCTTGTCATAAATTATTTAATAACTCATATTTGTGTTGTTAGCTCTAAAAAGTCTACATGTACTGCATGTCTTGATTTAATGTGTTTAAGTGTATCTACTTTTTATTCTTATCCACAAATCACACTTCCAATGCTGAAATCTGACCAGTAACATGGCTTACACAGCCCACTCTACATGCACTATAAGCATTCAGCAAACCAAACATGTATAAATAGTTGTTTTTGTAAGGAGACATATGTGATATGTTCTTGTATTTCCACAGGCAGACCTTCTCCTGGATCTCCCTCTCCCTGGTGTCCAGTAGGACATCCAAGGCGCTCCTCTGGGTGACAAGCCTCTCTGTCTGGTCCCTGAACGCTCGCTGGGTTGTGCTGAGGAACTTGAGGAGGTAGCTGCTCTGAGCTGGACTCAGAAACTGAGCGTGCTCAGAAATAAAGCACTGGATATCAAATGTGGCATCCTCTAACTTGAGCCTGGCTTCTTTTAGCAGACTGCTCTCTGAGTCCTGGAGGAAAAGACGGAAATGTGAAGAGTACGTTTCTGTAACTACTGTAGATTATGGATGTTTAAAATGACATTCATTTAAAGATACCCTGTTCTGCTGAATCAAATGTTTCAGTGTGTCCACATCACATGGTTTTAAATCCACGTCACACATTCCTGAGTTGTTCTGGATGAGGCCCGCTAGTTCATCAAGTTCACTAAGATGTTTCTGGTACGTTGATTCCAAATGCATCTAAAAAAAAAATAAATAACCACATTTAAAGAAGTTAACAGCTGATGCAACTATTACATCACTTTAATTACTTGCAATGAGCGCTGACCTTTCCAGTTTCCATTGCTTGAATTAGGGAGTGACTCCTTTCTGCACACATTTGGGAAACAGCAGTAAAACTTTGCTCTAAATCCAGATATGTCGTGGACAAATCTTGGTGGATCTGTATGGGAATGTCCTCATCAACAGAATTTAAGAGCTGTCGGGCTTTCGCCATATCTGCTGTCAAAACACCAGCCAGTCGAGAAAGTTGGGACTCCAGAGACTGGATAACAAAAGCACAGTTGGTCAGGAACTAATGCATACATCTACATACATAAGAGAAAAGTTGAGAACATATAATATTGTTTGATATTGTTCATGTCTAACCTGAAAATCCTGTTTTTGAATCTGCAGTTCTTCCATGTTGTTGCCAATGGGTGCCTGGATTAAAAGATCTTTTCTGACATCTTCTAAAACATCGGCGTGATCCTGCAGTCTCCCAACAGACTCCAAAAAGTCCTGGATGGAGAACAACTGAGGTGAAAGAAAACAAAAAAACAAAAGAATAGCAGATGTTACTTGTATCAAAAAACCAAGTTGCCTTAACACTGAAACAACATGACACGTACCTTATTTTTAACCTCCTCAACTCTGCAGGAATCTGAGCTGCCAGACGACTGAGGAGACGGTGGGTGACTGTCTGCAGCAGAGCGACAGTGACCCGAGTCATCTTCTGCTGACTCCTCATCTTCTCCCTCTGAGCTCTCCTCCTTGATGCTCTCCAGTGTGTGCCATCGCTCCTCCTGAGAGTCTCCCCCCAGAGAGTCTCGCCCCAGAGAGTCTCCCCCCAGCGCACTGTTTAGAGTGTCCATCACCTCCTGAAGCATTGAAAGGTCTTGGCTTGAGGAAACAGTCTTAAGAACCTGCAGCAGTTGCAGCTGGATGTTTGGAGCATCGGACTGCTCTGTCTTTTCACCGACTTTTTCTTCCTGCACTATCAGTTCTGAGTGTCCCATGTCTTTGTTGTTTGAACTGAGGGCGTCTTGCTTCAACACATCCATGAGAAGGTCTGGGTGACTGCTCTCTATAAGTCCATGAGGTGTGTCTTTCTCCTGAAAGCCAGCTATGTCTAAAGTTTGTGGAGGGTTCTGAAACACTTCGATAGAGCTTTCAGTGTCCCGGGTTTGTGCCTTATGCAAATCACTGACATCAGTCCCCTTTGTAATCCCTTCCCCCTCGTCATCTACATGTGTCCTTGCAGCATTAGAAAACACTGATGAGGAAGCGTCGGACGCGACGCAGCTGTCTGACAGGAAATCAGTATCTACCTGGAGATGCTCAGAAGCACACACAGGTAGTCGTTTTTCCTCTTGTAGAATATCAGATCCGAAACCTAATCCCCAAATAGTTTCAGACTGTCCTGAGTTATTGTCTGACCCAGAAACATTTTCACCAATATGTTCTTGATCTCTTGCCTTCTGTGCATATCCTGACGCGGATATCTGCTCTGTGTCAGTGGTGACTGTGAAGATGTCCTCGTGTTGCCTCTCTGGGGAAAGACCGCCTGTGCTTAACTCAACATCCTCTGCAGCACTGTGCTGTGAATCTTTACCAGCCAACACTGTTTCAAGAGGAACTCTGCTGGTAGTTTGACTGGGGCGCTCTAAATCTTCACCACCGAAACCCTTAAGATGAATAGCATTTGTTGCGGTGACTTCATCGGAAACAATGGGTGACTGTGGACATCTCTCACCAACAAGCACACTCTGACCATTTTGAGAGCAGCTGGGCTCCGATCCAACACTAAACTCACTTTGTGAATGAAGTGCTGCTTGCTGAGGTAATGTGATTCTGCTGCCATCGACTGTAATGTTGTTATCATAGTTACCGTTTCCCTCTGAGATGATTGCACTTTCGACCAAGTCTCTGGGTGATAAGTAATCTACACTCGGAGTTGGCTCGCCGTCCAAAGGTGACTGAAGTGCACATGTGTCATTCTCTGTTCTGCGTTCCTCAGATGACACATTGCGGTGTGATGAGGAAACGTCTAAGTCACTCTGACTAATGGTCTGATTCCCCACTTGGGCGATGAAAAAATCTTTATCAATAGGTGAGCAGTCAGATTTGGGGGGATTAATAGAAGTGGAATATTGAGTCTGGCTTTCTGGATCAGTGCTAGATGGACGTGACTGTGTGGTTGGAGCAACGCTTTCTATCACAACATCCATATCGGTCAGCTGACTATTGATTACAACCTGTGAGTCACTGTCTTCAGCTGTCTCTGCAGTAAACTGACTCCATGAGGAGGGTGAGCTCATCCGAGGCTCACAATCGCTGCCTGAGGGAGGGGAATGATGGAGATAATTACTCATCTCTCCTACATATCCTGTTGTCTCACAATCTACCTCTGGCTCTCCATTCTCTCCCTCTTCATTATTAGCCTCCTCGTTAGTCAGATCAAGCACCTTAACAGCACCCTCCCTCTCAGTCTGCATGTTTTCAGCCTCATTATTATTATTAATTAAACGTAGATTGTGATCATCAGAGATGGAGTGAGTGACGTTTTCTTCTGGGTAACTGCTGGCTTCAGGGTGTAAGTCAACACGGTCATCTTCAACTGATCCGGACTGCAATGACTCACTGATACTAATGCTGCAACCAGACGTCAAAAGGCTTTGCTGCTCGATTACACTAAGAGCAATATTTGAGGATACGGATGCATCGGACATTGTATCCTCCTCATCTCCTACAACACTTTGTTTTTCATGTGACTGCAGGTCGAGCAGCTTTATCACTGTCGTCTCGTTAACTAGTCCCTGACTGAGAGCTGCCTCCAGGTCATAACGCCTCCCACAGGTCTCATCTAAAATGTCCTGTTCCCCCACTTGTGCGTTCAGAAGATGAATAGCACAGTCTTGCTCATTCTGGCCCTCCGACGCGCCCTCAGAGAGTACAAGCTCATCCTGAGTAATATCTGTACCTTCTGATTCACTACAAAGTGACTCAGTGTTGTGTTGTGGGAGCGTTTGACGGCAGGATTCTATTGAACACTCTGAGTCAAACATCCTCGACGGAGAGCCAACATTTGTTCTGTTGAGGGAGCATAAAGGTTGACTAATTATTTGACACAAGTCTTTACTATCAGCATCTTCATCATCAATTTGGAAACTATTTCGACAACCTCTCTCTGCAAAATCTTCTGACTCTGTCCAGTTTGAGTTGCTGTGAAACGGGGTTTCCTCCGCTACACCAGTCTCTGTGGTGTCCATTCCAAGGCCATCATCGAAAAATTCCTGTTTTAGAGGCTCATCATTTGCAGATGTTTTTTCATCAAAGCTAATTCTTCCATTGACCGAGGAACCAAAATGATGCTGGTCAAATGTGTGTTGCCTGTATTTCATCAAGTCCTCTGTCTCCTCATTTATGTGCAGCGGTGTCTCTAAATCTACCCGCTCTGAAAGCGCTCCAACATTTAAAGTCAGAGAATTCACATTTTTCTCAGTGTTTTCAGAAAACACTGAATCTTCAAGAAAAATTTTAACCATTTTACTCAGCTGTCTGTCGAGTATTAGGACCCTCTGTCCTGACTCGGGATCTATGTAACTATTCAACATTAGGTAGGAGATGAATAGCTGAGTCGCCTCTGCATGAGTGGGGATGTTAACGACTTCTAAGCAATCTGCAGCATGATGGCATCCGTCAACTGTGAGTTTTTTGTACATAAGCCAAGATGAAAACTTGTCGTTAAGGGGATCATCCTCAGGAAACACATCGGGAATTTCTACAGATTTCAAAATCTCTGCTGTGTAAGTGTCAATCAAACCATTCTGAATGGCGGAGTCGATGTCTACCACCTCTGAGATTTCTGGAATGTAAAAAGCTGCTATCTTTTCCCGATTACTGAACACTGTGCTGGTAAACTCCTCACTGGTGATCTGTTGGTCATACTGGAATGAGGTGGACACAGTTTGGATTTCCCCACAACGAGGCAACACGAGTCCCATAAACTGCTGCTGATTTTCAAGCACAATGAGTGTGCTGTTAGAGCGCATCAAATCACACTGGACAGCTGCATCCACTTTTAGCCCCTCACGATTACTCATAACTTCCTCTGTCATGGTCTCCTGGTCACTTAAACCTTCAGAAAAAGACCTCAAAGTGTTAATACTCCTCCCTGATGTCAGTGATTTATTTCTGCTGAGGCACTTTAATATCAGTCTATTAACCTCCTGCACTGGCTCTAAGAGTGAGACATCTTCTGCAGCGCTGGGATTAATCTTATCCTGACTGGTCTTTTGCCTCTGAAGGATCTCTACGTAGACAGAAGCAGATATTACACCGCACTGAAAAGCACTCTCCAGGGTCAGTGTGTCCCCCGTGTAGCACACGTTCAATCCATCACGGACCTCTTTGACCTCTATCATCTTGATGATCGGGTCTTCACACGTGGCCCCTTCCCTAGCTGCTGCTATGTCAGAGAGGGACACAGAAGAGACGTGTGTGCACTCGGTTGCTTCGTTCAGCTTTGGCAAGTGGTCCAGCATGGATTTGGAAAGGAGATCTTGTTTGAAAGCATCTTCCCGGTCCAGACAGACAGACTGAAAGAGGTTGGAGGTCACAGGTTGGGCGTCTGGGAGAGAGACCCCAGTTATCTGATCAATCAGGCCACTCGAGGTTCCGGTCCCAGGCCCTGCACCACTGGATTTTAAATCCTAAAGAAAATGACAATTTTACAAATTGTAGAACTGCTTTTAGCAACAACATCTGTATTATTTATTGTGTCAAATGTGCAACTAAATTATTCAAAAGCAAGACAAAATGTATACTCACCAGACACATATGGGCATGTTAAAAGATCATGTGCACAAGTGCAAGACTGCGTCAGGGTTGCAACAGGAGAGCGACGGATAATACATTTAAAGCTATCATGCATCTGGGAATGCAGTATCCAGCATCTTGCAAAAACAGGGTAGTTAATCACATCGCATACTGTAGGTAAAGGGTTATGTGTCATATCTGTTATCCTGTTGAAGTCAAGCACATTAATATGGGGAAATGTAGGACCAAAGCCAGGCGCAACTAAGCATGTTTACAGCATACTCAGATTTTCTGTGAATCAATTGTATAAATCTTGATTCTATCCCCAATGTAAGAGAATAAAAAGAGAGATACAAAAAGACAACTGCTCACACTGTACTAAGGAGAAGAGGAGAAACGTTAGTCATGCAGCTGAACATCAGGTGGCGCTGCTTTCTAACACACTATAAGACACAAATGCAAACAATAGAAGAAACAGCCAAGTGTCCAACCTCTTCTGCAGAGGTTGTCTGATCTGAACACTGTTGGGAGAGTTCACTGTAGGCCTGATTGAGCGCCTTCAGCTGCTCCTGGGCCTTTTCTCTTTCCTCCTCAGTCATTCTGTAAGACAAAACACAAAGAATGATGCTGACAGACTTTAAACAGCTGATTCAGTATTGTGCATGTCGGTCACAGTAGCTAAACGTACTTGTCACTGTGTTTGTTCAGCATCATTTGCGTGGCTCTCAGTGCTTCTGCGATTTGTTCCTTCTTAGTGACCATTTCCTCAACTGACACCTAGAACATCAAACGGGCGTATTAACACTTTATATGCAGTACAACAATTCTTCTTTACTTTTATAGGACTACTCTTTGAGTAGTTATCATACAATATTGTATTCCAGAATATCACTTTAGTAAACAGGGACACAAAACTCACAAACACTCACACACTAGAATTGTTTGAAAGGACTGATTTACAGTTCAATTGAATTATTCATAAAAAATATATCAATTGATTTATAAAGAAAACTGTGCATTCCAGTGACTTTGTGATATTTTTGTATTGGCTTGTATTGTGCATTATTTTTTCTCTTCCTTCCATGGAGGGACAGAATATTAAACACATTCAGAGAGATGGTTTCATAATTTGACAAAGTAAAAATAAGGAAGTCCAAAGCTGTCATTATTATTTAATTGTTGGAATTAGAATTTTATATATATTTTTGGATGTATAGTGTAAAAGAAAATGTAAATAATATCATTTTATTACGGACATATTTGTATGTGTACTAAAACAATAAATATCTAAACTTATTAATAAGAAGAATCAAACATTACATTTTCTTTACTTCATTTTACCCTAATTGTGGTTGCAATGTTTACAACAAAAATAAAATGGCATGTGTGTGTCCAGTGCTCACTGTCCAGGTGATGGCACCATTGATTACATAGATATTGGAATGGACAGAGTGAACAACCTGGAATAGCTGGCTGGATGGTGTGCTTTAAAACTGTTTAATTAAACTTTAATTACTGATCTGAACTGGCCACAAAGATGCAAAAAAAAACTTCTGGCAAAGAGTCAACTCTCGTTACTATAGTACTTTATAGTTATCATAGTACATGAGTAGTGATAGTCTAAACTCTTTTGTATGTATCTGTCTATTGTCCTTTCTATTCTATTACATTATTGAGAATGAGTTCTAACAAACCATCAAACAAAACCTTCAGGATCACGAAACTGCTTCTAAGCACCATTCTATCACAGTTACAATGCCATGGTGATAAACCTAAATTTCACTTAAATAATGTCAGCTTTGGACTGTAAGCAATGTATAATGCATGTTTCATTGGACACACAGGGACAAAAATCTGAAATGTATTTCAATAGCCTGTTGGGCTGATTTCATTTATTGGTCACTGAGGTTGTTCTGAAATGTGAGTGCTTGTGCAACTTTTTGTGTTATGGAATCAGTTGGGGGCGATTGAAATAATCAAATATATCATGAAATCCATAATATCAATCATTCTTTTCTGTACAAGAGATATGACAAAGTAATTACCCACTACTTACAGTGTAAAATATATGGATTACATGATTCAGAAAGTAAACAGTGTGTTTTTATTAGAAATCATACACTGTGACCGCAAAAAGGCTGCGATAACATTTTGATTAGAAAAATACTCTTTGCCGTTTAAACCAAAGCTTTCTCTCACGTACAACACATATCTGGCAGCATGTTAAAACAGGACACACCAGAAAACACCAAAAACAGTCCACATCATTTACCTGGGGCTTATTAGAAGCATCTGTGTTGGCATTGCTATCTTTCAGAGCATTACCATCATTGCTTGGGGTCTGCTTCACATTGGACATCCAGTGCAATAGCTTGCTAACTTTATCACCGTGCTCTCTCTTCTCCTCATCAACAGATCTCTACAATTAAAACAGATGGGTTTTGACAAGATTGTTAACTTTGTTGACACAAACAAAAAACACTTGAGTAGGGAATCCTCGGGGGGGGGGGGGGGGGGGGCACTGCTAAAATACATTTATAATCAGACTAAAACACAAAAGCTCAAGAACCATTGTTAGTTGCATCAACCAGTGTAGAAATAAAAAGACATTCAGTCAAGATAACTTCCCAGCCAAACACAAAACCAAAGAACATACTATAGGTTTTGCTTTTATGAAATGGACAAGCATATATTTACAAATATGTATTACTTATATGCGCAAACATAATGAAATGTTGATTTGGGCCCGAAACCATAAATTTTCGTAGCCTCCAGTAATCTCAACCCCGTGTGGCAGTCGTACACACTTCTTTCAAGTGCCTCCCTGAACGTGATTCTTCTCTTGGTCTTTGGACAGGTGAGGCTTTTGGTGTGAAACTTCTCATCTTTGAGAGCAGCGGCAGTGACTTTGTCAACAAGGCCGCTCTGAATGACTTCCTCGAGGGAGACTCTGTCATGAGTGTCTGGGTTTATCAATCCTCCGGTAAGGAGCTGGAATTCAATACAGCGAAAACCGGCATCCTTGGGGAGGAGATGTTCCTGAACAGCCTGAGGGATGGACAAAGTCTTTGAAGTCTTGGGGTGAACAACGCCATTGAATACCTGCTCAAACTGTTGGAGCTGCTGATTCAATGCCTCATCTAAAAGACCTCTTTTGAGAGCCTCCGAGAGAGTAACTTTCTGCCCTGAAGAGGGGTCACAAATACCTCCAGTGCAGGCCTGGGCCTCCAACAGCCTTGAGGCAGTGACTCTATCAGTAAAGCCCTGTTGAAAACCCTGAAGAACTGACAGCCTCCTCCTCCGAGTGACGTCCCAGAGACCAGCGATGGGGCTGTGAACATCTTCCACAACCACCATTCTTGAAAATATGATGTCCACAATCTCGTAGATGCTAAGACGGCCAACGCGATAGCTTTCAAGCTCGGACATTTCAAGAAACCTCTGACTCAGAGCGGACTCTAGACAAAGTTGTCGGCCACTTTTGACATCAGTAACGATGTGAAGTTGGCTTCCACTGGCGTCAGCTACGGACTTTTCCTGCCATTCACTTTCCTGCTGTGACAGAAACAGATACATGCTCTTGTCAATGTGTCTCCCCTTGAACGCTTCATACGCTGACATTTGGATGCCACTGCTGCTGATGATAACAGACACTCTGTGAGAACTGGTGGGAGAGGTGTTTGTTAGATGTTTCTCACCAAACGGGAAGAGAAACACACCACCATCAATGTCATAAATGCACGTCTTCAGTATTTCAGAGTAGTATGCTTTCTGTCCGGTGTCAGGGTTGTGGAAACCTTTAGGGTTACTGATTGGATCATACAGACTCTGTAGAGTCTCCTTGTTCAAAAGACCCTGATCAACAGCCATGCTAGCCGGCACCCTGACACCAATCTCTGGGTTGATCAGTCCTCCAGTGGCTACCTGGACCTCAAGGATCTTCTTGCCTTTGTATCTATCGAGAATCCTTTCCTCCATCGCCTGAAACACAGAGAGCTTTTTGCCAGCATGGATGTAGCCACTAACAGCTCTCTGAGCATCTATCAGTTTATCTTTCAGGCCTGTCTCAATGATACCTCTCTCCAGAGCCTCAAACACTGTGTGTGATTGCCCTGTAATCAGATCAGTGAGGCTTCCTGTTGCAGCCTGCGCCTCCAGGAACTCAAGAGCATACGTCTTAGCTAAGAAGCCCTTCTCAGCAGCTTCTAGGAAGGATATCTTTTTCTTACTTGACTCCACATAAACTCCAGCAATAGTCGTCGGTTTTCCGGCGAACTGAGCAAGAGATGCTTGCACGTCTTCCATTGTGATGAGACCCATCTCAAACTTACGCACAACGTCTTCATCCAAGAACTTAAACTTGATTAAGTTTTGAATACTTGTGCTGCCTTTGAGTTCTGGGAGCTTTTGAGAGGTTGAATAAATCCCACTCAGTTTCCCCTCGCTGTCGCATGTGTTTTCACATGTTTCTGTGATCTGATATGTTCTTGTCTTCGTGATGCTCTGTGTTTCATTTGGCCGTTGGTGTGCTAGTCCACACAGAGCCATGTATCCATGCGTTGTCACAGTCGTGGACTCATCAGGTTTGATTTGGCTCTTTTGCGCGTCTTTTTGAAGGAGATTCAGACTTTGACTAGTAGAGCTATTCAAAATTTTCTTTGATGGTGAATCCTGAAGGCTTTGGCTGTGAGTGAGCTCCATTTTATCGTGTTTGACTTGTTTCAGTCCTTCAAGAATATCTTCTTTGTCCATTGTTGCCACCTGTAGATGTGACATTGAAAGAACTGTTAAGTTACAGAGGACTAGAGTTCAGTTACAGATAACTACAATCGCTAAATGGATATTGTAATGAATAGTAAGAACAAATGTAAAATGGTATTACAATTAAATATACTGTATTTCTTATAAATATAATAGTGTGATGCAGTAATGCTGAACTAACTTCATCCGTACCTCTGAGGAAACTTTCATCTTGAGAATCTCGTCCTCCAGGTTGTATTTTGCTCTTTCATAGGACGGCACCATCTTCTGCCTCACTGTGTGTTCCGTCTTCAACGAAGCAGCCTCGTTTTCTTTCACGTAGTGACGGCTCGTTTCAACGACTTCCTGTTTTTCAGTCTTCATCCGGACCCCGAGCGTCATAAGCTTTTCCTGAAGACTTCTCACTTCTTTGACGTATGACTCTATTTGTTCCCGAAGAGATCTGGCTTCATTCTCCTTCAGTTTCAGTTTCCTCTCGCTATCTGTCAACTTAGCTGTATCATTTGACTGCTCATTGCCGAGGCTTTGTAAAGCGCTTACTTTTGATTGGAATATAACTCTGTCTTTGTCATGTTGGGCAATTTGTGATTTTGCCTTTGAGAGGTCGTGTTCGAGCTGCGTATTTACTTGCTTCAGTTTCTCCATTTTGGTCTGCAGTTGCAGCTGTTGGTCAGATTCTTGCTTTGTTTCCACAGTGGTTTGATGCACTGTTATTATCTGTTTCACGTCTTGTTTGAAATACTTGTTTAGCATCTCTGCGAATTCTGCACTATGTGACTGCTGTTGTGGCATACTTGAGATTTCAGATTGAAGTAAAATGAGCTTTTTCTCTACTTCAGTCTGCACTAGCAACAGCTGCCTCTCATAGCCCTCTTTCTGGAGTTCCAGTTTACTCTTCAACTCTTCCAGCATTTTCTTGCACTTTTCAAGTTGTTCTTCCATCTGCTGGGACCTCAGTTGAAGGACAGAGTTTTCCTTTTGCTTTTGCTCAGCTTCTTTTTGGGTGCTATGCAGATTTTCTTTCAGCCTTCTAACTTCAGATCCCAACGAGTTGCTTTTCTCTAGCGCCTCAGCTTTCTCCCTCTTAAGGATCGTATTTTCATGTTGTAGATTTGATCGGGATTTGTCAGAACTCGACATTGATTCTTTCATTGTTGCTTTATTTTTCTGAAGCTCAGTCTCCATCTGCAATAGTTTAGATTCTGTCACTGTTCTTTCTTTGGTCTCTTTCAACAATTCATCTTTAGTTCTTTGTAGAGACAAGCTGAGCTCTGAGAGTTTAACGTTCAAGTTCTCTACGTTCCTGTCTGCTGCTCTCTTGTCGTTCTGAAGAACATACATCTCCTGCTTTAGGTTTCCTGTCATTTTCTCTGAGCTGCTTGTTATCCCTTTAATGCTGTGCTTATGTTTGAAGAGTTCATCCTCTAATGCCATGACTTTATTGACATGGTTTTGACTCTCAGCAGATTCTTTTTGCAGTTCTGCATTTCTTTTATTTAACATCATGTTCAAATCATTAATTTCAGCATTTTGCATGTGGATCTTTTGGTTTGCAGAATTGTTATCAGCAAACACTGCCTTCAGCTCTGATTTCAGAGTAGCTATTTCTTTCTCATAATTGGCAATTTTTGAATTAAGCGTGTCGATTTTCTCCTGCAGTTCAGTCATTTTCCTCACCTCCTCACTGTAATCCTGCAGTTTAATTTGAAGCTCGTGGGATGTCTGAGATTTCTTATTGAGTTCCTCCTCAATAATTCTAACTTGTGATTTGGTGCCTTCCGCCTGAGACTTGAAGATTTTAATTTGCTGATCCTTGCTGTCGATTTCCATTGTCACCTGATCGAGTTTAGCTCTTACGTTCTTCAGATTATTTTCCATCTCCAAATTAAACTGTTTAAGATCATCTACCCTTTTCTGCAATTGAGAAGCAACTAATTCACTTTTTTGAAGTTCGGCTTCAAGGTTTTTACATTTGATGTGCGACGCCTGCTCGGTTCTCTTCATTAAGTTGTTTTCTTCCTTAGCTGTTTGAAGCTGCTGTTTCCAGCTCTCCATCTCACTCTTTAACGACTTGATCTTTTGTTCAGAAAATGATCTCTCATTTTCCAGCGACTCAGTTTGGATCTGAAGACCTCTAATATCACTGTCAGATGAGACATTTTTCCTTGTCAACTCATTGCATTTAAACTTGAGCTGATCTAGTACTGCCTGCTTGGAACCTACTTCTTCTTCTAAATTGTTAACCTTGAGAATATTTTCCTGCTCCATCGAGCCTTTCTTATGCAGTTCCCCTTGGGTGATCTTCAACTGCTCTTTGAGGCCTTCGACTTCAGTGCTTTGGAAAAAAGTGTGTTGTTCCAATGAGGACTTGGCTCTTTGAAGAGATCTGGTTTCCTCCTGCAGTTCGTTGATGGATTTCTTCATGGTCAGTGCTTCCTGATGGAGGTCCTCTGATTTCTGTGTCATGTTAATCCTTTCAGTTTCCATGTCCATCTGAAGTTTCTTTAGTCTGTTATTGCTATCATCCAACAGCTTTTTATACATTTGGGCTTTGTCTTCAGCCATTTCTGCTCTTTTCTGGATCAGGACTAGTTCCTCCGCTTTCTGCTGCAGGACATCCGTCATCATGCTGTCATTTTCTCTGACTGCAGATGACTCAGGCTCACTGACGGCTCTCAACTGTTTGTCAGATGACAAAGGCAGCTGAGGCACATCATTTTCTTTAGCCTGGACTTCACTTTGCACCTGTTCATAAGTAACTACCTCTACATTTATTGTTCTCTGAAATGTGTTGCTCTGTTTCATAAGATCTTGGCCATCACTAGTTTTCTTTAAGAGGTCTTCTTCTAGTTTCTTCTGAGCCAAAGACCACCTGGCCTCTGACTGCTCGATTAGCTGTTTTGTGTGACTTAATTCCTGCTCACTGGCAGCTTTGTCTTTTACCGCTATTTCTAGCTTGGTGCAATACTGATTAACGTCATGCTCCAGCTGGGATTTCTGAATGGTTAGATCATCAATTGTCTTCTGTTGAGTCTCTACTTCTCCTTCCAACTTGTCCAGCTGTGCTTGTCTTTCAACCAGCAAAGCCTCCTGTTCCTGGACCCGTCGCTTAAGTTGACTATTCTCTACTTCCCCTGCAGCTTTTTGGAGCTCCACGCTCTCTGTCCTTTTTGTTTTCTCTGCTCTCTTAAAAGCCTTGCTGCTCTATAATGCAAAAAAATAAGTCACCCACTGTTTCACGTTTATTTAGAAATTGTAGAATAAATTGCATGAATATTTTACTTCTTACCAGAGCACTACAGCCATGTAAAACAAGCTCTCCAGGAATTTGCAATTTCAAGACTGCGGGACTTTTCAAGTTAGCCAGAAATATTTTGGAGGGTTAAAAGCCCAACAAAGATGTTAGGTTTATTCAAGTTTATTTTGACGGCACGTGTCACTGCTTTTATTTGTTAGAACTAATACTTACAAAATGCTACACAAACTCCTGGAGAGGCTCTATTTTCCCACAGAAAGCCCATGTGAGAAAGACTTTCCATCAAAGAATAAAAAATCTCTCTCCTCCCCGCAAGTAAGCGTCACCAGCAATAAGAAGTTACTGTACATGCAGACATGCACCGCATTCGCACATTTCCTTTGCTTCTTTTGCACCTTGAAGCAAATGTCTTCACCCGTGATGAGCTGACCATGTATGATAATAGAAACAACTCACAGAGGAAACAGAGTTATTATTTGAATATTCACTACTTCTTAGCGAGGCAGTGAAATATGTTGATGCAAAACAGAAGACCTGAGAATCATGCAAAGATAAGAAGGCAAAGCTAAACAGGGACTGTAGGTTGAAGCGTCCACTCAGCCCCAAAAGTCTAAAATATCCTGCAGAAGCTAGATGCAGAAAGGAAGAAGGGAAGTATTGAGAATATGGATCTCTTACCTCCTCGTCTTCAGTTCTCTTCAGTGTCTCACTGGCAAACTTCACATACTGTGTCATGAGAGTCACAAGAGCAGTGTAGCGGGTTCGGAGATCCATAAACTGCGCGACATTAAGAGGAACATGCATGTCATTGACATGTACTCTACATAAAGCACAGATTTTCTGTCCAACCAAAGTTAAATCATAGGTTTACCTCCTGCTGAATGGCATCAGAAGAGCTTTGCATCCTCCGTTTCTTGAGAGGGGATTTGTGCTGGGAGTCGACCATCGCCCTGAAGGTCATCAGCTGAAGTTCATAATCCTAAAAAGAGATTCATGTGTAAGATAGCAAAGTTGTTTCTTTCTCAACTACAGCAATCTTCACCTTAGATCTAACGAAACTGGAATGGGAATGCCACTAACTGCTAATCTCGTATATCAGAGAAAGATTGAAGATAAATAAGTTTACCTTAATGGCAGATGAGTACTGCTCCGAGTACTTCTGACACTCATCAATTCTGCTCTGCTTTTGTTCAATTTCAGCAACGAGGACCTGATAACACAGACATTTTAAATATATGTATCTCTGTATTTAAATGTCTTCATCATATTGTGAAGAAGTTAACTCTTGTCCTACCTTCTGTTTGTTTAACAGCTCAGCCAGTGCCTTGCTGTCTTCAGGTTTGTTTTCTTGGGCCCTTATCTGTGCTGTTTCCATTTCTCTACCCCATTCATCAAGACTACTGTAGGAGTCTCTGTAGTGTTTCAGAGATTTGCTGATGCCATCCAGGTCCCGAAGCCTGAAATTGAATGGTTAACGTCAATGAGCAATACTCAAGACTCATAACACTTGCACACAAATGTCATATATTATCTCTTATAGCGCAGATAAATCCTCACTAACCTGCTTTCAATCTGGGAGTGAATGTTCTGCCATCTCTCGCTCAGTTGATCAGCTTTCTCCTTGTGCCAGTCCAGGTCAAAGTCACGCTCGTTATGTGCCTTAAACATGCGGTCGCTGATGACCCGTGCTCTCTGCAGCTCATCCTCCATGTCATGGAACACCCCCTGCTTCTCGTCAATCTCTGTCCGCCATTGCTTTGATTAGAAGGAAAAATAGTTACTCTAAATGAACTGAAAAATGCTGCCAATGATGGTGAAATGTAAGACAGTGTATTACCTTAAGTGTTGAAATGACCGTCTCAATGGACTTGACGTCAGAGTTCATAGCGTCTTCCTCATAGAGTTTGGATTCGTAGTCCTTAACTAGCGCCTCTGCACTCTGGCTGTGCCTCACCACTAAGCTCACCGTTTTCAGCCTGCAACACAAAAAGGGAACATATCTTCAATTCAGGTACTTTTAATGCAAATACTTATGTAGTAAAACATATCTAAATGCAGCCATGATTACTTCGAGACAATGCAGGGAGTGTCTTACTTGTCCATATAAATGGAAGACATGGAGTTCACTTGGCTCATGCTCTGAATGAGGACGGTGAGTTCAGAGGAAAGTGTTGGCGCGGAAGGAGAACCTGCAGCCTGTCGGAGGAACATCTCACACTTCTCCTTCATGACGTCAAGGTCCTCCTTCAGTTTATTCAGCTCCGCTGTCTTCCTCTGCAGAGGTGCACGTAGGAAATCAGAATGAAAATAAGAACACCAGTAAAAAAAGAAAGAAATACAAAGAGGAAGGGGGCCATATCAATGTTGCTACGATGTTATAGACATTATAAGCTGACCATGGAAGGTATGATTAAATGAAATGTTCATGAAATTGAATTTATAATAGAATTAATTACAATGCAACTCTTTGATAAGGGAATTAATTCAACAACATTTTTTTTAAATTAAAATTAAAATAAATAAATAAATGCAACACAGGCAAGTTCTTGATTATGTGAAATGACGTATACCTCATGCTCTGTGATGCGCTGCAGACTCTGCTCCAGGTCGTCTCTCTCCAGCGGTGTGCGAAGTTGCCTGATCAGGTGTTCTTCATGGGCCTCCAGATGCATTCGGAAGTTGCGTATTTCGGAGATGTAATGATTGTATGCAGACTCCTCGTGTTCCTCTGTATACCAGAAAAATATAATAAGTACAAATAATCACACAAGAGCATAAAAATATGTTTGATTTTCAAACTGTGACATTTTACTTTTTGAAAAACTAAAAAAAGCCAATTAAACATTTATTTCCATTTGAAAATCACAACTATTTTACAGTGGGAATGTTAAACCTACATATAGTCTCACACACATTAACTGATAGCACACAAAAGCACCTCTAGGTGGCGTCATTATCACAGCACAAGGCTGAGTAGAACCTGTGCAAAGCAGCTAAATCAATGACACTTTTATTTGTCTCCTATGTAAAATACATAACAGAAGTATTCTGTATGTATTTAAATAACATAACTGTGCATTAACAACATCCCAGTGTTAGCTAAGCCAACATCCGTTTTAGAAACTTTTCTTTCAGTAAAAACAACATAATTCCAGAAGGCATCAACTTAAAGCTTAAAAGGCTTAAAGAACCATGGGTTTCTCTCGCGTGTTTAGTTCAATCTACACCAGCAACTCCTTGTTGGGAGGGACAAAAGGGGGAATCTGAGCCTTGCCTCTTTCTGCAGATCTGAGTAATTCCTGGTAGTACTCTTTGCAGGCCGCAACGTCTCTCTCTAGCTGGGCACAGTCGGCCACTGTGAATACCTCGGACTCCTCGCTGTCTTCTAGAAACTCCTCGAAGTGGGACTGCAGGTTGCTCAAGACCTGCTGATGCTCACCTTGTAACATGGTCTTTATCTGAAGAGAAATTAAAGTGGGAATAAGACAAACATGCACTTTTCGTTTTTCCTAGAATGAGTCTGATGATCATAAATGATCATCAGCTCGTGTTAAAAAAAAGTGGGATGGATAAGAGTCTAAAAAGGAAAACATCACAATTCAAACATACTGAGGCCACATTCCAGTTGCGGATGGCTCGTATGTCAGACATCAGATAATGCCAAGACACCACGCTCTTCATGTTGATGTGGGAGTGGTGCCAGAGTGCCAGGACATTCTGATATAACTGTTCAGTTCTGCAGGAAACAAACAAGAGGCAGAAAGAATGTATCCCACCAGAGTCAGGTCACCAGAGCTACTAAACTTTATTTTAAAGTACGGGAGACAAAATGAAGCCTTGCAGCGTAGCATCTCACCTAGTAGCCATGTCAACAGCCTCTTTGTTGGGCGGAGGCACAGTGAAACACACAGAGGGCACCATGGCCTCGTTGCCTGCTAGGTTGATGACTTTCCACTTGGCCCGGTGAGAGTTACTGGCCAGTACGCACTCATCCTCTTTGTAAATGGTAATCTGAAAGAGTCGTGGTAAAGCAGAGACATACTTTAAATCCGGGAAAAGAACTGAGGTGAATAATGGGGTCATTTGACGTAGGGAAGCTCTGTATACCTCTATCTGACGATAATCACAGATGGCTTTGACGGGGATGGAGGATCTCACGGGGCTTTCAGGGTTCCTGGGCCTGAGCTGCACAATATTCTTGGCCCTGCCCACTAACCCAGCCACAGTGCTGCGGTACTGAAGCAGCTGCTCTTTCTCATCCTAGGGACACACCATACCACAAAAAGGTTGTTTATTGTATTTTTGATTTGCAACTAACTCAACACAAACACACACACACTCCACATGTCTTTCTATCAGTTTACCATGGACTCCTGAATGAGATCGTCCAGTCTGTGTAGGCTGCTTGATCGATCGCAGCTATATCTTCTTTGAATGGCATCTTGCAGGTTTTTAAGGTAATCCATGGACTCTTTGGCATCCCTGAAAAACTGCAAGGGGGGAAAAGAGCGAGAAATTAGATGTGACAAACCAACGCAGTTTGCAAAAACTGACTTCAAAACAGGCAGCAACTCACCTCAAAATAGACAGCATTCTCTTTGAGATGCTGTTCTACGCATGAGCAGAGCTGTAAAATCCAGCTCCACTGCGTCTGCATGGCAGCCCTGTACGCCTGGAGGACAAACACATGATATCCAGGTATAATAGATGGGAAATTACAAGATTTAAAGACTTAAACATCTTTTAATCATGGTGGGAGCAGTATGCAGGGTGGAGACTACTGTCATACTGACCGCAAAGCTGAGTACACAAAACAACAGGGCTTACTTCAATAGTGAGCCTGGCTGGGTGGTTCTTCAGCATTAGGCGCTCTGCCTTGTCCTGCACAGACTTGATGACTTCCTCCTTTTCATCCAGCTCCCTCATCAGATCCTGTATGAAAACATGAGGCTGAGTATCTCTGGCATCCAGCAGTGGCAAAGACCCAGTCACTCCATCCTCTCACACAATCCCATATCCTGTCTCACATTAAATGGATGCAGCTGTAACGTAGCCACACCTATACACCCAAAAGAACTGCCTGAACAAGCCCTTGTTATTCTGTCTGCACGGAAGATTTCCCAGATTGAGTTACAGTTAATTAAAAAGTCTGTTTAAACAACACAAAAACGTACCGCATGGTAGTCTCTTTTCTTGGAGATGTTGCCGTTGCGATCACTCCAGTCAAAGGCAACTTCCTCCTCCTCCTTCTCATTCAGCCAGATGAGCTCCTGAGTTGCCTGTGACACAAAGTCATGCAGGCTTTCCAGGTGGCTCTGTCGCTCTCTTGAACATCTCTGAAAGGAGCAGACGTTCCTTTAGTCAGGCTACAATAAGCAGCACATCAAAAGCATTTATTGCTCCACACATTTTTGAATATTGCTGTTGAGCTCAACAGATCACTTACCAACAGCCTTTCATACTGCTTTTCTAGTTTGTTCAGTTTGTCTGAATAAGTTATTTTCATGGGGATGGTCATCTGAATCTGAGAAAAGAAAAGTATGTTTTTACTTCCTCTGCAGTGACTAAGAGTTAAGGCAGCAACTGCAGCACCAATTCAGACTCACATTATAGTGTAGGATTACTGATGGTTGCACTAAGATAACAAACAAGACAGAAGTAAACTACAAAACACTTACCTCACTTAGCTTGGCATCTTTAAGGCTCATTTGAAATTCTTCAATGGCTCTATGTACACTTTTGTGGTTATCTAAATGCATTCCCACGCTTGGCAAATCAGATCCCCACTCTGAACGATCCAGTTGCAACTTTAATACAGAAACAAAAAAATTAATATTCAGTTTCGTATTTTAAGTGCGTACAATTAAAGCTACAGTACATTATAAACACACCGATAGCGACAACTCACCTGCATCTCCTCCACCCAGCTCAGAAGGTCCTGAATAAATTTCATGTTGACCTCCTCTTCTGTCATGTTGGGGTCTGCCAGTGAGGATTTCAGTAAGGGCATGCGGATCTGCATGCTTTTCAGATGCCTCAGGCTGCCTGGGTCCATGCCGCCACCACTCCCCATGTAGCTCTGGACTGAAGCAGGCTGCAGACCGGGGGTCAAGGACGGGGTAAAGGACGGGGTCAGGCACGGCGTAAGGCTAGAGGTGAATGTGGACCCAGGGGTACCTAACCCCCCCGGGGTGAGTGCAGGAGTCAGGGCTGGTGTCAGGCTTGCGTTGATGTTCTGAGAGAAGCCAGAGTTCAGGCTTTGTGTGATGCCTGAGATCATCATTTTGGTTTGTTCTGTCGTCAGGGTGCGACCTTTGCTGTACACAGAAGAACACTCTGCTCTCAGGGCTAGAAGTTCATCCCGGAGTTTAGACACCCTGTATTAAAAAAAAGAACAACAATATGAGATGTCTTAATGTATGAGGAAATAAATACATCGTGTTATTTTTTGCAAGAGGATACACTTTGTACCTTTGGACAAGTTGATCTGCAAAGGGGAATTTCCCATCCAGAAGAATTTGGATGTCCACCACTTGTTGTCTGAGGATATTTTCACACTCCAAAAGGTAGCCAGCAATCTCAGCTTCATTCAGGAACTGAATACCAGACTCGAGACGTTTTGCATCCTTCGCAGAGGAAAAAAAGAGACTCAAAACACAAGACAAACAAAGCGCACACAGTAATATTTTATCACAATTTACATTGAGTCAAAAGGAGATTAAACTAAACTTACAGAATGCAGGGCAGTTCTTGCAAATGCCAGCTTGTCCTCGCCATTGACACAGTCCCGCTGGACCCTGTTGGCAATCTGCTGCAACATCTCAAGCCTACAAAAACAAAAAGATTAAATTATGAGTTTACAGTTGTTATTATCATTTTAATAAAAAAAAGATATCATCACCATGCACACTGTAACCTCACCTGGATCCATAAGCAATGCTGTTATTGAGAAAGACTGAGCTGTTAATGTGTAAAGGTTCGGTGAGGTAGGCGTCATTAGAGCCGTAACTGTTGAAGCTACTGTTGCTCAAAGACGAGATCCCACTCAAATAGTCCATCTTACTTTACGTGGTAAACCCCTGCTGCTACTCCCAGCCACTCAAACAGTCACCGTGACATTTCCTCATCCTAATCATCCCGCTTCAAGGATCCCAGCCTCGGCCTAGCCTTGACAGCGTGACTGTGAGCATTCGTGGACCTAACTGATGGGGCGGCTTTCAACCTGCTGATATTTATAGTGCCACAGCCAGGTGCGGAGCGTGTAAAGTCACTCCCACCCTGAAATATTGTGCTGCCCTCAGGAGATTAGAATTAAATAGCAGGTTGAGACAGTGAGCCGTTATACAAACTGAGAGTCCATGAAGTACTGCCAAACTGCGGTTATTGCTGTTTCTGACAGTTTTCACCACACCCAACATTACTGCTGTGAATATGTTGTGTTCATAGAGCATGAAGGCAGGAATGGATATGAAAACTTGTCAAAACTATTGTCAACAGAGTCTTTGGACTTGGCCTTGAGTTTCCATGGAAATAAGATCTACGCTGCAAAAAAACATTGATGGAAACCAGATCAAAACCTCAAAAACTTAACTGAGCTTGCTATATATGAAAGCAGACACTCTTTGTGATCATAGTATTAGCAAAGCTCTGGCAATTTGAAGTAACTAGATACTCGATCAGTCATGATTATGTTCCTGGACCGAAAGCACCTATTTTTTCCACTATCGTATTTCACAGGAGTCATTTGTTTACTGCCTACTTTGCGTATCACTCGATCATTTGAGCAAAACAAAACTCAAGCTTGGCTGCAGTAAATCGGAGTAAGAAATATTGCGGGCAACAGCTCATAAATATCTTGATAGAAATCATATGGAAGTGTGAAACGGTTCAGAGAGGGGATTTCTATTTTAATAAGGACGATCAATCTTTGACATAAACACTGACCCTCAGCGCAGCAGAGACATTAGTGGGCTTGCAATATGATGCTGCAGCCTCTACCAACCCCAGATAATGTTATGCTGACCCATGTAGCTTATTTGTCCTTTATCTAAATGCTTTTCACTTAGAAAATGACCACAACATCTCTTGCTTTACATTTTTGTATGTTGCCTCAAACAGTCACACGTCTTCTCTTTTCCAGCTACGTGTCTCTGTGTGTTAGATAAATGGGGATTTTTGGCTGACAAGTAAAGATTAGACCTTTTAAATCGCATTATCTTGATCCAGGAAACACAAAGTATTAATACGCCCAGTCCCTACCTTTCCACCTCAGGCCTCAGGCTCTTCTCTCTTTCCAGCATGGCAACAATTAATTTACCCCATTCCTTCTCCACATCGTTAGGGTGATGACCCTGGGGTAACTGAATACGTCCGAACTCGATCCACATCTGTCAGGTATGCCACAAACACAGACTTGTTACCGCTACAGTGCGTAACACCACAGGCTCTGCGATGCGTTATCAAAAGCAACATGCTCTTCTATTTTGAATTTGTATACCTCGAGCATTTTATAGAGATTCTTGATTTTTGTCTTCTCGTTCTCTTTCAGCGGGATTTCATGTTCTTTAAACTGGAGATACTGTGTATAAAGTGCCTGGAAAAGAAAGCAGAGATTAGAATAAACGTGTTTATACACTTCATGTACTATAAAGCATCAGAACGGATATTATCCAGGAGAAAGGGTTGTCCGTACTCTCCCCCATGTCTTTAAAACAACTGCATTAAAGTTATTTTACTGTTAGAAGCTATCGACGTCTTGCAGCAAATGGACGCTGCTGCTCTCTCATATCCATCAATATCGCTTTTAAGTCTCAGTTACAGCAGATAGACGCTACATGTGGGTTATTTGAGGCAGACGATTATCCTTCACCTTACCGACACCACATGCAGATTCTAAGCACTCTGTAAAACGAGACAGCCGAAGCTCAACTTATAAAGCTAATAATGATTCAGATCTTCAATACCTTGAGTTCCACAGGGTTGTTGGGGAATGATCTATCTGACATTATGGTCACATTGTGTTTGATCCACTGGCTGAGGTATTTGATCATGTTCTGGTACTCCACCCATCTGATATCAACATCCTGTTCAGAGAAAAAGGATCATCAGCGATGAAGCACTTTTCAGCACATTCACTCGGATCGGGGTGGAGTCACTGGTGGACCGATGCCATCAACTTACATTAGGACTGATTCCATCCACACCATCAGGTACTTTGGGGAAAGCATCGTACAGTGTTGAGACGTATGTGATGACAGATTTTTCATCGGGTGACTGAACGTCTACGTCTGATGAAGGAAGTAAAAAAAGAAAAAGGTCACAAATTCAACACATGACAGTGAGTTCAGAGGAATTATCCCTCAGGCCAAAATCCAAACTTCGCTCCACATGATTGATTGCACAAAATTGCTAAAATGTTTCAGAGTGTTTTCTGGGTTCAACCAAATATGACAGTGTGTATGGATCTCACCCTCGGGGTCCAGCAGTCTGGCCACCCCCAGCTGCTCGGCTACACAAAACGCATTCTCTAAATTTGATCGGTTGGCCTGCGTCGAAACATGGCTCATGTCAATCAGGTCTGGCCTGAAATAGATTAAAATAGAGACCAGTAAGGCAAGAAAAGCAAGGCATACCAACTAAAAGAGAGAAGACAGAAGAAGTGGACAGAAGACCACTAAACCAACTATATGCATTATATAGCTTTAATGTTCTGCAATTCCTTCAGTGTTACAGTACCTGTATTTATGAATGATGGCGTTAAAGAGCCTTCCATCCCTCCAGGAGGTTGTGAAGTTGTCACAACGTACGCCTACGTAGCCGTCCGTTATCTGCCTGGACCAGAACAGTAGCCTCTCCTTGGCTGTCATGTTCTGGGACTCCCCTGTCACATGGATGTCCGAGATCTGTCAAGATGCGCAGACGTTAAATGTGCAGTCGCAGGGGCTTGATGCAGAGACACGGAACATTTAACCTACAGACCTTTGAGATTAAGACTTCACCATTACTGAGTGGTAACAAACACCTTGAAATATACTGCAATCAAAGGTGACAGCAACACTACTGCCTTAACAATACTACTGCATTAAATCAACACCTTCATGTAACAACAAAAGACTGAATATTTCAAGCTTCACAAAGTACAGAAAAAAAAGAAAAATGATGAGAGCTATTCCATATTTGACTAAAGTGTGAATTAAGTGTTAATGAGGTAATAGTTTCCTTTACTGGTTCATTAACAATTCTCTTCACACCTTAAAAAAATGGGAAATGTGAGAGTTGTGTAATAAATTATCCAATAGTTTAACAACGTGTTCTACTGAAGAGTACAATGACCTCAAACAAACAGTGCCACCTCACAGGTTCCACAGTGCTGCTGACACCCTGGTTTGTGGCACATTTACAACATCAGAACAAGAGTTTCTCTCTGCAGTTCACACCACATTCAGTAATGTTGATTCAAGTCTTTGTAGATGTTGGTTTCCTGTAACAACCAACCCAAACACCAGAAATACTGTAATTCAGTTTGCAAAGGGGGGGACGTCTTTCTATTTTTCATATCACAGGAAATTTTACGTCAAAACATGGTTTGATCAAAAACCAAGAAGCAGAATAACACAGAACATTAAACAAAATACACTTCAATTAATCAATCAATCAATCAATCAATCAATCAATCATCCCGAAGGGGGGGGATCTGCAGCCAGGTGACATCAGTCATACAAACAACAGTGAGAGAGAGAGATAGTAACAACACACTACAGCTTGGACAAGACGACCTGAGACAAATAGCATCATCCTGAAGAAAAAAATCCCCCCCACAGACCAGCCTATCCAGACCGTATACCTTCAAAAGCCTGAAACATTTCTATAGTCCACTTAAGACAGGGTATGACAAGAGTTTAACAGGCCTCCGAAACAAAGGTTGATTTACTCATTTTAGTCTGTCCAGCTGGAACATTAAAGTAACGACTGTGGCAGTAACTCAAACGTCCTAAGTATAAATATCAAAGAGAGAGTTTTACTGACTGTTGAGTCTCTTTCTACTGGGCAGGCTGAGGTTTCCAGACCACAATGTGATGCAAAACTGATTCAATAGGACTGCAAGAACCATCATTAATCCACAAGTATCACAAAAATTCATTTTTTCTGAGACAATACAGTTGCTATGTCTATTGATATGTCAACGTACTGCTCCTGTCTACATACAGAGAGCAGCATAAACATTTGAGCACAGGTTTCAGGTCAACTATGCAGCCAAAGCACCTGGTGTAAATACACTCTACAGCGTATGATTTTTGTCGCAGAATAACTGACAGGAAGAGACCACAGCGATGACATAATGCTCTAAAATCAACCATGCTGATGATTACATAAAATGATGTAATAAGAAAACTAGTTTATCAAAATAAACCAGCATTGCTCTAAAGAAGTGCTCAATTTGAGCATATATTCTCACTGTAGAGCAGGGGTCCCCAAACTTTTTCCTGTGAGGGCCACATCACTGAACATATCGTTTGACCTAGGGCCCGATTATGGGGGGGTGCTACGTGCGTGCTACGTGCGTGCTACGTGCTACGTGCGTGCTACTCGCAGGTTAGCGACTGTTGCATCGTGCGCGCGGATCGGGGCGGAACACCGCTGTGCGCGATACAGAGAGCAGGGGAATTGAAAACGCGCGACCATGTAATGACAGACATGACATGCCGGCGTGTAAATAAATTAAGCACAAGTACTCGTCCTTCAGGCTCCCGTCTCTCGGCTCTTCTACTTCTTCTACTCTTCTACTTCTACAGGGTGCGCGCATGACAGCTCTCATCTCGTTCGCCCCCTGGTGGTTGGCTGATTCAGGAAGCGTTTGATTTGATATGTAGCAGAGCACGTATTTTAAACGTTAATATCGCAGACGATCATGCTCATTTAATCGTGGCAGCCAAAATCGTGATCGCCATTAAAATTCGATTAATTGTGCAGACTGAAAAAAAATCATAATGCGTCTCTGGTATTGTTCAGGGGGCCGGACCAAATGAGGAGGCGGGCCGTATCCGGCCCGCGGGCCATAGTTTGGGGACTGCTGTAGAGCATAACTTCAATGATTTAAACACCAGCCATTCAATGTTCCCAATCAAGCCACTTACTAATCCATCATAAATAACGCCTATAATGGCCATAAATAACACATTCTAAATTTACCTCGTGTTGGGTGGAGATACATTTGGCAGGAGCTGGAAGATGTTCTACGTAACCAGAGCAGGTGTAGGCCCTCCGCCTCCTCCTCCTGTGTGCTTGAGAGCCCCATATAATCTTGGCAAACGTTTCCTCACTCCCTGGTCTGTCATTGCCCCTCAGAGTCCTCAGCATGTGCTCCACTGCTCCGAAGCTAACAGCCCTCCTTAACTGTCGCTGCAGCAGCTTCTTCACAAGCAGGCCATCCTTAGCTGAGGCGCCTCTGGAAGTTGTGTTGACACAGCGAAGCTTTCCTCCTACAGTGGACCTGCTCCTGCTGTCTTCTGTCTGCTCTGTGGAGAACCTGCCCAACCTGTGAGCTAACCTCTTGCTTGATTGATTACAGGGATCGCTGAGGATTAAAACCGGTACCTCGCCAACGTAGACGCCTGTGCTGAGGCTGTCCTGCCTGGATAGATGTTCCTTCACCTCTGATGGTTTACCCAGCTCTGCTTGGGACTCCTCTGCGTTCCCATCTGGGCCACCTTGAGGCTCTGCATTGCTACAGATGGAATCGGTTGCAATAGCTTCACTTCCAGGACTCCTGAGGGATCCATCAGCAGGCCGAAAGGCTCCTGATTTTCTCTTCTTTCTCTGAAAATAGCGTCGCCCTTTAAGCTCTTTAGATTCAAGGCTCAGTGGAGCTTTCTTGGGGTCAACATAGCATTCCTCTTTAGGTCCTCGAACACAGCCACAGATGTTTCCCATGGCTGACAGTCATACAGTCTCTCACCCATCGGCAGCGCTGAGCTCCCAACACAGTGAGCTTGTTTTCAGGCAAAGTATCCGGTGAGCTCCACTTGATCTGAAGAGCCACTATCCCATTGACAGAAAGTCATTTTCACGCTGTGCGACTAGCACACAATAAGCAGTGACAGACAAGCCGGCAGCCAGACATAAAGCTCGCTCCACTCGAGCAGAGTTGACTTTTTCCTTTCGTTGACTCACAGCTGAGAACTGGTCAGCCTCTCTCTCTCTCTCTCTCTCTCTCTCTCTCTCTCTCTCTCTCTCTCTCTCTCTCTCTCTCTCTCTCTCTCTCTCTCTCTCTCTCTCTCTCTCTCTCTCTCTCTCTCTCTCTCTCTCACTGCATCGCTCTCTTGCCTGCGTGCTCTCTCTTGAGTCTCTCCTCTGACACTGGAATCCTTTTTGACCTTTGAAACATTTCTCTGGCATTGCTAATCCAGCCCAAACACCATAAATGCACACACACACACACACACACACACACACACACACACACACACACACACACACACTCACACACACCCAGACACAGCCCATGTGCTTATATTTCAGCTGTGCAAGAATGGGAAAAGACTTGTGGACAGACCTGTTTTGTGCCGGCTAGTCTGCTTAGTCTACACAATAAACATGTGCACGTCACAGCTGCCGCTTCTGTTTCCTAATATTTGTGTCTGTAATGAGGGGGTGGTTTAAACTGCAAGTGGGTGCCAGCTGATGGCCATCTATTATGCTGTGAGAAATTGTGGCTCAGCAAGTTTGGCTGCGTGAACCAGACAGAGTCCCAGCCGGTGAGAAAGGCTTTGAAAAACAGAACAGCGTAGGTCAACGAGAGCAACAGAAGCAGAGGCAAATCCGAGCTGGACAGCAAAGTGCTTTCACTTTGTCTATTAATCAAGCTACGTACAATAGCGGAGCCAGAGGTGGGGCTTAAGTCCAATGGTTTAAACAAACACTATTATCTGAACAGATCACCACCACTGCAGTTCACAAGGGGGCAAAATGCTCTGACCAGGAAGTGATTCACCACATAAAACCATTACATCAACATAACACAGCCTGACAGCGCAGGGCGCCAGGCCACTGTGGAGGAATCTATCAATATACTTTTTTAACAAGACAAAAAGATAATTACATAAGTAGTGTGTACAAAGGTAAATATAATGGCACCACACGGCTCAGCTAAAAATAACACTGTGCCACTGTCAGCTTACAGTATTTGAACGCCAACAAAGTTTCCCTGAAGGTCAAAGTCACCTGACAGCCGGCACAGTTCAAACTACAGAGTACTGATTACTCACACGGCTACTTATTGCCAAACTGTTAAATACTGCTAGTACTGCAGGATTCCATTATGTGTGTACATGTTTTCTTTCAGTAAAATAAATTATTTTGTACCATTGTTACTTGGCACGGTTTTTATTGACAGTGAATGAATGAAATAATTGAATCATGACTATGTGTGTGTGTGTAAAGAGCAAGAGACATCACAGAGACAGTGACAATCAATCAAGTGTCAATCAGGGCAAAATAAACAAAGAAGAACAGGCTGAAATAAACATCTCACTCAACACCATGTTCCAGGTGAAAATACAGCAGATTGCGAAGAACAGCGGCAGCGTTGTGTGATGAAATCAACCTCTTATCTGTACAGACATGATCACACAAAGGATAGAGTCTGAAACACCGAATCAAAACTTCAACAGCGAAACAGTGAACCAACTATGAGATAAAGAATTAAGCTCAAACATAACCGTACAGTTCTGTGGAAGTTAGTATAAATAATAATAATAAAAATAACCTGCGGCAATAAGAAAAGCCCATGAAGGCTTTGCCTACAAATCAACTATGACATAGTGAAAAAAAAAAGTTTGTGCACGTCGATCTGCTGTCAGCTGTGCTTATATCCTAAAGCCCAAGATACTGTGACTTGCTCTCGTTCTAAATCATGAAGAAACAGGCCCATTGCTGCTCAAGGGCTTGCGTGAGACATACAGCAGCAGGTGTTGGCAGCATCACCGACGCTACCTGTCAGCGAGTCCAGGCAAAATTTCTATTAATCACTTTATCCCTAATAATTTCATTGAGGCCGTCAGTCAGACAGATGCATTCTTGTTCTAATAGAACGTGCTAACTCAGTACCTTCTCAATTGAAGCTGCAAGTGTGAAAGACTATTGCAATGTCGCTGTCCCCTACCAACCACTGAGTCATGTGGCGTGTGGTGCCAAAGATAATAATAATCCAATGCAGCAGCCAGAGAGAAGGAAGGAAGGGAAGACTGAGTAAGAAGTAGTTAAAGTATGAAGTTTCTGCATGCTATTGGATTTTTGACACTTTGATGGACACCTGGATACTCCTGGTATGCGCGCTGACACACAGACACACACACTAACTCACGCAACATGATTTGTGTCACTCCAGCAATAAAATGAAAAATATTCCCGAAGAAACAGTTTTTGAGAACATTCAGGGAGAAATATCAACCCAGATTAGAGCACAAGAGACATTTGAAAACCATCACAACTCTCCGAACTGCAACGCTTTTTTGGAAATACGATACTCTATCGCATAGAGTAAAATACTTTGCACTGACAAAACAAAGCAACTTTCAAGCCATTGCTGTCTGCATTTCAACACAGAATCATTAGCGCAAGAGCATTTTCCTAAACACTAACATCATATATCATTACTATCATCTTCAACGAGTAAGACTGCAATTACAACATTCAGCATGATATATGCTGCACAGCTTCGACACCTTGTGGTCAAAAGAAGAAACATCCACGTTTAGAAATGTGTCTGTGTGTGTGTGTGTGTGTGTGTGTGTGTAGGTGTGTGTGTGTGTGTGTGTGTGTGTGTGTGTGTGTGTGTGTGTGTGTGTGTGTGTGTGTGTGTGTGTGTGTGTGTGTGTGTCCTCTGCATTCAAATATGAAGATCAACATCAAGATGTAAAGATACACACAAGGATAAAATGAACAGCCCTTAAAAGTGTGAACTCATTACTTATATTTAATATAATGAAATGAAAAATAGGTACTAATCCAGTATCTAGGTCATAAATAATGTTAATTCCTTGGCTATTAAAATCATAACAATTACCAAACCATGAGATGACAACGCTGACCTGAAAGTGCAGAATTATGGTCCAGATCAATCCCAGGGTCAGTTTTGGGTTGCCGTCTGTGATGTCATCATTCCTGATATTTACAAGTTTGACCTGATGGCAGGAAACACATGATTAGCATATTTACAATACCTCCAAATGCTCAAATCCTGCTCTTAAGTTTCTACATTATGGCATTCACCTTTACATGGATTAGTGCATTAAACAAGTACTAAATATTAGTAACTGTGTTTTGTCTATTTTGACTCGCATGCCTGTCATTTAACAAGCACCACAAGGGGGCACAATAGTCATGTGGGTCTGAGATGACAGACGAAAAACAAATGTTTGCTACTAATTAAATGTTATAAAGCAGCTCGGGCTGTTTTATCGTCCACATATCAGAGGGAAAAATTCATGAACAAAAGAATGTGAATCATACAAACACATGCTTGTTTTAACGGAGCAGGTAATCTATTCCTCTAAAGCCAGTCTGATCATCTGTTATAACTGCAATCAATAAGCTGCAGGGGGAGATTTGAGGAGGTTTAAAGAGATCATTTTCAGTTTAAATACTACAGATGATGCACGGGGGTATCTGGTGTGTACTGCAGCTAAAACAATAGATCAACTCATTTGTGACCATCTATGATTCCTTTGTCTCAAGCCTTACGTCACATCTGGCTCTGGCTCAGCAAGGCTGTGTTCTTCATCACATCCTGAGTGGTGGGGGGAGGGGAGGGCAATCAAAGCTCTCTGAATCCCAACCGATGGGATTTGTAGTCAGCGCTCCTTAAATGCTGCCATTATTATTTGGTGGGAGCTGAATTGTAATTGTCATCAAGAGAGATGGTAAATGCCACGAGCCCAACAGTGTGTGATGTTGGAGAATAGGCAGTGTCTAGGGCTGTCCCACACTGTGTGGCACTGCGTGTCTGAGCCCAGATATTCAGAAACAGTGTGCCATTTGCACTCCCACTTCAATTACACATGTGCCTTTGCTTGCATTTGTCAACCTTAGTGGTTACAAGAGAACACATCTCTCTTAATATGATGCAACTGCACACATGAACTGCTACATGTACAAGTGCTATCCAGCTGTAACATTTTATTTCATTCGCTTCCTGCATCAAAATTCCTACTTCATTATGTGGATTTTCAGTTTCAGATACTGTTATAAATCCATTGCTATTACATCCGTATCTTAAGGTTTAAAGGTGTGTTCATGACAATGTGTGACAGAACAAGAGTTTCAGAGTGTGCTCGGATTGATCCGTACCTGCCGCCTCTTTAAATAATCCAGTGCTATTTGTACATTCTGGAGTCTGTGGAAGCGCATCCTTCCTCTCTCCCGAGGCTGTGGACATAAAGAGGGAAGAGCGGTCATGTCTGGTAATCAGATTTTTCTCAAGATCAGAGGACACATTTAAAAAAATGATTAGTAGCATGGTGGACACAGGACATGCATCCAGGTTCTTACCCGCTATTCTGGTGAGATAAAGACTTCAAAGAACACACAAGAAAAACTCTCAACAAAAGTAGCCATTTCTCAAAAATCGGTGCATATACAGAACATTTTCCACCGTTTGCATCTCTAGAAATTTGCCCTGAACATGTAACAACAAAACCAAGTAACAGGTAAAGGGTATTCGTTGTGCAGTAAACACCAGATATAAAACTTTAAAATGATGGCAGAATGATTCCTCGTTCGAGAAATTATCCAATCGCTTGTGGCAAATGCACGCGTGGACAGTCAGGGGCCACAGCATGAGGTAATGAAATGGAAAATGCATTGTAGCCAGGATGCAGCAGCAGCAAAAGATGTGTGCTGCATTCAGCCGTATTTGTAAGTTGATAAAAGGAAGAATCCTGCTCATCTCAATAGCAAGGCAACAGTAACCCATCTCCTAGAGCTTCCATTCAATGGCTCTCACACACTTGTGAGGAGCTCTTCAGGCTTCAAAATACATAAAAAGCATACTCGAAAGCGGCAGATGAAAAATGTCCTGATGCTCACGAAGGTTCGGAGCGCTTTGATTGCAAGGCTCGTTGATGGGCAAAGCTGGTGAGATGGATATAAAGACCCAAGCTTTATTGGCAATTTACTTTCAATATGTTGCATCTTTTTAATGCCTTTGCAAGGTCAGCGGGCCAAATGTGTTGTTGATGCATGTTCAAAAAGACATTTGAGCATGAAGATGCCTGGGTCTTTAAATCATGTGCACAATTTTCTCTGCATCCTCAGTATCATCTGGTCAATGTAGGATTCTGACATTGTTTGCTGATCAAAAGAAGTGGCATTATGAAACAATGTTGCATAGAAATCACACATTTAGCTAAATTGGGAAAAGGAAAACATTACTCTATAAGCATATATAGAAGAACTACAATATCTGCTAAAGCCATCAGTCTACAGAAAGACAAATCATACGGTGGGATCGATTCTACACTCCTGTTAACGGGCCACGGCACAACTCTGAATTAGTTTGTTAAAAGAGGGTGGAGGGGCAAGCCACACGTACCCCCTGATCATCATCCACCGTGTCTCCATGCTGCTCAACTGCGCATGCTTCTGTCCCACTCACCAACCGCAATGTCTTCAGAAAATCACGCTCCCTTGGCTTATCACCGAAAAGGCAACACATGGAGGAGAAAGGAAGACATGGACACACACGGCGGCCAAATCAAAAGGAAGTTAGACAATGGACAGAAACCAGTCAAAGAGTGGACAACAGAGGAGGAGGAACGCAGGAGGGAAACAGGATGTAAACAGAAAATAGATAGCTTGTAGAGGATGAAAGTTAGTCACACTGGAGGAGGAGTAACTGCTGGGGCTCCTTGCACAGGAATACATGCAGTTTAAATACAGAAAGGGACAACACAGCATGATAACATTATGGAGCTCAGGACTGCACAAAGACTGTATTAGCATACTTCAATATAAGATGAAAGAATGACATGTTAACAGAGAAATTAAATAATACTGCAGAAAGCCAGCTGGATAACGTACAGTAACTACGTGGCTACGCCAGAGTGCTACAGCTACATACACCGTAGAGCTATGTGCTCTGTGTGTGAGGGATTAGATGCATTAAACATACTGAACTAGACAGAATGTAACACCTTATGATTTCTCATGAAAAAAGCTTCTATAACAAGGCCACAAACCAAAGACAGCTTCCTATTTTTGGTTAAATAATGTGATTCAGACCGTTACCTACAATACTGTGAAAGGTTTTGGTTTCTAACTGCTACTGAAAAAAAATCCACACCTAGACATCAACTTCTGGTTCATTTCCTAGTTATTCCAGGTTTTAACAACTCCAGCTATGTTTTAAATCCCCATAACAGCACAGTTCCCTGCACTCATGTAATATTACTTCATCACAACGCGATTTATAGAAACAATGTCACATATTCATGTTGGCTAACATGTTGGCTAACTGTCTCAATAAGACGTGACGCAAATTTCATACACAGATGTGCAGCAATGTTTGTCTCCTGAAAGTCAAGAGTCAAACAGTTCATGACAGTCATGACCAGCAGTGGACCTTTTTATTTTACATACAGCAGTTTGAATAACTGCTCATGTAACTTTGGTATTTAAACACATTTCTGAAACGGAAAACAAAAGCACAGGAAGGTCTGAAGGAATTTGATTATTCTTTCTTGTACAAACTGATATACTGGTGCCGTTTCTACATACATATTGTGTCAATGTAGCCTGTATTGGATTTGACATGTTAGCGGTTTATGATACTTATTCTAATATGGATGACAGGTAACTATTTAGGGCTGTGCTCTTGGGTTTTACTACCGCTTTTGATGTAATTGTCCGTAGTATTCATATTGTCAAGCTTAAATTGTATGGTTAGCTCTTGCTTGGGGAACGGGGGTCCAAATGAAGAATACGAAATAAAGGTAGCCTTTGGCAGTTAGTGCATTAAAAAGGCTTGTTAGCTTAGTTAATGATTATTTATCGGCTGCCAAGAACTCGCCAGAAATCCCAGTGGGCTGAAGAGAGCTGGTTTTCCTTCCTAAATTCGTTTCCTTGCTTACATTTTGTTGACTGAGAGACAACAACCTTTTTAGCTAATCACCGTATTTAATATCCCACTCAAGTTAATTGCTACTTGAGCAACATACTGAGTGGCACAAAGCGAAAAAAGCAAGGCATACTGTACCTCCCTTTTACTAACATCTAGTAGCACAACACAACAAATCACAAACTCCTCAGTCTTTTTTCATAGATATCCCAGAAGGGAGAAGGAAAAATAAATAAATAACTTGCATACAAGTCCCCCAAAGATGCGACTTCATAGAGTGGGTTTTGGTGGATGAGTCAAAGCACATCTGATTACAGACCATCAAATCCCAAGAATCCCTCCTGCCATCAGTTATATAAGTGAGATGGACACAGGGGAAGGACATCAGTCATGCAAAGGCATGATGAGTTGCTCTACGGGAAGAGGAATAGATTTCTCACTTTCCTTACTGGCATCTAATGATAATCGAAAGGTTTTGTGATTTCATAAGACTGATATAATAGGATCATATATCATGTACATGTCCGCATGTACCGAAACATGTTTGTTTTGAGTTATTTTTCTCTTGAAGAAGCACTGACCATGAACATTAAAACAACAGAAAAACGTTAACTCACCAATGTGTCTCCAGACAAAACCTCCAGCAGTGAGATCAGGTTATGTCCATCTCGTAGGTCTTCATACAGGTCATTTATATGCTTTCGTACCTAAGGACATGAGGGAGAAAAATGTGAGCAAGTATTGTTAAAAACAAAACTGTTCATTGAGGATGATCATTATAACAAATGGCTGGACTATTACTGTACATGTAGTCAAATCGGTGCTCAAATCTCTGAGTTGTTCGCAGTTATTAAACCATAATGATCTCAATTACTAAAGAAGAGATCTTTGAGGATTATATCATGCATGTCTCTAAAGTCCATACACCTGGTGTAACTATAACTCTGCCTTTGATGTTTCTTTCTTATGCAACTCAATCAACTTGGTTTTCAGATTCAGTTTAAACCCAGGTTTAGAAATATCTGTGATACACAATTTACAACAAACTTGTATTCATTTGTTCCCCTCACCTTTCCATCTAAACTGAAATGAATGTAGCATAAAACACACAGGATGTCATTGTGATACCTTATCTAAAAACTTAAGCGAGCCACTTAACAACTCCGGGCCGAGGCTTTCTCTTTCCAGCAGGCCCATCTCTCCTTCCTGTCCTAAATACCGCGCCTCTCAAATCACCCCGCTGCCCGCTGACCTGCTTTCACACAGGGCTTTCAGCACTGTAATCCCAGATAGCAGCCACAGCTGTGGAGCCAAAATAGACTTGCACCCTTATGTTATTGGGTCAACAGCGCAGCTCCCCCAACTATTACTCAGCACCTATATGATTTCTCACTGATGAAACAGACTTTACAATAAGAGGTCTGAAATCCGGCTGTCAGACATGAAATAAAATGCAAATATTTAAATATAACCACAAACTCAAGTTCAACAGGCTAAAGCAACTACAGAACAGAATGTATGGTTTGTATGCACTTGTTTCTGATTCCCTGTGCACCGTCATTGCGTGTGTTATGCTGTACTATAGACATAAAATACAATTTCATTCTTTCTTTTGATTGTGACAAAACATAATGCGTCTCTCGTGAAACAGTGTGAGCTGTAGCAGGTACTTTCTTAAAGCAGAACTGGAGCCAGCAGCTTCTTCGGGCCTCATCCACCCTTCTAATGCTTTTCATATTGGAAATAATAAATGTATTCCTGTTTGAAAACATCACACACTGATCCACAGGAAGCCCCATCCTCATCATGGTAGGACTGACCCTTAAAGTGACCCCTCAGGACAGGTTTATGGCCCTCATCATACTTTGCAGATGATGATCAAAGAACACAAAAATCCCTTCAGGAGCAAAACCATGAATACAACTTGGGTTGGGGGAAAATGAGTGGCCCACCATGTCGTGTAATACTAGTCTGTTAACACCCTCTGGCGCTTCATTCCTGATGAAAAAAAGAGTGCAGCAGCTGTACAGCTATGTTAGTAGCAATGTTACCAGTTAATAGTTTCTGGGAACTGGGATCTGGGAACCATAAATGTCTACATGAATTATGAGGCCAATCCATCAAGCTGATGTTGAGATATTTAAGATAAGATAAGATAAGGTAATCCTTTATTAGTCCCGCAGTGGGGACATTTACAGGATCACAGCAGCAAAGTGGAAAGTGAAAACAAGGTACACTGGATAGGTGAAAACTCTGATCTGCTGTGCATCTGGAGGTACCACCAGAGTCAGCAGCTAGCTGATAAACACTACCATCCCTACACACACACACACACACACACACAGCTAACGTGGAAAATCAACCTGCATTGAAGTGAAGTCTTGCTGTCCTGCATTTGAAAGAATGGACTTTCTCAAATCTCTCCTTGCTGAGTCCGCTTTTGCAAATGCAACGTCTGTCATTGCTTTTGTTGCTCATTTGGTCACTGATTTTATCTATTTTTGAGAAATACTAGGACTTAAAATGTTTCTGTTAGTTCGGCAATATTTGTCACCGCTCATTTGTATCTGTAAAGACACTGGCTGCCTGAAAGATATCCAGTAAACAGGACTCATGGCATCAACGAATGCATCATATCAGTACCAAAGCAAATGAATGAATGAATTTGCCTTAATTTATAAGTCACATTACTACATCTTTATGTCTAACATAACAGAAATGAGTGTGATTTTTAGTGATTATTGCACCACTGATGTATGAATCAGTATTACATTACGCATTACTTACAGGTAGTGATTTATTTTTACAAAGGCAGATTAGATGAGATTTGCCAGTGCTTGTCTGTACGCTGAAGCGTTTCATTAAATTCCACACACACATGAAGCACCACAGTAAGCAATTCAGATTCCTGCCAACAAAAGAAAACCTGTTGCTACAGCAGATCAACAGCATTTATCATACTAAGTGACTTTCAGCCAGCTTTAATAATATCTGGGGAGGAATGTCAGCATGTTGGGACCTAACGTGGAGAGTGTTAATTGCTTTCACTGCCAATATTTCTCTAATGGATTGTTTATGTTCGAGGAAAATGGGTTGCTGATTCTTGGAATTTTAACTAGTATTTAGGTTTTGCCTTTGTTTTAGTGAGTATAGTTTCCATGGGACTCAATCTGACATGGTAACACACACTAGTTCTTACCTTCAGCAGATGCTGGTTTATCCATTTTGTAAATGTCTTCTTCTGCACTCTGTCTCTTTCATCTGTGGAAGAGAGAAACAAGAAAACAATTTAACTCTCCACATTTAAGTTTTAAAGCATTGCACAGATCATTTTTGGAAGCTTTAGATTGTGCCTCCTGCTGCACAGAGTCAATGTGAAATGTTATTTTTGGATTAGTTTCAATGAAAGGGATGTAGAAAAGAGAGGACATATGAAGACCACAAGAACCAGTAGCTTAAAAGAGTGACGTCATTTCCCAGAGGCTGAAATTACATCACTCTCTCCTGCACGCTCTTGACCACGTAATGTTTTTTATGTTTCCCAAAACCATAGCAACCAGACTTCCTGCAGCCAGTGACATATGTGGAACTAAATGGATGCATTAGCAGGGAAAAGGAAAAATGATTCTGAAAATGTTCTCAAAATCAATACCGTTCGAGTAGCAGAATTACAATTAAGAAAAACGACACTTGCGTTATTGTGTTACATGATGAAGATCTTGTATGTTTGGTTGCTGGATCCTTCAATACGATTGGCTTCTATCCAGTGTAAGAGCAGAGCAGGATTCAGGGCAGTCGCCACAGTTGTGACTCATTGCACTGCTTCCACGTCTCCCACTCTGCCTCCTCCTCTAAATCGTCCTCAGCGAACACCAAAATACTCACATGTTCAATCAATAACATTAACACCGATCTGCTGGCTCACATTTACAGCACTTATGACAACATTGACCACATGACTAAAAACACAGACAACCTCTGCCCCTTAATAATCCTCAGTGATTAAAAGAAGTTTGACTCAAGGATATCTCACTATTGAAAGGAGCAAGCTTAGACATGACTAACATTTGAAGGAAATGGCAAGAAGAAGCAGTAAGATAAATACTGACCCATGCAGCACATTAGAGTTACCAGGTGAGCTCTATGCTCCCTCTCAGCCTTGAGCAGGTACTTCATCTTCTGCACTAGTTCTTGTGGGCTGTCGAGAGGATCGCGGTTCAGGTAGACGGATGCAATGAGGACAAGCGAGTGAGGAAGCAGAAACAGTCTCCTGCTTCTTGCCTGCCTGCCAGCCTCTAGGGCAGCCGAGCTCCCTTTCTCATCAAGCATCTAGAACGAGTCCCGTCAGGTTTTCCATGGCTACTCAGTATTTTGAGTTTCTACGCAGTTTAGTGTTTATCTAGCAGCAGCAGTTAAAACCACAAGGGGGGGGAAATCAGTGCTTCTTAAGAGAAAAGGAAGAAACGTTCCTGGTTAACATGTCTGCGGATGGTTCACATCACACAACAGCAAGTTTATTCAAGCTGCAATTTAAAAGCAATGTGCCATCATTTCTGATGACAGCATGCATCACTTGATTTATGCAAACATCTTTAATAGCGTGAGCAATACGTCATGGACCTTAATTATTAAGAATACAACAGTTTTCAGATAATCATCTCTCTCTATTGTGCAGCTGCCAAGACTGAGAAACAACTGAGAACACATCCAGGCGAATAACAATCACCACCCGTCATGATACAACATGACAAATACTGTTTTTCAGCTGAGGGATTTTAGCGTAATTTTATATTTCTTTTCTTATTATACTGAGCAAACCAGTTACATAAGGCAGCGATAGGAAATTAAAGTGTCCCTGTCAGAAAGCCTGAAACATGCATTCCCAGGTACCTGAAGAGCCCCTGACTGTACTCTCTGCAGATCCCTACATTTAGTTCATCTAAAAATAGTGCACGTGTAACCCTCTGATCAAGATACTGTTAATAATACTGAGCCTAGTATCTAAAAACATTACAACTGGCCCATAAATTCCTTCTTACTTTAGAAGAAGATCGCACGTGTTAAAACATGTGTAAAAGCTGGAGAGAATTGAAAGTGGGATGGTGTGACAATCATTTAGCATGATGGTCTACAAATTTAGATCAAGACCTGACATGAAGGGAAACATCAGTTAAGTGATGTAACACATCACATCAGAGCCTGACAAAAACACTTATTAAAAAAAAAAAAAGAGTTCAAAGAAATAAGGAATGTAGTCTGACAGTGCTGCTGTGTTACTGCTGCTGTCCTGTATCTGTGACTCCACAGCTGAATCACAGAGGGATAAAGCAGTGCTGCCTGCAATAGGTCACTAATTTGGTTTGTAATGCACCTAAGCTCTCTGCTGCATAATATATAAACCTCTCCAGAGAAACTCATCAATATAGATTGGCTGAACATTCCAGGAAACTGTCCGGCTCAAGGCAGCAGACGGGAGCTGAAAGAGTGCATCACCAACCAGCTATCAGGCGCGGTCAGCACGAGGCTACTGTACGTCACATGTTCTACATATTACAGAAAATACTTAATAGACTCTGAACTAGGGAGCAGGTTTGAATATGCTATGAGATCAATTACTTCTGTAGCTGTGCTTTCCAAAAGATGAGGGTGTGTTTTTATAGTATGGTGCCCTCTTGAGGTTCTTATGAGAATAAAAAGTGAGCATGGAGTATTATCAGGCCAAGACACATTGGACTTTAAAACGGTAGTCGTACATTATTTGATCATAACATAAGATATGTGTATAGATTAGATATCAGACAGACAACAAACCAGCTCTGTCCTTAAGAATAACAATGTGATCATACACTCATTCTCCTGATATTGGACATCTTTATCAGCTAATTATGTGATTATACTACTTGGACTTTTGCACCTTTTACCTATTTCACACATATTTGATTTTCTTAGACATGTTAAACGGCTACAGTATAATACCACGGCTAATCATCCCAAAATGTTATTTGTTACTAAAAAGCTGCATCCGCCTCCTGTCTCATTAATGACTTTTGTTGGTTTCACACGCCTAATAGAATGCATTTCTCACACAGCCACTCCAAAAGGATTCAGTTTCACCAGAGAGCCAAAACAACATTCCTGGGAGGGTTATTCTGGCAGTTAATTTCAGGTTTAACACAAAACACATATCTGTTACCCCAAATCAAATATTGCCGGAATAAAAAAATCTGCCATATCATTACTTAACAAGCAAATGTTGAATTTGATGTCTAGTTTAAATTCTTTTATATTTGAGTGCAGAAGTTCTTTATGCAGCATTAAAGCTACTTTTACTCAGAGCACTTCACGATATAGCTGTAAGTATTTAGGAATAGCGCACAAATTGTCTTATGATGTTGTCATATTCTCACTTTAAATTCTGATTACTGTCCATCAAAGGTTTGGGAACAGTTTAGACATTTTTTAACCAACAGCTTTTGATCTCTGACTTTAATGGGTTGATGTTTGAAGGATCACCTGAAGGAGAGCCTGACTAACCACTTCTCTCTCATATTACATCTGAACTTTTGACATTTAAAAACCTGGGGCTAGTCATCAAAGCCTCCTTAAGATGTCATAGGAAGTTAAACCGGTATTAATAAAGCAGCAATTATTATTTATGATACTGTAATTATTTGCAGCTTGTAGCACACTCAATGAACAATGACCGCAAAACGCCACTGAAAATCGTGACTCAGAGTGGCCAGTTTCGTATCAAATCAAATGTTTTGTGGGCCCTGTGTTCAGTCTGAGCCCAGTGCTAAGAGTCCACCACAGCATTCAAATGGAGAGCATAGAACTCCTGAGGCACCTATTTGTAGACCGAAGCAAAGCACATGTGCATGTCTATAAATAGCTACAACCCTAAACCATGCTGCCCCTGCAACTGCAGGCCACATATTCGGTGCCACTTTCCTTCAGTTCCTTACAACAAATACATGAGTGATAAAGTAAATGCTAGTGGTAGAGTCTGTTTCCGAGTCTTATTTTTTGGTTGGTGAATGTAATTTTTCCACCCGAAAAGGAATGGTTATTAGATGTTTGGATACGTTTGGCCAGTATTGGTTTCATATACTTGAAAAATAGAGATTTAAGACATGACACTCATTGCGCGTTTGCATGAATGGCTAGTTAGCAAGCTGCTTGCAACAGCACACAACCAGATTTTTGGAACTGCAACGAGCAGCAGAACAGTCTACAGCACGTCACACGTTCATTACAAAATGTTATCAAGCTTCTTTGAACAAACAAACGGATAAATTGTTGTTTTCCCGAGAATGCCTGGCACGGGGGGGGGGGGTCGGTAACACCCTTTGGACATCTTGTTACGTCAGGATGCCTAAAATATCCTCACATTCTGAGTAGAGTAGAGTCAAAAAGTCCTCGCAATCAAAATTCAGCCTGTGTAATCCTCTTGACCTCGTATGGGAGGGAAAAACAAACAGACATAAAGACTAAACTGAAAAGCCCTCGACCTTCCAGTCTATGACAAGGACTCGCTAAACATTCTTGCTATACAGCTTTCATTTCACATCTCTTGTGTCACAACCAGCTCAGAAAGCAAAGGCATGTGTACCTTTGCTTTGTTTTGAGTACAAGACCGTCCGTTGCATAGCAGTGCCGGAGATATTGAAATACAGGTCCACATCACTGTGTACTTGATCCAAGTCAGCACGATATCACTTTGATAGGAATTGCACACACAGTGACAAAACATGAATAACTGAAACCAAACACGTTTCCTGCACAGCAGTGTAATGTCTGATCCGGCATTATAAAAGGCAAAATGAAAATGTTTGCAGCATCCCAAAGAGTACTCAAAGGGTAACGCTTCATCAAGATGAACAACATACAAAACACATTGTTCATTCTTCCAGTACTTGTGAAAATGCTCAAATCTAAAAAAAGATTCTAGATCTATGTTGTGATGTGTCACATGCCCTTTTCATTCAGAACACAAATTGTATTTTTGTAAAAAGACTAAATTCAACAACCATGCTAGCATCTCTGTGAGGCTGAATGCTAACATCAGCATGCTAACATGCTAACAGTGACAATGCTAAGATGTTCAGTAGGTGTGAAAATGCCGTTAGCAGCGACCTAAAATGTTGTTACTAAACCGTTCATCCTTGTTAGATCTCACATTAGAGGCTCACTGAAATGATGACTCGGCTCAATATGGCTACCTTCTTCTTCTATTGCCTTTTAATACGCACGTTGTGACATTGGCATACGGATAGGCGGTAAACAAAAACTACAAGTGTGACCGAAAGGTAAAGGGGGAGATACTTGCAGGTGCATTTTTAACATTCTTTGTAAGTGAGAAAACTACAGTCAGTCTTCTCAGAAGGGCAGGGAAGCATCTGAAATATGTGACTGGAACAGCTCAGTAGCTGCTGGTTGCCAAGCCTTCAAAGCACCCCTTCTAGTCAGTCCTAAGTCTACGGACTTAAGACTAAGCAAAGAAGAAACTAAGATAAAGTTCACAATATCTGTGCAAAGATTATAATTATCAGGGCATTTACATTAAATATGAACAGTATCAATCAAGAGGTGTCTTCATAATCAATGATACTACTGGCATCTGTAAGATTAAGTGTCAGGTTGCATGTAAATAATGATTTTTCTCCACTTGTGAAGTTGAAATTTTGTATCAGCCTTGATGAAAAGCAAATGGAGGATGAACGTGAAGCTAGCAAAGTGCCCTCGGTCATGAGCTATCGCTATAGAAGGGCACTCAACGCCAAGGAGAGGAAAGAGGAAACATTAATGACAGCTAATGGGACACACACACACACACACACTACTTCAATACAAGCCTGCATATGTGCAACAGCTGCAACTGCCACATATGAAATATGAGTATTTGTGCATGTGAGTAAATCGTTTTCCTCCCCAGACTCTCCACACTCCTCAAGATTTAAAAGGTAATACTGTGCTGCATTTACACTGACTGATACAACACAATTGTGATTCAACATGAACAGATACTGGTTTTGATAACAGGAATGATTGCTGATAACAGACAAAATAAAAAAAATGTAAAACACAAAATCTCACTTTAAATATAACAAAATATTGTAATGAAATGTTCAATAGCAGCCTTTTCAGTGTAACTTGATCTACCCTTTTAATCATGTTTAATTATTTTTGGATTAGTTCCAGCATAGAAATAGAATTAGAGTCCCATTCAAATCACAGTGGCAGGATGGTCAGGTCGGCGGCCATTTCTATGTGTACCATTGTTATTGCAAAGAACTGTGAACGTTTTAGCGGGCTGACTTTCGTATAAACCGACTTGCGAGAAGTGGTGGACTCACTGACGTCAGGTTTTGCAGTAATGACGAGCAGAATGGTAGTATGAATCATGGAGAGACGACTTCCGTTGCCTTGCTGCTAGAGAGGAATGAAGGATTGCTGGATGTCTCTCAAAATGAGTGAGTGCGACAAACTTAACAGCCCCACTGACGTGTGTCACCATAAACAGCTAACAACAATCTGCATTTTCTTTTGCACTAGTCAAATGACCACGGCAAACAGTTCACTGTCATTCTACAAGCACAACAACTACTAAGACCGACTACTTCATAGTCACAAGACAAAGCTGTTCTTGACTAGCCGAGTTAAGAAAATCAAAGTGGTTTGAGCCGAGACCAAATTGTAGTGTTTTCAATAAGGTGCCACCTGCCAGAGCCGCTTCAGTGCTCCTCGACAAAGCTTCTACAGCTCTCTGAAACGTCACTGATGTGTTAAACAGAGTCTGTCTGAAAGATATTCCCTCAGTTGGTGTTCTCGTCTCATTTATCTTACTGTATCTTCACACTATGCGCTCTCTGATTTCTCTTATAACAACTGATATCAGAGAAGTCATGAGAGTACAGCAATGGTTTCTAAAAAAAACTAATGGAGCAACTCATTTCCTGCCTACCCACCTACAAAACAGCGGATAAATGTGTTTCCTTCTGCTAGTATGGGACCGCTTCCCAGCATCTGCAGCATTCGGAAGAGAAGGGCGGTGCTGCTAGAGTGAGAGAGGAGCGAAGAGGCTCGGGAGCATGAGTCACGGGTGGGACAGATGATCTCATGCAAGAGGAGCTGAGCGAGGCTGTGGAATGAGGTTCAGCTCTTCCCATCACCATGACAGCATGTAAATACAACATTTACAAATACAGCAGTGACCCACACTCAGGCACAGATATCATGCAACTGCATGGGACTGCATTGAAGTTATATTTCATAGAACATGTGAAGAATATTAATCAAATGTATTCCAGGCAGACATGCACAGACTGATGGAGCAGCAAAAAGCTTTCTGAGAGCTCTGCTGGTTTGGATTACACTGCCCAGGTTTATTGATTAGATCAATGAAGGGCTTGGCCACGAGAACAATGTTGTGATTTTAGCATAAGTATATGCAGTATATTGTGTATACTCTCCTAGTAGAAATAAAAAATAAATTGCCACTCTAAATAAGATTGTGTTTCATTACAGTGGAAGACATTTGGTCGGCACTGGCAGTCATTTCCTGTATGTACTTGTAATGTCATTGTCTTCTTTCTGTTGACCACGATTAACCGATCTAAAAAAACTAAGCTCAATTAAACCTATGAAGCGTATTCCTATTGTTTGTGAACAATATAAGTTAGTGGATTAGTGCTCCGTTTTTGGAGGCCAACTGTGCGTGCACAATATTCAATACAAACTGTTAATTATGGGCTGAGTTAGGTGGGTAGAGACCCCTTTCAAGTCTCCTTGACGCTCAATGAAAAGCCAAGAAAAAGGAGCGTCACTACCATCAACTTGACACATGAACAAGTCTCTGGAACTTGGATGCTGCTCCCTTAAAAAACAAAGTGTCTTTTGTACGAGAGCAGACAGTCTCTACAGAGGCAGCATGCTGTGTGTGTGTGTGTGTGGGCCACTGGGCCATTTGAATGTGATGAGTGGGCTGTCGACATAGAGCAGAGGGGCTGGGCACGGCGCAGGAGGATGGACAAAGGCAGTGACTGTGCAAAAAACACAATGCTCTCTCACTCGCTGCTGGGTTTGATAATGCAAGATAATACAAGAGTAAACCGGCGGATTTTAGGAACCATATGTTTCCTCAATGTATCTCCAGAAAGCCTTCTTGCTAAGAGAGATTAAGTCATAATGCCAGCCGCTATGATTCACTGTCGGACCACACCCTCATACACAACACACAGTTTACAGAGCTGTCGTGTAACACGTCTTATCCTTTAAGATATTAGATCAGTCAATTAGTTGTATATGTCTATGAGTCAGTTCACAGAAAGATGAAACTTAGGCTTTAACATATCACACTCAGGAAATACGCTTTATGCACATGTTTTCACTGTTACTGAGCAGAAACAGATTTTGGGTGACTAGTGAATACTACTCCTTGGCTATAATGTATTTCCACTGATTTAGCTTGAGCTAGTATCCTATTTAATAATTGTGTTTACATTTCTAAAAAAAATGTGAGCGTGACCACAGAAAAGCAGGTCAAAAAAAATCCTGGAAAATAAATGTTTGAATTAGATTTATCTGGGTATTATCTGCATGTCTGTCAGGGCTCTCAGTGAGCAAAACATGTTTATTTGGGTTCAAATAAACAGATGAAATAATCTACGGCATATGGCATCTTAAAAAAATAGATGAACTACAAGAAGAGCTGTCTGAACCACCAAATAGTCTAATCCATCCAATCTTTCCTGATGTCAGAGGATGATCAACTGTTGGGAAACTCTGCAGCCTCTTCATGCTGACGGGCTGCCGAGCCGGCTCTGCAGGAACAGTGTGATCCCTCACAGCCACTGCCCAGTGCCATAAACTGTTGTATGTGTCTAAGAAAGCGTGTATTTAACTCATTCCTCAAGTTTACAGTCTTTTGTAAAAGCCTGCATCGAATTTCAGCCTGACCCACAGCAAATCCTCTGTTTAGTGTGTTATTAACTCTAATACCTAATTAGCGTGGCATTCTTTCTTACAGCCACAGCAATTAGAACTACATGCAGAATCCTAGTCAACGGTGATTGTTGTGCTTAGTCACCAAAATTGCTAATCTTGCGTTTCTTTCAAACACAGTACAGAACTTCATACAGCATTTCTTTGATCTTGAAATGAAAGTTCATCTAAGGTCACACTGGAGCGAGAGCACAATGTAACACACCACATGGCACTCATTGATTACAATAACGCCTATATCATTTTCATCCGGTTATCATCTTTTCTCTGAAAATGACAGCTGACAGTTACTCCTCACAAAGGCATTTGATGACCCTGGAATTAAAGCAGACAACAAGTGACAAGCACCCGCATAAAACCAACTCAACAGCACAGATAATAAGAAGTTAAAATACATTCACATCTTGAATTGGTGAGACAAAGACTATTCTGTTTTCTACTTAATAGCTTTATAGCCACTGGCTGTTTGCTGGTTTGTTTGGTTGTGTTTGTTGGTTACGGTTTATCAAATTGTTGATGAAAATGTCTCCCTGTTATTCTGCATGCATCACATGGACAGAGGCTCAGGGCTCTGGGTATTTCCATCAGCTGAAAATAAAACTGAAGTCACAATAAAAACAGGGATTTTTCCAGCATTTAGCCAGCGCCCTATGGAAAAATATCTTTTTAGACAAATTTACATTGAGATCGACATTGTTTTAAGAAAGTAGAAGGTATCTGATACATTTATCAGCCTTATCCTCTAGTTATACATCACATACACTTCTTTTAATGGTGTTGTTTGCAATAACTTCTACAGACTAAGATACAACTTTCCTCTCACGTTATTTTTGTCAATCTTACCCTGTAAATTGCCATCTCACTCATCACTCTCCACCATTCTCAGACACAACTTTGCAAATAAATTATGAATTGGGAATCCTCTGTCTTTAACTGATCTCTAGTAAATAAATGTTGATAGCTTCTTTTGGCTTGAACAGTCAACTTGAATCTTTTTCTGATGTAAACAAAGCTGATGGAAACAGGGTTGTAGATGAGTTACAAGAGGTAATAATTAGCCCACCAGCTGATCTCAAGTTTCTAGGATCGCTCAAAAGCCACACGTTTATGTGTCGAATAATATTGAAAAGAAGAAAAAAAACGACACCAAGTTTAGTCAGTCTGACAAAATAATTCAATTGAGACAACAAACACAGATCATAGCATTTTTGTGTGGCTACAACGATTCCATAAACTTTTAAAATGTGTTGGTCAACCTATGAAGAAAATAACAAAAACGCCTTACCATTCTTTGCATAGTTCATTGTTCATACAACAACTGGCGTGGAGTCGAATATTGCCCCAAAAATCAACATATCACAGAAAAACTAATCGCAGATAGCAGTTGGTGATAGAACCTCACTGTGTGTCACAGCTCCTCTGCCTGTAGACAACAGCTACAGATTCCTAATGATGCTACATCATATGATCCCGTTAGAGTCCAGTCAGGGCCTTTAAGCCGTACACCACAGCTGACTGGCCCCGCTGGCTACAATACTCAACAGCTGAGAGAGGAACACGCGCGTGGCAAGCATGCCGAACAAGAGTGCACACAGTGTATGCTATTTGTCCTTTTTGCTTTGGTTTCTTTTGTGGAGAGGAAACACAAAAGTTAAAACCGCTGCTGTCAGTTTGAATTCGGCTCCACCGGCTCTCCTCAGGCCTGGCCTCAGAGCGCATGTACGATTCTGTCAGCGAGCTCTGGCTGTCAAAGAGACACTGAATAACATAGACCTCTTCTGTGGGATAGAAGTGGTCTAATTAATGAGCTACATAGACCCAAAAGGAGCAGCTACATGAAGTGACATGGGCTACTTCTATGTGCTAACGCCTCACACTGCTATGTCATTGTCCTGTCTGCCTTGAGACACCATATAGGTCAGCTGAGCAATATTCAGTCAGTAATATTCACCCCAAAAAAATACATTTACATTGTGAAAGTTTGCTTTACTCAAACAAAGTCTGTTTTGACCTTTCAATTTGACAATAAAAGATGCAGACACTGTAATCATCTTGTCAGATATGTTTCAAGTTCTACATTTCCACAGCTAAACAAGACAAATAATCTTCTATTCTAATATTCAACTGAGATCATAAACACTTCATGATGAAGCCTTATTGGTCTCGGCTACTGAAATAGAGTCTATATTGTGATGTCATGCAGGAAATATTCCCACTTTTCCACTGCAGGGATAAAGACACCAAGAGCAGCCAGTCACCAGAGAGCGAGGGGGCAGGCTGACATGTATTGAACTGTCAAGCAGCAATCAGGCAATATCTTCAAGGTCCCAAATGCTAAAAAACATCCAATCAGCACTGATCCTACCTTTGTATTTTTCCAAGACATCCTCGTACGCTTGGAGGTATTCCTGTTCGTCCGAGAGACCATAAGACTGCGGTGCGTACTGAGCCATAACCCGGGCTGCACAAACTGGACATTCACCAGCGGCGGACAGGGACACAGCGTGTGTGTGTGTGTGTGTACATGTGTGTATATGTGTGTGTGTGTGTTTGTGTGCATGTGGATGTGCTGAGGACTCGAGAGTGATCGGCGCTGTTGTTGCACTGAAGGAAACGCCCTACATCCCTCCCTTGTCTGCGCTCTGTCCAATAGGCGACACTTCCTCTCTGGCTTTCACTAGACTGATAGGAAGGACTGCCGGACGCGCTGCGCTGCAAAAAGTGTCTGTCATAAAAAAGTCTATTGAGCCAAATCTGAAGTCTTGAATATAATTAGAAAGAATACATCTTATTTTATTAACACAAGATTCAAAATCTCCCCCAGTCTATTCCAATATGCAGGAATTCGCAGCAGTGGGTAAAATAAAATTTATTTTTAATTATTTTTTACAGTGTAAACGCTTTTCCTTGTCAGACGTCTCTGTGCCGGCTCGTAACATGGACCACGATCTTTTTCATTGTTGTCCTCCTGTCAAAGACTTCAGACACTGAAACTTTGGCGGATTTACAAGACTGCTGTTTGAATGTATATAGCCTTTAGCCTAGGCTACTGTCTTTGCTGACAGCCCACCAGCTGTTACTTATGTCACTCACAGATTCCCCTAAAGTGCCCAAATTCACCAACAAAAGTCCCCAACGAGATCTTATACCTGACAGGGATTTTACAACGTCAAATAGAGTCAACGTATCATTATAAAAGAATTAAGTGCTATAAAACGTCAACTTCAATCACGTTATCAAGTGTGAAACAAACAAGACTACATGATAGAGGGATTGATTTTCATTTTTATGCCACAACCTGATTTATATTATTATGTCATACTATTGCACTGTGTTTTACTGTTACGCACCAAATCCTCTAGCCACATTCCTTGTGTAACGTACTTGGCAATACACCGTTTCTGATTCGGATTATCAACTCCTGTTGGAATAATTCATACATCTATAAAATGACACCAAATGGGTCTTTAAGCAACTGGTTCGATTGAAATCAAAGACTTTTTTTTTAAATGGCACCACATATCCAAAACCTTTACGATTAGCCTAATTTTAAAGCCCCGTGTCCAGAATAAGAGCAGACCAAAATACCGCCATGTGGGCTTCCACAGATCCAGACTATAATTATGACCCAAAATAAAACTGGGGCTAGGCTACGCCAGCAGATATAACAAGCTCATGCAGCACTATACTCCGTATATTGCAGCATATTCGCTCGTTGTTTTTCTCGTGACAGTATAAGCATCTGACAACCGGGCAACAGGGAAGACGGCCGCTCACCTGCGATCCTGAGCACGGCTCTCTCTGCCGGGTCCAGCACGGATCCTCCCTGGATTTTTCTCTTGGACCGCTCATGCCTCGGCAGGTTCCAGGGTAAAGTGTCCCCGGGTGCAGGTGATGCCGACCCAGATTTCACACTGTAATCATCCTCGTCTGAGAAATCCGCCGAGGAAGACATGGAGCATTGCAGGGAAGGGTTCCCCGAACTGGAGCTCTGTGAGACAAAAGAAAAAAGGAACAATGCTTGACTTGATTTCACACAAACACACGCGCGCAGCCAAAAATGAACGAGAAAACACAGCGCAGGAATAAAACGCCACACGTCCTATTTATTTCTCACCATCGCGGGTCAAAGTGCGTATTTTGAGCGTAGGTGTGAGGACGCCACCAGCTCGCTATGATCCATATAAGATTGAGCCAAATGAAAGGCAACGTGAAATCAATATCTGGCTCCCCCGCCAGGTCAACAATAAGACTTACCACTGTATACATGGAGAGCTGTCAGCTGGGAGGAAAAAAAATAACAATCCTATTTGCTCGTTATTAGCTCCCACCCTTTAGTCACACATTGTGTGCGTCAATTACTGAAAGAGGTGTGCCACGCCCTTTGAGGGATGCTCCGGCCACGATATCGTCGCTTATCTACGCATTAAGGATGTGAGGTGATGTCAGATCTCCAGAGGGCTGAACGGATGGTACGCTGTGTGCTGTCGAGGCAGAGCTGGACCGTGATGGGAGAGCAGACTGCATGTGTCTCCGCGTCATACCCGGTAGACAACAACAGTAGCAGCTCCAACAGCGACGGGGGTGTTAGAGCGCCATCCCTGCACTAAGGTCCTGGGTGGCTACAAATACAGCAAAAGCGGGGGGTAATAAGGGGACAAGGGATACCACAGTTTCTCATGGCAACAGATGCACGTGAGATCCACAAAGAGGAGACTGCTTTGGTTACTATTACATAATTGCCTACGCTGTAGATGGGGTGTTAACCACAGAGGGTGAGATGAAAGCCTTCACATATGTTGAGCTAATTGTCTGAGAGGATGGAGAGGACCATGGGAGCACAAAAAAGGATTGAACTTAACTGGGTTTAAATTTAAACCCTTTAAACCAATATCTAATTAAAAAAAACATAATACCATTAAATATATCCTTGTAGGGATTATCTATGGTGTCTATTTTGAATCTTCGCAGACTAGAACCGCAAACCAGCTCTCATATAGAAAATGATGAATGAATGACTTTCTGTTGCAACGTCCTGCTGCACCCAGACACACCTGAGATTAAGCAACAGAACAAATGCAGGTAAACACAAGCTAATGGTGAAGGAGAGGGGTGGGGTGCAGAATACCTGTTCCATGACACTTCATTTGCTTCATGACAACAAAGTATTTGAAAGGGAAATGCAGCGCAACACAGATTCCTATGACCCTGAAGAGTTTGGGACTAATTTGCAAACATTAAGGAATGAGTCTGCAGAAAAGAGTGTCTTCTTGATGTTATTAATAGTCAACTTGGAGCTAGCATTTGAAATGTAAATGTGGAGGATGAACTTGAAAGCTTCTGCCAGTATTTCTACAGAGGTACAGACAATCATTTCTATTTTTAAACAGCAGTAGTAGTGAGAATCTGTTCTCACTGCTGGATCAGAGCGGATAAAAGCGACACACTGTTAATATTAGCAGACCTTTTCATCATAGCATCACTTTTCACCAGGATAAAAGTCAGTGCTGAAAAGGCAGCTTAGTGTTGCACATTTGATCAGCTTTCTGCTGATACATAATTCCTAGCACTAAAAGGAAGAAAAAAAACTACATGATTGAAGGAAAATAAATTCTGGCTATCATTAAATAATCATTTCTTAGGCTGTTATAGGAATAAGTGTACATTCTCCCGAGTCAGTTTTTCCCCTCTTTCATTTAAGGAGGAGACTGTACAGGGTTAAGAACAGTTGAAATACTAGAGGCCCTCCCTCCCATCACTCCATACAAGGCGTATCTTCTCCATTATTCTCCAACTAATATTCTTTGTTCAGGGGCATGTCACGGTCACCTTTTTCCCTATCTTTGTCAGTACCATTTGGAAATACAGTGACTACAGAGTATTGATCTGTGCAAAATAAAATCTTGATCAAACCCTAACATAATGCTTTAAATTGCCTATATGCTAAATAAGCAGTCCTTATTCAATAAATCTCACAATAGAATTAAGAGATGCATTCATGCACACTCTGTTTTAGTGGTGTACATGAAATAAAAACAGGACTGCAGCCGAGTGACTTGCTGTGAATACAATATGTGAAGAAGTCAGTACAGTTCCTTTACACATGGTCCAAAAGATCATCAGTTAAAAACAGAAAATATGGTTTCAATCATTCTGGATTATTCATGTTGCACAGTTTAGTGAAGCCTACACATGCTAATAGATCATGAATGATTCATGGTGGGTTGATCTCGCCTGCACTAGTTTATGAAGGACTATCACATATTAAAGTCAGCTCACTTACAGAACATATTTGAGCTCTCGGGATTCCATAAGTCTTAATTAAAATTGCTATTCTTGTTGTGGTTAAAGTATTTTGTGAATCTCCTCTGCCTTTTGTATTATTGGAATAACAACATTAGCCAACAACAGGATTGTTTATCTTATGCTGTCTGCCAGCATAAGTATTTCACATGAATAACAAATGTGTCAATACAATTGTATACATTACGTTTTGTTCATGGCAACAAACTGCTTGATGTAGAGGCATCAGAAGCTAATGTAAAATGATATAACTCTGATCAAGTTGATATGTATGTTTTAGAACATGATATCTACAGAATTGCAACACAACTAATGGAAGCAGAGTGTTGCAACAGCCTCACGCAGATCAATAAGTTCCTCTGAACAGTCAGTTCCAACATCATCAAGTCAAGTTGTACTGAATTGTAAACAGCAGTAACAGCTTCTTGCAGTAGGGATAAAGATTGTGGAGGATATCTAATATTCTGGACACAATGAATGACATTCGAAAACACCCACAGACTTGGGGATGTTGTGAATGTGGGATCAGGATTCTCTTCTCTGGAAGAAGAAAAAGATATTGTCAGAATAGAGCAGCAATGCATAGAGAAGGGCTTAACAAATGTTCTGCCTTATGTTCCTAGAAGTAACCATTTCCATCTGAGGCCTTCTGTTTCCACTGCTCTCTCTCTCTTCCTGTAGTCTATGTTCAATTCCAGGAAGACATGGATCAATATGTGGGTCAGATGTTATACTGTCTCACTCCTCACCTTACTTTACCTTATCTGAAACTGGTAAAAAAAAAAAAAAGTACTGAAGGAAGATGAGCACACTTTTGTTTGGATGCAGTGCTGCTAATTCACATGGTAACATAAAGACCCATATTATGTTCCCATGCCCACATAGTCAGTTGTTAACATGCCTCAATGGGTCAGGGAGGACATCTGGAGTACCAGCATGCCATCTAAAATGATTACAAACTAGGGTAAAATATTTTATTCGATTGTATTATCATTTTTAAATTCAAAATCCATCTGATATGTTTGTGTACTCCCTGAGGACTAATGATCTTTAAATAAATTAATTTGTTAATGTAAGTTAATTATCACATCTTTACCACTGCAACCCATTTAGAAATTGCATGCTAATGTAAAAACACTCAAGCATGGTGAATAATATAGAACTTCATATTAGCCAAATTTATGGTTTAAATGGTTGATTGAATAATACTTCTTTAACGCAAAACTTGTATTTGGCTTCTTTTTAAATATATACAAAATTAGATTACCTATTGGAGGGTTGTTGAATTGTTCATACTAAATTATGGAATATAGAATCTACATTTAAAGGTCTCTTGAAATAACTTTGAGATCCGCATTTACCTTTTTGTTAAACCTGCGGGTTTCATACGGTAAGAGCTTGACTATGATTAAAACTAAAAATTATTTCTCGATCCATATTTTTCATCTTATGATCAATACACACAAGGTAACAACACAATAATAAAAAAAGTAAGTATTTCATTGGACCTATAAATGAGCATTCTTCAAGAGCAGGGTTTACTCCCTGTAGACCAACACTTGCCCACATGTGTCCTTGAGCAAGCTGCTGAATCATTACCAGGTTCAAAGGCACACTGGTGTCCCTGTGGAGTGGAGCAAGCACAACATAACATCAGTATTAATCATGGCTGCACTTAAGGGAGATACCTACAGGTTTGCGTGTGGGGGTGACTTGTACAGACTGGTAAAATTCTGGCAGGACTCTCTTCTTCACTTTGCGTTTTCTTAGAGTCGACGATGAATCGGGTTCGCTTTCAGGAATCTCGACCAGATTGGGCTTTTCTTCTGTCACTCGAGCATGTATGCTCCTTCTTGCATGACGTGGACTGTGCCTGAATCCCTGGGAAACATGAGCAAATGTCAAGCTGGAAACAGATTATACTTTCAGCAGACAAATTAAAAGCTCTCATCATAATAATAATAATTGTGATTCCATTTAGGCTTCCTAAGCTATGGAGGCACTGCTATGGTATATCGCCTACATTTCTGAGCCAGACGTGTTTGAGAAAGATTAAGCAACTCCTATCACCACAGGAGCAGGAAAAGCAAACATTCAATGTAACAGTTTGATGTTTTTATCTACTGTTTGCTTCGCATGACCCTTAGTTTTTCTTTAAGAGATGTGTATTGTTTGACTGAATATTTTTGAAGGTATAACAATCAGGGAGACTGTTCTTCAACATTGAGGCTCAGCAACTGCCCTACTGTTGTGCCCTTGAACATGATACTGAATCCCGACCAGCTACAGTACTGAGCCAGCAGGGATTCAGTGTCCTGTGGTTCAATAACAAAACCTGCAAAGGAAGGAAAGCTATTGAAGCTTTTGCTTTTGGAACTTCAAAACCACGGAGAATCACAAAAGGTTTGCTTTTAGGCATCACATGTAATCAACAGCAATACAACAGATAGGCCTGTATGGCACTTGATAAATAAAGGGGTTTGCCAAAAGTTTATTGAGCTGTACCTTAACTACTTTTCACCAGTCCCTTTTTTATTTCAGTTTGAATTACAGAGAAAATATTTCCATAAGCCATGCCAGGAAGATCAATTACTGAACCACGGGAATAATGTCTACTAAGACCACTTTTGCCAGAGTATATAACAGTGTTAATTCGAAGGTGGTAATTTGTGAGTGTATAAACTGTTTAATGCATTTTCATAAGTGTTGTATTTGTGTGGTTTTATTTTGAAAGTAAAGTACGTAAAACGGAAACAGAGCGACTGAAACTCATGGTGACGCATTTGGGCATAAAACTGACACATATGTGTCACAAACATTGGGTTTCTCTCGGCCCACTTACACCTCAGTTGTAACATATTCGTTTCTAAGAATTCACTGTAGGGAGTCTCAACCCTCCTGAAAGAATGAAACCGCAAAATCACCAACATTATTTATTGATAACACATGCGCATTGCGCACATCATGGTCCTTAAAATAGTCATGCAGTTCTGTGAAAGTGCAAAGAAACGGGCTTTTGGGTGAAGCATTTCTCATTTTATTCTTTTGTAGCTCATAAAGCAGAGGCTACATAAAGCTTCCACACATTTAACTCCTGACGTCTCCTTGCTGTTGGATATGACAGAGGGCTCAAACCCATAATTAAAAAAGTTCATCCTACCTCTGATCGAAAATGATGTGTTCGGAGGCCCACTAAAAGAGAGATAACATATGTTAGAAGGAGACATGGAGCTAACATTTACCATAAAGTAGCCTATGACATGTCAGATATCAACTAGACATTGTATTACCAATAATTCCAGATATTTTAGGCTAGGCTACAAACTAATCCACAACAGCACAACACCCTCTGTCTTCATACGTAACGCATATTTGAGTGCGTGTGTGTTTTCTCCTACAACCCATACCACAGACATGTTACATGTGGACTTTGCTGCTTGCTAGAATAGATAAAACAGACAGTGAGCACATCCAGAACACATAAGAGATGAGTTATCGGGATGAGGAGATGCGGCTGGCCTTTCGCTACTCACCGCGGCTCCTGGTGCGTCCGGACAACACTGATTTTATTGGATGTTTTCCATTACGAAGCCTGCGATGCCAGCAGCAGAAAAACAAAATTGTCGCTATAGTCCCGAGCAAGAGCAGCAACAGCAGCAGCACACATTGAATACTGTACGGCCTCAACAGCACCAAAAACGCCGCAGCAATCATCATAAGGCGAGATGTAGGACAGATCCCGCAGCCTCAGACAGCTGGCTCCTCTCCTGCCGATAATATGTCGCTGGGAGCTCAGGATGAGAATAAAGACACTGACTGACACACGTGAAGCATCGCACAGCAAATCGCGTAAAGCGTACAGCTTCAAAGTGGTCAGCCCGGACTATTGATATCATTATTGTGAGGTACAGTGCATGACTCAGCAGAGACGCAAGTTTTATTTATTTATTTATTTTTCTAACAGGGGCAGGGAGAGTCAGCAGATTCAGCTGAGCATCGCAGTTATCTGCTGCAGAGTCGGCTGCTCTAAAGGATAATGCTATCATATTAATAACAATAGTATAAGGACTAATACACACCCGTGTGTGTCTGCGATGCTCAATAGACAGTGAGTCAGTTTATAGGGAACATATTTAGCTTTTTTTTCCCCCCCTACCTACAATGTCACTTTATTGTTGGTAACACAACATTAACGTCTGTCTGACATAGTTTGTTTTAAGTTGCCTATATTTTGCCGTGTAGACTTAGTGAAATGTACCTTGTTGTACTGTCAGGCACTGAAACGAGGCAGTTGCTATTAAGAGACACTTTCAGGATTAAGGAGAAAAATAGGAACCAACGCTAATCATAATCCAACATTGGTTATGTAATTTTTTGGATGGACTGATATCATTTAGAGCGTATTTTCGTCAGTCAGATAAAAGACTCTTTCAAACAAAGTGCATGGGGATAAAAACAAGTTTTATTTGCCATTTTAAATGAGCCATTCTGCACCCAAACTAAAAATCCCAGTCAATGACATAGTATATGTCCACATGTGTCCACAAAATATGCATACTGCTTGCATTTGTCCATATATGCAATAAACCAATACACCATTGCATATGTAAATATATATTTTACATGATGACAAGATATACAATTGTTATATACAGCATAAAACATATAAATAATACAAATGTTTGTATATGGTTATTTTTTTACACCATATGTTGACTAATGCAGCATTATTAATTATTAATGTCTGTCATTCCCATAATAAACATTTGCATAAAAGCAGTAATCACATACGAATGATTCTGTATGTCAGCATGTGTGTTCTTAATGGATATGTGATATATATTATTTATGTATGACAGCATAAAGTACATGTTCAGTATGTGTCATGTATGTTAATGTATATGTACACAGTATATGCCAATACAATTAATTACCATGTGTGGTAACCAATCATCGTGTTTTTATTTGCAACAAATGTGCACATTCATTGTGCATGTCTTGAGATGTACGGTATATTTACAACATAAACGTTATGACCACATAATCACAATGTATTTATGTATAAACAATAACCTGGGTACAGTCATAACGTCATTCTGAACTCAAATATTAACACAGTCGCAACAGCTACACACTTCGGCCCGGACTAGGTAAGAACAGACGGGCGGAGTTTGCTCTCGCATTTGTTCCGTTGTAACAACCAGTAACCCCGTTCGTACGGCACACTCCGCGTAGAAAAGGAGCGCTTCAGTATCACGTGATGTTTCAGACCAGACTAGTTGGCTACGTCAAATTGATTTGGGATGTAGCTAGCTACCAGTCTGTCAACTGAGGAGCCAACAGAATAAGCAGTAAGTAATGTCATGCTCAGCTTCATTCATTTGTTGAGTTCAACCATGTGATTACAACGTGTTTAACGTCGCTTTGCATTAGTTAAGCGTGGCTAACATGTTGCAACCGCTAACGTCAGAGAGCTAACGTTAGCTCACAGAGTCTGGACGCTTGGCAATGTCTTGGAAGCAACCATTTCAAGATTTCGCTGCTAATAAATGTGCCGAACAAAAGATTGTTGGTGATAAAACACACCAGAAGGCAGGTGCACTTCACACCGACCGGTTGGGATACTTCATATGGTTGTTTAGTGTGTGTTTAGTTGCAGAACCTTGATTTACGTCGATGGAGCGCATTGGAAACTCCACTGTGGCGCCTAATTCCTTTCTCGCTCGGCAGTTGGAGTGCTGTTTAGCAGCTCCGCGCTCAGTGCTGCCAGGGCGTTTGGTGGCCGTGAGCGGTATTGCAACAACACTGTGATTTTCAGTGCATAGGCCGCTGAAATTGAGCTTCCACCCCATCAGTGGCAGCACCAAAGAGAAGCACTCTCTGGTGGGCAACTGAGGAAGAAGTTACGCCCCATGTTAGACTTGACGTTTAATCAAACACTGTCCTGCATTACGCCGGAGTAAGTCACATGTTTGCTACTTTTAAGCTTCACATCGACGCGTAGTCTGCTGAACGGTTGCTGTGTATAATAACTGCCATCTGTTGTTGTTTAAAACATTTTAATATTCGATGTTTGAGCCACCAATAATAGCAACGTCTGCCTGATATGAGTACTGTACTCGGGTAACGTTAGTCAGCTGATCCGTTGATGCTGTTTACTGAAAGTGTGGTCAAGTGTCATGCAACTATTACTGTAACTAAACGCATTGTCGTTTTGTTGTTTATGGTTAATTAAATCATACTGGTGACATTTTGACTGATCTCAGCAGACTGCAGCATTACTGTTACTGACACTTGAGTGGCTTTGGTTAACTAATACACACCCCTCCTCTATACAGTCAAAGGGATCGAAGTTAGGGCTGCAGCTTCTAAAGTCACACTCGTTCTTTATTTCCTCAGATAAATGTCTTCTCCACTTCAAGCAGACGACGATGAGGTGGAAGAAGTGGAGTTTGTATCGGTAAGTCAACGTGTACACGTTATCTATTAAACAAAGCGATAGGTACAAAGGATGAGATCACGGTTACATTTGTTTACTTTCTGTCTTTTGACATTGAGGCGACTCATTGTGCAATAACCTCTTGATCTAGCCTGATCATCAGACCTACCGTATCTTATCCTAATTTGTATATTTATCATATTTGATTCGCTGAACAGTATAAGCTGCTGCTCCATGTATTGTATGACTAGCCATGATTCAAGCATAGAGCACCTCTGTTTTCATGGGCATGTTAACGTTAATAAACAACCCTTTTGACGTTGTACATGGGTTTGTAGACGTCTTTGAATCTTCTAAATGTAGGTGTGTTTATAACACCAAATGACACGGTGTCTTGTACTTGCTTCAAGGAGGGCCCTGTCAGACCAGTACTAGAATGCATTGACCTGCTGAGTGATAATGAGGATGAGGGATGTTCCTCTGTGGCAGGCACGGTAAGTGGCCGAATGGAACACCGTTTCACTACATAGTGTCTGTCGAGAGTGAAATTGAAGTTGCTCTGCCTTTTTATTCTGCTGTAGATTGAAGATAAAATCACCCGCCATAAAGCACGCGTTACATCTACACTGGACAGGCTAGCACAGCAGGTGGCCTTAGAGAAAAAGGAAAGATCAGATAAATGTAGAGCGTTCAAGGTAAGTGTGCTTCAATATAATGTGCTGTCATTTGTTGCTTGCTAGACTGTGATTACATTTATGAAGGTCTGTCAAGCTTTGTTTATACCTGCGCTTGAAGCTCCGAGTATGTACGGATGCGTTCATACTCTGTGACCTGCATTATTCTCCGAAACGCCAGAATACAAACAAAATGTACTGTGAAGAATCAAAGAGACAAAGAGTGTAACTCATACTGTATATATGCCCAGAGACTGTAGCGCCCAATCTCAATCGCCACACTCACAGACTCACAGACTTTGAGTCGCGCTCCCATAAAATCCTTGAGGGTTTAGTTCTGTCCCGTTGTCAAATCATCGAGTGTTTGAGGGCTCTCTCGCAGACATTTTGAGCCCTTTATGAACACTTTTGGTAAGTCAGCATTAGATGCAGGCTTTGCCCAAGGGAATTACCCACAATTCATTGCAATGTGACGTTAAACACAGGGTAACCAGTGGATGGAACATGAAATCAGAGGAATGGAAGCAGAGAGTATATTAAACAGATTTACTAATCGAACATTTAATTTAGACAAAAACAAGTAAATAGATTATTTGAAATGACCTCTCATCCTGCGAGGAAAGAGCCTAGAAGACGTTCAAATCAGGGAGTAAATGTATAATATAAATACTCACAATTGTACATAATATTTTTTTGATGTTGACATGTTGCAGCAAAGTGTTGTCCCATTCGTATTTACACCATTTCAAGCCCTCACACTCAACCACTTACCAGGTGACGTCAGTAAGTCCTTGAGGGTTCAGGGTTTGAGGCCTTAGGGCGTTGTCTTCATCTTGCATTTAAAAGAAAAATTACTTGTGCTCATCACAAGGGCACTTAAAAAATACACAAACAATCTTCAGTGCTAGCAAAACCTCATTGACAACTTTTAAAATGTTTACATGTTACCTAAAATGCTCAGTAGACATTTTTTTTCTGTTGTTGGTTTACTGTATCGGGTCAATTAGGGTAAATTGTAGCGGCAACAGTGCCACCCTATGGACAGAATGCATAGAAAGCAAATAATTACTCCATACAACATCATACTGTATGTGACTTGGAGAGATAACATTAAACAGTGTCTGTATGTCACTACTGACATCTGTCTATCTGTCCTTTTGTAGTGTATAAAAGATGCAGAGTGTGTTCTGTTGTCTTTCATCTCTTTTTGTGTCTCTTTTTCAGGAGAAGCAAATCTTACAAAGAGCTCATGGACAGCAGGAGCTGGCCGTTAGTTCTCCAAATGGAATTAATCGAGAAGCAAAGCGCTGTGTGGACATGTGGTTAAAGATGCCAGGTACATTTGACTCTGGATCAGAAAGCTGTTGTGTAATCACTGACATTGTCACTTGTAAATCTGTCAGTGTTGGAGTTGATTCAAGCTCGTACAGTCATGTACTGTTGAGTTTTTCTACCAGTGTGCTATGTTGTGCTGCTGCAATGATCCACTTTCTTCACAGGGATTCACAAGAGGTTTAGCCATGCCAATGACAGAGCACCTATTACAGTGGTACTAGATGTTGTGTTAACTTTTCATACTGTGTCTTTGTGTTCATTTAGGTGTTAGACCTGGAATGATCAGTTCTGGCTTCGTAAGAAGAAACAGACCTACTTCTTTCCCCGGCAACAGTTCAACTAGACACACTTGTCCAGTGATCAACTGTGGTCGGGTTTATGACAATGCGTCGCTCCTTGAAGGCCACTTAAAAAGGTAATCATTTTCAGTGTGGGTGTAATACCTTCTGAATAGTGCTTGAAGAGGAAAAAACTTCCGGATTTCTACAGTGAATAAAAGATACTACGTGATATTGGGTTTGGGGGTCCACCCCCATAGAAAGACTTAAAACTCACATCATTTTGGACCATTATTTATTGTTATATACTCCCAAAAAGCTCAAAGGCAAAACTTGCTGAAGTTAAATAATTATTGTATAATTTACACGTATCGCAGCCTTGTTCTGAACATTTGAATCTTCTGGAAATGTTTTCCCTCTAAAATCCTATGATGTAAATCAAAAGAGCAGAGAAGTTACGACGAACAGTTCACTTGTTAATCTACTTTACCAAAAAGGATGTGAGCGTTGTATCGATAAGTTACAGCCCCCTCGTTCTCACACGGAACACTATGAATTGCCCCGAGAAGCCGATATGGAGAGGGCAGAGAAGAGTACCTGTAGCTTGTACACAGGTACTCAGGGTAAGATGTAGAAGTGCCAGTACTACGTACCAGTGAGTGCCGGCCCACTTCAAGCACTGCTTTTTGAACCAATTCCTAGATAACACATAATGTAATAATGCAATAACATATCTTGCGTGTAGGTTCGATCACTCCCCGTGTGACCCAACCATCAATCTTAAAGGATGTCCATCAGAGCGCTTTGCCTGTGTCGCCTGTGGTCAACATTTTCAGACTGAAGAAGAATGGAGGACACATCTCGATTCTCAGGTTTACACACTCTTCTGACTGTGCTATGAAAAAACGGATTAGTGTGTGAAATACGTATTTGACAGCTGTTGATCTACAGTCGCTTATCCATTATTTTGAGAATAAAAACATGTTTTGATCAACAGGTGTCCTCGTCTGCTGCTGATGGTCACAGCATCACTCAGACGTATCAGTGGATCGTGTGTTTCGCCTGCCCTGCCTGCTACTTCCTCTTCAACCTGCGGGATGAGTGCCTTCAGCACATGTCGGCCAAAAACCACTTCACAGAGTCACTCGCCATGAATGGTGAGCTTTGTTGAACGTTTTTTAATTTCTATACGTCAGAGGGTAATACAGGAGCAAGATCACATGTACCTTTTTACTTTCTCCTCTTGCTAAAGAAACCAGAGGAAGACCACTGCCAGTTCCTGTCTCCCAATATGTTAAGAATCGCCTCATCACTTTGTGCAAGGATGTAACATTCAACGTCCGATGCTCTTTATGTCACAAAGTGCTGATCTCACATCAGGCAGCTCAAGCCCACTTTAAGTAAGTTTAATTGTGATTTATTCAGTGCAAGTGTATGTATTAATATCTTATGATGTTACATGTTGTATAGCAGACACTGATTTTGTTCAGATGTTTTTTTGTGGAACTGATTTTTTTCCTGTTTCCTTATTTTCCTTCTTCTTTTAGTGTGCACTGCAGACAGGGCTGCGCGGTGGCCAAGGCTGATAAAACGGTAGTGCAGGTAATGAAACAGCTGCAAGTGCGAGGGCAGTGCTCCCTCTGCTGTAAAATGTTCCACAGCCGGGCTGAAATCGAGAGGCACAAAGAGTCGACCCAGCACGAGGTGGAGCTCAACCAAACGATGGAGAGAGCCCTCATTCAGCACTGCCGGTTTAGTGAAATTCGCCACACCCAGAGGGCTCGAGAGGCACGGAGGAGAAGACCAGGCCTCGAGAGCGATTGTGGAGAATTCTCAGCCAAACGGAAGAGACCGAGCGTGAACGGCAGCGTCAGCAGAAACTCGCTAACAGCCTGGTTCTGCGAGTGTGGTATACGCTTCTCGGAGGAGGCCACGGCCACACAGCATCTCTTGGCTGTGAACCAAATTTTCCATCAGTGCGGCGTGTGCGGCAAACACATGGGAGAGTCCTCGATCACCCGCCTGCACATGAGTCGCTTTCACGGGGGCGCTCACCTCTCCAACTTCCTCTTCTACTGCCGCAAGTGCAAATTGGAGATGCCTCGGTACGAAGACATCATGTCGCACGTGACGGAAGCCCACAGCGGACACACCTACCTCATCGAAAGGGACGTGCCCGAGGAGCTGGTCGACGCCAAGCCGTCCACCAGCAAAGGAGTCGGCCCGCGTTCGTCCTCCAAGTCCGCGGACCGGCAGAGCACCGTCGGGACGTCTTTGAAAGCAGAGCAGACGTGGATGTGCAGGATGTGCGAGGACACCTTCGACTCGGAAGCGGACGTCCGCAAACACTGCCGTGACGTGAGCAGCCACAGCTTTCAGAGGTTCATCTGTGGACACTGCCCCCAGAAGTTCTTTAAGGAGTCCACCGTGCGCAGACACTGCGCGAATGAGCACGGCGGGCAGATACAGAGCTCCCACTTCTGCGGCCTCTGCGACAGCATGCTGTTTGAATCCGAGGGCGAGTTTTTGGAGCACTACAAGAGTCTCCACAGTAAAGACTACCACTGCATGGGCGATGTCGAGCTCGTTCCGCCGGCCGTGGCCGAAAGCGCCGGTCGGCTCACGTGCCCGTGCATGGGCTCGGGAGAGAGGAAGGGGGGGATGAAAGCTACGTACACGCAGTGCATGAGGGATCTGTCCGCGGAAGGGAAATGTCAATATGTGTGCGCTCATTGTGGCGCGTCTGCGCCTTCCTTTGCTCAGATGAAGACTCACGTCCACACGAAGCACGCGGCCTTGAACCTGGACAAGACCTTTGACGTAGAATGCATGGCTTGCCGGGAGAGTTTCACGGGCGTACCGAGTTTCCATACGCACTATCACTCCCGACACTGTACACTGGAGCCTTGCACGAGCTCCAGGACCTGCACTGTGAAAGCAGAGCTCAATGCTGTGGAGATCTCAACAGAGACCAATGGTAAATCAGTTACTTTTTTTTTTTTTCTTCTTTTTTTTTTACATTTATACCTACGTTTAAGCAGCATTTAATCAATTTTTTATATCGTCATTTCAGAGATGGAAGATGAAACATCGGCGTTTTTGAACATGGATCAGACCAACAAAGAGAGTGCAGCATGTGAAAGTAAGGAATAAACAATACACTCACGCCACACACACAAATAGTGTGCAGCTTTCTTTTACATATACACAAGAGCTTTACAACATCGCGGTACAATATATCAGCTGCTCATTTGTTATGATCTACTTCAGATGAATCGGATGACGAGATGAACCATGAACCGTCTCTGAGTGCAGAAGGAGAAAGAGAGTCAGCAGGTATGTGTTTACGGTCTGTGGCTGAGCAGGTAATGTTCAAGCTGTATAACTCACTGCAGCCTCAGGTTACGACTGTGTACCGGCAGTCATTTCACAGTGATTACATTTTACTGCAGAGAGCTTAAGACGGATAAACACTCCTTGTATGTTGGCCTTAGTGGTTGGCAGTATTTGTAACAACTTCAGTTTCCCATAAAAGCACAATATTTGATACAGGTTCAGAGACGATTCAAAGCTTCAATATGTTATCTGTGCTTTTCAAGGTTAAAAGATAAAAATATGTGATCAATCAGGTTCCAGTTGTCCAAAATATGCTTGTCAAGAATAAACTAAAGACGATAAGTTTAGTCTTTGTAATGACAATGTATATGTGAATGTGGGAGCTTTATGATGATATAAATGCTTTAGAAGATCGATCAAAAGCATTACAATGAAATGTGAACATGTGGAGAAAAATAGAATCCCTAACTTATTAAGTAGATGTATTTCCCGCCCCCCAGCATGGTTATGATGGTGTTGTACTTTGCAGTGTTTTATTTAGATGTACTGTAACTTGGATCCTTGTATTCTGCTTCTCTTTTACAGAGTTAGAAGAAGCTCTTAAAAGAAGTCTTCTGGAGTTTTGAGGACATGATTTGGTTTGTTTTTTTGTGACCCAATGTTTGTCAGACAGATGTTTTGAACCACGTATTTGTGTTCAAAATATGTTCAATAAATAGTTGCCATATTACCTTTTTTCTGTGTTTTTAATTATTTATAAATGAATCAATATGATGACATGATAAATAATCAATGCTAGGCATTCCCATCCCAGGGAACCAGCCAGTTTAATACTAGAAGGTTGGTCTGTGGCTGTGGATTTACGTCCTCTGTTGTGTAGTCTCAACACTTTGGTGTGTCGACACATGTGCTATAGATGGCAACCATGACGCTGCAAAATGCCGAAGCTGAACTTGTGACCTCAGTGCATCTCCAATTGCAGTCTCTGTTTTCAGTGCTGACTTAAAATCCAGTGTATTGTACGCACCGTAGGGAGCAGGGCCAAGACCTGTGTGTAGAAGAGTTTGTGTTTCCTGAAGTGCAGCCATGTAATTCCTGATCTTTACGTGATGGGATATTAGCTCATTCCAATAACATGGAGTGGAAACAGTGGAAGACATTTTAAACTGCTACTTAGATTCTGTCAACAACTCTTTGGCTCTGTTAGTTTCCTCAAGTTCTCTTCAAAATCATTACAAGGTGACAGATTCCCTTTTAAAGGGGATGCACACTACAGATTAGCATGTAATTGGGATATACATGTATTTAAATGCTTGTTTTGCTTCTTTCTTCACATCCTCTTCGTCACTATGTTGCATGATTTGTGATTCTTGCTAGTTTGAATCAGAAAATGGAGACTCCAATATACTAAGATATTTTAAGATAGTGGCCCAGGATCTATAAACAGTGAGTGTTTATGCACTAAATGGAACACGTTCATTGTGACTCCTGGTTGGAGAATGAAGCAGACCTCTAATTCTCATTTAGCTGTAAAGACATAAAGCCTACAGCAAGTTGTGCATACATGGCAGATCGATGTGGGTTTATTTAAAGTGTACATCAAATACAATCTTTTATAATGTTCTAGTCATTGATGGAAATCAATATTGCAGAAATGTTTCATGAGTAGATCAATGTGCTGAGAGTATTAAGACCTGCAACTAAATGTAATTTTAGGATGACGTGTGGCACTAAAGACATTGACGAACCCAGCTTAAGGCCTACATGCCCATTACATCTGTTTTTGTTATTGTATTAGCCAGCTGTGTTACAAATTAACCAGTTAAAACAAAGTCCACCAAGATCCCTAAAATTCCAGCAGCCTACCCATTGAGTGGAAAACCTCACATACAGATATTTCTTAAATACAGAAATAGCAAAACAGTTCTATTTACACATCCGAAACTGTGACTGAAATTACAGCTTAATCTAAGTATGTATGGGGACACCACTAGAGCTTTTTTCAGCGACCTGTAGGGGTCCTCGGACCTGAAGTTGGGAAACACTGTCCAGGGCTTCTCGAGAATCTTCTGTTAGGACAGAGGGAAGGAAGTTACAGCCCATGTTAGGAAATGTTCCCACAGGACCTCTGCTGCAGTCTGCTGGAGAGCGCCCAGTGTCGATCGCACACAAGGATTCCTCTCCGGGACGGATCATTATCATCCTAATAATAATTAAATCAAAATCATTCACGATCATGGCTCAAGCTAAGATACAGGCGAAAATGAACGACGCTACGTACAGCAAGTTCAGCAGGACGCTGTCCATGGCAGATCGCTCCGGGCAACTCCTGGAAAGTTTGGATCAGCTGGAAATGAGGTACAGTTGAGTAACAGGCCGTTCCATGTGCGCTAAACACCGCGCACGCGAGGGCTTGAGGCATTATAGTTAGTATGTTGTATGTTTGGTGATTAACGCAATATAGAAATGTCATTTCCTGAATGAAACAAAGCGGACGCAGCCAATCGCGTCGGATTAACATGAAAAAAATAAAATAAATGGGTGCAGTAGGTCTATAATTCTGGTAATTTATTACTGTGGATTGTCAGTGATACTCAGATGTTTATGTCCCAGAGAAAAGGATGTGGCTTTAGTGGTCACGCTTTGTGGTCGCTCTGTGTCTGTCAGGGTGGAGGCTTTACGCGAAACGGCTTCGGCCATGGAGGTGGAGAGGGAGTTCATCCTGGAAATGATTCAGTCCTTACAGAACGGACAGGAGCTGCGAAACATCAGTGCTGGTGAGACATCGCTCTACTGTGTTTTTGACAGAGAAAAGAAACCATCACAGAGTCTGGTACACCTTGTTTGACTGTTTGTACCCAATGGTGTTTTTAATCCATTTGATTTTTTGCAGCTGCTCTGATTTTCACTGTAACATTGTGATCCTATGAGGTTATGCTTTGTAGTTGGGCGGTGTGGTTCAAGAAACCTCAGGGGATTCCAGGAGGAAACGTGATAGTTTTTTCACCACACCCAGGAGAAGAGATAATCCAAGGTTATACATTTGTTTTCCTCCCATAAGTGATATTATATGGTGTACACAAAGGGTAATTACATTCAAATTATCGTACAGTATTTCCTAATTTCCCATATTAAGTGTATTTACCTTACACCAATACATTAGCCACCATGTACAGCTATACTTGACTGTAAAGGGTGTTGGGCATTACATGAACACTGTGTAATCTGGTTCCTCTGCCAGAATTACCACCCTTTTAACTTTATTATTTTCACCTGCTGAACAAAAAAATAAAATACTAAAGTCTGGGTTTGTCCCCACAATATAATCTAATTCACCTTTCTGACAGTTTAAAAAAAAATGAATTTCTTAACAGGCCCATCCTGTTGGATTAGATTGCATCACATTTGAGCTAGACCCACCATACATTAGTATAATGAGGTAGTGTGTTTACACACTAATGCATGGTGGACGGGGAGAGGCAAGGGCAAGGATTTAAAAGCATGTAGATGCTCTATTATTGTGTCCACCACTTTCTAGCCAGTGTATTTTGCTCTTTTTATTTTTTTCAAGGGGAGAGAGAAGAGTTGACTTTAACAGCAAACCGTCTAATGGGCCGGACGCTGTGCGTGGAGATCTCCATCGGCACGATCAGAAACTCCCTGCAGGAGGAGGCGTTGCACAAGGCCACATCTGTAATCGATGAGATAGTGAAGAAGTTGCTGGACGACATGGACGGCGGGCGGCAGCAGCTGCTGGCCGTGCACGCGGCCTGTGTGACCGAGGCCCCGCCCGTCCCCATCGACCAGAAGTTTCAGGCCATCGTGATCGGCTGCGCTCTGGAGGACCAGAAGAAGATCAAGCGCAGGCTGGAGACGTTGCTGAGGAACGTTGACAATGCTAAGAAGAACATCAAGATTATGGATCACCAGAAACTGGAGGACCCAAAAACCAATGGCTGTCAATAAGACTCGTCATCAAAACATCAAATGTGTCATAAAGCCACTAAACTCAACAAGAACTGTCCTAATTGTGTACTAACTTTCATGAGATTACATGTAGCAGCAAGACCAGTCCCTTTATTAAATGATGGTGAAATGATACTGAACCATAGGGCCAAACAACAGACACCCTCATTCTCCCTCACTTCTGTTACTTTCAAATTACTTAACACTGACCTACTTTAAATATATTGTTAAATGTCTATACCGAGTACACAATGTGTGTTCACATATGCACTGAAGTAAGACAGAAAAGATACGATGGCATAGTGCTCCATTGGAGGTGTGATCACAGTTTATTGTAAAATCCACTGCTTGAAAAACAATGAATTTAATGTTGAAGTATATCTATATATATATATGTTTTTTCTTGTCTTTTAAATCAGGCACTTGGTCATGCTTTTGGATGTGCACTGCATACACTACCTCTTTGTGTGAAGGCAACACTAATCACGCTGTGGATTTTAGTTCCTGTTTGCACAAAGCAGTGTTTATGTCAGATTATGTGTCAAAACTTTGATTAAAAAAAACACCACACAATGTCAATGAAGCAGATTACTCAGGTTGAGTCTATAGACAGAGACCTGTTGGCATCACATATGTCTTTAAACAGATCATAACAATCATTCACTGTATGAAGTTACAGACAAAAGGACGATAGTAACAGTGCTGTAGCCCCATGCTGGTCAGCTTCAAAGATCTTGGTAAGTTTGACAATAAAGTATTAATTCATGGTCTACTTACTCGCTTTTCTAAGAGCTTTTCAACAACATCCATTGGCCTGGGTAACTCTGAATGAATACAGCGAAGCATTTCTTTTGGTTAAAAGATTGTACTGGCAGAGGAATATTGTCGTTTGAAATGACACACCGGATGCTCAAGAAAAAAAGTAAAGTTTTATTTATGTCAGATTACCATCAACTTTCCCCCCCAAACATAACAAAAGAAGCACATTTGTGTGGCACACTCAACGTAGTGATACCTGTTTTACCGTTTAAGACAAAAATCCAACAATGAGGGTTGTTCTTGTCAGTCTGAAAGGACTCATACGTTGGTTGGTCTATTTAAATGTGTGAAATATGATGAGTGAAAAAGTAGAGTAACAGTAAGACACAAAGATCATTACAACACCTGAGTGACAGCACATAGGTATGGTTAGTCTTTAAGATTAGATGCCATCTTCATGATAAAGTGCGCTAAATCCATTCAGGCAAATTAAAACACAATGTTGCAAATTAGAGGAGCTTGGGAAATAACTACATGTATTTACAGATTTACTGTGCAGGCAATTTGAAAACAAACAGCAAGAGTAGGGATTAAAAAGCTTACTGGTGGTCGGTGGGGGGGGGAAATGTAAACGAGGACAAGGCATTGAGGCAGAGCGACCCAGGTTGAACATTCACCGATGTGGGAAACAAAAAGGCTTGCATGCATTACAGTTATGCCACAATGTTTCTTTTCTTCAACACAGCACTGTTTACAGACACCCAAATGACAAAGCTTGAAATGTGCGACGGTATAACTGGAACATATTTCAAGCACCTGTTGGGATTTTCACAATAAAGTTCATTTGAATCTAGGAGACGTTTCTAACGAGAGATCGGAGATAAATTACAAAAACGTGCATAAACATGTATCCCCAGATGTCCTACATATTGTAATTGCATGTAGAATACCTAGAATTGTAACTATTCATAAGGAAACGTTCATCTTTCTTTGTGCTCCGTAAACTGGCGTCTCTACAGATTTGTGGAAAGGCTCGATGCAGTATGCTGTGTTGAGAACTAAGCCTTTCGTCTGGGAGATCTTTTTAGAGCACTTTCATGACTTTTCTTGCATAATCAGGCACACACTAGCTCAAGGCTCCACACCACAGGGACAGACACTGTGGATATGAATGATGTTTGCAAAATAGAAACTGATTAGAGACTGCAGAAGCCGAACCGAGACATAAAAACAAAACCTTGCACCGTGTTTAGTGTTTAGAATGTTAGAAATATAGTGAAAATCTTCCTCCCGATACATAGATACTGAAACGTATTTACTCCAAGGGTTACCAATGAGTTCCTCCAAGCTGTACCGGAGTTAAAGAAAAGCACAGTGAATATGTCAATGGTAAACAACTGCAATCAAAAACATAGTGCTATAACTGATGGGGACTTCAATTCATGTTTTACACCACAAAGCCCAAAACTTTGTGGGAAGTCTTAGAATTGGATTAATTTATTTGAGCGTAAGCAGACATATAGAGGTGATCCACATCACTGCAGTGTTAATATTTAACTACAGCCCAGAAAGAAGAGGTTTGGCACTATGTCACTCGACACCGTTTCGATTCGTACAAAAATACTTCTGCACAGAGAATTAGCTCTGGATTCGATAAGTGTTTTGTCCACAACAAACAGTTTGAACCACGGTATGCTGACGGAAACAGAACAGGGTGCAAAATTAGCCGTGTATCTTCTACAACACGTGCAAACATACTGCACGGTTCAAATGTCAAACGCAGGAATGGGCGACTGTAAAAAGTGTCCAAAGAGCAAGAGTGCAACCTTTGCTGTTACATATTCCAATGAGAGGATTGTGTGTCATATCTAATACATACATGTACTGCAGCTGCAGCTGTTGCTGTTACTTAAGGCAACCGCAGGGACGGGTTTTTGTGCGCGGATCATTAATGGAGATCCAAGGCTGAATCGAAGGAAACTCAACCGTCAATGTGAGGAAAGGACTCAGGACACAGATTAAACATCAGGTTATTAGAGGAGTAGTAGAGGAGTGTTTCCCAGGTTGTCTGGGCTTTGGTCTCTAATTGTGGCTACCTCCACAAAATACAACAATGACCCATTTAGTCTTAGAAACAATGGCCAGTCACTAAACCCTAAATGATTTATTCATCTACAGTAGGCTGCAGCTTCCAAAAGGATTTTTACTCTTCTTGGTCCTTTGTTTGTTGGGTCTCAAAGTGATGATTTCTCTGCCGTTGCTGGAGCTCTGGTTGCAAACATTACTACTTGTGGTATTAAAAACACCTTTGGGGGGGGAACACAATTTATGAGTAACGTCACTGTAGCGAAGTACTACAACTTAAACTGTAACATTAAAAAACAAATGATTTAAGAGAAAGAGTCCTCACCTATTTTATTGCTTGTTGTATGCAGCACCTCGGTCTCTTCTGCCGTTTGCTGCTTGAGTCGCTGGAGATACTTCTCAGCCAAGTACTTAAAAACTACAAAAAGAGGACAGAGATGTAATGGCAGCATTAACCAGAATGAGACGCTTTCAGTTGTGCAACCTACCCTCATTGACATTGAGGTCCTCTTTCACTGAAGCTCGATAAAATCTCAGCTTGAGCCTTTTAGCCAAAGCTTCGGCCTCCTCGCTGCAAGTAAAGACAATTCACAGTCATTACCATTCATCCTGAACACTCAATTGCTTTACTGCTCAAGTAGGATTATTAGAATAAAGACAGCTACCGCTTACTTTTTTATAACGGTCTCTTCCAGGAGGTCAATTTTGTTCTGCACTAGAACTGTGGGAATATCTCCGACCTCGGCCTCCAGCTTCTCCCTCCAGCTGTCGATGGCCTGAAACGACTCCCTGTCCGTGGTGGAGAAGGCTAGCACACACGCTTGGGCACCTGGAATGCAACAAGACAACACAGCCACCGTTCGTGTTTTTGATTCTTTCAAATTCTTTTAGCTCAAAGATAGCGGTGCTATGTGTGCCAGAGCGTGTGCTTTGGTTGAATGCCGTGCTGCCAGTGAACCACCAAATCTGGGAGAAAGCTGCTCTTAACCTCAGTGACCCGAGGCAGCAGTGTTGTATTTGTCACGGCGGTGGGGGTCTTACCACGGTAGTAGGCCTTAGTAATGGCGTCAAACTCCTCCTGCCCGGCGGTGTCCCACAGCATTAGCCGGACGTCTTCGTCATTAACGCTAAAACAAAGAGCGGGCACAGTGAGGGCGGTACACACGGTTGGCAATATCTGAAAGAGGAACGTAAACCTCGGAGGAGTTGCTTACATGATCTGCCTTTCCAGGAAGTCCACTCCGATGGTCTTTTTGTAGTCCTTGGTGAAGACGCCCTTGCAGTACCGTTGGATCATACTGGACTTGCCGACAGCCCCGTTGCCGACCACGACCACCTTGATGGCCACTTCCATGTCCTCCTCCAGCATGGTGGTGACGTCTGGCTGCTGTGCTCACTTCCACTGCCTGGGTAGTTTCAGTGATGTGACACAAACACATAAACCAACTGAAAGTGTAAAATAAACCAAACATTAATGTTTGGCACATGTTTAGATACTGTAAGTCCAACACACTCTGGTCTGGTTTACATTTGAAGCTTTGTGTCCGTGACAGGAAGCAAATGTGCTCATCTTTGAGTGTAACGGTTAGTTATGTAGCTGATTTACTGAAACAGATGGTTAAGTTTGGTTTGTAGTCAGAAACGTCCTGCACTCTGTTTGTAAAAAAAAAAATACTTACTGAAAAGCTTTAATTTTCAATCAGACCCTATAATTAAAAAAAAACAAAAACAGAGTTCAGACACAGAAAACTCTCAAAAACGTGACTTCGGCCACAATGAATGTTGAGCTTGTATTACAATGTGAGCTCTCTCTTCTCCATAAACTAACATGACGTCTACAAGTTATAAGAGAAACAGTTACAATCACACTCCGTCCTTCCATCTAGATGCTTCAGCTGTATATAGACATCAAACTGATGAAACAGAAATGCTATGCTGTGACTATAAATCTGTTACTATCCTCTAATGAGATTAATAAGAATAATAAAGCATCTGAGCATTTTTTTTCCACCTACAAGTTATTCAGATTAGATAAAGGTGGTAAGCAATCAACTTTTATTAGGTGACATATTAGCAGACACATCAGTCAGGTGTGTAAATAACATGAAACTTCAGCTATTTCTTGCCCAGTACAACCCAAAATGTAGAAGATACATTTACATTACAAGTTAGTAAGTTACTCTCTATGTTTGAATGTTTTCCTATTATTCTTTTTGTATACATATGTCAAACATTATGACAAAATCTCAAATAACCATGAGCTCAGCAATTGCGTCTTATGTTTGGTCAACAGTCAAAACTCTGAAAGCATAAACAACGATTAATGTGGAGAGGTAGTTCCCTCTAGGGAAGGGCTTTATGTACACGATGACTGGAATCATCCTTTAAACTCTTAACTGTTGTAAATGTGACTAGTTGTGCGTCTGCAGCGACGTGTTTATCCTTCCATTAGCGCCGAGAGCAGCAGTCTTCACATAGCAACTGGGTCTTCCACAGTTATGTGTGTATGTGTGTGTGTGTGTGTGTGTGTTTGTGGAGCTGCTGAGTGCGATGCTAAACAGTATTGTGGGAAAGCTGTTCCCGGTGGATGCTGGCAGCCTACTGTGTGACAGCCTGTCTGGATTTGAGTCACAATATGTATCGCAGTCAACCATATTATTCATCACCTATGATTGAGCTGTATGACGCAGCAGTTGTTAAAACATGCAGGGCTGAAAATAAAACAGCCTGCTCTACACAAAGGTTTGATGTCCATTCGGTAAGGAGTTAACAGCTACATGTATACTCGGGGTTAGATGTCACCTGGAAGTCTCTTAAATTGATCCGATTTATGTTTAGTGAGGAATCAAGACCATTTCTATAAGGCTAAAAAAAAAAAATCTAACTAATTTGTGAAATACCTGAGAGTACCAGCTGTCCATTACCATCAACTCCAGTATACTAAACATCAATCAGACATTTAAACAAGTGGTTTTCCAAACCTGCACAGACAACTATTCTATCTTTAGTGTGTCTCTTCTGGTTATCATAGTCATACCTGAGACTATTAACCCTTTCATACTACATGTCTTAAAGACAAGACAGAGCATCTGAAATACACTTAGCATGGTAGCAGAGTATCCTATGCATTACAAGACACATATAAATAAACTCGGATAAGTATGTAGAAGGTAATACACCTCCCCTCTGGAACAGTGAGTCATCTTCACAGACACTAAACTCGGGCCTAAAGGCGGGGGCACCGTTAAAGCCATTATTCTAGAGCACAGAGAGAATAACATGACTATAATGCCATTAAGATGTAACTACTCCTTTCTGTTGAGGTTTACTGGTGCTGCAGGTGGTGTTTACAAAGTCCGTGAGGGGAGTTAAGTCTTTAGTCAACTTTGAATTCTGCTTCATTCCCTCAAATCAGAATCCCTTGGTCTTGATATGACTTGTTGAATAGCTGACAGGAGAGTCTCCAGGTACCAAGCAGCTGCTCGTATCACGTTAAAGCCGTAAAGCTGAGTGGAGGACCGACTGTGCTGGTGAGTAAGGATGTGATGCACAGAGTGGGTTAGTTCGCTTACCGTTAAAACCACTTTCCAACTCATCCGGTGTCCGCCAACATTAGATGAGCTAACCAGACAGTTAACCCGCAATCACATATCTCCAGCCTTCCTCCGCTCTTCTCTGTGGTAGACGCTAGTGACTCCGGTGCTAAGGTTACCTAGCTTAGGTTAGCCACTAAAGGAGAAAATAACCTTCTGCTCTCTATCTTATATCTATCTTATGACTGCAGAGACGTAGCGTTCAGGTGAAGTTTAATCAACGTCTACAGCTAAATACAATCCGTGACATTTACTGGAAGACAACGCATTGCTAACTATCTATTCGCGAGCCTTCGTTGCAGCTAACTGCGTGCGCAATGAGAGTAGCTAACCAGGGTAGCTGGCTAATGTTTGTTGCTAAGCAGCAGTGTCAAGAGTTTCTTCTTCTACTACTTCTTGATGCTTTTTAGCGCATGAACAACAACAAAATATCACATCACTGCCACCAACTGGTAGGAAGTGTGATTACACCTCTAAACACTGAATGTAAACATTTATAAATAGTATAAATGCTGATGCAATAATGCGTAAAATATAGCATTTTGATATCCTAGATGAAGCTAATGTAGTTTTAAGTAATTTATATACTGTTAAGTATCTAAATCAAGCTCATCATGGTTTTTAATCTAAAATCTGAAATATTGATTTCTAATATTTATAGTCGAGTAGAAATTACAGTAATACCCTCTGAAATGTATGAAGTAGTATAGCAATTGGAAAGTATAGTATTAAGTATAAAAATAAAGTACTTGTACTTGAGTAAACGTACGTAACGATATATGAATATGTTCTCGTAGCTTCACACTCAACAGCAGGACAACCGAGATAATAGTTTTCCAACGTTTCCATTAACTGTTTGCAGAGAGCGTCTGGATAAAGACAGGGTGCTAAACCTTCCAATTCATTGAAGTAACATAATAATGTATGTTAGGAAAAAAATCGGTCTATTTATGTGTTGCGGGTGCGTTTGTTATGTTGTACAAATGCCCCCGAAAGTTCCTGTTGCACCCAGGTCGAGTCATGAAAATAATGCAATGCACAAACCATGCTTTGTTTGACTACACGACTAGTTGAGGATAATGGAACATTGTGAAGTTTTTGTCTTTTCTTATCTTTTTTATAGAAGTCCTCATTGACCGGGGTGAAATAGCGGGTCACGTGGTACAACTAAACGAGCGCACACACGCGACGACAGGTCTCTCTTCCTGTGTCGTCATCATTTACCCGCGTATGAACAGCCCACATTGTTTGGCGGGATTGAGCAGAGAAGAAGAAGCAAACAAACCCCCGTCGCCTGTTCGGTAATAACGACAATAAATCCGTTAAATGTTGTTCCAGTACGTGTTGTGTATAAGTTGCTGAGCTCGTGTTAGAAGTTTACCGTCTTCAACCCGTTTAACAAGGTAGTTTGCTGTCTGTTAGCCACAAAGACGTCGCTATTCTTTATTATGTCGTATGGAAGCAGCTTCAAAGTACCTTACTGAGTTGAGTGAAGGCAGTTTTCTACACAGGTTTTTGCAGATAAAAGTTAAATTGTATGTGGTGCCACTTCTGCTCAGTTAGAATGGCACTACGTTAGTACCAGAGGTTAGGTCATTTATGGATTTTGTTTTTGTAAATAGGATCCTTTTGATTTGTCAAAACCAAATGGGGCCAATGGATTGCTAATTGTTGACAGGGGTACCTTATGTATCCAATATATCATTTTCATTTATTCTCCAAACCGACACCCAGGTGAAGACGTAGAGCTGAAACAGAAATAAAGCACGAGTCGTGCAACTTATTTTAATTTCCATGACCATTTGTTGAAGCTCACACACTGGACGTTCCTGCAAATATGTCAGCATGCTGACTACTAGTGGCCGACTGTCTTTATTCAAAACACTCTTGTTTTCTCTCTCTCCATCAGGAACCATGGAGTTTACAGACAGGAGAAAGAAGAACTCTCAGGCAGAGCTCTATGGATATCCTCTGCAGTTCTACGGGCAGCCACCTCTGGAAAACATCTGTCTCACTGAATTTGAGGCATTTGCTGTGGATCGGCTGAAACGTAAGACCCGGGTCTCGTGCTCGTCTGATAATATTTTGAGCTGTTGGCATTTTCTGTAAGCGGCCCTTTCTCTGCTTTTGTGAAATGCATTTTTTTAATGTGTTTAAAAAAAAGGCCTGATATTTAAAATGTCTTCTTTTAATGCCACCGCAGTGTTGAAGACCATTGAGAATTTGGGCGTGAGCCACGTGAAGCTGTCCGAAGAGTACAAAAATAAACTGGAGTCTGAGTCTAAAGCCCTGAACTTTCCTTACAGACCAGACGCTGTGAGTATGTTTAGCTTCATCATGAAGAGATTTCTTCATGACAGTTTACCAAATCTTTACTTTCACGCAGGCAGGGCTTAAAGTTAGCACCAGCCAAGAGCCTGGTACATTTGCTTCACTCACCAGCCAAAAAACACAATGCTAATCTACCAAAACCAAAAAGCTGCCAAAATTGAACATGCACCAACCATTTGGCAGATGGGCAAAACTTTTGAATGTTTGGGAACATGTCATCACTCTGCAATCATCCACCGTATATGTGTATGTCGGCAGTTATTGCTGCACACTGTACTCCATTGTGTTGGTGGTCGCCTTAAATTGCAATCAGATGCCACTTTATTTGGGTACACTGAGCCAAAACCAATGCAGACCAATACGACTGACCTGTGCTGTTAAACAGGCATGTAGTTGAATTATTTTGACCATCTTGTTTACATCAATGGCGGTAGGCTAAATAACAAACACCTGTCAGTAAAACACGCCTGTGGCTGGTGCTATGTATTTAGCTTGATCTGCAGCTTTGACTTCTACGGCTTCGGTTGATTCTGTAGTACAGATTTCAAACAAAGTAAAATGTACTTGTTAGCATTTTTGTGAACCTCAAATTATTTCATAATCGTGCAGCTGACTTGACAGTGAAGACGATAATCCATAAAAATGACGACATCTTCTGGAAAGTGTGTGAATGGCCGTATCAAACCACAATAACTGATCTCAGAGGCATACAGTTGGCTGCTTACTTTGCAAACTACAAATGAATTACTAGAGCCAAAGTCATCGTCGATGGACTACAGGTAGTGTAAACATGACTGTAGTACCTGTTGTGTATACAGAGCCACAAAACTCCATTTAATACATCTGTTATTTGGATTTTACCTCACAGCTAAGATTATACACAGCAAGACAAAAGTTATGAAGAAGAAGTGAATAATGAAAACAACTATATCTTTAAACATGCTGTTCCTGCTGTCGCCCGTTAAGAATGACAAAAAACCTCAGATTGGACCAAGTGAGCCTGAGAGACGAAGAAAGGACCACATCTCCCACTTCATTCTCAGACTGGCCTACTGCCAAACGTAAGTTTAGTCGTGAGTGAGTTTGTTGTCAAATCAAATGTAATTTTTAAGAAGAATGCAACTGAATGTTTATTTCCAATTGAATTGTAAAGGGAGGATCTGAGGCGGTGGTTTATACAACAGGAAGTGGATCTTTTCCGCTATCGCTTCAATGAACTGTCTCGGCAACAGAAACTTGAATTGCTTCACAGAAATAATCTGCAGTACGACACTGTGAGTATGTCTTCCTTTACATATTTTGAAAGCCTGTTTTCTAATTGAATGTACTTAAACTCAAAAGGTTCACTTTTGCTCAAAGAATTACAATATTATTTTCACCTCCGGTTGCTTTTATTGGTTCACATCTGTGAATGTAAAGGCTTGTGGACTGATCTGAAAGTGTCTGTAAAATATGTATTTCTATACAAACCTTCAACATTTATAATAACAACTAACCAAGAGAAGGAAAAGTAACATTTGTGTTGAATTGTATTTCCACTAGATGGAGCTGTTTGATTGATTTAACACACATGAATCTTAAGGGTTTCCTTCAATGGTGATTTAAAAGTTTAAATGTTGAAAGAGGTTTTTTTTTTGTGCTCTAATTTTGTGGCAAAAAGAAAGTATTTGTGATCAAATGAGATTTCAGAAGTGATAAATGTAGATAAATGCTATTTTTACCAGTCACAGTACTCCTAATCCAATGTGAATAATAAGTGTTTAGCTAATCTTTTCATCTTAAGTGAGTCTTTAGGCCCAACTAAGGAAAGAACCGAGGCTGGCTTTGCATATTTTAAGGGAGAAAATGAAAAGGCAACTCTTTTAATAATCCATCAACACATTATGTGTGAAGCAAGGAGGAGACCGACACCTACATCTGATAAATGATGTTTGGCTTACGCGAGCCTCAACTGTATTAACACGGACACAGCGGAGCCTCTGCAGCTCTTCACTGAAACTCATCTTTGTCATCAATAACTCTTCAGGTTAGTGTCGAGGAGAAGAAGGGTCTGCGGGATAAACTCGTCAACTCCAGTTACAGCGTCAGTGGAATCACTGTGGAGGAGCAGGACTTCTACAAAGTGAGTTACTCGTCTCTGACTCACACACACACACACACACACACACACACACACACACACACACACACACACACACACACACGACTCACATGGTGAATAAAGAACAAAGACACCGAGACAGTTATTTTTTTTTACTAAATGGCAGAAGTTTAATAAAGAAGTTTCAATGCTAAATCTACGGAGTAGTCCTTTTGAAAAGTGATTTCAAACTCGATGACTACTTGGATAAATGAATCCTTTGTCAGTATAATTTGGGTCTCGTTCAGAGGTGTGTTGAAGATAATAACTGTCGCGACACGTTGCATCTCAGATCACACACTTTTCTCTCACAGTGTGACTCGCTGTCAAATACGATTGGGAGCATTTACAGAAACACTTTTGTCCTTCTGGCAATAAATGAAGTTTTGTAAATCCACAGATTTGGATTGTAGTGACTTCTGCCTTTTGTCCGATGTTAAATTTGGACTAATTGCCGCACAAGCTTTCTCATTCGATTAACCCGAACTGTGTAATCTTAACCTGCCAGGAGCACCAGGGAAGCAGGGGTGCACATTGAAATAAAACACTGATTTATCGTCTTACTTGTGTTTTCTCTCTTCGGCTTCCGTACCTCTGGGGCCAACATTTTGTCCGATGGTCACAGACCATCTCATGACATAAAATAAATGGACAAATATTGTTCCACGAGGAGGTTTAAATCAACTTATTGGAGAATCGAGTTCTCCCAAATGTAGAATTTCCATTCTGCATCGGAGGATCTTTCCTTACTTCTAAATAAATATTTGGACATAATGTTGAATCACTAAATCTCTAAAATAACTGTCTGAGATCATCTTTATATAATTTCACCGTTGAATGGATTTAAGTCAACAGTTGTCTCTTCACAAAATGAAAGAAGGAGAGAGGGGAACATACGATGGCCTTGACTTTGAATTTACTTAAATAAATCACACTCCCTTTTATCTAACATCACTAGAATACAAAGAGCTAAAGGTGGGCCTCAGCATCCTGACATTCACTACGCATTCAGAGTATTAACGTCTGTATCTTTTGAATATAAACTATATTTTTTGTTTTTCTTTAAAGGTCCCATTTCAGGATGCCCTGGATCTCGTGCGAACAAGGAAAGTGTACCTCAAAGCGGGCTACGTGTACATCCCTCACCAGGACATCGTCACCATTGTTCTCAACGATTTCCGCACCCGGCTGTCCAAAGCTCTAGCAGTGAGTGTTTGAAGCTCCTTCACTGTTTCACAAAGAGTTAATAATGATATGGCAGAAAGCTCAAAAAGAAATGTGTGTATATTTGACCACTTGATTAGAAAATGAGATGATGGGTACACATCAACAATACTCTGGTATGCTGTGGAGTTTAAATGATGCTCAATTGGTCCTAAGAGGCCCACAGTGTGCCAAGAAAATCTCCCCCTCACCATCACACCTCCTGCCTTACATCTGAAGGGGGAACCGTGGTTGTTGCCTTCGGGGGCCTTAAAGGGAAACTTGGAGAAATGCGAGGTTCAAATGAGTTTGCACACATGTGACACGGGCACAGCTAGTATGAAAAGTGCTCATTCTCCCTGCAGGCATGAAGGGAGGGGGGTGGGGGGGGGGGGGGGGGGGTCTGTGAAGGCACAATACCAGCACGTTTGCGCATTGAATGCCCTGAGGGACGTGGAACATGGTGTTTCCAGGTCCAGAGGCGCTCTGTATGAAACATGCGAGGAGACAACCATCGTTACACCGCGGTGAGGCGTCCTGACTCGGGAACAGGCACAAGCACGCTCAGCAAGCACGAGCAGTGGCACTAAAGGTTTATGAATAGACTTCAGTATCATTACCGAGATGAAAGAAATCTACAATATGCAGCTCACAGACACAGAAGAAATGATAATAAGTCAGTGTAAAGGCCAGCGAATCATTAATGCTCTGATTGGAACGTCGACCTTTCTGATGTCGGATCGGCATGAGGGATCAGTGTTTGCATAACGCCGTCCACCTTCTGCTGAAAGTGGGCTCATCATTATTAGACCTGATCCCCCTGACGGGGTCAAACCACTGCAGGTCTTCAGTCCAGTTTGTCCAAAGTAGACCGATATGCTATATTGCAGATGAATATGTATCATAACTCTGCTGCACTGGTCATGCGTGTGTCACAGAGAAGATAGTTCAATCCTTTTTTTTTTTCAACACCACAAACAGTCTTGACCCAGATGCCATAGAGTTGTTTGTTTTAATTATGACTTGTACGTGCTCTCGAGTGGGAAACAATGTAATGGTGACGATGTTTGCACGATGTGCGTCGTGCATCATCTTGTCAAAGGAGTCGCCGGTCTCGATGGCTTTCCAAAGCAGCGTTTTGAGTCTGCAGTTTGAACAAAGGAGTGTTTTTGGTTCGGTGGTTTGGTTTTGTTGTTCGACCCTTTTTTGTATTTAACTGTGTCGGCACTTTAAATCAGTCTGTTGCCCGTGTTCACGACAAAGAGCGGCTTCTGTTTAGCCAGAGATCTAAACGGCCTGTCGGAGCGCTCCGTTTTAAAACCCACTACTTGAATGTGCTCAATTTAATACAATTTCACAATAGTGATTTCTGAGAGTAGTTTTTAAATGTAGCTCACTCATCTCACCATGCACGCAGAGCATCTTGACCTGCTGCTCTGATGACGTGCATTGACCGTCACAGAAGCGGTAAACGGTTTATTGTGGCCGACTTATGTGAAGAATCCTCTCAGGACTCCACTGGCCGTAGAACCCGGTCTGGAGTCCAAAGCCTGATTGGGTACCAGATTGTGTGTCCTTGGTGTAGTATAGAAAGTCATTCCCGCTGCACTAATGTCTTCACAGTGGGCAGCGTGCACTTGATTTGCTTTAACACATGTCCTCCATCATGGGACAGACAGCAGGACCATCTTCTCCAAATCACAATAGGAAAAGCAACTAAAAAAAAAAAAGAGCAACTTGGACCAGTTCTGCCATCCTCCCATTTCCTGCTAATTATCCGGACCACTAACTGTTGGAATGGAATAATGCTCCAAAACAATTTTGCTTGTAACTGTGCCGTTGTGACTGTTTGTGTGTTTACTATAATGGTTATTTACCCCCACCGGGGACGACGCGGGGACATCGCAGAGAATGTGTCATTAAAAAGGCATGAAATTGAAAGCTGCTTCTCCATATCACTCTTGTTATTGGTTGGCTGTTCATTTTAGCAGAAAACAACAGAAATATTGTGAATGTATGAAGCTTGTGTGTGTGTGTGTGTGTGTGTGTGTGTGTGTGTGTATGTGTGTGTAAGGCAGTCGTAGAAGTGATTTAGACTGTGGACTGGTGCTTGTTTGCTGATTGGAGTCCATGTTCATAAAGCAATTAAACAAAGTAAAGCTTTTTGTGTGCGAGGGATGAACATCCAGTCACACTCAGCTGAAAAGTTCACTTCAGACAGCAAAACCAAACGTCAGGAGCAGGGGGGGCGTATACAGATGTTCCAGCATGGGGTCATACAATAATGACTTTAAAGAAACAGTAAATTAAGTTAATGTAGCTTTATTTACATGTTGTTCTGTGATGTACTTGCCCTGCAGTGTTGCGCTGTCCTTTTTTGAAAAGCACGCTCTACCATTTACTCATGTGATGTCCGTCTCCTCTGCAGCTGACAGCCCGCTCGCTACCAGCAGTGCATTCTGATGAACGCCTACAGCCGCTCCTTAACCACCTCAGGTAAGCAGCGGCAGGATTAATAACTGTGCTGCCACTTTGCCAGGACTCCGTTTTGGAGAAAGAAGAAGAAGAAGAGATTTAGCAGGATTGATTGGCAGCTTGTGGCTGGTCTGAGTAAACCCAATCTGTCCTTGTAGTGAAGTCCAGATGTTGTGGGTATTTGTGTTGCCTGGCTCCGTGTGCAGCGTCGTCTATTCCTATTGTTACAGTAACTAATACTGACTAATACTTCTCATGCACTGTACTGTATCTCCGTGTTGAGCGTTGGGGCCATGCGATGGATTACTTAATTAATTTTATAATAGTTTAATGCAAAGGGGCATTTTAATGGTAAAAGTAATGGATTAAATCGAGCTCAGTGTACAGCCTGCATGAGCCAAATTCAATATTGTTGGGAAACCTGCTTAAAGTCGTGCTGTGAGCGAATGTGTTCAGCATGTCAAGTGGACAAAGTGCAATTAGCTTCTTTCAGACAGGACTGGTGCAGTAAAAGCTGTTGCTTGTTGTCGGTGTGTTGGAGGTTTAGGTTTTAACCAAAACGCAACACAAGCCTCAGAAGCCTGTTGCCTCATTTAACTACCTCACCAAAACGGCCTCTTCTTTTGTCATCAGTTGCCATATTTAAAATTTGTTCAACAAAAAAAAGCAACAAACCGTGCTGTTATTTGCAAGTGATCAGATGGGATCAGTGTGTCCACATACCAGCCTGTATGCATGTGTTGGTGTAACTACGTAGCTACGCTGGTGACGCGGCTTTCCATTTGACTAGCAAATGACTGGCAGCTATTGAAATTGGTCCAGCACTGAGGGAAAACGCTGAAGCCGCAAAACGGGCTGCAATGCCACTCGGTGTCAATCCGCGTCCAATAAATGAGCTTATTTTTGTTACTTACAGGCTCAGATTGACAACATTATGGGAATGTCCCGACAGAGAAATATGTTTTTCTTTTACCTTTCGCTTCATCCCGTCTGGTTGTTATTATTGTGTTATTATTGTGTTGTTATTGTTAGTTGTTGTGCAATGATGGTGCACTGTCCGGACGGATTACATTGCAGGCAGTTTTGCTCAATACTGGACCAGTTTAAGAAGTTTTGTCCACACTAGACACAAAAATGTGGGGAAATAGGCTCCAGGCTTAAAGATGCCGAAGTTACCGTTCAGCAAAAAGCACTCGCGTTTGCATTAAATAGTGGCTTAATAGCAACAGTGTTCAGTTCAGCTTCAATGGCAAAGAAGAGCAGCTCAGAACACAGTTAGTGTTTATCTCACTTTAGATAAAAGTAAGAATATGAATATACGGGTGGAAGAAGTCGTGTTGCCCGATTGTTGATGGTGGATTAGTGGGCAGAATTTTCAGATTAGTGGGCTGGCCACTAATCTCTTCGGTAGGGGGAGCACAATGTGAAGTAAAGCACGGCCATGCAGGACTCAACGGTTGCCAGAGTCATCGATTTAAACATCTGATGGCGGCGCAGCAGTTTTACATTCATGTGACGGGAGGTTACAGCGGATGTTTTATATTTACGTTTGAAAAATGGTTGTGTCTAGTCTTCCGTGTCGGGTCTTACTTTGATTACATTGAGTGAACAAATATCTAATCAGATTTCGTGGCCCTGATTGCTTCTAAAATGGTTTTATTTGTCACCGTCCTGATATTTTTTAAAAATGCGTTTTTTGTTTTAGTCACGCCTATGTGGGACAGGATTACAGCATCCAGAAGAATGTTGGGAAAATCTCCTTGGATCAAATTGATTCGGTAAGTGTCATTGACCGTCTACTCCTTAAATGTCAAGTTTAAGTTGCCATTTAGCTCGAGGAATGTGTGGTGTAAAAGCGTATAATAAGGTTTGTGTAGTTATCCTCGTGGCACAGAGCTAGGAATGAAAATAAAGTGTATTTAATGCCACTTCAGGGTCAAAAAGAAGATATAGAAATAAAACACAACAATAGATATTCACATGTCCAGATGGATTAAAGTGGCATTGTTGTCCGCCTCCAGCTTTCTGGAAAGTCCTTCCCGCTCTGCATGAGGCAGCTCCACCAGTCCCTCCGAGAGAACCACCATCTCCGCCACGGCGGCCGCATGCAGTACGGCCTCTTCCTCAAAGGGATCGGCCTCTCCCTGGAGCAGGCGCTGCAGTTCTGGAGGTCGGAGTTCATACGAGGCAAAGTGGATGCTGACAAGGTAATGCTATAATGTGTTTTACGGTATTACTTTTGACTGCTGAACTTCCCGTTAAATGTTAAGTCTCTGCCATCAATTACAGAGACTGCGGCGGCCTGACAAAGACTATTTTACCCCCGCCATAGTGCCATTCAACGCCTCAATGGGCGGTGCTGTTTCATTCGGGATGACGTGACCCCATCAAAGCTGTATTGAGAAGAATAAATTACCCTGGTAGCATTATTTGCATGCACTCAGTACTAATGAAGACTTAAGTGCTTGTGGACTCCGATGTCGTGTCTCTCAATAGAAGAGCGAGACGCAGTAAAGACATTACAGTTTGTTTTGCATGAAGAGAATCACTTCTCTTTATGTGAATAGGAGACAAAAGTGACAGGATACTGCACCTGATGGAACAGTTCACAGAGAACAGATAGAAGTTCATCTTCTCTATTGTTATAATGCTTTAAATTATATATACATTATTTCTATTTTAAAGGAGCCTGGACTGCAGCAACATTTATTTAACAGTTGTGAACTATGTTATTCAAGCCGCGCTGTCAAGAGAATAACTGTTCTATAGATAATTAGGCTTGTATCAGTTTGCCTTCACAGATACGACTTTACAGTGAACACCACAGACTCTGTGTGTCCTGGCTGGCCTGTCTAAGTGAGATATGGAAGATTCAGACTTCATTTCATTTTTATTTATTTTTTTTATGCTCCATCCTCAGTGCGGCCAGTTGGTTGTCGAGATATCATGTCTCTTACGAGACACGAGAAAATTAACTTTCAATTCCAGTGAGTGAACTTCACTCTGTGCCGTCGTGTATAGTAGCAAAAACAAAATACAATCTCCAAAAAGTTATGAAGTTACAATTTGTTGATTTGATTGAGAGACCAATCTGCTAATTGAGAAAAGATCAATGAATTAAAAATGAACATACACATACGTCATGACAGCTATTAAGCTAGAGAGGCTGCAAAATGTGCGATCATTCACCAACACTGTTTCTTTTACACCGTCACACGGAGCGCTTTACGTCCAAATGAATGTTGGCCGTTTCCACAGAGATGTGGCTGGCTAACGTTAGCTAAACAAAGTGTGAATGCTGACTTGGTTCATTGACGAACAAAGTAACAACTACCGGTACAGAGGTCCAGATTTAAAGAGGCATAACGTTATATAATTTGGCAAATTGGCGCCACCTCCTGACAATAATGGAGAGAGCTGTCTAACGTTAGCCCTCCTGACTATTGTTAAATATCAATAACTCTTGAATGCAGTGACGTAACGGCCCCTTCCTTCTTCTATATTGAGTATTTCTTGCACTGCAACAGGAAATAAACCGACACATTTGGGCTGTTCACGTTTCACAACTGTGAAATGGTCTATATGTTTATTACAGAACTTTTAATATATACGTGTATAAAAGTAAAACATGTGATCTTGTCTTGTCACTTGAGCTGCTTTTATAATTATTTATATTTTCTACCGTACATTTGAAAAGTAAAAGCTTATGTAAATATCGTCCATCTGACCTGCGGTGATAAACACTGCTTAATCTCTCTCACACACACACACACGCACACACGCACACGCACAGTGTGTTGCATTTTTGGGTGCGCATCAAAAGCTGGGTGCAAGGTGAGTGCCAAGAAATCATTTAATTGTGAGTTAAAAAGAGACCCGGTGCAGTGATCTGGCTCTGTGTTGTCTTTTAGATAATTATTGTGAGTAGTTGTAGATCGCATGGCTGCCATGTCGCTCCGGGCGGTCTGTTCTCTTTCCAGTCCGGCGACATGTTTTGCATCCGCCAGACAAAGTGGTGGGAGATCTTGAGCCACCTGTTTACCGCCGGGGCCCCAGTTTCTGTTGTAATGAGAAGACGCATCAAATAGTTCTGACCAGACAAAGATACACACAGAGTCCTTCGTGTATTTAGCTGTTCAGGAATCAGATTATGTTTTTCACGTCTCTTAGCCCGTGCAAAAGAACACGTTTGTAGAGAGGAGGAGGCAAAATACAATAATATGCAATTGGTAAAAGGCAGAGTTGTCTATACAGAAATGTATCCGAACTAATGTGAGTGACAAAGAGGTGAAAGCATTCCCCAAATCCCCAAATCCTCAGTGAACGTGGTGTGAATAGAAACTCATTTCAAAAATGTATCTACCTGGAAAAACCTTTTTATATGATCTCCTAAAAAGCAAAACATCAAAGTCGAGGCGTAAACAAGTGAACTGTATTAATATTATTTAACCTCAATATGGTCGGTCCAGGTTGTTCCAAACCAAAAATCCCCTTTTCTACTTTTGAGTATGAAGCATTAAAACTGACCGGGACCTGCCTCTGAAAATACAACGTATAACTGTAGAAATGAGTATCCTGCTGGTGTACCTATTAACTGTAATGACCGCCGGTGTTTAGGACGAGGGGAAACGAGACTGAGAACTAACACGGTTGCATTACTATTCCGCCATGAAAGTAAACAAAAATACCCCCGGTAATTTGTGGAGCTCTTTGAAAGGGTTTCGCACTGCAGCAGCAGAACATGTTTGACATCAGGGCAGTTATTTCTGAGTTGTTTACTCTCTAAAGACTAAATTCAGAAAGAGGTTGTTGTTGTTGTTTTTTTGTGTGTGTGCAGACATTTAGTCGAACCATCTAAAGATTTCCCGTCACCCCTTTTTGTGCAGCGTTGTTACCGACGCCTTTTAAAGTGCATTTCTAGACTAATAAAGCCGAGTCTATCCATTCTCTCCAGTCCTCCCAATCTGCCGTTGCCCCCCCCCCCCAGTAAGAGCCTCGTGGCAGCTACGCTACATTGAATTCCCGCTGCGGCCCCTCTTCTGGTTCCCGTGTACGAGCTCCCAGAGAACTCGCGATGGGCTGTGCACGACGCCCGGCTCTTGTTCCACGGGCAGAGTGGTGCTGACAGATCGCTGCTCTCACAGTGATGTATGTGTTAAGTTCGGGGACTGCACAGAAAAGCCAGCTCATTAGTATGCGGCGGGCACGGAGGAAAAAGATGGGAGGCAGCGATGCCGAGAGAGAGGCCCGGAGGAAGAGAGCAGTGTAATATTAGACTGGGGGGGATGAAATCAACTTGATCTATCCATATTTTTTTTTTTTTGCCACATGAAGTTAGCGAGAGTGTCTGTTTGGACCACATTTCAGCGGGTTGTGTTGCCCTCGGGGTAGGACTGCTTGTTTTACAGATGTTAACTTCAGGTTAATTAATTTCCACTAACTGACACCATTGCTCTTGTTCTAGCTTTGCTTCGCTCTGGGGTCCTTTCTCAACAATGGAGGGCTTTTATTAGGTGACACTTTATATTAACTGCTCTAAAGTTTGGTTACAAATATACACCCGTGTTATTTTTTTCATGACTGGTATTTTCAGTAGATTTGAAAGTAGCCCCCAGCTGCGTAAATACAAAATCCCTTTTTACTTCACTTTTGTTCTTGAAGGCAGACCAGAGAGGCGATGTTAATGGTGCCGTCATTCTGCCGTTAGGATTCAGGAATTCATTGAGACGTCTTTACTATTTCAGCAACTTGACATTCATTGACCCCAATTAAGTAAACAGAGTATCGACCCGTACGTCGCCTTATCTAGTACACTAGTGATTGAAAATAAAAAGCCTGGAGACTCGGTTGAACGGCTCCTGCTGAATTCTGAAGTTGTACAATTAGTATTTGCTTTCACTCAGAAATGCACAATAATACCAGTTGGATAAATGGCTCAGGTTAGCTGATCACAGATCTGTATCGCTGTGTATATGATGGCTGATTGGTAATAGAAATACCAAACCTCTTGGCTCACATCTTTGAACATCTGAGGCTTTTGTCGGGGAAGCTCCATAACCGTGAGAGAGGGGAAAACCAGGACTAAAGTCATGTAGTGTGAACTATGTCTGAACCGGCATAGTGTTCCAGTGAGCCAGCATGCACAGGACCAGGACACTAAACCTGCAGCTGTCATTCAAGTAACGGAATGTTTTTAGTTTTTTTTTTCTTCCCTAATGACGTTAAGCTCTTTTAGTGGACGCGCAGCACAACTTTTAGGGTTTGCAGCGGCTCACAGTGTTTTTAAGGACTGTGCAGTTCTAATTTGTCTCCATTGTCTTTTAGTTTAAAGATCTACCCGTGTGTTGTGTGTAACATCAAACTTCTTAACTTGAGCACACTGGCAGCGTTTCATAGTCCCTCACCTTTTTATTGTTTTTAGGTTCCGAAAAAAAAAAGCCTGTAGTGCAGATTAAAACGGGACTTATTTTAATGGTATTACATGTAAGAGGAATCTGAGCTGCAGGCACATCAGTCACTGTGGACTGACTGAGCCTAAGAAGCCATGCCAAGTTTACACACACACACGCTCGCACACACACACACACACTCGCGTACGTAATCCCTTTGATTGTGTCCTATTTCTCTGTCTCCATCGCCTCAGGTTTTCTGTGAACGTGTCCTGCAGTGTGGGGGGATGTTACAGTGACGAAGCCCCGTGAGCCAAGATGTGCACCAGAGGAGCGGTGGCTCTGCTCCTCTTTTAATGCCGCTTTGTGCTTGTGTTCAGACTCTCTAACACAGCTGACCTCCAAACTGAGGGAATTGAGAAAATCACAGCAGAGTAGATCCAGGATTATCTGAAGTGTGGGCTGGAGTGTAGGAACACGGTGGGAATATTTTTAGAGGGGGTTGCATTCAATGCGAGTAAAAATAGGACAAGTTGTGAACAAACTGCAGGCTGCATTGTAGCACATCCGATTCTGACGGGAATCTGAATTCTGCTTTTTAAGGACAAATCAAATGCCTTTTAGAAAACGGCAAAACGGCTGAAATCTATTTTTGGTTGATCTCAGGGTTTAAGAAAGAGTTGCAGATAATCTGTTCTTGTGAAGTTGACTTTGATCTGAATAAAGTCAGGCCACCTCAGTGAGAGTTCATCATTCCTTAGTATCACTTCTTTTTGGACCACATAGGATCTTTTTATGTGCTAATTATTTCACCTAATGCATATTAAACACACTTTGGTGCCGGCGGAGTTCCAAGATGAGTTTTAATAGAGTAGGGGGGTCTTAAATCAGGAAACAGCCTCTTGAATCCTGCCACGCTTCACATAATTAATATTTGATTTATTGTACTTCAAGAAGACTTTATGGATCTGTGAATTGCCGCTGCAGCTTGTCACATTAGCAAGTTCAAGGGTTTTATTGCAACATTTACGCGTTATGATGGGAGCAGTCCTGGTGATCGTGTTCTGCGACTGTCGCAGCACACTGTTTGTATTTTACCGTTTTGATTTTTAGAGGCAGGGTCCCTGTAAATCACGTTTAATGGCTGCACATGAGCTCTGTACATACAGAAGAAGTTCACTGTGAAGAGTGTGTAGCATGAGCCCCGTTAGGAAGTACGAAGGGAGTTTTGGTTTGGAACAACCTGGACAGAAGATGGTGTGACGGTTTGCAGATGTCTTGACACTTTAAAGTTTATTAATACAGTTTACTCGTGTTTGCTTTTTGAGAGATCGTGTAACTTTTTTTCCCCCAGCTATTAAATCAGTGACTCGCATAGTTTGACTGAGAGTTTGCTCTCAACCAAAAGGTCAGGCCCCCCTCCAACGGGCCGTACGATGCTGAGACGGGCAAGGAAATGAGATCACAAACACCTGAAATGTGTTTCCATTTCTTTCTTTTTAGTTTTTGGAAAATATCTTACAACTAGTAACTATAGCTGTCAAATAGATCTAGAGGAGGAACACGTTCAACACTTTCCTCTGGGATGCGGCGTAGTCGTATAAGGTAGTTTTGAAATGAAGATACTCGAATAAAATACCTTTTTTGTAGATACTGCTACGTTGTATTGGGAGGTCCTTTTTCTATTTAAAACACACTCTTCATGCTGTGTCAAAGTGCTCTGCAGGATAAGGGTCAAACGCAATTAAAATGGAAAAAAATATCCATAATTCAGCTATCTGGAGTGTGACGACACCTGTACAGCCGGTTCTCTCTAATCGCTCCATATTTCATTGAGGAAAACAGCCCGTCAGAAGTGACGTGATGTACGACCATGTCTCTTTTCACCCCAACCTTGTCCCTCTCGCGCTCTCATCCCCACTAATGCCTCCTGTCTCCTTTCCTCGCTCTCTTCCTCTCTAGTTCGACAAAGCATATGCCTACAGCGTGCGCCACATGTTTGGCAAAGAAGGCAAGCGAACAGACTACACCCCCTACAGTTGCATGAAGGTGATTTTATCAAACCCACCCAGCCAAGGCGACCACCATGGTGAGTTGATGACTGTCGGAAGAAGCCATTACCCGTGTGATGAGCCACTCGGCTGCCATTATCAGGCTTTTTACTTCAAGTGCTTTGCCTGGAAACTGACACAACTAATCTGTGTTGGCTTATTGTAATACATTTTAACTTTGTGTTTGTAGGCTGTCCTTTCCGTCACAGTGACCCAGAACTGCTGAAGCAGAAGCTTCAGGTCTACAAAGTGTCTCCCAGTGGGATCGGTCAGGTGGGTGCCGTCCTGTCTAGGGTGGGCCTCAGACCGCCCTCTAGCCCCCGCTATCTGCTTCTAACAGGGGACATTTCTCCCCTTATCGCATGTATGTTTATAAAGAAATGTTTACCCAAAAGCATTCATTAGTTTCTGATATGTCTTCCCACAGCAGTGGTTTATTTCTGAATGAGCTGCAATGTAAAGACTGATCACGTGTGGATGTTCGGCATGCTGTTTCTCTAGTCCCCTAAGAGCCTTCCAGTCCAGAATAAACCCCTCTAATTGGAGAGGAAGTACTAAGTGAAGGGTAGTGTTTGCTCCTTTTTAATGTGAGTTTTGTGTGCAATTCTTTTGCAAAATGTTCCCGGTATTCCAGTAAACAAAATAATAAAAACTGCATCATTTGGCATGAACTAAGAAGCGCTCATCACTGATCTAAAACCAGCCCCGGTGATGAGCATGCTTGTAGCAGTATCGCGCTGCAGGCAGCCTTGAGGAATATAGGGAATAATGAAGGAGCCCAAAACAGGCAGGTTCCACAGAGTCTCTCTCTCACTCACTGAGTGCTGGAGACCTTTGGATTGATATTTTAGCAGGCGAGTTACCCAGAATATGCCGTCGCCAACACTCCAGTGCTTTTAGTGTAGTACAAGATTGTGAGAGGTCTTATGTGAAGCAGCCAAGGCCCGGGCTTCAGCATATCTGCTCACATCATCTCTTGTCAGCTTTGCAGAGCTTAAGAAAACCAGAAAGGGGAGAAAAAAAATAGGAAATCCCAGAAATTGTACGAGATGTACGATAAGGTGTAATCGTTGCCAACGGTGATTCTACAAAGAGTTGGATCAGGGCATGAATATTTAAAGTAGCCCAAATAAGCCTGTGATCTGTTTTCTTTGCATTTGCGAAGATCTCTTGACATTATCGTGTGTAAATGTACTGCGTCGGTATCTAACGTTCAACAGTTTGGAGAAGGAAAATAGTCCCATATAAGCCCGTTTCGTCATTCTTTCTACCGTCTGCTTTTTTTTTTTGTCTCAGATCCTGGAGCTGGTTAAAGGGATGCACTTTCAGCTGGCGTGCCAGAAGTACTTTGAGCTGACACACAACGTAAGTGCAGATTTAATTAGAAGCCGGGTGTAACTGGGGCTACCTTTTGTCAGAGACGGGGGTTTGGTCCTCAGGAGAGACCCAGAACTGTCATCACCTCCATCATCAGCTGGCTGTCACAGCCACTTAATTTGTCTAGGTTTATTATGGCGTTCAGATCTTTTTTAGTCCCCCATGGACACTTGTTTAATTTAATCTGTTTAAGTTTGGATGCTTGAGTCATCATCCCTTTCAGTCACACTCAAGGTCCTCGTGTTTTAGAGAAGCAGCGATTTGGAAAAGGAACCAAGGTCTGAAACTCAAATCATTTTTACTTGTGACTTTAAATGCAAGACGGTTTTCAGATGTTGGGTCGTTTCGCATAAATTCAGATTAAAACACACCCACTCACCTGGAACACCATTGTGTAAACTACTGCGATTCTTCTGAATGCACTTCTTTATGCACAGTGACACCCACAGGTCACCAAAGAATACCGCATTCTCAAATCAAAGCATTAAACAAGTTTCTTTTTAGGGGAGGTGGATGAATCATTAGATTAACTAGTGTATATGTATGATATTTTAAGTACAAGTTTATTTATGTTTTATATGTATTGATCAACAACCCTTTCGGCCCAATGCAGAACATTATAATATTTTTCTTGGAAGTAGTAAAATCCCTCCATAATTGCCCTTAAAACACATCACAACTGTTTTTAGAAAATGGATTTTCTTCACTCTAATTGGTCAACAATTAATTTAAAACATTTACTCACATTTAATGGTTTTGAAAACATCAATCACAATTGCCCAGTTGTTTTAACAATGGTGTAAAATGTCCCAGGAAGAGCATTTCAAAGAGCTTGAACGTGTTTAATGGATTCATAGGTTTTTACTCCTCGAGAGTGATTCTGACATTTTATGTCCTGAAAGGGCATTTCATCTTTTCACTCATTTACAACGCTAATTTGGCCATGAAAGCCTGCTGTCCTCATCATTGTTAATAAATTGGTGAATTGGTAATAAATTAGCAAACCATTCCACATCGTCCCCATTGAAGCAGATGTTACACGACCATCTCCTAACAGATGACATAACATTGAATCAACCAATATGCCACCAACCTGCCTCCTCTGACGTCTATTCTCCGTTCCTCTTGTCCTTCCCCTCCTGTGTTTTCTTTATGTCCTTGAGCAGATTGAGGAAGCCAGTTTCTCGCTCAATCACCCCAACCAGTACTTCATAGAGAGCCAGAAAGCTTTGGGAGGAGGCAAGGACGTAAAGCGAGAGACGACGGACACTCCTCATAAGTCGCAGGAAAATCCGGCCGCCAAAGGGTCCAGTGCTACTCGAGAGTCGGCAGCAAACACCTCGCAGGGTTTGTCTGAGATGACGGAGGAACTGGACTCCTACTTCCAAGATGCCTGATTTTCTTTTTCTGTGTTTTTATCTTGTTTTTTTGCTATAAGGACTGGAGGTTAGGTGTGGTACATGATCTAACTTTAGCTGTACATGACATGTTAAGAACTCAAGTTGCATATCGCTCATTGTCATTTCTCCATATTTTGTCTATTCTCAACATGGCAGACTTTAAGTGGACCTAATAAAACTTCCAACGTCAGACCAAAGCAGAGCTTTCTTCCTCACATTTTTTTCCCGTTCTGTCGGTGACACGGCGTCATTCATTTTTCTGTTTAAGCACACTGTTAAAAGTTATCTCTGCATTTCCTTCTTTTTCCCCCCACACTGGTCTGAACTCAGATGGCTTCTATCCAGTCTCAGTGCTCAGTGTTTTGGCAGGGATGTGGCTGTCGGGGGGGTGATGACTAGAACATTACCCAGCTGTCTCAGAAACAATGTCATTGTGTTTGCTGGCAGGAGGGTGGATGAATTGTGGCAGGAGGACGGATGAAAATCAACTATTTCCCCATTTGTATTATGCCGCCTTGGAATGTTGCCTCATAGTGCACAAAGCAGTTTATTCAAAGCATACATGGTCCGCAGATATTTCCTCCTCCTTTGCAATCAGTTGTGAACATTTTTGCACCAGTGTGGCAACACATGCTGCTCCTCTAATCTTTGCTCTTTAGGAGGTCTCCACTCTTACTATATGTATTTTTTTTTATCTTTAGATCCAATTAGATCCACTGAACAGGCAGCCCTGAATTACATGAATACCAATGTGTGAATGAAAACCTCTTTCTGTAATTTAATGATTGTGAATTTTTAATCAAATTTTTAACTCCGTGAGGGTTTTGAATGTAAAAAAAAAAAGAAGAAAAATCACAGCACTTACGCACATTTGTTCTACAGGCTTTCCTGTTAAAAGACTTTGTGACACTCACGCCGTGGTTCATCACGCTTGTAACGTCGGCGCACTAAGCACACAGGCTGCACATAGCTGGAATTAAATTAGGTCTTAAAATCCAGGCATGGAGCTTGGCACAGAGAGGATTTATCCAGTATAATAAGGCAACTGGATAACAGTGCGCAGCCAGGCTGCTGTCAGCGAGACACCCTTGATGTTTAATATTTGGTTGTGCTTGACTACGTTTGACAAAGCTGGGCGCTTTCTTAGATTGTGGGCAGGCAGTTGACTGGGACAGTGTTTATCTCCCCTGAATGGATTTGCAATCATTAGTCATCAACTTGCTCACTCTCGTAGTGCGATTTGTTTTCTTCCAGGGCTCATTACATGGGCGAGAGGTGTGCTGGGGGGTGGTGCATTAACCCGAAAGGGCAAGGTGCGACATTTGTTCCATGAGCCTGGTATGGAAGCTGACATACAGGGAGCATCTGTATGCAGAGGTGTGCCCTGTAGCTGGAGTGAAGCTTCGTGAATGTGCAATCTGAAGCTGGTAAATCCTGCAAAACACAATGCTCAAGTTAATTTGCATTACAACCATAGATGAGTAAAATCAACTCAAATATAAAACAAAGAAAGCAGAACTTCAGGTATAATATAGGAACGTAACAACAGGAAGTGTGAATTTGTGATGGCTGTGTAACAGAGTTAATGATTCCACTTGCCATCACTGGCCATTATTTGCCAGTTTCTGTATTGTTTAAGTTATTACTAATCCATATAATTTTCATATTATTTCCTCTATTTCTGTAAATATAATTTATGACTATATTAGTTTCCACGGAAACAAGTGTGGTGTGTCACATTAGCGCCCTCTGCTGGCTGCCGGCAGACTTTAGTGGTGCGCCCCGCTTTGCTTATCCAGTCTGAAGCGAGATGTCTCCGTGGTAGGTTGATCTGTGACAAGCTCCGTTGTGATATCTGTATAAGTCCCTTTTTGTTCGTAGAACTGTTTTAATTTATAATTTTTAGAGCAAATGCTTTTATACTGATAAGTTATTTAGCATTTTATTTAGTTACATGTTACTGTTAGTAACATGCTAACAGCTAGCTTAAGCATTTGTTTCTTTACTTGGCAGTTCCCGGAGTTTGTGATCACGAGGTCGGCTGTGAGACACCTAATATACCTCTGTTTGTTACCAGGTATTTGGAACTGAAATGTCGTTTTATTTACATGTATATGCAGTCTGAAGCGAGATGTCTCCGTGGTATTTCATATAAAATGTCTGACGAATAAACGGCTGATTGGAGACTCAAAAGACACAACGTGTGGCTGAATATAAAACACAACGCAAAGAGAGAGTACACAACTGCTACAGCTGCGACCATTCACACACACAATGTCACAAACATTTGATCTCTGGTCAGTAATGGTGCCCACGACAAACTAATAAAAGGGGCGGGGCTAACGTGTTGGGAGGCGGGGCGGCCCTTCACCAATGAAAAAGAACTGACTTTTCATTTCATGACATGACCTTGCACCACTGCTGTATTTTTGACAGCACAGGCCTCAGGCCAATGCCTTCAGGAAGGGTTCAGTACGGTTCATCCTCAAGACGGAGACACGGCCTGTCTGCACCTGGAAGGTTGAGGTTAGGCTGTCGGATGCTGGAGGAAGGCAGACAATTACTCCTCCATGCAAATGAATACAGACTGCTGGAATCGACTCAAAAACTATCCAGACATTGGAATAGCCATTAGAAACGTCGATGTTCCCTGGAACACAGCTTTTGATCAGAAAACAGCAACGGTTAGACCTCATTTATGGTTATGGCTGTATACAATGCGTCTAGACCACTGAGTTTTTGTCCTGGAGTGCGTTGTGGAGACTTTGTTGCATGCTCATTTAACTAGTGTTAGTTGCTTGGTGTTTGAATTGTGTTTGTTTGCACCGCTCCTGTTTAAATGCGTAAACTATGGCTCTAATTGCATAATTAGAAACCGCATCAAATGAATGAGGATTCACTCTGACCGTTTTTTTTTGGAAAGTGTCCTGCATGTGATTGTTTATTTTAAGCAGCAAGTTGACTTACTGATTTAGCGTGCAAGCACTTAGGTTAGCTAACCTCCACTCGGCCCTCTTTAATGGCTGCAAACCCTCTCTGACTTCTGTTTGCCTCTTTAGGCAATAATAATCTTTTAGAATTAAATATTCAGGTCTCATTTTTTATTGCCACATCCCACGGCACAGCATATAAAAAGCAGGTTTATGTTTGACATTCGTCTAGAAGGGCTTGAAGCCTGGAACCCAATGTGGCTGCGGCGAACAGTGAACGTGCAGTTTGCTTTAAGCTCTTTCTGTGCGTTTACAGCCACACCCTTGAGCTGTGCGTCTAGATTTCAACCTCCAAGGGCAAAAACTGTGGCCACCAAAGGGTGGGGATTTTTTTTGGAGTGAGCTATAGAGCTGATCGTCGCAGCTAAAATAATCACCTGCTTTGTGAAGTGAAAATGCACCAAAACAAATCAAAAGTTTATTTGTCAGCGTCATTAGGGTAAAGCTAAGGAGACTCCAGGCTAAGGAACCATTACGATGCTCAACCCTATTTGAAGCGCGCTTCAGCCATTATTCAAAACCAACTTTCGGATTGCATGTACAATGTTTACAAGGATGAGGTTCCTCAACTGATGCACAAATGCACCTTTCGTTGCTGGTCATGAGTAGGAACATTTGATGTTGGAGAGCTCTTTAACATCGTCCTTTGGTGGTGCTATATCTTGGCATGGTGAGATACGTCGTCATTGTGTGATTATACATGGCATTATTGGGCTGGAATTTTGTCACCGCTGCTGTTGGTGACACATTGGTCAAAGTGTCTCCCTCTCACGCGTGCACATGAGAGTGTGGTTCAGTGTGATATATCTATGGTACGTTTGGATTGCGTCCTCAAATTTTCTTGTACGGATATTGTGTGACCCCCCACCAACATTTTCATACCAAAATCGCCACTGTTTGCCAGTAGTGTTGAGCACTCACCATTGACTCCATTGTACATTTCTATTCACAGCATGGTGTTTGTCTTTGTCCTCCTCCTAATATAATTTCACCCGGGGGACCTCGGTTTCATTTGTTGTTCAAAGTGCCTCACCAGAAGCAGCTCTGGTTAATTTGGGGATTTGTGCGCATTTTGTTTTCCCGCTTACATTTAGGGATTAGATAACATCCCATAACGCACACTTGTACATCTCGGCCCCCCCAGCTTTATACAAACGAGAGCAATTTATTTGATAAATGTCTCATTCCTCATTTCAGATCTCATAAAACGTTGTGCAGTCATGATGGAGTATTAACTTTTCAGCGGGAGGAAGAGCAGATTATTTCGGGTCTTTAGTGGATTCTTGTCAAATTAGCTGCACTGCAGTCAAACTTTATCCTCACTGCGGCGGAGTCCCTGGCACAGGGACACATTTTCTTTTCAATGTGCTAAAATTGTTGAGGAGATCTGCAACGCAACCTGATGGAGGTTAAACTAGTAACAACATCTAGAATTAACAATGGCTTGATGTTGTGCGTTAAAGAAATGTATAGAATTGGGTCTAAAGTCTCATCCCTTGAAACAAAAGCTGATTTCAGGTGTAAATATGGAGGTGACCAAACCATTAAAATGTTTTCTTCCTGGCGTTTTGAGGAGTAAGCGTAAAAGTGCAAACAACCGAAACACTGCCCAACCTTCAAAGAACTATCCAGAATGAAAATGTTAACTACACTTCCAAGATTCAAGTGACATTCAGCTCCTTTCTTCTCCAGATTCACACAAATGTCACCCACGAGTCCCACTGGGGTGCATTAAACACACAGTGCTTGGATGTTTACTTTGCTGCCAAAGGAAGCAGGGCAGAAACTATTTACCGTGAAAAACAACAACAGCCTGGGGATTGTGTTTGGAATAGTTATGTGAAATTAACAAGTTGGCTCTGTCTGATGCAGTACATGACCAATCAGATAAGTCTTTTTCACTTTTACAATTTCAGTTTCCTGAGCACTCATGAACTCACACACTATGACTCACTAGAAATTGTGTCATTTGTAAACCAAATTGTCAAGGCGGATTACTTTGCAAAGGTGGAGCTGAAAGAGTGGAATAACGATATTGTGGCAAGTTGCAAGACCAAAGTATAGTTTCTCTTTATTTCTCTTTGTTTCCACGATTAAGAACCACGATTACCGTTTATATGTAATTTCCTCTTTATAATTACATTAAACCGAAGCAACATGATGGCATTTCATTTCGTCACGAACACCTGAAATCCATCGCTTCAAAGCTTCTAGATGCATTAAGAAAGTGAACACGGTGGTTGGTGCTGCACTTACTTTCTTTCATTAATTATCTGACTAATACACTGTAATTGTCTTCTAAATGCATTCTAAATGCATGGCTTGTTGGTGTATAAAATGAACCAAATGAAAAGTCATGCAGTCATGCATTCACTTCGCCTGCTTGTTCTTTGCCATCTTCACCGATGGCTGGATTTTATACCCAGCAAACACAGAAGGCAGAATTTCCTTCTTTTTGACTTGCATTACATGGTTACTACATTATTACATTATTACGTTATTACATGGTGATGTGGCGGAAAACCAACACAGACAGAACATGCAAACTCTACATGTAGCTGGGAATTTATTTTTTGTTCTTGCAACATTGATGCTGCTTTTAGCCTGAAATATAAATTCAGTCATTACAAGTAGGTGTTTTCATAGAAACCGTCTGAGCCCATGCCCTTCCTAAAAGGGGTTTTATACAGTATGTGGAGGATGCACCTGTTGGCTTCATTCCATTAGTCTAAATCTGGAGATCCACGAGTGTCCATTACTGTCTCCCGATGACGTTTGGTATTGATTGTAACAGCAGACGGAAGCATCGGTTGCACTCCCATCCGCGTTTTGTCTGATTCATGTGAAACCTGGCAGTTTTTACGAGTGTGATGTCGGTCTCTTCATGATGAAAATAAACCCTTTCCATGTTGTCTGACATTTATCACAAAGTCCTCTCTCCAAACACAAAGTTAGCCAGTAGATGTTGGTTGTAAAACACTGGAGGCGAACCTCCTGCAGCTGGATGTAAACTCATCATTATTCTACCAGGCGTTGTCTCATTAACCTGACAGATGTGTGAGCCGCTGCTCATGTGATTAACTTCGCTCACAAACTGTATGCTCTTTCTGAGCTTCACCTGCAGCCAGGCGGTTGCTCCGTGTTACACTCGGTGTTGGACAAAAACTGTGGAAGAGGAGAATTAGTAGCTAAAAACAACCCCGCCTTGCTTTGGTAAACAGCTTTTAATCACTGCGTCGCAAGCATGCAAGTTGTTTTTTTACCCTTCTTCACATTGTTGTGGATCAATCTGCTTACTGAACACTGACCATTTATTTGATCCCCTATGAGAAGGAAGCTTTTCATCTTACTCTCTGCACTTATTTTTTACCCCCGAGTTATTTTAGCTTTGGTGACAGAATTTAATGAGCGCACACTGTTTTATATCCACATTTGACTTGAGAAATAACTCATCTGGCTGTATTTACCCTCGTCTGTGCTTATATTACTGTAAACTGGTATTGTTTTAAGCGTGTGTGTGTGTGTGTGTGTGTGTGTGTGTGTGTGTGTGTGTGTGTGTGTGTGTGTGTGTGTGTGTGTGTGTGTGTGTGTGTGTGTGTGTGAGAGATCAAAATGAAGGTTGTGTACGAAGATGGCTGTGGTCCAGGCCTAGTTGGTTATCCCTGTTTGCAGTCTTTGTGCTAAATGAAGCTAACCGGATACTGGCTGTAGTGTATATGTATGTATGTATATATATATATATATATACTGTGTGTATATATTTATATATATATACACTCACGACTCATATATCACTGAGAAACAGACTAGAATTTGGATGCAACGTTGGCGTTGAACGGCTGCTCTAAAAGAAAAAGTCTTCTCCCTTCCTCTCACTAGCAGTTGAGTGGATTCAGTCACACATATTAAAAACAAATGTGCGTCAGAGTGTGTCACATCAAAGGGGAAGTGGAAAGCAAAACCCCTTGTTAATGGAGGGGATTGTGGAAGCAGGGACTGTGGGATGTTGGGGGGGGGGCATAATGGCCCTGACAATCAACCAGCCGACTGCCCGTCCTTTTTCCCTGCAGGGAGTGTCGGCGGAGACGGAGCGCTGGAGCTTGTTGACGCTTCATGAGTTGACACGGAGTTAGGGTCGGTGTCAGCTCTGTACAGACGGGGGATAAGGATTGGAAAGATGGGGAGTGTTGAGGGAACCAGAGTTAAGAGAAATCCCCCGGATTTCCTCTCTGACGTTGACAGATTGATGAGCCGGAGCTCACAGCAGTCCACCAGATTGCCCCTTTGAGATTGATGGATAAAAAAGAAGTTGGGTTTTTTTTTTCCATCTTATTTTCAATGTTGACACCCTCCCTAAAGAGGTACATCTTGGTAAGTTCTAGATAAAAGGCTGTGACGGTGCATCGTGTCTCACACCATAAGATAAATGACAGACCCGTTACCTTCTTTTATCAGAGCTCATAAGTTGCTATTACCAGAATCAGAGCGTGTAGCTGCTTCAATTTCATGTCGTCTCTGTAATCTATTGTCAGCGATAACAAAGGAATGCAATGCTCCCTCTTGTAGGTGTGACCATGAGACAGGCTGGCAAAGAGAATATCGTAAAAATTAAATGTCAATCTTTTGCTTAAATGCATCATTCCAAAGTTCTCTGCTTTTGTGCCTTTTAAATCACTGGATTTATCCTGAGAACAAAGTTTCTTTGGGCACTTCAAGTTGACACAAATTATTTTCTCCAGTAAATCACACCTGTCATGGAACATTTATTTGAAAATACAAAATCATTTTAGAAATGATCTGTTAGCGAGGGAGGGTGGGGGGAGCTCACCTCTCTCTCTCTCTCTCTCTCTCTCTCTCTCTCTCTCTCTCTCTCTCTCTCTCTCTCTCTCTCTCTCTCTCTCAGCTGCATTGGTTAATCTCTTTCTTGTGGTTTGTAGCATCAGCGCCCTCGGGGAGCTGGCTTTTTATCACTACTGACATGCATTTTTCATCTTCACAGGGTCTCCAGCAGCACTCACTATAGAGAATTGCAGTTTCCCCAAGCCCCGTAATTGTCTGTAGTATGCTGTCTTAGCTGTGGAAGGCCGCACACGTGTGCACTTTTGAGCCGGGAACTTCAGAGCGAGCTGCAAAGAGACTCTCAGACTTACATCAGTGTGACCCCCACATCATAATGTCGACACCTCACAGGGCTTAGAAGGTAGACACGCTGACTGATGACTCATTATTTTTTTGTAATTGTGTTTCATATAGGGTTGCCCTCACAACAACACAAATCTATTTTGGCCTCACGTATTTGAAATTTTGTACAAAACAATCAAATCAAGCAACAAAAGAGCTGCAAAAGTGGCATTTGAAAATAATAATCTAGTAATTACGTTCACATGAAAGCGTATTTCCTTTTTTAAAGGCCTATTCATATTTTCTTCCCAGTCACACTCAGAGTGGCTGTACGCCATTCTTGCATAGTTGCCTTTTATTTGATCCTGAAAATGATGCAGAATACTTTAGACAAAGCGCTAATATAATAATACAGCCCCACGGGTCGCCACACCGACAAGGTGAGGTCAATGTAAGCTCGTAATCAACTCCGACTGCAGCAACACATCGAGCATTTTACCAAAGAAACTAAGACTGTCTGAACCCCCATGGTTAAACATGCAACGCAAACCTGTGTCTAACCCACCACCACGTAACGCGCCGTTAGGAGGTCTTGGCCATTTCATGTATTTCTGTGAGACCAGATTGAGCTAAAGATAAATGGTTGAATGTGTACCAAGAGGAAATGCATAGGAAAACGTATAACTCAGATAAAATGAGCCAAGTAAAAGAAAATACATTGAGTTTTGATTTATTTTCTCAACTGATTGGTGATGGAGAAAAAAAAAAGCTATTTACTTTTTATTATCAAGTGATTAGAGGTTAAATAAATATATAAAGCTTTGATTATTTTTCCACTATATGTTATTATTTTAAATATTTAACATCATCATTATTTATTGGCTTCATAGGTGAAAGCATCAGTTATGCATTATGTCTAAAGCAACGGCTAGTGGCACCGACCTGCGTGAGCAATAAGTGAAGTGTAAAGTGCATGTTTAGCGACCTCCTGTCACTCGTACTCACACATTCAATGTGGCAGAGTTGACACATTAACTCTCTTTTGAAAACAGCCGAAGCAGTCGACGACTGTGCGGCGCGCTGCATGTTGGGATATAGTGTGTTAGAGTGCCCGTTAGTGGCTGACTGTCAGTCATTGTGAAGAACATTGAGTGTCGTTTGCAGCGATGTGACAAGTCTAAGTAGTTTCACTTGTTCTGCTGTAAAGAGCTCCCTATAGAAAGTGCAGCCTTTTGTTACAGACTCTTCATTAACGTACCTACCCTGGGACAAAAGGACTCAAACATGACCTTGACTGACAATCGGCGGCTGAATCAATATCCCGCTGTTTTTTTCCGAGTGGGCCACACGGATCACCTTGCCCTCTGAGTAATAGCTGCCGTCGAAATTCAACAACTGTGTATCATTTTCTCGGCTGCGAAAACAAATACAATCTAGGCAAAACAGAAAAGGCGTCATTGGGGACATCCGTGACTCTCAAAATCTTGACAGCTACATCACAGTCTCGCCTGTCGGAGGCATTTATCCGACAGAGCATCTTGCGCTGTAACTCACGGGGGTGCGTACAGCAGAAACAGAGGGAAAATACCCGCGGTGCCGACGATCTTAGATGTAGTTTTTTAAGCTGATTGGATTCCACGGTTGGAAAAGCTCACCTGAAGAAATAACACACATTGGATTTACGTTGTTAAGAAGATCAATTGAGGCTGGAACAAGCAGCAGTGAATGAAATTGAAAAGCTTACAGAATGCGAGAGGATCCATGTAACGGTGAACAACTGCTGGGCGTTACACTGGAGCTAATTTTCACTCTTGGCATGGTGCATAGTTGTGCTAATAAAATAATGAGAGCTTAAAAACCATGCGCAGATCAAATTAATTAAGCACAGATGTCACATTTTCACCCATAAGTTTGCAGTTTTAGGATTTTAAACCAGGGCTTTTGTGTTCTATTGAGTCGTTTAGAAATAAATGAAACGTCATCTTTCAACGTACCATAGATGTTGAAAACAAGTCCACAGCAGAAGTGCCAAAATAAACGACTTCAAATAGACAAGTGGTAATGAGTCACACGCCGTTCAAATGCAGGCTTTTTGAGTACACTTGACTGAAAATATTTTTGATAAATAAGTTTAATAGTTTAATAGAGAGAATCATTGAAACTAATAATTGAATTTTGTACACAGAGTGATTTATTAGGGCACATAAACAGACTATATATTGCACTATATCGCACTAACACCTAGTATTAAATACACGTATATGTATCTGTGTAGATTTAGTGGAAAATATGCATAAGCTATGGTTTTGTCTGCCATCATTAGCGACATACAAACACCTTATCCTGTTTACGTCTGTCTTTTGTCGTCTACAGGAGCTCAGTTGCCAAGAAAATATGTTTATTTATAAATAGCCATTTGTAATCTGAATATGGAGATGTATTTAGCAGCTTGTATATGCATTATGCATGGTAAACACTCTCAATGGGAAGAGACTCAGACTCCACTCTTTGAAGACATTATTCAGAGAGAATTGGTTTACATTCCCTTGAGAGAGACTCATGCAAACTCACACCTTGAGCCCCAATGGTTATGGTAATGCCTCTCAATTTCACGGGGAATATTGTACTTCTTGGGGGACATTTTCTTTTAAAATAGGCAATGTCATCTTGTTCCAAATGTTCCAAGGAAAAGCTTCGCTTCCTGCGAAACGTGTGTCACAATGTTATGAGCCAAAACAAATCTTGTGTGTCAAACCAGCTTTATTTTTGTGAAGATGTTTTTGTGTGCGAGACATCATCAGTAGAAAACAATTAGCCCAGTTCACTCGCTGCTTAGTTTATCCACACGCGCAAAACAACAAAAACATGTCAAAACTCATCTCCTCTCCAAAAATAGCTCGAATGAGCCAGAGGAGGCCCGGCTTTCGTGCAAAAGATCAGATCGAGTGTAGTTAATCTGTCGACGGGAGCATTCGACTTCTACAAAACTGCTGCTCGAGCAATACGTCCTCACCTTCTTACACCTGGCTTGGATCCCAGCCTGCTGTCGCAAAGGGGAACAACATGAAAATCATCGCAACGCGTCAAGGACTCTGACTCTGCACACCATTCGTTACAAGTGCTGCGCCGGTGGAGAGGGCCCTTTTAGATTCGGGTGATTATAAACCCTCATTTTCTATTCTGGCTCATCGAGCAGCTGTCTAAACAGAGCTGAGTTTGCTCAGGTAGCCGTCCCTGGCTGGGGGGGGGGGGGGGGGGGGGGGGAAATGCTGTGTGTTCGAGTTATAACCACGCACTGCTTTGCATGATTGAACATTTCCGGGGGACTCGCCTATAGATCCTGACCCACTTTGGTGTCTTTTGTGTTTCAAATATTTAGATCAAGTGATATTGCGGAAGATGAACGCCGTGCCGTCTGACAGGCCGGTGTGGAGTGCAAGTCATGGAGCGAATTCATTAAACAAATGCCAGAATCTGGGGTGGATGTTTTGATGAAATGAGTGTTTCCTCTTTCCACCCAAAAAAAGATAAACAATGCATGATCTTCCGCATCAAATCTGACTCGTCAGAGATGTGCCTGGGATGCGAGGCTATTGATGTACCGCTTTGCATGTCAAATGGGAACAAACGAGGTTCAGAAAAGAGACGTTCATGCACCTGTATTTGAACGGCAGGATCCTGGTGCGGCTTCTATCACTCTCAAGTGTTAATCACTGCGAGCCATGGAGCTGCTGTCGGCACCATCCATTATGACTACCAGTCCGAAAAATGCATGCGAGCTGCGTCTGGCTGCTGAACTTTATTCCGGAGGCGCTGGCGGGGTTGGGCTCGTAAAGTCGCCGTGACAGTTGGCCAGAACGCCAGCAGTGGGCTCGACTTGCTTAATGACCTAACATGTTCTCGTTGGCAACACTAAGTGAACCATTTATTAGAGCGCTGGGGACAGACACAGGGTGCACTCAGAGTGGTAATGACAGCAGCCGCCAGATGACAACACGATTATAAACACGAGTGTTGTCGAGGTTGTCTTGTGGAGGATTGTTTCCAATGTTCAGGGTTTTTACTTTAGGCCATAACATCGGCCGGCGTGCAAATGATCAAACCGAACAGAAGTGAGAAGAGAAAGTTTGTGAACCTAAAGTCCTTTTTATCTGTCAAACACTTAGATTCTTAAGCACAAGTAAAACATGTTATTGTCCACCAGGAATGCGACTCATTGCGGTCTTCATAACACTCAACAACCTGAAACACACACACAAAATAAATGACACACTGTTTACTGAAAGGCAAAAAAAGAACAAAGAGAAATATACATCCAGATATTAATAGGAATAGTTTGATATTTAGAGGAAATTACAATAAGGAAATATTTATTTTTTTTGGTCAAGGACTAGATGAGAAGATTAACACCATATATGCTAAATATGAAGCTAGATTCAGGAGACAGTTAACTTAGTTTAGCATAAAGACTGGACTGAGAGGCCGGCAGCTTAGCTCAAACACAAATACAAATCTGCCTACTGGCACCTATATATCTCATGTGTTTTATCCAGACAAAACAGTGCAAAAACAACAATTTGTGGTTTTATGGGCGGCTATGTGATGGACTATTTCTTGACTATTCTATATGCTAAGCTAACTGTCTCCTGTCAGTAATGTTATAATATTTTTTGATTTTAGTTTAGGTTTTGCTTGTTTAGTTAGTTTCAGTTTCTCAGAAAGGTTTAGTTTTAGTATATTTAAATTGACAGTAGCGTTAGTTTGTTTTTGATAAGGCCAGGTATAATGTCTCAACAGTATGTTGTTACATACATTTATAAACACATGGTGGGAGAACTGCATAGGAATGGCTAAAATGTTTAAATATTTTAATTTGAGAATCAACTTCAATCCCACGCTCTTTCATCCGGACCTCATGTTAACCTTAGACCGGAGCGGAATAGCTTGGCTAAATGGCATTTGATCTTCTACAATATTTAAATCATATTCTTGTTCATCTCCTTGAATGCCAAGTCTGTTCAATTTCTGTAGTTCAATACCACACGAAATTCATGCTGCCTCCTTTTTTTCGGTAGTGACATATTACAGCTCATAAACTAAAACTGCAGTGAATTTAGGTTCATTTTTTAATTTAATTAAATTAGTTTTTTAACCAGGCAATATTGTTTCAGCTTAGTTTTAGTCTTTCTTAAAGGATCGTTTTTTATTTAGTTTGAGTTTACCATAATAGCCCTGTAGCTTCCTATTTAAAGGTCAGATATGAGAGTGATATCAATCTGCTCGTCTAATTCTTATAGCAAGAAAGCTAATGAGTCAAAAATGTCAAACTGTTCATTCAGTCTATATAATAATCTGTAGAACTATTCATCTGCCTTAATTGATTCTGAGGATGTGTGACAAATGACAGTCTGTCCTTGGTGTGCAGTAGTTTGTCTATGCAGCGAGCCTTTGAGCCCCTGACATTCTGGCTGGGTGTGCATCAAATGCAGTACAGTAATTCCCTCCGACCCATTGGCTGTCTCTTTATGAATCCCCGAGTTATAATCTGCCACCTATAATCAAACGCGCGTCTGACATCCAGGGTGGCGGTCTGTTTGTAGATGCAGCTTTCAGCCAGAGACAATCAGCTTGTCCTTGTGAATGCGATGGGAGAAGATGGACCTCCTCGCTCTCACCTCAACCTTTTCAAATGAGCTTTTATTGTCCTGTTAAGAACAAACAGGTGCAATTATTTGCGAAAATAAGGCAAGAAGCATGAGAGTTTTAGCAGCCATCATTTATTTGTTCACACGGCCGAGCACAGCGTGTTGCATATCTGAGGATCTCTCTCTCTCTCTTTCGCTCTCTCTCTCTCTCTCTCTCTCTCTCTTTCGCTCTCTCTCTTTCGCTCTCTCTCTCTCTGTGTCTCTCTCTGTCTCTGTGTGTCTCTCTCCCGCTTTATTGAATTTGTTTCAACAAGCCAACATCTTACACACTCTGCCTGTCTGTAGTGCATTAATTAACACTACAACTTTGTCATGGCAGTAAATTAATATTGTCTTAAATAACTTCTGTGACGAACATTTTTTGCTTCTTCTGACCTTGAAAAATAACTAAAACTCTGGAGTGAACAAAGTGTTTGCACAATATCCTTACAATTCACATTTTATAAATTCCATACAGTATGTCCTTAAAAGAAGATCAATATTCAATATAAGAGTGACCTTTTTAAGGAGTAAGTGCAGCACTAAAGACCTTTTGAGGTTTAAAGCGGGTACAGTGGTGAAGCTCCACTGAGGTCATCACACAGGTGCCTCGTTGGCGTTCGTGGAACAGCCTGGTAGCAGCTGTGGCAGCAGCACATATGCCCAACAGAATACAGTTACGTGGCTGACTCAGACACATCATACAAGTATTCTCTATGTGTTCCTCTGCGCCATCTTGAGAGGCTTCAGGGCCCTTCACTGGAGCACGTCCTCATGGGGCTTCAGTCAGTAGTCTCTCAAGTTCCATCCCGTTCCTCTCCCAGCGCACTCTTAGATGGTAGTAGTAGCAGCGTGGGCCGACCCATGGGAGGACTGCTGCCCCTGCATAAGCAAAGACCGGCAATCTCTTGGTCTCCTATAGCAGTGCGTCAGAGTCCATAATGCTCAAAAGTGCCGTGAGCCATTAGAATTATGAACTCAGCCACGCTGGTAAGTGTTGTGGCTGACATTTCTTCAGCCGCCAGTTGCCCTTTAAGCTTCTCCCCACCGAGGTATTGCCTTCTGCTGTCACCCAAGCCCTAATTAACCTGCTGGAACTCATTGTGGGTTCCCATGTGCAGTCCGGAGGCCTGCAGAGGGCACGGGACTCATTTGATCCCGCCAACACAAAAGGGCACTGCACTCATTCTGTCTGTGTCTGTGTGTGTGTGTGTGTGTGTGTGTGTGTGTGTGTTCTCTCAACGTGAATTTCTGCAACACCCTGACAAATTATTTTTTAGAAGTGACTTGTCAGAAGCCCACCTACTGGTTGCACAGCACCTTTGATGACGGCATCCTGTAGACACGCTCCTGGAGTCACTTTTAAAGATGTCTTTGAGTTTTCCATCTATGGTGAAGTGTGTGGAGCATCATCAAGTTTGTCTCGTGTCGCCCCGGCTCTTCCTAGAGATCGTAGAAGGTGCTTGAGAGGGCAAGGCTGGCCCCAAGACACACTGCCTCCTGTAATCTTCACGGGAAGTCCATCCATCCATCCCCTCTGAGTGTCCCGTCACTGCCGGCCTGTCGGAGAAAAGAAGTCTCTCAAGCTGCTCTCAAATGGAAATAATGGATTGAGGGCGGGAATGGTGTTGTCCACGTCACATGATGTAGATGCGTACTTGTGTGTGTATATATATATATATATATCATAGGCATTAACAACATTACTTTTAAACAAAATGTTAAGTATTACATGTTAAATTTAGAAGACAGAGTGTGAGCTGGGATGCGATGAACAACAGCTGTTATGTGTTGTTGTGGTATACATATTGATGCATAGATCAGTATGTAGTACGTAGATGTTGCGTGTTAGTCTCGTCAGAGAGTGCAGCCAAATCTAGGAGACCAGAGCCCGTCTGGTCCGCCAGCGTCGGCCAGTTTCTATGGCCAGGCTGTGATCACTGAGTCTGTTACATAGTCAATGTCTTTCTCAGTTTTGGATCACAGGTGGCGGTCAGATAGTTTCGAGCCAAATAGCATTGAAATTTGATTTTGAGTTTTTGTGGTGTCGTTGTCTTTTTCTTAAAGGGACAGTGTGTAACTTTTAGTGGCATCTAGTGGTTTGTCCAAAACGAGAAAATGTTGTTCTTGTTTTGGTGGACATGTAGTTTGATGCTGTGGTGTAAATCCACTCTGACTGTTGCTCAGGACATGATGTTCACTCGTTGCAGTCGGCTGTTTGCTGCAGAATAATGTCCCCAGGCCGCTGCTGACACACATGCATCGGTAATTGTTTAGGTCAAATTTATTTCCATTTTTAAAGATTGGTGGGATCATTTATTTGCCACAGATGTCAGGGGAGATGTCCAATGCTCAGAACAAGGTTTAATCATTTTAAAATGACATAGTTGAATTACGACTGCTAAATTTCAACATTTCATTTAATATACAATCAGGACCTTGTGTGATTTGCAGAAAGTGCCAATTTTATCCCATTTTGCTCCCTTTTCTTCTCTATAATTTAAGTGTTTCCATATGAACGACGCTCCTGATCGTCAGCTTGTCTGTGGTCTGAGTGGTTTTCTCAGATTTCTGTATCAAACCACTTTTCATTGGAGACTTTTTCAGATTGGATAAATCTGCCACATTCTCAAATATGTTGTTTACATCCCGTACAGCCTGATGCAGGCCATCAGTACTGTGGTGGTGTATAAGGTGGTAAGAAAATGGTCTAATTGAGATTGCTACTGTTTTTCCATCAACAAGGTTGTTAACTGGGTTCTGGTACATAAGGGTCTGTGACTGTCTTTCTAATGGAGAGTGTAATTTTATGATCAGATACAGTTGTTAGGGGGCTGACTGTGAATGCTCTCTACTAGGTCTACTAGGTCACTAATGCTATAATCTACTGCGCTATTGCCAAGAAGAGAGGTGTGTGTGTAATGACCAAGGGAGTCCTCTCGAAGCCGACCGCAAACGATGTACAGGCCCAGTGTTCGACAAAGTTCTCCATGTGGGGATGTGAGGGAGGGCAATGCTGATTTAGGCAGGTGTACGTTTGTCTCCCTGTGGGCTAATATAATCTGGTTCTATACCTGTTCTGGTCCCTGCAGATAAGTACGCTTTCCTGTGCCTGGTATGATTGATCTCATCTTCTAGACTGGAGAAACTATTTTCATTTTAATAATGGGATTTTGATGGGGGGGTGAAATATGCTGTACACATGCATCTCTATCCGTGGCAACAACCTCTCTCCTTATTTTGAGCCAAATAACAAAAAAATGCTATTGAGTGTACACGGTTTCCCTTTAAATAAGCATTCCGTCTGAATCCCTGCCCTGGGTTACCTTTTTCAGTTTGGTGGATGGGAACACAATCTCTCTGTAGACAAAGGGACAACCAGTGGAAATGCCTCCTCTACGCCAGGTCTTCTGCAAAAACAAACACATCTGCATCTCCTAACTCTTTGGTTAAGTATTGGGTCTTGCTTCAAAGGCCAAACACAGCGGATGTCAGGCCCTGGACATTCCAACATAAAATAACACACAATTATATTTCATTTAGCTTATTTAGCAGGCGATAAACTCAATTTCTGAAAAGTGGAGCGAATGCAAAATTGCCTTGAATTTGCATTCTCTCAACTGGCCATCAGGGGGCAACTCGTGGCAAATTGTATAGAAGGCTATAAGAAAATGACTCTACTTCTTACTTGATTTATTGCCTCAGTAAACATTGTAAACATGAGTTTATGGTCTCAATCTCTGGTTTCAAGTATTCTTCAATACAGCATGATGTTCATTGAGTAAATTATGGTCCCATTCAGAGTAAAACAGACCATAAAGCAGGGTATGCGTTAGCGTGTGTCTACCTTGTGATTGACGGGTTGTGCTACTCGAGCAGTCGCTCCTCCGCAGTCACTATCGTTCACCGGTTGCAATAAAACTAAGGTGGCAACAGACAAAATCAAAGATGGCGATGGACAAAATGTCCCAAAACCAACGGGTGACGTCTTGAAGACTACGTCCACTTCTTATAGCCTATGGATGTCACACAGCTCGGTGTGTGTGTGTGTGTGTGTGTGTGTGTGTGTGTGTGTGTGTGTAATTTCAGGGACACGGGTGGTGGTTAGGGTTTGTGTCTGCTGCTCTCCTCACTGACTGAGCGTAAAGTTACTGGGGTTGGGATGGACCCACAATGTTGAAGTATTTATCTTTGTAAAACACTTGTCAATGTTTGTTTTAAAACATAGTCTATAAATACGCGTGACTTGACGATAAATTAGGTTTCTTACAACCTTTTGGCCAATATTACCCACACTTGGCACAACACCTGTCCAAGTAAAAGACTCAATTGAGGTCAAGTAAATAGTATCTATAATTGGAAGCAATCCAACTTGAACCCAACTGTCAAACCCAGTTTTTTTGAGGGCCAATGGCACAATTACCAAGATCCATGAGGTAAAGATTGTTTTTCACACTGCAGAACTATGTTTAAGTTCAACCTGTGCGAAACAGAAAAGATTCAGGCTGCTTTCATTTCCAATACAGAGCAAATCAAATAAGCAGACAAAGATGAATTGCATGCATGCTATTCTAATAGAAAACAGTAACAGCTGATACACACAATCACCTCCTTACCTGTGAGTCATTTGTCTTCACCGTCATGTTTCATGTTCCATCACCTTTCCTCTCATCTCTGTGTGCAACACATCAAAGTTTGATACCAACAGAATTTATCTTTATTTCTTGCACAGGAACAGATGCATAAGCATGAGTATTCACTAAATAGACTAATATGAATTCTATAACGCCTGCTGTGGCTGCATAAACAATGTAAGCAAATGTGATAAACTTGGCAAACCAACGAAAAACAAACAGCTGCCAGTTCTTTTTATTGCGCCCGAGGCTGCAGACTAATGGACAAGAATCACCGTGGATCCATGTGTGGACTAATGGCAAAGAGATGTGAAAACAGCTGTAAGCACCTTAGTCTCCAGTCTTTGTGCAAAACAAGAAAATCTACAATGAGTGATGGATCTTTTTTTTGTTTATCCTTTTTGTAATCTGAATGTGAGAGTTTTATAAGTGGCATTCACTTCAAGAAAAGCACCAACATCCGTGGCAGGCTTTGGGATTTCGGCTCTTGGCTGGTGTCGAGCTGGCGGCAGTCTCGTTATGAAAATGGATCTGAGAACGCTCCTGGCAAAGGCTGCATGAACATCACTGGCATACAAAGAGTTTCCAGCAACACTGTTCACTTCAAACTCAAAGGCGGAAATAAGCACAGGAGTTGGTTTTAAGGACGGACGGAGAACAGTTGAAAAGAGGAAATTATATTTACAACTATTCATTATTCAATGGTTTGATCATCATCATTTTTATTCTTGTCAGTTTCATAACAAAATTTTTTTTTTTTGTGCATATTTTTGCGTGAAGTCGACACAGCAATTCTTCATGTAACCTCAACAACCAATCGTTTTTAACTCAGGACCAAGGAATAATCATTTATATTTAGATATTTTATGGAGAACGGCTTGGAATACGTACCCAGCTACTCTCCTGACTGATGGCATGTCTGATGGCTGAGTGCAATCTTCGGTCCTCTGGGAGCAGATTCCCGTGCCTTCTGCTCTGGAAAGAAGCAGTACAAGTAGAAAATGCTATTTTGCAGAGTCGTGTTACAGTACTGCAGAGCGAGACTGTCTAGTAATTGTACAATACAACTTCACAACAGCAGCACTTCAGCACAGTATGGTTTCAGCTTCATTGTGGGAAAAAAAACCCTCTATTAAACTCTATTATTTTGTTCCCAAAGTTCAGGCAACTGGCACATCATCATACAATAATATTTGAAAAAGACTGTTGGATATAAATGGAAGCTGCTGTGCTTTTATCCCACTTTAAATGCTATATTGTTTTTATAAAGTTTTGATGAAAGTTCTTTCATTACATCTACAGTTTGGTTGATTCAGACCAAAGTAGATTGTTCCCCCTGAATTTGTTCATTTAATAACATGATTTAGCAGGAAGTAATGTCTTTTGTTTCCCCCAGCTCAGAATAACAACAAAGCACACACACGTCCTCTTGTGACACTCGAGACTGTGTAATGTTGACGTCTGCAACTATTGACTGACTCTTTGTTCTTGATTAAGTATTAAGTAAAGCCTGCTGCGACAAGAAAACAAAAGTCCTCAGCTCTACATGTGTATTCATGTATCCTTTCTTGATTTTAACAATGCTATCATGATGACTTTAGTTTTGAAAGTTGTGTTGCCTTGCAGTCATGTCTACAGCCCATTAAGAGGGATGACAATGTGGCGGGTGTTTTGGTAAAAAATCAACAAATTTGCTACATTACAGTAAAAAAATATATATATAATTTGAGGACAAATCATAGCATATTTGTACATGTAATAAATGGGAAGCCATGACTTATTGCAGCCTTGCAGGAGAAGTGTATCTTCTAACTCTTGAGCAGCGATATAAACAGCTTTCGGTGCTGTGTCTTGCTCTTCTGGCTCAGCTTTGTTCATAAATCTTGTTCTGGATTAACAGCACAAGTGTGCAATTAAGGTGTTATGCCATGAATACATTTTCAAAAGGAACTGCACCTTTGGTAGAATGTCAGAAGAAGAGCATGAATAATGAATAGGCCAGCAGGTATCTGTCCATGGGGATTAAGTGAGGCTGCATTTGCACAGCTATAAAACACATAAATAGGATTTATTGCAGAAACGGCATAAAGAAAAATAAGTGTTGCAGAAGAAATAAAGAACATTTGTTTAATAAATGAGTCCTACAGTTAGGTTTTCTACATTATGTATGTATAGTTAATCTACCCAGCCATATTGCATATACTTCTCCTCAAGCCAGCCTCGTGTAGTCGCCACTCTGCTGTTCCACCAATCAGATGATTAATTACTTCTAATCACACTACAGTTTTAGTACGATTTCATTTCCTTCATTCCTTTTGTTTCCATTATTTTAATTGTGCCTCGTTGTGTTTTTAATGAGATGTCAGAGTTATAAAAGCTGCGTACTGTAGCACTTGTAGTAGATGTAAATGAGCTTTAATGGTGGGTTCATGAGAATGTGCAGCGAGGTGGAGGTTGTATTTCAATCCTTTGAGAGTGCGCACACAGCGAGACACAAGGAAACAATACTCTTAATCACCAAGCATAAATGGACAAGTTCAGTTGTAAAGTATGATTAAGTATTAAAAAAAAGGTATTACTCATCAACACTGGAAAATGAAATCAATCAAGGCGGCCCAATGTGCTAAACCTGCTGCTTTTATGTGAGCTATGTGTCATTTCAAAGCTAGAAATAAATGATCTCAACAAAAGTGACCACAACTACTGTAATTTACAACGTGACAATGTGACGACACCCCCGGTGAATATTTCCACTCACCTGTTACCTTCGCCTCTGCTTTGCCCAAATCACACAAAAGTGTGTTTCTGTAACTGTAGAGAAAAACAAAACAGTGTGATAAGGACTGTGTCACTTCTATGTATCATCAACAATAAACAAGTATAGACTGACGGACTGCATGCAACGTAATAAGCAATTTAAACAATACATAGCACAGAGCAGTCATTGCATTCCATCACTGTGAAAAAAGTAAACCAATTCAAGCTGCTATAAATAACATTTTATAGAAGTTTTTAGCAAATTGCTGGAATTTATCTCTATCACTGAGGTGATGTTTAGTTTAACGGACATTATTTTAGTTTCTTTTATTATTTCTTTTATCACAGTTTAGCTGAATTCATTATGAACTATTTAGTTAGCGCTATGAGTTTCTTTTATTTGGGGTTAAAAAGGGCAGGTTTACTTTTTTTTAAGTGGAAGTTAGCATTTTCCGATTAAATTAGTGTTATTATTATTAGGGTTACCTTCTTAGGGTTTAGTCTTCCTTTCAGTCCCGTGATCTACACTCTTAATGAGAGCCAGGCTTCAGACGGACTAATCACAAAACAGAATTCAAATCGCTATCATGGACTTTTACAGTGACAAGTGCATGTACAGCTTTTTCAGGCTGAATGACAGAAATGCAAAAAGAGGTTAGCAGAGACATCGATGAGTCGGAAAGATACTAGACACAGCACGCTGAGTGCATACTATCAGAGGGTGAATACCAAGATCTACATCCTGTACGGCCCATTGTGCTCTTCACGAGCCAGCCTCAAACGCTGAGCGTGTTGTTATAATATAGGAGGACGTCTTACCTCTTTTAACGCCATATCATTCTCACAGTCAATCAGTGTCTGTTTAATGATGTAAAATGTCACAGAATGGATTAAGGAGAGACATTTATTAGTTTCCAAATAAGAAAGTGATCAAAGAGTCAAGGACAATTGAGCAGGAATATAAATTATTTAACAAATTAGTCATTTGGGACAGGTTTATGGGCTTTCTTTATGAAACGAGTTAGCTGTTACCTGAAAGCAGATGTTCATGTTAACAAACAAATTTATAGCTCCATAGCCTCCTATTTAGAGAGTCTTACACACTGCGTTGAGGTTTATGTTATTTTTATTAAATGCTTTATGTACAAATACAGATTACACACAGGACAAAGCACGCATTAGAAATGACACACTGTACATTGCTGATTGCTTTCACACCAAACAAAAGAATGTGTTTTGCACGATAACGATCTCACATCTCATATCATTTAAAGTCACAGTATAACTTAGGCTAACTTTAGTGTGTGGTGTCAACTCAGTTTTACCATGAAGTCATCAGAGGTTCATAAAGCAGTCAGTTATGGGGAAACTTGAGGTTCGATTTAGATTTCTGAACAATCAACATTTTTATAAGAATTGTTCAGGTCATTTAGTCACTTTGCATTCATGTCTTCATTTCTGGAAAAGGTTCGGTTTCCATCTGTTGTGTTCAGAGCAGTGTGTGGTTCTTATAATGATCTTTTTTTTATGTTGCAAATCCTGCAACAAATTAAAGCCACGACTGGAATCAAACAGGAAGAGAAACTTCTGCAAACCAACAATGATCTGCACACGCTTGGAAAGAACAGAAATGTATTTTCCCTAAGCCAAACAATGAATGCATTTGTGGTCTTGAAAAAGCCAGTCTGTTTCTCGAAAGGTCATGTTTACACTGTCAGGTATTAGTCTGGACAAGATCCTCTTAAACCAGGCTGAGCCCACAGCCAGACCAATCCGTGAAATGCGGAGAAAGGTGATGGAGGTTGAAAAAATCATTTTAAATCTGAAGTTACATTTGCTCTGCAGCTCTAGACTCAACCTGCCTGTTAAGCCATTTTGGGTGACCCACAATAAACTGAGCTGGGTTTGTGCGCTGTTTTCTTTTAGGCTTCTAAATTAGAAAAACCTGTCAATATGTTTTGAATAACTATCAAAAGAGGTTCTCCCTTCTTTTTGCCCTTGCAGGGACTCGAGAGTATTTGTCGAACTGCAGGGGCAACTCAAATGTGAAAAATTTGACTTTTGTGCCTTGTTGTTGTCGGCCATGGGATGTCTGACAACTTTGACTCTGTGTTGTGTGTTGCAAAATTAGGACTCTAAAATCTCTAATCTGAGCATTTCGAATGGCAAAAATATTGTACAGGTGTTGGCTAATAAACCTTGATAATCACTGCATTAAAGGCAATGAAATTAAAGTAATTTGTCAACATCCGAGTCATAACTTAGATGAGAAAATCTGCAGTTTAATGTCAAAACTATGAAAAAAAGCTACCGTCATTTTTTGGGATGGACAGAGGTGGAACGAAGGACATTTAAACAACCAATTCTAAGAAAAATCTTCCCGTGCATGGATGAATATGGATGAATGTTTATTTTCATTCCCTTTCTAAATTTTAAATAAAGGACTCTATCCTCAATGAATACATAATTGGTTAAGTTTGTAGATTTATGGGGTTCGCTTTTATTTCAATTTCTAAAGGAGACAAACGAAAAAAAGATGTTACAACATTTTATGAGGAATTAAAAAAAATATATATCAAAAGTTTAAAATTGGAGGTCACATATCTGGAGCACCTTCAGTATCTACCATAGGGATGTTTTCTGTAGCCCCCTCTTGTCAGCCGTAAAACTGGGGCTTTGAGGCTGGGACGGGTAGTCGCCCACTCCTCCTCTGCAAAGACAGTTAAACACACATTGTGGGAAGCTGCTGCATCCACCGTGCTGCCACAAAGTCAAACTGTGAGCTGGGGTATCGTATACTTTCCTCTCACAACCCATTTAACCAGAGACAAGAAAATTCAAGCGAGTAAATTCTATCCCAGGTACTTTAGAGGCTTCTCTCCACGGAAAATTAATTTCATAAGCACTTTGCCCTCTGTTGGACCAATACCGAGATCTGACAGTCAGCAGCGCCTTCCTCGGAGCCAAATTACATAAACACGGCCACCTCTGCTGCATGGCACATTGCACTGCTTCCAAATAAGAAAGTGTTTATGGAGCAGAAAATCAAATCATTGCCCCCTTGGTTTTTGGTTTGGTCCGACCTCAACACCCTGGTGCACAATTCATTGTGCTGAAAATGAATGAGCCTGCAAACCCGCTGTGGCAACCGGCTTATCGCCGCTGTCATGTGACAACCTTGTAACGCCACTTGTGGTCATTTATTTTAACATTTTAGTTTAAATGGAAGCTTTTAGTTTTGATCAACCTTTTGAGGACATTTACATACTCTTTTGCTTCTCTGACAGCAGTGTTGTGTGCACAGCAGAGGTTACTAAGCCAATAGTAACAGCTTTTCTGGAGGAAGCCCATGAGGGCACATATCCAAAAGGCAAAACACTTTTTTTTACAGCGGGCATCGGTTAGCCCCCCTGAGCTTCCACTGGCACATTTACTGTTTGAGTCCAATGCAGCTTGTAGCCAGGAAGGTAGGAGGGGTGATGCATGCAGGAGCGGCCCCCTCGGTGACAATGGTTTGAAGTGGGCTGGAACCGCGAGGCGTTTTCCTTTGTTTCTCTGCTTCACAACATCTTTTAAATATCAGTGCAGCAGCAGTCCGGATTGTGTGGCAGAGACTTGGAATGAATTGAAATAAGGTCCAAGGATGTTTCTTAAAAAGTCTGTTTTTAAAATCATACATTGTGTCAACGGATGTGACGAATTACATTCAACAATAGCGTCAAATTACTGTTGCTTTTGTGAAATATTACCGGCTTGTTGTCGGGGATAGCACTGGAAAGCTGACTAGTTGTTATCACACATTGAATGTGTTGCAGATATTGCTTTAGTGACTATACTGATGCGAATAGATATTGTACAACCTAATGCTGGACTCTCCTAACAGTCATGATCAAATAACCTACCAATTTATTATTTTTTCAATTATCTGACTAATTGTTTGGTCAGAAAATCATGAAAAATCACAATCACAATTTACTAAAGCACACAGTCCCAAAGATGTTCAATTAACGATGATACAAAACTTATCAAATAACCAACTAACTGTTTAAGCTCTAATTGTGTGATGATGAGCGTTTTCCTTTTGCTACGTTAGAAGTAGAGAACGAGAAGGGGCGACTCGTGAAAAAGAGTGTGACGCGTATTTGGATCGATGTTCAACTCACAAAAACAAAGTTCTGCTTCGTCCAAAATAAGCAGTACTTACCATAGTTGTTGTAGGATTCATCACTGGTTCCATGTCTATATTCATAATATTCTGAAATGCTAAATAGACAGAATAACATCAGTCAAAATGTATTTTTGTAAAATGAGGAAAGATGGTGAAATGTTTTGTTTATTTTGGCATTATTCTATATCATCTACAAATACCGTCTTTAAAAACAGATCACAAATCTATATATTTTTTAGATATATATATAAGGCTACGTTATTTCCTGAAACAGCTGGGCACCTTAGGTTTTAGCAAACATTCCTCAAACGGGTATAAATCGTGCATTTGTTGGGGACTATTTTTACACATTTGGTGCTCCAGTGAGAATTTACATCAGCAGGGCAGTGTAAGTGGGATTAACTACAGTGCTAATGTTGCTCACTGATGTGTTTTTAATAGTTGTTGGATGACAGTGGAGCTCTATGGTGCAGAGGACTAAGATACATCAGATTTTGGATGGACAGATGACACTGGTTTTGTCTCATTGGTTGTGTTCTTTCTGAGTTGTTGACAATAACAAACATAAATATCACCAGGCTTATCCTTTATCAAATTATAGGTACAAGGTGCTAATTTATGGTTCAGATTTAATGTTCTGTGTAAACAAAGTAAGTCAAGTGGAGGTCTTAATGTCCTATTAATGAACATATGTCATGCTGAAACGTACAGCTGGTCACAGTGGACCTTTCACAGGCTGTATTGTAAGTAAACATAGACAGATGGTGATAGGAAAAAAACCTGCTTTGTTGTTTATCCACGATGTGTGTGTGTGTGTGTGTGTGTGTGTAAACGTCACCTCTTTGACGGATTGCTGTAGTTATCCTCATAGGTTTCGTAACTCTCGTCATCATATTCCCCACCATACCCATCATCGTAGCCCTGTGAGAAAACACGCAGTTTGCATTAAAGTCTCCTCACCTCTATCCGCTCTAACTGGTTAGAGGTGAATATAAAAACAATCAATACCGAGCTCCTCAGGCAAAGTCCATTACTTTGTGTCCATAATAAGAGAGGAAACAGGGGGAAACAAAATCATGTCTAACAAAGAATATTGATTAAGGCTTGCAGGAGAGCATCTCTCACTAGTGGAGCCTAATAGACACCTTCTGAGTCTTAAACAGCAATATGGATCTCAACTGTTGATAAGAAGCTACTCGAGAAACAAACACAAAAAGCCAGCGAGTAACTGCACACGTGTTCAATAACAGTAAAAACTTTCTGAATGTGTGTCTCTCCTCCAACATTGCCTCCTCTTTGCATTGGTTACCACAGCTGTGCAGCTGTGAAACAGGTACAACGTATACAGCGTATTACACTTGTTTGTATATCTCCAACAAACACATAGCACTGTTGTTCTCCCCAGACACAGAAGAAAGATCCTCTGTTGTGTTCGATGGGGACACTGAGACAGTATCAGTATTGATACAAACTAATGTAAGTAAGTAATGGCAATAAGCTGTCAACATGTATGTTTTTTTTGTCTGCAGTTTAAATCCTGTTGCAAATATCGGTGTTGAGCCTCAGACTGTTTTTTTCCGCCCCAGTAATCCGGTTAATGAGTGTTTACATCTACAGGGGACTCAACCAAGTTATGCAAGTAACCTGGTTTTGGAACAATTCAAGTAAACATTGATAATTGTGGCATGTACACAACTCACTCCTTTCACTTCGGAGTTCTTCCACCTGCATAAATGTTCACATATTCGATTCCGGATCAGCAGCTCTTTCCTACTTATTAGACGCTGAAGTTGCTGCTCCTTTTCATATTTATTTTATTACTGGTGGACTTGATGGTATAAAAACCACTGGGGACAGGTTGGACATGTTCCTCTCACTTTTCAAAATCCCATTTTGGTCCACGTCACTTTTACAGTTTCAGTTGATTTACTCCTGACGTCTCTTTAAACAGGCCGATATCTTTTGACTGTCCTGCTGCCAAAACCCAGATCAGGAGAGGAGTTGATATGCTTTCAATTATGGCTGTGCACTCACAGCAATTAAGTTTTATGAGCAGGAGCGAGTGCTTCTGGGCGTTAATGCCCTGGCAGGAGTTTTTTATTAAACTAAAAAAATAATTGATCCTATGTTTGTTTATTTATAGTTGGTACACTCCTAAAAGTATTCTGGAATTGAAGATAAATCAAAGATACGGCACTAAAGGACACATGCCCCTTGAGCATTATTCACCATAAACTATTCATCATCAGGACTCTACCAAGGAAACTAGACATTGTTATTGGTCAGTACAACAATAAGGCAGCAGTTTACATGACATGACTAATTTATATCCAATTTTCATACTGCAACCAGCACAATAACCACTTTCATAAGAATTAGTTATTTGCTAGATTTAGGTCGATAGATGTGGAAAATAGCAAAGACCGCTGAGTTCATTCGGTCCGCACCACTTCTTAAACCAAACCTACGCTCTTTTGTGGACTGATCTGTCTGAAAAAAGCACTCCTTATAATATTCCGATAAATAGTTTATTCATGACAGCAGGGATTATCAATCTCAGCGGACCAGAGGTGCTCGTGAACAGCTTAACCTGAATAAGACCTTAACTGGAGCAAGGCCAACGTGTAGCTATAGTCTGCTCTTGTAATTGATGGATCTTGCTCATTGAAAGATATTTAGTGGAATTTGAAGTGCGTACGTTTCTTTTTCATCATGATCTAATCTCTTCTAATCCTTTCCAAGCTTGCTATTTGAAATCAAGCTCCACCGTGATGCATACAAGTGCTCACTTTCTTTTAGCGATCGATTATATTTTAAATCGGCAGAATGAAATGTGTTGAAACTGCAATGAAGCTGGATTATGCCAGACGTGGTTTCAACAGCGTATTATTTCTGTCTGCCTGTAACAATAGTGTAATACCATTTTTCTGTTGATGTGGCTGGTTTTGGTAATGTTTGTAACACCAGAGCAGACACATCAGTGTGAAGGACACAAAGGAAATTACATTCAAGGCACTTGAACACACTCTCCCTCTCCTCTCCTTTCGGGTAATGCTGAATCCAACAGCTCTGGTTCCTGTGTGGCTTTATTTGTGCGAACATGAATTTGACTAAATTAAAGTTAGGGATTATGTCAGGGATTAAGTTGTTCAGGGGATCCAATACTTCTCATTTTCTTGCATGAGTCCTTCTCTACAAAGAGAGAGTCAGAGACCTGCGTATCTCAGTAATTGACTGTTTTGTCAGCAATCCCATATGACAAGTCGCTCCACACTGGACTGTGAATGTAAAGCGATCAGTGGATTCATTTCAGGCAAATTAATTCTAAAAATAAACCTTCAGTCATGGTAAAGAATTACAGGACTAAAAAGTAATATAAGACTTGAGTTCTTTACAGTATTTTTTTTTACCTATGTCCTGTAACAATACACATGCTTCCTTTAGACGTAAAAATATATGTTTTCTGGTGTTCTTAGTACATTAGATATGAAAAAAGTGACCTCCCGTCCTGTCACATGATCCGGCCAAAATCACAACATGGCCTCTCACAAGCAATAGAGAAGCGCTATGATTTACAGACACACAGGATTTACGAAGAGGGGAAGAAACAATACAAATACCTTTTTAAAGTAGTTTTGATGCAGTTTGGTCACTGAGTTATTAATAGTGTGATGTACGTATTAGACTATCCAGGAGGTATACAGCGAGTTGTATTTTGCAATATGTATCGTATCGCAATATATGGTGATATATTGTACATATCGATATCGTGAGGTGCTTGCCAATATGCTTGCGTGACTTTTGTAGCAGCACTTTTGGTTTTGCATCTTTTTCTTGGTTTATTTTTTGAAAATTATACTTCAAATGAACTATTATGTAGATGTGTAGAAATGCGTGACGACTAATTAGAGTGGTGACATTTGTGATGCCACCCGAGCTATCCCGATGACAACCCGACATCTATGTGCTGAGGAAGACAATGAAGCTGGAGCACATGCATGACGGGTTCTAGATGACAGGATTTATATCAACAACACAATGTGTAAATACAAGCTGTGACTATTTTCTGTTTTATTTACTGGTTGAATTGTCTAACAGGGACAGCACAGATAAGCAATGTTAGGGAGAAGCGAAGCAGTGCAACACATTTTCTGTATAATGAAACCTTAATTCAGCGTCAGTTCAAAGACAACAACGTTCATCACACCCTGATTTATCTCTCTGCTGACCTCAGTATGAGTTTGACCAACAACACAGACAACAAGGTGCTGGGTGTAAATAGTCCGGCTACTAATTAATGAGGCTGAAGTCCTCGAGTTTGACTCTCATCTGTAAGAACAATTAACACCGGTCCTTTTTCAACAAGGCAGAGGAAATAAATCAAATGTTAACATAAGGGTGGAGAGTCCTCGCTCAGTGTAATTAGGACAGCGAGAACCTAAAGGCCCTTAGCACTGTGCTTCATTATCAATTGACAACCTGTATGTCCCCTGACAGTGACTGATCTTCTTAGGGAGCTGCCTGTGAATGCCTCTGCACACAGCAGAATGGGGAGGAAAATGAGATTTGCAGCCTTTTGTCTCAGTGAATAGATGCTGCTCTTCACTGCTTACCTGCAAATTCAATCAGCGTGAGCCTTTTGTTGTCGGCTACACGCATGTGAGTTTACTTTTGAATACATTTTCTCAACTCGTGTCGTGTTTAAATTTGAGAAAAGGGCACGGGTAATAATTGAGATTGATCTTGTATCTTTCAAGAATAGTGAATTAAACAAAATCATATTTGTCACAGTGGCTCAACAGAGGCTCAAGAACAGACAAGTACTTCTCAGTCTTCAGATGTCAAATATTGTAGTTCTTGGTGGGCTTCAGTCCCTGATAACACTATTACGCATTCTACCAGAGATGTTCTTCTATTAAATAATCGAGTGGAAGTGTGTGTCACACATCTATTTTAATAAACAGGAGAGTTCTGCACGGACAATTTCCATAATTAATCTAACAAATGTGAACTCAGCAGTGTATCTGAACCCATTGTTATAAAGCAATTACAGCAGATGTGCATAAAGGTGGCCTGAGAAACTGCTCTCATTCAAGATATATACAGAAATCTCACGCATCTTTTATGTTCACGAAATAGATGATATGGGGAGAATTTTTCCCCCATTTCAAAAGGGTGTCCTTTTGCTTTTTCCACAGTAGATAGATTAGATTTTTTTCTTCAAAGCCTCCCAAAGCTCTGTGTTTAATCACATTATGGCATTTCCCGCACTGCCTCGGTATGGTTGCAGGGCTCAGGTTTAAAAACCAAGCTATGCGTTTCAATTTTTACCAGCAATTTGTACAATTCATGGTCTTGCTGTCAGGGACAGAATCCTGCATCACTCTCCAGATTCCTCTCTTCTATCATCTGCTCCGACATTAAAAGATAAGCTTTGATCCAGATGGGATTTGATCTTTAACATTAAACTGGGGCCATGGTCCCAGTCGATACAAAATGCCATCAATCACATCTTTAATCTCCTTCTGCTCTCCCTTTGCACTTTTCTCACAGAGGAACTTATACTGATTACAGTGAAATGTCTCACTGCGCTCAACGCTCAGAGGGGACCAGAAAGCACTCTGGGATGCTTTCACGTTCAGAAGAACAGTTGTGCTGCTGTGGTATAGAGTTTACATATAGTCTACAGAGCACCACATTGTTGGGTCTCTGTCTAGAACACTCCCACACTTTAGAGGATTCTGGGCGAGGTGTGTTAGCTGCAGCTCTGGGGGAATGCACGCCTTGAACGGGCGCAGCCATTCTTGCGACTTGCCGATGCAGCTTATGCAAATTGATGCATTTGTGTAATGGATGACATCGATTGTGTCGACGAATCGGCCCTGCCGTACTATGAAGCTCTATGGCACGGAGGAATAAGATAAATCAGGCTTTGGCAACACAGACGATACTTTTTAGTGTTAGTTTATTGTTTGTTTTTGTTTTTTCAATGGGATTTGTTGACAACACACAGGTAAAATACCTACAGCTTTATCTTTTATCATCCGCAATAAAAAAAGATCTCAGTCATTTTGTACTTGTATTATGTCAAAACAACACTGAGGAGTGCAAATCAGTTTTTGCTTATGGCAAGGCTGTTTTATATGGTTTCAGAAACAGTTTGACGAGTGAAGTATCGCAGCACTCTGTACACCTGAAAGGCAAAAGCTAACTTGAGTCGTTGCAGAAACAAACTTCACTCCAGGGTGAACATAGTGCCGATGTAAAAGATGTAGCAAGGTGAGATTTGTGTGAGAAAGATAAAACCAGATGTTCATGAATTAAAGAGCAACTACAATTACCGCCTCGCTGTTGTGTTCCTCCGCCAACCAGTCATATGTCATCGCTTCATTGTTTTAACCTGTTTGACATTTGTGTGAAATTGTCACAATCTTCACAGTTATGTGGTTGTGAGGTCACAGTGACCTTTGACCACCAAAGTCTGATCAGTTCATCTTTTAGTGCAAGTGGACGTGGTTACTCTGTATTTCTGTGCATGCATGTAAATGTAGACAGTGTTTAGCTGGACATATTTATTCATTTATTTTCACTTATAACTGTTATGTTCATTTTAGACGAAATGTCTTAATTAAAAGAGAAAACAGGTATTAAGAAAGGTAGTCTTTATCATGTGGTTATCTCTTATACTGTATATTATTATATACTATATATACTATTCATATTTATATATGACCTGAAAACTAGCTATTTTGTGATGTATATCGTTATCGAGATAGGAGTTATATATACTATATTGCCCAACACTACTCTGATAGTCGTATCGTGTTAACGATAATGGACCAGACAGACAGACACAGACGGACAATCGGAAAAGATAATGCCTCTGGCCACGGCTGTCATGGAGGCATACAAATGCTACATGATTACTATACCAGCTTCCTCATTCATCCCATTTAAGTTTTAAATCAATACCACCCTCGATTAGATATGATTATGGACATTCTCACAGTATCACATTTATGAAACGGACGGACGGTTTGACAGAGTCCATCAATCAAAAGTCTCTGGAGAAATCTACAGGTACACGATACCTTTTTTTTTTCTTTTTTCCTACAAACAAAGACAGGATGTCGCAACAAAGGGAAATCTATTGCTGCTGATGTATTATTGTGTTTCAGCAGATTGTACAGCATCTTGTAAACTCAGTGATTGAAAAAGCAAACAAACCAGGACCTTTCGTATAAAGAGGTCGTGCTACGTTCTGGAAACATTCTTGAAGAAAATTGTGTAATGTAGTAGGACAAAAAAAAGAGAAAAAGAAGCAAAGTGAGATATGAGGGAAGAAAATGTTCAGGACAAACTCATCTTTCCATAATCCCCTAGTCTCTGCGCTCCCACCCTTCTTTCCAACCTCCAATTACAAAGAGAAGAAATGCCTCGCTTTTTACTCCTCAGAAATATACAGGCTCTACATCAGAACTCAATTTGGTTTGGTAATGAGACTGCGCTTGTGCATTTCCCCATGCAGACAGCCCAATCTTCAATTGCCAGCACACATGGGGGCTTTGCTTAGCAGGAAGGCTCTGAGGAAATAGACTGGTAAAAGCGTTGCCTTTTTTCATTTAGATGAAACTTAGAGCTCACCGTGTGTAGTCTTTTCAAAATGACCTTGAGATATTCTCAAGATCTGAGGACAAGCATACTTTTAACTAGAGCCTTGAGTATTTCTTTGTGCGGATCCCAGCACTATTTCAAATGATGTGAACAAAGATTTCATAGACCACTGGTCAAGGTAATCCCTCCTCCTCCAAAAAGAATATTCTCTTTGTTTGCATGTAAATGGTATTCACGATGCAGAGCTTCACGTGTCAGCCAAATTACTTTGTTTGTATGACACTCCACTTCAAGGTAACTTATAGTGATGTTGTAAAGCACATGTTTATGTTTATGCTATATATATATTTTTTTTTTATAGGTTTTAACCAACTATAAAACCACATTTACTTTCCTGCAGTTGCCACTTTGTAGGCAGCCGTTTTATTTCACCACAGAACGAACATCTACTAGCTGCAAGCAGGCGCTGATTTAATAGCTCATTCCAGGCACTGACATCTGCTGCTGTTACATTTTCAATGCACAAGTGACCAAATTCACATCATGCCAAAACATGTTTGCTTTTCACTTGTCCTATAGAGATGACTTTCTGACATCAGAATGTCAATGCTTTCTGGCATTAAGTCTTTTCTTTTTGACTGTCGGTTCTTTGTTTTTTGTACTGGACGTTTTACCACATCGAGTAAGGTGACATTTACATTAACTGCATTACATACATTGTGGCTGTCAACATCAAACTAGATGAAATCAGCAATAGACATTGAAATCACCATATGAAATATGCAATTAGTTTGGAAAAATGAATTTGCAAAGTTCCAAATGCAAAGCAGTTAGAAATAGCAGCTATCAGAGCAAGTGATGGAGAGATGTGTCACAGCAAATACAGCTGAAAGCTGATACATCTCACACATCTCACACATCTCAGCCCTCAACAGTGAAAGATGCTTCGCTTACGGCTTTTTGAAGACAGGGAAAGCTAGCTGTGTTTGGGACTAAAGGGGCACGGGTGAAAAGAACGTTTTTGAGACAAAACACAGCAAAGATACTTCAAGGACCAAGAGAGAAATGAAAAAACGGAATCATTGGATGATGCTGTGTGTGCATATTTGAAATCCTTGAAAGCCTGAGCTGACTTCAATTTTGAACAGAACTAGAAAAAGGTAAACCTAGTTCATTGTTATTCATTGTTTAGTGCACTATAAATCTGCACAGCAGCATAAATCGGATGCCTTCGTTTTTTTGCCTGAGACATGAAAGGTTGCCATAAAAAGCAGGCTGTACAGTCAGGTCCATACGTATTTGGACTGGGACACAATTTTTCAAATTTTGCCTCTTTACACAACTCCAATGGATTTGAAATTAAGCACTCGATATGTGGTTGAAGTGTAGACTTTCAGCTTTAATTCAATGGATACAACACAAAAATCACAATAACCGTTTAGGAATTACAGCCATTTTTAAACAGCCCCCCACATTTCCAGAGGCTCAAAAGTAATTGGACAAACTAACATAATTGTGAATATAATCATTATTTTTAATACTTGGAGGAAAATCATTTGCAGTCAATGACTGCCTGAAGTCTGGCACGCATAGACATCACCAAACGCTGAGTTTCCTCCCTTAAGATGCTTTGACAGACCTTTTACTGCAGCCTCCTTCAGCTGCTGCTTGTTTGTGGGTCTTTCTGCCTTCAGTTTAATCTTAAGTAAGTGAAAAACCTGCTCACTTGGGTTGAGATCAGGCGACTGACTTGGCCATTGAAGAATATTCCATTCCTTTGCCTTGAGAAGCTCTTGGGTTGTTTTCACAGTCTGTTTTAGGTCGTTATCCATCTGCACTGTGAAGCTCCGTCCAATCAGTTTTGTAGCATTAGGCTGAATCTGAGCAGAGAGTTTAGCCCTACACACCTCAGACCTCATCCTGCTGCTTCTATTAGGTGAGACATCACCAATGAACACCAGTGACCCACTTCCATTGGCAGCCATACATGCCCATCCAAAGCACTGCCTCCAGCATGTTAGACAGATGATGTGGTTTGTTTCAGATCATGAGCCGTTCCTTTCCTTCTCCACACTTTTCTCTTCCCGTCATTCTGGTACAAGTTCATCTTGGTTTCATTTGTCCAAAGAATCTTTTTCCAAAACTGGTCAGGCTTTTTCAGATGTTTTCTGGCAAAGTCTAATCGGGCTCAATGTTACCAGTGGTTTGCACCTTGTTGTAAACCCTCATTATTTAGATTCATGGAAATCATAGACTTTGTCAATGACGTGCCTACCTCCTCCAGAGTATTCTTGACTTCAGTAGATGTTATGAAGGGTTTTTCTTCACCAAGGAAAGAATTCTGCGATCATCCACTTTAGATGTCTTCCGTGGTCTTCAGGGCCTTTTGGTGTTGGTGAGCTTGCCAGTGAATTCCTTCTTTTTAAGAATGTACCAAACCGTTTGATTGGCCAATCCTAATGTTTCTGCTGTCTGACAGATAGGTTTGTTAAGTGTTTTTCAGCCTAACAATGGCCTCCTTCACTTGCATTGACACCTTTTTGGTCGGCATGCTGAGAGTTCCAAGGACCAGCTACCAACTGCAAATTCAACATTTTTAACCCTATTATCTGCATCATTTCTCATGAAATAGTGACAGAACAGACCACACCTGTCCATGAAACCGTTTGTCAGACAATTGTCCAATTACTTTTGAGCCTCTGAAAATGTGGGGTGCTGTGTAAAAATGGTGGTAATTCCTAAACGGTTAATGTGATATTTTTGTTTTATCCATAAAGCTGAAAGTCTACACTTCAACCACATATTGACTGCTTAGTTTCAAATCCATTGGAGTTGTGTAAAGAGGCAAAATTTGAAAAATTGTGTCACAGTGCAAATACTTATGGACCTGACTGTATCTTTGGTTTAAAGAAGAAGAGAAAATGATCCCGACATTGTGTTTTTTTTCCACCACAACATGCAACTACATTAGACTCCATACTAACTTACCAACAAAAGATGAAGATAATATATTCTTATCACCGTTTAAAGGTACGGGGTGATTAGCGGCATCTAGCGCTGTAGTAGAGGCCACGTTCATATTATATTACATTTTTTACTAATTGATCCCCCAAAATGCTACACTGGCCCTTAAGTCAAGCAAGTTGATTTTAATATTATGCTGATATAAATGAAAATCAAGGGTGGCTTGGATCCAAAATCATTATAAAAAAGTTTGGTATGCTTTTAAAATGAATTCAATGAAATATATATTTCATTCATTTCCTGCTTGCCCTCATTTTCCCAACACATGTCCCTGAACGCCCTACCTCTCCGTGTAAAGCAAGACTCCTCCAGATCACAGGGAAGGGGATTAAATAAGTCTGATTTACACACAGTTCAAGTAAAATTATTATCAGCCATACTTTTCACTGTGTGCAAAGAGGATTGGACTCACATATTCGTCGTACGATTCATGTGTGACGGCCAACAGCGGGGGCCTGTATCCTGCGCTCCCCGCTGCCCCCCTGGCCCTCGGGGCTTGCACCTCCCTCGTTAAAACAGCCGCGGGAAGTTTGCTGTGCGTCGCTGCCGCTGTCCCCCGAGGGGCGACTGCACTCCTTCCTGTGCCTCTGTGGCCCCTGGTAAAGCAAACAAGCAGACAAACATGCCGTCAGTTCGCCTTACTAATCTCACTCCACACAACATTTCATGCTGCAGTGATTTCAGAGGAAAAAAAGTGGAGTGAAGACATTAAGGAATCTGTTAAATCCCTCTTATCGCTGCGTATGTGCAGGCTGCCTCGGTCGCTGGTTGTCATACAGTGAAACACAAGATAAGCATAACCTCTGCTGGCACCGAGGTAGATCTTGTAATGATCAGAGGGCTCAAGAGTGTCACTTTGTGTCTGTGTCAGCTCTGCAAGCATGCCTGTGGGACTGTACGCTGCGTGGTTCTTTCAATAACACGACGGAGCAGTGCCTAGCATGTGTTTGTCCATAATCACACCTCCATCTGCCTGAAGCTTCAGAATACACCCAGGTGGTAGAAGAGAGACACTAAAGGCCGAAGGACACGTGGGCAGGCTTGAGGAATTTAAGGTGGATTGTTTCTTTTATGGAGGTGTGACTGTCCAGTAGCAGAAGCACATGAACACCACAGGGTTTGAATTGTGGATTTAGCATCGCAAAGCCGTCTATTGTCTGCTAACTTAGCATTTTAACAGCAGCATGATGTAGGTGGGCTAGGATACCCTTTCTTCCTCTGGCACATCCTTCACTAGGTAGCAGCCCATTGTGATCCAAAAATACAGACACTCAAAGGGGAATTACTGGTGCATATTTTTCATGGAGATTTACAATAATCGCTTATCGTTGCGCCACAAGGGGAAAATCTAGGTAGAGAAGTGGTGGTGGTGGTGGTGGTGGTGACTTTAAATTGTGAGCGTCCCATGTTACGGCAGGATTTAGCTCATCCATATGTGCTGCCTGAATTTAGGCCAGGCTGTCATGGCAAACTGTGCCTGCATGGTTACTCCTGAGGGGCCGCCACGTCTCAGGTAGATTACGGACAGTTTGCTCTAGAAACGAACTTAGAAGGAGTCTGCATGAGGCCGGCGTTTCACACGAGCAGCTGCATGCATGGCTAAGCCAATCAAACGCTCTCTAACAGTGTACGTTTTTCTGTAGCTGGTCCTGCCTGCATCCTAAAATCCCCTTGAGCTACAGGATAGTACTGAGAACTCAAGTAATATTTGAGTTATGAAGAAGACATTAACTGGGGGGAAAATTAATTGAAAGGGACATACTGTTTAAAACTATCAACTACAACATGAGAAGGAAGAGAACGAATAACAGGTTTATATGAATTATTCAGATGTTTGCCAGGGAACCAATTAATCTGAAATTCACCATGAAGGTGGCTACATCCTTCTATATTATTAAACCGTGCATTTGTCATTCACAACACTGCACACCAAAATTCAGTTTAGAATGTGTCATATTGCAGTGAATAACAAATGTGTGGGGTTGACTACTTCTGGATAGTTGCACAACTGATTTAAAGGAAAACTACTCAACCTGTGTATGATATCAACAGTCGTATGGTAAGTTCTATGGCGCTAAAGAGAACTTCCCCCCTTCTTCTCAACTTAAATTAGAGAAACAAGTCATTAGCCTTAACCGGGGGGGATGTCTCTGAAAACATTTTGAAAATATCAGTCGTAAAAAAAGAAATACAGGTTTTTGAGTTAGCATTTTTAGACTTTAGGATATAGTATTTTGCCAATATTATAATTTGATTCATGACTCATTCTGTGTTATCCGTTATGAGTTATATTTTTCCATAAAGATTCGGCATGAGTACAGTGCCAAAATAAGAGTTACTTGGTGGCACTTACAAAAACTGCCATACGTACACAGATGTCATTCTTGTACTTCCAAAGAAAATGATCGTCAAGTCTGAGAAAATAGCCCTGATGATAAATACCCCTTTACCTTTATACAAAGGATTAGTCTTTCCCTTTAGGACAAGTGTTTCACAAGTGTTTTGAGATGAAGACTGACACATTTTCTCAGAAATCTCTCATATTAGTAGTAACCTTCAGAAATGATTATTAAATACTCAGAGCCCTTTTCTTTGTGCTTTACCCCGTTTGTGTTGCGGTTGCTGGTCGTACGCTCCTCCCCTGTGCGCTCCTCCCTCTGCCCGACTCGTCGGAGCCATTGAGCAGGGAGAGCTCTCTCAGTTGCTCCTGTCTGATCTCGTCATTGTAGTCCTGCGGGAAACAAAATACAGCAGGTCTGAAAAACAAGGACATTTGTCTTCCGACTGCAACAGATGCTCGCAACAGCAGCAAATGTCACGTAATCAAAATGGTCTCGACGCACACGGGAACCACATGGCGTTGCTGAGCGTTGAATACTCAATGAGGAATGTTTTTGTTTGTGTTTGGACGCTTAATGCAGGAGAGTGATTAGTGAAAACAATAAATATTCCTCAAATAAAGATGTGGATTAATTGGTAGCGGTAGGTTTGTTTGATTTAAAAAAACATATTTTCTGTTAAGGGGTTGGCAGAACTATGTGAGTTTTTGACAAATTGCCTTCCGGATGACTGGAAGACAAAATAACCAACATAATTAGATTTCCACATAATTTCCCAAACCTGTATGTTGAGAAGAACGAGGACATGAAAGGGAAATTAAATTTAAAAAAACCGACTTGTCACTTTCAAGCAACAGAAAAATATAGTCGGCACACAGCCGGTAATTGACAGTTTCAACAACTTTGTGGGGAACATTGTTATCTTGTGATTCTGAACCCATTTTTCCTCAACCCGTTATCAAACATTACACGCCTCATTATGCAGCAGATAGGGGAGTGGACAAAGCAATATTCATTATCTTGTCATTGCTGACAGATAAACAGGCTTATTTCTCAGAAACACATAAGCAAAGCCCACACGATTTGAATACCTCGGGCAAAATGTTTTTCTTTCTATATTGACAACAAAGCGACAGAGGGAGCAACCAACCGTCAGTGTTTTTGACAGCCACATTTTGTGACTTTGTTGGGTCTTTCTGACTGTATGACTGGTTGTCAGGTACTGGAATGAGAGCAAGAAAGCCTACAAACCTTCTGTCAGGTATTTGAAAATATATAAAGGTCGCTGTAGACAAAGTCGGACCAACGGCTTAGACCCAGTGTGCGAGAGTTTGTTTCCAGAAGTGTGAGACCGTTCAAGAGTTGAAAACAAATTGTCCTGGTCTTTATGAATTTTTCCGACATGGAGTGAATGACATCTTCGTGAGAGCGTTAATCCGACCAGTAAATGAACTGCACATTATTTCATGAGGTATTGTTCTGTGTAGAGTGCGTTGATAAGTGAACGACAGACCGTTAATGGGTGTGCAGGCTCTGTTCGACGGAGATTACAGCTCACACATACACTATAATCTGGGTGTTCTGGTGAATTGTGTCACCCTTTACTTTCTTTAATGCCTTCTATTCATGCTACTCTGTGTATTATTCATTATATATCTATAAGCCCACCTACACCACACAAAGTCGTGAGGATATCACTGCAGAGTGTTTTCCCACTCGGTGATTTGCATATTTGTCACTGAATGTAATCAGATCTTTAACAAAAGCCAATTACTAGAATTAAATTATTATGGGTAACACTTTAAACTTGCATATTCATACACCTTGCACATGTAATACAAAACTTCAGCATCATTGTCACATTGTGCCAGCTGTCGTTTTACAGTAATAGGATAGGTGCCAAACAGGGACCATATGATGAACAGATTTTGACTCCCACGTGTCACAGAAGAAGAAGGAGAAGAAAAAAAATCCTCACGGCAGATTCCCAAAGCACTCGACACACTGCACACATGTGCTTCTCTTGTTAATGAACTAATAGGGCCTACGGCGTTCTGATGGTTTGAAGGAGAGCGGCAGGGCTTTTAATTGGAAAGCTGGCAGCATATCCAAAGCACAACAAATCTGCCAGAGATTGTAAAAATTGACTGTTGACAGAGGCGTTAACATGAGGAGATAAACCCCATGCTGAGGCTTCTCGGGTCAGACTGTTTGCTCGCTGAGATTAACGCTGACCATGCATGACCTTGTGCACGCACAAGATGCCCTTCACAGAGCTAAAGTTAGACTTTAAGGGGTCGGGACAGGAAGCCCGGCGATCCCAATCCCTACACACGGCTCTGTTGCTGGCTGTGTTGACTGATTGCCTTTTCTCGACTTTACATCTCATTGATACGCGTCTGGTGGCTGCAGGACCGTTTAAGAAAGAACTGCTGCTCCGTCCTTGGACATTTTTCTGACAAAAAAATGCAAATGAATTTGACTGAATTTTTGGATAATCAATCTCAGTGGAAGAGACGTTGATCTCCTCTGACACCTTAGGGCATCAAGTGATGTGGTTGTACTGAGTCAATACATACCTCCATGGAAATATGAAATACATAAACAAACAAAGACATCAAATCAATCCCGGTTTTTGAATCAGCCTTGAGTCACCCAAGTATGTTTGCACAAGGAATTGCAAGGCATGTGGCTTGGTGATTGGTGCTTGACAATAAACACAGTGCAATAGCATAAGTAAATAAATACAAATGTGAAAATCTACATAGAACATGATAAACAAACAATATAAGGGTGTGTTAAAAATAAGTCTGTTATTATAGTGTCAAGTGTCTATTTCAAGTGAAGTGTTGGATGTGTAAATGTATGTAATTGTATGAGGACGTAAGAGTCTGAGTCAGTGGGGGTCCCAGGCTTAGTTGATCACTACTGTCACATGTGAAGATGTCGGATGTATGTGTGTCAGGAGATGCTTTGGTTTCTTTGGATGACAGAGCTGAGAATTCACTGGTGATACACAGCGTATTGATAAATTCAGATTTATGGCACCCAGCGATGTGAATGAACCAATTTCAATTTCCAGCAGCGACCAAAATGCGTGTTGAAATGTATCTCGTTTTAGATCAGCTGACAAAGAAATCTCTCACAGTGTCGCGTCTGCATTGCCGGACGGGCAGGATTTATAAGTGTGTAATACATCATGTTCTCTTTCACAGCCGGCACGCGGGTCAATTTACAGGGACACATGGTTTTACAAATATTCACTCATATTACAGAAATGACAGCCTGGGATGATGAGTTTGTTGAAACTCCCCAAAAATAATTGAATCTGTGTCAACTTCCAAATATACACTCATGGTTCAGACTAATATTGTTGAAGGCCATGCTATATTAAAGTAACTATTTGCTATGGAAAGATATAGTGGAGCGATGTCTACCTGAGCATAAATAAAGGCGCCGCCTCTCTCTGCGTGTTGTTATCCGAGCTTCTCTTTGCTTTGCATATCTGTGCATGTGAGCGTGCCCCACTGGTTAGCTCGTGGCTGCTGCTCTGCACTGTTCTCATACGGCGGTTACAGATGATAATGCTCTCTCGACCAATGGCGTCATCACGGAAACGTAGCACCCACCCTCCGGTTCCCCTCAGGTAAACACTGTCAGCATTTTTGCGTAGTTTTGCATCGTTAGCTGCGAGCCTCGTCGCTATGTTGAGAGGTAAATGAAAGTCTTGCAATCTTGCGTCTTTTTAAATGTAAAAAGAAGTGGGGAAAGAGACTTCAAGAAAGACCAGTGCATGGTGAGTGGATTGTTTTTAGGTGGCGGTCTGCAATAAGACCAATGGTATAATAAGATCTCAGAGTTAATTCCTACAGTGCACAGCGCATGCTGTGTCTAAACAAGAAAGAAGGTCTGAAAAACCCACCACAGTACATGCTGTCTTGCATAACAACCTACTGAAAGATGTTCTCATTCTCCCAAAGCCCATCAGGCCAGTTGAACCAGAGGAACAGAAGCAGCTTCAGCAGCTGTTTATCTGCATCTTGAGATGATGTTTTTGAAGTTTTCTACTGTATGTACATACCCTTATCATTATGACATACCCTTATCATTATGAGCCGCTCATTTCAGTTCCAGACAAATGAACTGTCTGATCTGGACTTGAATTCCTGTATTTGGTGATCCTAGAAGCTTACATTTATGAATCTTCATTATTTGGCCCTTTGCTTGTGCATTTCACTTCATTGTGCCGCTTCGTGACCATCGGTGGTGACTGCATACAGAGAAGAATCAGAGCTACTTTTGAGATCCTAATGCAGGAAAGCGTAAGTGGACCATAGTGTGATACCACTACTCCTGAGAACTGCATTTATACCTGTATATGTATAGTGCACAACCAGAACAAAATCTACAACCAGTGCACAGTGAAAAGTGTATTCTTACTCATGTCGAGCTCTATTAAAGTGAACTCAACACAAATTGCACCCTCGTTCATTCCACAGTAAAATTGGTCCTGCATTGTTAAGATCGCCGGCACAGTCTGGATCTTTGCCGAAGAGAATAATGCAGAGGACTGTGCATACGTGCTTGCCTCTGCAGCACCAGGCCAATCTTCAGAGTTGGTGCTCAGGCTCTTTCTGTGCATCATATGGATCAAATGGATTACATTAAATCAAAGCACAAAACAGACAGCTTTAATAGCATGTATATTTCGCTTTTGTCTTGAAAACAAATTAGTACCGAAGATAAAGGCCACAAGCTCATCCAGCTGAGAGCAGAAGCTTCTGTCCTTCTCCAGCGCCTCTCGCTCTCCTCCTGTAAATACTGTATTCCACTGATTAGCTTCCTGTTTGCATAACTGTGAGCTGACAGCACTGACAGCATTTCTGCAGTCAGATTTTGCTTCACGGCAGATCTGAGGGCTCCCGCTCTGACGAGCTTTCTCTCCTCAGTCGCTTCAGCGACACTGCACTCCTTGGTGGCCCACGTGTGTTCAGTTTCTGCTCAGGACTAAATGAATAACACGCTAATGATGCATGTGAAATTGTAATTGTAAATGGTCACACAGCTTGTTCATGTGATTGTTATTCTTTAATAATTGTGAATTATATTATAAGGGGTGGGGGCGCATATGAAAAGGATTTTATTTTGGTAGAAGATGGAGCACATTTGAGTTTTTGTTCAGAGATAGGTGAGTGGAGAGAATAGAAATGAAGGGAAGCACCACAAATCACTCGCCTCTGCTCACATGCTGTGGTGCAAACTTAGATTTTCAGCTGCAACCAGCAGTGTAAGTCGCTTAACTACACAAGTGGCACTGTGGGAGCTACACGTCTGTGATCGTGCCTGCTGCATCGCTTTGACCTGAGTTTGGTTTCTGAAGCATAACCAGAAGGGGTAGATTGGCCTCTGGAGCAGTGCTAGTTTCCCTGATGACCCGGCAGTGAAGAGCAGCTGGCTCGCATCAGGCATGTTTTTAGAGGGGTCATAAATTCAGTCCATCTTTCCTCCTGGGCCAACTTGTGTTTGATGCATTCTACATTTCACATGCTTAGCTGGCAACAAATTGATGTCAAATACATAAAGAAAACGATTCCAACAATTTAGAATTGCTCTCCTCCAACATTGTGCAACCAGCAATAGACAGTTTAAAAACGAAACAGATTAAACACATTTTTCCTCCTTGTCAGACCCGGTGCCAACATTACCCACAATGCAACACGACCACTGACAGTTCGATTGGAGTGTTATGCTTGTCGCGGCCTAATGCAGCCTCTAGCCTCAAGGGGAGATGAGCAGCTGGATAAAGGTCTCGTAAGCTCACAAACTCCACACCTCCAGATCTGTTTCATTTTGAAACTTTTAGTCTTCAATCCCAACCAACCAACCACATAAATGAAGTTTGATAAATTGCCTCAAGTGATGTCACTTGAGGCTATTTAACAGACTTCACACAGCTTCCTCTGGGGCCACAAAAGGATTTACAACTTATTTATTTGATATATTCAGTAGTAGGCTACTCCCCAACACCAGTAAACAGTCTTTGATGTGTTAAATCTGTGGAGTTCCTCTTAAATTAATCAGATCGAATAAACAAATTTACATTATTTCTGCCTTTTGGAAATATAAGAATTACAAGTTGAATCAACAACAAATTGGTAAATCCATGCAGATTATTTTCAACCAAACCAATCCCCAATAGCAATTTAGTTGAAGTATCACTCTGACAACACAGTAACCACCTCCATCCTACAGTGAAGCAATAAAAACAAGAAACAGCAGGACGCACTTTCCACTCTCCGCCAGAGGCATGAAACATCTGTCACTATGGCTACTGACAGATGCCCGTTGTGCTGCATTATGTGCAGTTTATTTGCAAATCCATAAGATCCCCGAAGCAGCAAGCATGTGCTATGAAATAGATGGTATGGTCTTTGTTTCTTACGTTTGTTATGGACATGTGGGCATGGTACAAGCTGAATTTTGGGACAAAGTGATGTTTTCCCCTTTTCGAACATCACTTAATATTCTGGGGTTACGTCCATACTAAATGTGAAAAGACAATGATAGAAGCAGAATTTAACTTTGATATATCTTTTTTCCCCTAAAGCAGCATTGGAGGTTTTAACAGAGCATTTTCATCCACAGTGATGATTTCAAGCCCCTTTGTCACTTTGTTAAATCTTCCTTTAGTCACCCTGCATAACGAGTTCTTCTGGCATATTTTCACAAAAGAAACTGTTGTCTAGCCTTAAATGTCTGTGCTTATTGAATGTGTGCACCTATTAAAAAAATAAATGTATTACAGCCAATTCTGTGTGTACGCTAATTAGAAAGCCTTGCTGCACTCTTATTAGAATAATTTAGGATACGCAGTATCCCATCTTTTCGAGAGTTGGTACTCTGCCACAATACTTTTATATTCTTGGAAAGACTGTATAGAAGTAAAGCATGCTGGTAAGAATATAGACTCGGTGTAGGTAAAAGCATGAAATCCATAAAGTAGACTCATCCGGCACAATTCCTCTATTAGGCTTGTCACATTGGCAAAGCTTGATTAATATTTTCAGCTTGAACTCAGCAAGAGTACACAACATGCACATTAATTATTGCCATAATTCTCCGGGCTATAAGTTGCAGGAGGCTTGCAAGTTTTTCCATACTGCACTTTAATTGCTGAATACATTATTTTTAATTTGTAAATGAGGGAATGCAGTGTTGGGTAGTGGTTGTAAAACAGATAAAAACTTCACGCATATCTACCTCTTGTGTTAACAAACCCTGGATACTGTAAACTCTTTGTGTTAGTCAGCCTGGTGGGGACAAAAATCAAGTATGCAATAATGACTGATGTCCGTATACCACACAGGAATGAAAATTAGTAGGAAGGATTAAACTTACTGGAACTAGGAATTTTTTTATCTCCTCCAAGGCGTGACTCATGCGTGAATAGGCCTCTCCAGGTGGAGCAAAGACTTCAATTAAAACATGAAGATCATTACTCAGATGGGCGTATTTGGCCTCCCCGCTTTTCCTTAATTCTTCTTCCTGTGAAAAAAAAGAGAGCAAGTGAAGGATTTTAACTGTAATATAAAATACATCTTGTTTAACAACATTGTAATATTGGTGTTAATTGTAACAAATACCATATTACAAACTTGTTTGGATTAACATGTAGTAACTTCACTGTGTCATCAGGTATTTATTTGGAAGTCAATTTTCTTTATATTGTACAATGCAGGTTGATGTCGAACGATTATGACCTGTTGATTAAATCTTCAGTCCATCTATTTTATACAAAACTAAATATATAATGGATAAAACATACATTTGTCATTTCATTATATGGGCATTTAATGTTTGATTAATGACTAGAGACAGTTTGGACACATTTTTGATGCAACTGATAATGCAAGTGGCTCTTTGTGACTAATTATACTTGGGCACAGCAGTGGGGTGAGCTAAATGCTTATGTCAGCATGCTAACATGCTCTCAATGATAATGCGAACATGCTGATGTTAAGCAGGTATAACGTTTACCATGTGTACTCTTTAGAGTGTTAACATGCTTACATTTGCTAATTTGATCTAAACACAAGTAGCTTTGCAGATTTTTGTACTGGACAAATAAACATTTTGAAGTCAGAGGATGACTTATGTCAGTAGTTGTGTTCACCCTCCGGATACAATGAATGACTGCACAAAATGTTATGACAATCCATCCAACAGTTGTTTAGATATTTCAATCTGGACCAACATGGTGGACTGCCCAACAAACAGATGGACATTGCCACCCCCAGAGCCATGCTGCTAGCTCGGTTAAACATCAACATTTAGCCAAAGAAAGAGTTCCTGCTCAGAAATCATTTTGAAAATAAAGAGATTTTGCTATGTCACAAAAGCAGACATTTTTTTCATCCTTTCATCGTAATCACCTCCTAAAATAACAGGCCACAACCCACAGTAACATTTATGATTTAGTTTCAAGACAAGAGGAACTTGAGCAATCAGCACGTTCATCACTAGGAAGACGCCTTTTCCTCACTTGCGTAAGGAATAACTTGACTTTTAGAGAATAATTACTGATCATCTGACGACTACAGGACAAAACGACAAGAACAACAGACTAGATAGTAGAGCTCGGTCATAGAGTCTGGCATCGGGATGCTGTTAGGTATTTTCTTTGCCCCGATAGAAATTGCATTTTGTGATTTGTTGTGATGACCGCTCTGCAGACTCGACTTCAAAACAGCTCCCGGAAATGTTTAAATGGATTGACCTCTTGTGACTCAGACATGGCATACAGTTCAAGTCAAGAATTTGTGACTGCTTGTGCCAAATGGATTTGAGGAAAAATCAAGGAGAAGAAATGACAGCAACAGTGCCCTTCAGAAGGGAAAACAAGGGACAAACAAAAGATACTGATGCTGTATCAGAAATTGATATCACATAGAGATAGAGGAGGCCTTGTGTCAGAGCCGGCCTTGAGGCATGAGTGAACTAAGCGGCTGCTTAGGGCCCCGTGGCAACCAAAGGCCCCCAAGAGCACCTGAAATATCCCACAAGAGAGCTTGACGCACAGCAGCCTCTGTATGGACCAGAAAATATATTGGCGCACATCATTTTAAAACAAGACAATGATTATCTCGTCTCACAATCCAGGTATAGTTACAACTCTGGATTAATGCAAGATGGAAAGCAGTTGAAACGTTGATTAGCTATGGGTATACTGCAGGGTGGCTGTGTGGGCGACTGTGGCTAAGTGGAGAGCGGGGCCCGTCCTTCAATCAGATGATCGGCGGTTCGGTCCCCGGCTCTGGCTCCGCTAGTCGCATGTCGATGTGTCCTTGAGCAAGACACTTAACCCCAAAAATTGCTCCCGTGGCTGTCTGTAATGTAATGTAATGAAATATGGATACATGCACAACTGTCAGTAAAACAAATATCATAAAGTAGCTTATTCAGCCTAGCCGTAGTAAGCCGTAGTAAGCCTAGCCGGCTTATTCAGCCTAGCCGTAGTATAAATAGTATAAAGTATAAAAGGAAAGCTGGGAGAGCCAGTTTGAAAGAAGAGAAAGGAAAAGATGCAGACGTCACCATAATGGAGACAAACAGCAGGTGCATTTCTGTTTCTACATTAATTGTATAAGATTACTCTCTGAACATCTGAATTGATAAAGTTGTTTGGTCCATGTGTCCAGATTCACTTTATCTAATTATTACTAATTACAAAATTCCCCCCAAAAAGAAAACTCAATATTCTATAAACATTGCAAAATTAAGAGTTAAAGCAAGTCCACATGAAGGCACTGAAGTAAAACAAAAAGTCAATCCAAGCTCCTAATGCAAACTGTTCCCAAGTCTGATAACGAGAAAAGCCTAATCATGTTTCAACCTTAACCCAGGCCCCGAGGGGCCCCTGCCTGGGGCTTCACACTGGCTTTAAAGTTCTGTAATACGGCTTGGAGCCAGTCCTAACAGTGATGTCAGACCTGGAGTGGAGACATTTTTGTCTATTTGTATTTGTTACAAATGCGGTTGCTACATACTTTATGAATTATGACAAACCCTATTTCTTTGAACATGTTTTCAATAATCCTGCACCGCAACAATTGGGTGGTGAGTGCTTTGCTCAAGGACAGCATGATGGTGGCTGTTAAGAGAAGCGAGAGTGCCACTCTCCCAGCCAATTGGGTTCAAGCTTTTGTCCTTGCATCGCAGTTCCCTACCCTCCAGGAGAAATCAGCTTTAATTAATCCTTAAATTTCAGCGGGCTTCACATTCACTGTCAGAGAGTCACTATGGATCAGATCAAAACGTGCATGCTGGCGGACGATCGTGTCTCTGAGGTCTTTCAATAGTTTGTCGCTGAAATGTTTGGGAGTTTTACAGCAGGAGCGGCACACACAGAGCTATAAATCAGTTACCATGACTGGAGTATGCCTGCTTTTAATCGATCAATATTAAATGTTATAAGGACTTTAGGAACTCGGGTAATAATATTCTTTCTTGTTTCCAGAGTGAGAAAGGTGGAATGAGGACTCTCTGCTTTAACTCGGCTAATATCCGTGCTCAAGGTGTTATAGAGACCATGTGGTGTGATATGTGTGGGTGGGCTGCTCTCATGCAAAAATTCCAAACCTGAGAAAATTACCTTTACGGCTCCACAAATGCACCCTGCCGACCAACTGGATGAGATGGCAGAAATGTGTGCTCACAAGTTGAGCTCGTAATGGCACTTTTGCTATACGTTAGTACCACGCTGCCTTGTGACCAGCGGCCTGGAGTGGCAGACAGCCTTTCAGTCGTGACTTTTAGGTGTCAGTGTCATCGCAGAGTCGGCCCAGACTTGCCCAGACTGTACAAATCAATCAATACGGCACACAGAAAGCACTAAGCTGAATCAGATTGTAACGTATAGCCGGCCTTTGGTAAGAAACAACTGTTAGGGATTTATTATTTTCCTTTGTGTTGCACACAGCAACATGAATCTCCCTCAGACTGAATCTTCAAGGGAAACAAACAACACACCATGTGATAGCGGCACTTAGTAAGTGATTTATTAAATAATACAAACTCACAATGCATGCTGTACTGTACAGTGCAATATCACAACCTAATCACTGCATGCATGTAAAAAAAACTGTTATCCAGCTCTTTCTTTAATTTTACACACTGCAGACAAGTTAATGCAGCACATGAGTAAACTGAATGGATTTAGTGGCAGGAAGCCAACGTTTTAAATGAGCTCTTGCTCCAGCCAAGGCACATTTTAAAATGGGACGGTAAAGGAACTTTTCACTCCTTCAGTCTTTGTCTGAGTACAGACTTTCAGCCTCACAATTAGGTCGGAATGGATTACCAGTCATTTCTAGTTATTAAGCCATACAGTTGTTGAAGAATTTGGGGCTTTATTAAGTTAAGAAATTAAGTAAGAAAAGCTTATTCATCCAGAATATTACAAAATTGCACTTTTTACAGGCACTACGATTGATTGCTGGAAAATATATATAACTACATTATAAAGCAATTATAAACAACTATTGTACTTTCTTATATCACTAAGTATATACTTTCTTACTGCACCTGCTTTACACGTCCATGAAAACTGCGCTACTCCATCTGCTAAGGAAAATCATGTGATACGATCAAATGTTCCACAATAGCTACTGAACGGACCTCGTGGGGAAATTGTTTTTGTCATCTGCTGTTCCCAATGTGAAGAATGAACTTTCCATCTAACTTATTCATTGATTAAAATGGTGTTACATTTTGTTTTGGGCAAACTCCAGAGTAGCTACTAAATGTGCACTGAGGTGAGATTGTTTTCTCAACTAAACCGCATTTAATATGTTCAAATGACCACTAGAACCACACTGATATGTTTAAACCTGCAATAACTGATATTAGGGCAGCTGAAACGAGTTGCGAGCACAACATTGACATATCAACAGCAAAATGAGCGTTCATTTGGAGTTGGGTTTCTGCCACCAGATTAACATACGTCCAATTGTATGTCTCTTTTAGCTCTGTTTTTGGTCTCTAACAACTTCTAAAGGAGGAATCAGTCAAGTTGCTGCTAAACATTGGGCTGAAACTCGCTATAAAGCTCTGTAAAGCCAAGGGGAGCTGCAGATCTGTGTGTGAATTTCACAGGGGAACTCTTTCACGTTGTCATTTGATACATTTTTATTCTAAAAACATTGTTACAGCCGCTTTAAAGTAGTTGTTACAACCTCTGCATTATGTTACCCTCAACATTCTCTTGACTTATTGAAATGCAGCTCCTGTTTCACCAAAGAGGTGGTGACACTGCAAGTCTTTTGTCATGTCTAGATGTCTGAATCTGAGTCTACAGTAATAATAGCCATGTAACTCTATAGCAGCACACTGAGACCTGTTAAGAGCGTGAACATCAGACCCAGCAGACTGTCTGTGTACACGCTCGGATAAGTTTGGCTCCAGGGGACCGCAAGTCAGCAGGATAAATGACTTTGGCAAAGAAATTCATTACTTTGCATTCATAATTGACTCTTACAGAATATGCTATTAAACAACGCACAGAAAGACATTACCGTTTTCTCCTACATATGTTTGTCAACTGAAAGCTATTAATTCTACTCAGGGTGTTATTTATCTCACTTACAGCTCAGATGTTGTTGGTTAGAATATTCTTCTGCGCTTTGCTGGAATTTCAAGCACTTCCCTTCTGTAAATATTTCCTGTTGATACATATCTTGGACCAGCCCAACAACTATATTTCAGCACAAATCAATATCTTACCTTGCCTTTATCCCTCATGGACCCTTTGCCGAGGATGGACATCTTTACTCCGGTCTCCTCTTGTAATCGTTTCATGGAATTTCCCCGTGGTCCCAGCAGCTTCCCGACAAAGTTAAACTGTGACACAGGAGAAAAAAAAGCAACCAGAATGCCTTATCAAAGTTTTTAACATGTGTAAGAAGAGGACAACAAATGAAAAAGGTGACTTATGTGAAGACAAATGTTTCTGAAGACAGTGTTGTTGAAAACATATGTTGGATGTAAAAGGAATGAGATCGGTTTGGAGAAAAGGTTAACCATTAATGATGTTGGCCGGGCTTTGTATGTAATATGTAGAAGTTCCAAGAATTTGCATGTTCGTAAATGTTACCAAGGTCTGACTTAAAGAACTGGAATCAGTCGGTTCAGTCCTAGTTTACTTAACTTTTTACTTCTAAATGATAATTCAGTGATCGAAAGTTACGAAATCTCAGAAACTCAGATAAGACTTCTACTTTTAGGTCTGACAGACGGCAAAAAAGTTGTTAGTATGAAAGTGGAAGCTTCCCCATAAACTTCAGATTTCCCAACGGATTCTCTCAATATTAGACATCATATCTCTAGAACTCGATAGCTCGAACCAACAATGTGAAGAGAAATACAATTGACACCCTTGAGAAAGTTTAATTAAGTTAGATAACCCAGACTGTGGAATAGCTTCTGTGACTGTATACAAATATTCATAACATTACCAATATATGGTCTACATTGTCTCCCTGTTGCAGTCTTTCCACATCTATAATTGAGTATTATGTTTTAAAAATGTATATTCTTTACTAATGCGTATATATATATATATGTTTACATCATGTGAAATTCATGCCTGTATCCGTATACTTATGTCAAAATAATTGATGTCCAGTGTTACAGATGATTTGCTGTATATTGAAAAATCTAAATTTGATGACCAATAAAAAAAAAAAAAGCTGTTTGCTGACCATTAGTCATCTATTATCAATACAGTGTCAGGTTCCATTCACCATTCATCGTGTGAGAAAAAGCTATAATGTAGCCTGTGATAAATCAATAGGATTGTAGCACATTAAAAGTGAATGGGACTGTCATCTGCGGTCCAGCTTTATGTATCCATTCATTTGCCTGAACTGTGCCCTCACTAGTCATGCTTCTTATTGCCGTTTAGGGTCATCCATGTCCTGCTGAGAAAAAAAGAAAAGGGGAACATGGGCTCAAACCAATAAGGTTCCTGAGACTCTTCCAGAGGTCAGTGCTGAGATAAAGTCAGAAATAATGAGTTTCTTCCCAGTGGGAAATTAATACTATCCAGATGACAAACTATCAGATTCAAGCCTCGGGGCTCTGACTATCATTTCCCGCTCACTGTGCACCAGCTAGTGTTCATAGTGAGAGACGAAGCTCTGGGTTGTTGAAGGCACGACGCTGCTGAGATTACTGGTGATTAATCCGAGAGGTGAAACTCACAACTGTAGTCAAATGGGTCGTTTCTGAAGAAAATACGAGCAGAAGATCAATAAGAAAACAAGAGAAATGTTTAGTACTTGAAACAAGCCCACAAAAGCTACTTGTACTATCTCAAACACCATTTTTTAAATTGTATTAAATGGTTCGACCTTCAAATGTTTGCTGCTGGTTGAGATGAAAAGAGACCACCTCCGGAGCTGAACAGGTGGTCAGCCGCCCACCACAACACACTCTGGCCAACCCTAAAATGATATTAACCTTTTCACAAAGCAGCTTCTCCCACTGTGGCTGAGCGGATAATAACTTCAGTGCCAGCTGTGTGGCTGCTGCAACTCAACTCCGACAACTGCACACTCAGCTTATTTCGTGAACATCATTAACATCACGAGTGAACGCTACATCTCAGGATAGAGTGGCGCCAGGGGACACAGAGCTGAGACATCTTTAAAAAAAAAAGCCTCCCTACTGCCCTTTCCCTGTCCTCTGATCTGAATGATTAAGGCACCTTTGTGGATGCCTTTCTTCACAGGCGTTGCTTTGACAGGACTATCCTATAGCTGGCAGGGAGCTTGAGAGCAGATGGTCGTTGCGGCTAAGTTGAGATAGCGCTCACTGGGCGGTAGAAGAAGAGTGGCCTGTTTTCATTAAGCTAATGAATGTCTGGAGCCACTCTGCTGCTCCATGGCGAGCAATTTGGGCTTTAGAAAAGGGGCACGGTTCGGTGTTAAATGAGGTTTGAAATGATGCAATGTGCCCCCTGCAGTCTCAACACTGATAACAATGCGGAAGGGTGTTGTGAATACAACAATTACGCACAAAGAGATATCGAACAAATGAAACGGGTGCACATATCTACTTATCTGTACTTCACAAAGTGTAATTTCTACCAGAAGGACAAACCTTTGATTTCTTTTGTGCAGGATGAATTTGAATATCTCCGTATTCATTCTAAGTTGTGGTTTTTATAAAGCTCTGTGTTACAAAGTCTACAAGGCTTAAAACAGAAGATGAAGATTGAGTCACATCTCACTAAAGTGAAGCTGCAAACCTACTAACGCAGCTGAGCAGAGCACGTTCCCCAACATCCTCAATGCCTAAGGACCTGGTCCTTAGTTGCTTTTGAACAACATGATTTAAAAAGAAATCTCCTCACAACTGACAGGTCTTGAGAGCTCAACGCACTGCAACTTAAGAAAACATGCGCAATTAGACAACACACAAGCAAATTGAAAAAAACATCCACTAAATACTGTATATATATATGCGTATATAAAACATCAAACAAAAAGTTCGGAAATTTGTGTTTGGTAGATTATTTCTCTGTACTGTTGGCACATTTTTCATGGGCGCAACAATATATAAAAAATGCAAACTCCACAGAGAAAGGCCCCACACTGCCAGCAGGTTGAAACCCAGAGCCTATTTCTTGTTAAGCAACTACAGTGTTATATGAGGACTATGCTAAATCGCTGGAGCAGTGCTGGCTCCAGCGATAAATGCATGACAGATTTTAAATTATGCTTTAGATATTTATTACTTAGATATTTTTTCAGGACATAATTCTCCACTCTAGCTCATTATTTTGGCGTTAGGGTTGGAAATTATGGGCTGAAAGTTTGCTGTCCTGGGAACAGCTGATTTTGATTACATTGATTGATTACAGCAAGCTGACAAGTGTTATTCGTGTCATATATCTGACCATTGTTTTGTTTATTTCCCCCCACAAAGTTGTCTCTCAAATATACAACACAACACTGTCACTGTCTTTTTCCTGCTCCAAGCAATCGGCCTTTAGAAATCCACTATCAGTCCACCTCTAATATGAATTCACCTATTTCCAGTTGGTTATGCTGGTGTGTGGTTTCACGAATGAGACCAGTTCAGTGATCGACTTCTGCACTATATTTTTATATTTAAAATGACAACAGGAAAAAGTCTGAGAATAGAAGAAAAGGGTTATTTTATAGTTCATTGTGGTTGTTCTCTGTATTCAACAACGGTGTTATCTGTGCCTTTTTGAAGCACACTGACTTTTTGAAACTGTTTTGCACCTGTAATGCACAACAAAACCCCTGAGCATGAATTTGTTAATATTAAAAAAGGCTTTAGTGAGTGAAGTCTGACCACATTTGGCTTATCTTATACATAATGTAAAACAATATAACCACTGCTGTCTATTAGATGATTTATTTATTTGATGAAAGAAACAGTGCTTCTGCTGCAGCCTGTAGCATTTTATCTTTATTTCATACCCCGTCACTACAATGCCCTACAAGACCCGAGATTCCTGTGAACACACAGTAACATCCCAGCTGAATATCGGAGCAGCACACAAGAATATTTTTTTCCATTCAAACATAATGATACTTGTAAATATTTTATACTCTCATGACCCTGATTCTGTAATGCTGCTAAATTCAAAGTGGTAAAAGTGAGACTCACTCACATAAAAAAAAAATCTAAGCAAGTTCTGGATGATTTTAAGTACCAAACTAGCCCGCTTCCATGATTCAGTTCCATGGAAAGCCTGGAAGTATTGAAACTTCAACTTCAGCACATAAACTTTGTGAAGGGTCTGTAGCACTGCAGAACTAATAACACAAAAACCTTTTTTCGGCTTTTAAGTTGGAAAATGTGCACGGTGGCCGCCTTTTAATGCAGTTCACTGGGGCCAGGCAAGATTTGCAGATGTCCCGAGGCACTTACCGCCAGGTTAGCGAGCTATGCTATTGGGGAAGTCCAGGTCCTGTCTGATAGGAGGATTAAAGCCTCAGGTAGAGGTTTATGCTTTAATGACAGCTATGGATGACTGGGCTGTCAGAGGAGTGTGTCCTATCAACTCCACAGACATTAAAGGAAGCAGATGGGAGGAGATTTACTGTTCACCTGGTTCAGTGTATCACATATTAAGGTATGACTTTGCTTTACAGCTGTTGTCTTAGTTGAGGGTGTTGTCTCTGGTCAAGACACTAATAAAACCACTTCAGCATTCTTAAATATTTACCATTGCAATGCATTTCACAGAGAGATAAACTGATAAAAAGCTGCAAGCAGTGATGATCGGGCCCTCGCACATTTGCACACGTCGGGGGTACTGGGGGAATGTCTGTGACCTGCGGACACCGCACCCACCAGTTAGACGTTTCCTCCATGGAATGTGTGGTGCTTTATGTATTTTATATTGCAAATATTCCACCACTTCCTGTGGTGCTAGTGAACACGCGAAAACATGCATTATGTTGCTCTATATGAAGTGTAGACTACTTCATGTAAATGTCGTAAATCGGATGGCGTTTGTCACATAATGCTGATTTCCTTTCGCCAGTAGGTGGCGCTTTGATTATGAGTGAGAATGGAGGAATGACGTAAAATGTCCACCACGCTACGGATACGCCATTCCATCAAACGTAAAGCTTTTGATAACTGTTAATCACAAAGGTCTTTAGATTGTAAAGACCAAATTTGAAGTTGATCTGATAAATTCCCGAGGAGGAGTTATTGTGCCTATTAATAGGCAAAAATGAAGGGTAAATTCGTACAAAAATCAAAATAGCAGACTTTCTGTGTGGGGGCATGGGACCCATAAAATATCAAATTTGAAAAGCGTGCACGATTTGGTGAGTTTTTGAGCATGAAGCCCTCAAAAATGCAATTCTTTGCGAAATATAATAATAATTCTAGCGATTTCAGTAGGGCCTTCGAGACCCGACAGTTGGTCGGTGCTTGGGCTCTTATCATTGTGTGTTCATTTACACAAGCTCCCTTTCCACCCAACAAACAGAAGCACAATGTTCTTATAAAAATGTAAGAATTCCCATATGTAAACCCTGAACTGTCTCCCAGATGGCCTATACACACAGAGACAGTGAACACAGCAAATATCGTGATCCTTGTATATTTCAACAGATGACAAACAACTTGAGCCAAGATCAATAAAGACGAGCAGCCAACAATGCCGAAGTGATGCAACGCTACAAAAGGTATTTAAGACCGTGAAACTGTTCCAGACAAGCTGTGTTTTGCAGCAGCTACATAGCTTTACTGTTGGAGGAGAGGAAAAAAATCTTCTTTTGCAAGTGTTTAACCAGCTTGTTTGCCTTTAAATGACTAACAACAAACAAGTCTTTTTCACATCTCTTCCACTTTTTCAACGGATGGAGAGGCAGAGCTGTACAAACCCTGCTCAAAATGCAACAGAAGAGAGGTATACAGGCAACACCTGTTACTGCATGTCAACTTCAATCTTTATTTTATAAAGTATACATTAAAGTTTACACTCATTTCCATGTTATACAGTCTGGCTGTTAATACGCAGGACATTAATGTATTTTTCCGTTTTGCTGTAACAAGAAGTGCTACCAGGCATATGTTGACAGACGTCACTCAAACAGCGACTTTGAAAAACTACTAACTCACATTTGGAAACTGAAGCACAATCAGTTGTTTTTTTTGGCAACTTCGGGGCAGCATGTTTGTGTCCATCTTATGAATGTAAGTCCGATGCTGCCTCTCCCTTTTGATTTGCTCTCCACCACCTGGGCTGTCAAAGATACCTGGCTCTTAGTTGCCTCACTATGTTCACCAGCTGAACTCTAACTTTGTCTGCTGTTGTGCTGATGAGAAGATGGGAGTGAACCAAAAATCTGAAGTTGTGGGCCATAAAACCAAAACAATGAGCTGAGAGACGCTAAAGCGCTCTGTAGAGCTGAGGGTAATTGCGCAGTCGGGGGATAATTCTCTGTTAGTTTATCACTGCAACGTGTTAAGAGTTGCAGATATTCTTTTTAGGTAAACCAACATCCCAGTAGGAACACTTGAATAGCCCTAATTGAAATCATGTCCGAAAAATTGTAAAATGCACCAATACCCAATTCCAGTGCTGCCGTTCATGACATGAATGAACCAGAGAACGAGCGGCTGGGCGCTGGGCGGGGTTTAAAGGAAACACTTGTGCGCTTGCTGTATTGTCTCTGTGAATGCAGAATTGCTGTAATATGTGTGTAATTTTATACTTGGAAGTCTGACTGTTTTTGCTCCATTCGCCACTGACGAACTTTCATTCGAATGAATCGGGCACCGCCTCCTACGCTGTATCCCGTTCCCTTTATACATCCAATCTATGCTGCATGCTGACATTTAACTAGATATTGTCACATTTCCAGAATGTACTGAAAACCCTGCTCGTAATTAGTATTTGATAGAGCTGGGTTATTGTATCGTTGGTGCGATCTCTAACATGGGGAGGCATTTATCTTTATTATATCTCGTGAGCAGCATTGTGGCAGACAAAGTCATCACGCAAACACAGACTCAGTGGATTCCCAGAGTGGAATTGTGACGCTACGGTACAAGTGCCTCATTTTAATTCACACTCTGTACTCATCTGTTATCTAAGGAAAACACCTTTCCACATGATAGGACTTTCTTTGGGACACTGACATCTCTCAGACAAAAAATGTAATTCCTCCTTGGGTAGCGCACAGCTGCTGCACTATTTAAAGGTCACAATAACACAAGACCGATAAGCTCAAAATTGGGGCATCCACGAGGACAATATACAATTGAATGTGTTGTAGGCCGTGTACTGTACCTGCCAAATAGATAGTTAATGCACAGTATTACCCCGCAGAGGTAATATTTTAAAAACAAACAGCAGAATTATGTCCATTTTGTCTCTAACTAAATCAAAGTGATTTAAATTAAAAGGGCAGAAATCATTACATATTCTCATTAACACACGCACACACACACACACACACACAGAGTAGTCCCAGCACTGGACTCAGACAAGCAGACAGTATCAGCCATTGAAAATCCATTTCATGCCCCAAGGTTATGAGATGCTAATCAAGCTGTCTCATTAAACAGCAGAGGATAAATTCTAGTTAAGCGATAATGAAAATGACTATGCAGCTTAATCATATTTTTGCTGAGTAAATAGTGATATCAGCGTACAAGTTCGAGGCGTCCATAAGCGCGCTGAGTGTATCATTTGTTTACATGTCAAAACGGGACAAGTACAAATGTGCTCCCTCTTCTCACGCTAACCAAGATCACCTGCTTTTCAAGGTTTCAACTGTTTTTTCAGAAGAGATTAAAGAAAGCGATGGGAAGGTCACCGGAGCAATGCGCCAAGGCCAACTTTCTTAATCTTGACAGGCTGTAAAAAGACAACAAACCTAATGTCGATTTTACAGAGAGTGGTGCACAAAACACACAAGTTGTCCCTTGTGAATGATGCATACTGCCGGTCTGTAACAAGATGCATCATCCCTCCAGGTTTTATCCAGCTGCTGCAGCTTTACCAGGTCTGATATTTCATCTGGTTTTAGTATCTAATCAACCAAATTAAAACAACAAGACATACTGTAGAAACGCAGTACTAACCTAAACTCGTTAACTTTTAATTAGAACCTGTGGTAAAATACGGTTTTACTGGCAGGTTGGGTTAAGCATTAATCCGATTTTAAGTAAAATGTTCCTTTGTCAGCTCTCCAGCAAATAGCTAACAATGAAAGTCGAATGCATTATTCAGCGAGGAAGGGTAGTGTGACATGTACAATATATTTACCGATGCATTGTAGTTGATTGGGGGGGGTTTTAAGAGAAGATAAATTAGGAAAATACAATATACACAGTATATATTTACAGTTTTACTTTTAGGGAGAGCAAATTCTTTTAAAATGCTGTTATGGCATTGACGCAATGGTTTTGTTTGGTGTTGCCAAAATATAGTTATTTTGATACATTATTTTATGCAGCATGGTGGTTATGTATTCGCTTACTCACATATTAATTAAAGTCACAGTAGTCTCTTTCTCTGACTCAAAGCTTGACAAAGGTTCTTTGTTGCATTGTAACAAAATTGATTAACATTAACTTCTCAGCGTGATATCTTCATCAATAAAATTCTACCAAAAGAATGGAACTACTTAATATGACAGAAAAGACATTTTAACTTGTCATTACACATTAACTAATAACATTAACGAGACCCTTACATTAAGGTGTATCTGTAAGCCAACGTGCACAAAAACTAGCCAATGAAATGCATCCGTAATTAATGTTATTAACAACACCTGTGCTTGTCCTGCTGTGACATGTGTTCATTGAGAGGTCGGTGGACCATGAAGAGTGATTTTGTCAGTACTGGTTGTTTCTCTGTTAGACGACATTAATCTTCTACATGTCACTTCGTCAAATCCGAAACCATACGGAAGAATTCTCCCAAGTAATAATTTAATTACTTTGCATTTAATTACGGTGCAGCAAGATGGCAGATGTAAGCATGAATGAGCACTGTTAGACTGCTGAAACGTGACGAACAGATTTATGACATTTCATACTTCGCCACCAGTTACGGAGAGTAAAACCGGACATTATTGAAATCGCTGTGACGCAAAGTGAGGTTCCGATGTGAAGAAAAATAAAACTGATTAGTTTGTGTCTCTCAGCAGGGCCTGATATCGTCCGAGTAAAAAGTCAAATATTGTTTTAAATATGTTTTTCATATGTTGTTCATTGCCCGTTTTACATGTAGAAGTGTTAAAGAAAAGTGATAAGTAATCTGTGTTGTCTGATCTGTCGTGCTGTTGTTACACACCTTCTTGCAGGTGTAATGAATATGTTAACATGCAAACTTACACAGTATTATCACAAATTCAGGTCAAATATATCCTCATATTTTTGTCCGTTTCTGATTGTGTCAAGTATTGTCAAAAATGTGTTCTGAACATTGTGAGGTATTTGCTGTGTGCTCCATTCTTCTCATCTTTCTTTTTTTCTCATCTATCAAAGGGTGGCTTCATGTGGCTAATTATCATTAAGTGAAAGTGCAGTGTTACCAAGATGTTTAAGATAGTGGCACTGCAGTGTCTTGTGGGGTGCTGACTGTGCAATTAGGTCACAGAAGTTGTTGGACAACTGCTCCGTCCCTCTGGACTGCACTGCTTACTTTGCACAGCCGACCCTACAATGTTCATTACACAGAACCAGGATGTTGAGCCTGTGTATTTTGCCTGTGAATTGTTCTGTTTATGGTCATGAGTACAGACTCCAAGCTACACTGCTTTTTATTAACCAGGAGCCGACGCAAACTAGTCGACAGAAATAATGCTGGCATTGTGCGTTACAAAAAAAACCATGAATACGTTTATAAATATGTTTCATATCAGCCTTGTAAAAATGCACAATGCCACATGATTAACGTTGTGAAACGATTGGTTAGGTTTAGGCAACAAAATACTTGGTTATGGTTAGAAAAAACATCATGGTTTGTGTTCAAATAATAACTTTGCAACGTAATGTAACAACCGTAACAAGGTAACTAGCCTGAATAAATATCAACCGCCCTTAGCGGACTTTCTTGAGCAACGTTATGTAACAAGTGTGAAGTCAACGTTTACTTTTGGTTTTCACACAAACAGCGTCCTCCTGGGTGAAAGTCCTGTGTTTGTTTGACCCACCAACCCACGGTTCCGCTACCTTAGAAGTCACCTCTCCTCAAGGGCGACCATCGACAGCAAGATACATCATCAGCTGTGCCAGTGGGGCTGTTGCAAAGCTCCGTAGAAGAGTTTTTGAAAACTCTGACCTGCTGTCAACGACCAAGCTGCTGATCTACAAGACAGTTTTCTTGCCCACACTTTATAAGGTGCAGAGACCTGAACTACCTACGGTAGGCGCGTAAGTGTCCTGGAGTGTCACCACCAGAGATGCCTGTGAAAAATCAGCTGGTATCAGCTGGAAGGAGAAGCACATGAACATCCTTGTTCTTCAGGAGGCAATCATCGACAGCATCGCCACCAGCATTAATTCAACACCAGATGAGATGGAAAAGCCATGTAATATGAATGCCTGACACATAAACAGGAACTAAATGCTGGCCAATGAGCACCTTGAGGTCAGAAAAAGCATTTGAAGGACAACATCAGGATCAACCTCAACATATTCCACATATAGAGCTCTACCTGGGAAGACCTTGCTCAAAACAGAACAGCTTGGAGAAAGAAGTTTTTCATGACGGAGCCACGCTCCATGAATAACGATCTCCGACAGGCTGCCAAACAGTCAAGCAGCAGCAAAGAAAGGAGAGTGTGCCCATCAAAAGACTCTCCACACATTCCACTTCCAGCACATCAATGCCCATACTGCAGCACAGCTTGTGTTTCCAGAATTGGCCTCTTCTGCAGTTTGAAGACCCACAATAAGGAGCGTCGTACTCGACTTCGAGTGAGCGCCGTTGATGATGATGACGACTGCTTCACATCTGTCCTAACCCAAGTATGAACCATATACTTTACAAACATTGCGAGAAGTCTCTGGAAGATTTTTGTCCTAGCTTTGAATACAGTACATGTGCTGTAAGTTCAGGAAAAATCAATGCTTGCAATTAGAAAATAATTTTGAACGAAAAATGGTTCGTGCAGAAAAAGCACATTATGAGGCAGAAAGACGAGGGCAGACTGATATCCCCGAGTCATTGTGGCCCTTCTTTTCCCAAGAAACTGTCTCAATTGGCATTTATTTATAGATTTGAAATCTATGTAATTGAGTGAGGAGTTCCTGAACACTGCTTAATTAATTACTTTCTCAACAATGATCCTGAGGAGGAAACAGCAAATTGATTTCTATGGAGTGTCCTGAGGGGCTCACTGGGTTTAAGCACCCAGCCTGTGCTCCTGAGGCGCAGTTAAATGTTGCTCTGCCCTTCTCACATTCTCGTTTCTCTAATCCTTCTCTAATAAGGCAGACAAATCAGCTGCTTTTAAAACACATGGCTGAAAATAAATAGCCGCGAGATCATGAATCAAGACGTTGGGGCAAGATATAAGACAGACAAAGGAACTTGACTTGAGAGTGCGTAGGAGGAAGACTACAAATGGAAACTGTCAGTGTTTTGTTGAGGACCTCATCCTCAGAACTCCTTTACTGTGCAATCAAACCTGCAGCGACAACAAGAGGAAAAGTGACCAGAAGTGATCCATTTCAAACAAATGCTCGGAGACAAAAAAGTGTCAGAGAGTGTGGAAGCAGAGAGATGAGCAGCGGTCAACCATAAAAGTTTACGAATTTAGGAGAAGAGAGTTGATGATGATGATGATGATGATGATGATAGCAATGTTGTTGCAAACTGACAGCACAGAACAGAGCCTGCAGGTTTTATATGATGGGAGGCGCTGGCAAGGTCACACCAAAACCTCTGATCAGATTTAGTGGACTGAAGTTTCTTTTTGGCGTCCTGAAAATATGGCATAGATAGTGACACACACACATAGGGACACAAAGCAGGAGTGGCCGTTTTGTTTTATGGGACCTTCAAATTAATCGTTTTCAGCTACTCATGGATGCCAACTATCCTATATCATTATATAGCCTCATTTTCATTAGACCATGTAATGAAAAGCAGTTGCAGTGATCATCTGTTAACGATTCTGATAAATCATCATATATCTGAAAATAAATCATTTTCAGATAAGAATTCAAATAAAAGTCAGTTTGCAACCTTGTATAATGGCTGGACACAGATATATATATACTGCATTTAAAAGACACAAATCATACAGTAAAGCATTGAACAAAGTATTTACAGAAAAGAAAAGTACTCCCTAGTGATCTGTCTGTCTACACACTGTTATAAAACGAATGCAGTATATACTTTACTAGCAGAGCAGGACAAAAATCGATATTCTATATCGAAGTACGTTCTGTTACAAGCTGTGTTGCTACGCGGATGCTATTTTTCTTGGCTGCCCGTTGCGTTGCCTGAATGTATGAATGCAAACTCAGCGGAGAAGGTTTCCTTGATTACAGTGGCAGTAAAGCCTTTTGGTTCTCCACATGCAGCTGCGTGTTGTCACTAAGCGGCCTGATGGAGCAGCCTCATTAGGCTACATTTCATTCTTTGTCACGACTGACATTTCATCAGTCAGAATAAAGCGTATTGTGTCACACGGTGATTTATGGTCAGTGTTTCTCACTGTACCATCGAGTGCTTTAGTGCACTAAAAGTGTTGTTTTTTTTTTGATGACTACATCAAAATATGCGACACTGTCTGGTGAGTTTCTATTAGCCTGTTTGAGGCTTAGGGGGATTTTCAGTGCCAAAAGCTTTTGTGGAAAGAGGTGAAGCAACAGTGCGCAGACTACACCACCGATTGACAACTAAAATTAATGATTCATTAATTTAACACACACACACACACACACACACAAAAGTTCAGTGTTTTTCAAACATCTTGCCTTGCACTTTGACTGTTCTGGTCAGTTTCTTTCCACAGAAGATAAAGAATAGGACCCTAAATAGATGCAGTGTGTTTGGTGTTTTGGCCGAGATGTTGATGTTGTGTCTCTTACCTTTGGGTACTGTTGGATTGGAATGAGAACTCTTTCAGACAGCTTGATATTTTTATTGCTGATGATATCTAGGTATTTCTTCGTGTCACCATCTTTTCTCAATTCGTCGCCTTCATTCTTTTCAATCTCTGCAGAAAAACAAAATAGCAAAAAACAAACGGATAAGATGATTAGTTTGTTATGTAACTGAAAGGGCATCAGTCAACATCAGCTGCTGCATGACAAACAAACAAGGCCGGGGACAGTTTGGGAGACATTTAAGCATTTCAATGAATATTTTGCAGTTTATTTTGTGCCTGTAAATATGCTCACATTGCAAACTCCAATGATATGAGATTATCCCGCTGACTCCTGATACGTCCTTTTATATCGGGCCCCGTAATCTCATTATCCGGTGATTCCCATAAAAAAATAACAACAGAGGCAAACAGTCACACTCAGCTCGGTGTGCCTCACTTCGCCGCAAACTGAGCTCTTGAGGGACGTTAGCAGTCTCTGATCCCCACAGAGCACGCGTCCCGAGCAGATGGCGGATTAAACATTTACAAAAATTCTATGTTATCGGTAAAAGTTAATTTGAGTGGTTAAGATTGGATCTGTGAACTCTCATATCAAGAACATATTTGCAAATCATTGGTCCCAATCAAACTGCACTGTTCCTTCTATTGATTTTCAAAATCTTGTGCAAATTGGCCCAATCGTGCTCTTGTGTGTCTCTAGCCTTATTGCATTACGATGAGAGATGGGAGGTGAATATTAACCTACGGTTTAGCAGGAAAACACTGAACAGTGTTATTTCTTGATTCATTCATTTCACAGCACTTGAGCCGAACCACTCGCAATGCATTAAGTGCTCCAGAAATGACGCTATCTGTTGTCCACCACGCAGGAATCCTCCTCTGTCGCTAATTAATACCGGGTGGAGAATTATCAGGCTGCAACACATTGTTCTGGACAATGAAAGATGTTCCTGAACAAGACCGAGAACGAGTCACTGACCACTCCTGAGCTGCTGTCTTGAAACTCAAGAGTTCATTTATTCTGGAGCACGTCCCCCTTATCTGAGCTGTCAACAGCCAGTGGACAAAGCTTTGAGGCTAAAAACAGCCCTCCACATTTGGACGTTTCACTACGGAGCAGAAGTTTAAACAAATATATTGCTGAAGTGTTGGATCTGTGAGCAACGTATTACATTTGAGTTAATGCTTTTCTCTCTTTTTCTGTTCACTCGGGAAGGAGGTTGATAAAGGACAGAAATACACTTCAAAAGTGACTGAATCTACCTTAAAATCCATGTCACACGTCTAGAATCTGTTTGTGTGGAAATGATATTGCCTTTGTGGGAAAAGTGTACCCAGCGAAGGGTCCTTCTGAGGCTTTTCCTTGACGTGACCTTCTGGAGACCCGTAACTCCAGCTTAATGATCCAGGCAGCTCCAGGCAGTTCCAACATTCACCGACCCCCCCCCACACACAGTGGTTTCATTTTTACTCGATACATTAAAGTTAATTTGTTTGATTTTGCTATTGTCTGTGAAATCACCAAGACTAAACTCCAGCAGCTTAAAACGCGATGGCTTCTTGCAGCGTGACACAATCGCTCTGATTGTGCCTGATTGTCCGAGGAAGATCATTTAAATTGGAAGATGCTGTCCTCACTTTGTTGCAGTTTCTCTGTGAGACGACTGAAACTAAAGCTACACAACCTCCTAAAACATAGAGCGAATAAAAAGGGGAAAGTGGAAATTAATGAATGTTTAAAAATGTTATCAAGTAGAAGTAATCGCCAGATGGAAGAGCCTTAATAACTAAGTATTTACTGAGCTTTGTGCACTACTTTTCAGGTGAGCTTTCTGGAGCCACTTAAATCAGACTCTATAATATTATCAAATCACTCAGGCTTCTGTCAAAGATATATTAATATAGCTCCATGTCCCACAGTGAGGCTGCAATGGAAAGGACTGTATCAGGGGAACTCTGAACTCACACCACCATCGCCTGCCTCTGGGTATAAACTGTACCTAAAACCTCTCGCCTGAATCACAAGTAAACAGACTGAAAGACCCCTACAACCTTTCATTCCCATCCATGCGGAGGATTCACATCTGCTTATATCACAATACAGGTGTCCCAGGATAGCAGGAGCTTACAAAATGTGCTTTTCAAAAATAGCATTTATGTAGTCTTGCCTGAGGAGACAAATCAAACACAACCTGTGTGCAAAGACACGTGTATCTTGAACTACCTCTGCTGTTCATACAGTAACCAGGGTCCTTCATGGTGACAAGCTAAAACTACAGTATACATAAGGAGGAGAATGTGTATTTAGCCATGCTAGTGTTACGGTATTCATCAACATTCATGGTCCCCAGTGGATGAATTGTAATAACTTTGGCGATCTCCTGACCTTTCCTCTAGCGCCATAATAAAAGCTGTTTGTGAGTAAATACCTACAAAACAATTGACTCTCTTATTAACATCAGCTGTTCTTTGTGTTTAGTGCTAATTAGCAAATAATGGTGGGCATGTTAGCACGGTGACATTAGTGTTTAGCTCAAAGCATTGCTGTGTTTCAATACAGCATCATAGAGCCGCTAGCGAGGGCTGTAGAGAAGACTGTCCAATCAGGAAGGACAAGGAAAAGCATGTTTTGTTCGTAAATTGCGAGGACTTGTTGCTTGTAATAGTTTTGGTAATTTGAGTACATCATCATGCGTGTTTGTTAGTCATGCCATCAAAGAAAGCTCATTTGGATTTCAACCGATTGTAGTGCTCGTGGTAAAGTAGTTCCAGTTCTGTGTTTCATCAAGCATTGATATCCTCAATGATTCGTTCTGGTCTTCAGCGTGTTGGAGAGAATTTGTTTTTGGCTCTGTTTCCATTGTGAAGTGTTTGACTTTCAGACGGGCATAATGTTCACATCATTTGAATAAAGTAATGATGTTTTTCCAGCCCGTGAAGATGATTATACTCTGGAAGAGTGCATAATGGGAAACACCTTTATTTTGGTCTGCAGCCAGCCATTGAACTCGGAAGAAGATTGTGTGTGAGAGAATGAGAGACAGGCCAAAGGGAGAGAAAAAGAGGAAAATGACCTTACAATATATAAATCTGGGGAAACGTTCACACCAGTATCATCAGTGTCACATATAAGGCAGGGAGCGACGGAAGCCTAAAGATCAGAGGAGGGAGAATGCGCTTTGAAGGTCAGTGGTTTCATTCCTCACACAAGATGAAAAAAATCTCTTTGGGTGAAGTGAATGAGTAAAACACTCTGAGCGACTATTCTGGTACTCTTGATCCCCTCTGTTGCGCTGCCCAAACTGCTTCAGTGGAGTTGCTCAGCGGCCAAGAATGAAAAAAAAACAACAACTGTGGTTTAGCTGGACAGCTACCAGATAAATGTGTGCAACTGTACGTGTTTTTCCTGAAAAATAGGAAATATGCTCAGTCAGCCTGCTACGGCTTAAGGTTAAAATCATCTGCGTTGGTCTGTATGCAGCAACACAGAGCATCAGCCCTGACTGTTGAACAGTTTGAAGTTCATTTATCCTGGACACTTGGAAAATGTTCATTTATGTATACAACACTGTATTCAGAATTACAGTAAATTCGTCTCTTTAGACATCAGATTTTGTCTAGAATTTTTTTCGTTTACTGTTCACAGAGCTCTTTGAAAAAATAGGCCCCTTCTTTCCGCAGCTAGTTGCTCCCAATAAACATTTAGATACTAAACAGGAAGTTCTTGCTGAGCAAAAGAAAATACCATTGAGATTTGCCACGAATACACTTTGTGACGGACTGTGTTGCACTGAACCGTCCCAGACTAAAATTCACTAGGAGCTTTAATATAGTTTGCTAGAATATAAAACATAAATGTCCTACAATGTTTGAGCCACTGCCAGCACACAATGCAGTTCAATAAAATTAGAAGACGGAGCAATGACAGCTGCACCATTTGTTGGAGATAATATGTTTACTGCTCAGCTGTCTATCCTCACATTGTAGCTTTATTGGATTTAGTTGTTGTTTGGCATACAGTCAATGCTACTAAAGCATGCACTTTGTTTGTAAAATGTGTGTGCTTTCTTTTCACAGATGATGTTGGTGAGATCAAATTGTCTGGCGGTTGATGTTGTTTTCCGATGGGTCAACAGAGAAACGTGGATCCAGAGAAAAATCACACACTAAAATACAGTCGCACGGTGATTAAACAAGTCGCTATAATGAATCCAATCAAAATGAATTCTTCCAACATAGGTTAGATTAATCCCCACGTTGTTGCACTGCAATGCCACGGAGGGATTTGATGAGATAAAACAGAGCATGAAGATGAGCCTCATCACGCCCAACAGAGCACACTCAGGATGTCCCGATAGCTGACATGTACTCAATGTAGACAAATAATGCACACAGTAAGCATCATTTCCATTTTCACTCGGCTCACCTTTTATTTTGCAAAGCTGGCGGAAAGACTGGAAACCTTGAATAACCTGCAAACTGATGGAGGAGCTTTAAAGAAACACTGCTGATATTAAACAGCTAGAAAAACACACAGTTGCTGTGCGTTTATGTACGTGGCTTGGTAAGTTACAGCTGAACTCCACTTGATTGTTTTTGGCTTTCAATAAAATGAACCGCTAAAAATGTTAAAACAGTTCATTTTCTGTACGTTTAGAGAGTCACTATGTTGTTGGTTGATATTACAATACTCAATCCAAAATTGATTAACACAGTGCAACCAGTCATTAACGACTTGAATAGCTGACATGCTTTATTGTACTGTAGGCGGTTCCACCAACTGCAATAAGAGGTCAAACAGAGGCTTTGTTGAGTGCTACCATTAGCCTCGAGACAGCTAAATTATTCACTGATTTCTTTTACCTACTGAATGATATATCTATTATGACTCCACAATGGGAGCAAAAATGAATCAATCTGATTACTCTCCAATACCTAATTGTTTGTTCACATCAAACACAGAAAGACGTCGGTATGGTGTGGAGAATGGACCAGATGTGCAATTAGCTTTGTCCTTTTCCACTTTGGACTCATGAATGTAACCACATGGGGTTGGAAATACGCACAACTGTTTGCCCACATGCTGTTTATGTGTTTTTAACTGAGCTGCACTGGGGCAAATTGCATTCAGCCGTTGACACAGTGATAAAGTATTAAATCTTCGATCTAATTAAAATACCATCTTCAAATTCTTTGCTGAATGTGCAATGGACGGTCAAGTGAAAAAAAGTAATAACAAGCTAATTATACACATTTTTATCGTGATGGCATTTCAATAGTCATCTATTTACAACTACTTACAAGGCAGACAAGATGGAAAACTTTGGTAGACAACATGGTCATGAATGCAATGTTATAACATTTTATGTGTGACCTAAATATAAAATAAACCTGCAATTTGTTTTCTGTATGTTTGTCTTGACTTCTGGTCCACTTTTAAGCCTATGGGCACGATACAGTACCACAACTACTTCTACTTTCTGTTATTTGACAAACTGGCTGATGTGTTCCTTCTACACGTTTAATTCATTTGGAAAGCAGGGGGGAGGTATGGCTTTGATAATTAGGGAAATGGACATCAGTTAGGGGCTGGATAAGAGGACAAAGGCAATATATTTTGCATGGCTGAACACTTGGTGCTGTTGAATTTTCAATTAAAAATATTTAGGAAAAAAAGGCAGCACGGAGCCTCACAAAGTATCTTGATTACTGGTCCCTGCATTCTCTTCAGTCCAATTGATGTTAGTTGCCAATTTTCAGCAAAGCCTCAAGGATGAGATATCTGCAATTCTTTCCTCTGGAGTATTTGAAAAGTGTTTTGTATGTTATTGGATTTATTTTGGTTGTTTGTTATGTAATGTATTCATTTGTGTTGTTCAATTAAATTCCCATATTTTTCATATATTTCATTAGCACCACATATTATTTTCTTGCACAGTTGTAGATTGTATTTGTTTAAAATATGTGCAGCCATGATCGACCGATTTATTCTTTGGTTCATTCATTGATTCATTCATTTGTTCCTTCATGATCAGTATTTGTCTCTTTTTTCAGTCCTAATTGTGTTTATCTGGCATCCTGCTCCCTGTAGCACTTTATTTCCTTGTCTGATGGAACAATCTGTGTAAATGTAATTACTGGTATGTTGGACGAAACAGCACATTAGCCTCCATCAGCATGTAGTGGTTTAATCACTTCAAGTCATTTACAAGTGCATTGAAAGGGATTCATCAAACACATTCAAATGTAACCACAGTATCTGAAAAGATAGTAATTTACCTTCCTTCCTAAATACCATATGCCACTGTTTCACCTGCACGTTCCTCTGTTTTAGCTGGTATTTACATTAACAAATCCCACTTCTATTTCTTTATTTGACCTGTCCTGTATGTGACCATTCAAGAGGCACAGCAACATAATCTGATACCTTATAAATTGTCTGAGTGCTGCTGTTTTGGCTTGTCCTCTCATTCCAGTTGCTTGGAATGCTCACAACCTTGGAGTCTAATCTTATTCGACCGATACGCTCATTGTAAGTCACTCTTGATAAGACCGTCTGCTAAATGCTGAGAATGTAATGCAATGTATCACTTTCCTGAAATGTAATTTTTGTGTCCTTTTGATAGGTCACACCACATTGGTTGTTTTATCTGTCGCTATATGAGCTGGGTCACGGCTGGATACTGAGCAGGCCATAATGGAAACACGGAGTGTGTGAGCAACAATTGATAAAAAAAAGAGAGGGGTAGATTAAATGCAATCCATTCTTAGAGGGAGAATTGCACTCTGTGGTGAAACATCGTCCAAATCAATCGTAAGAATGTAAGACGTTTTAGTAGAAGTTATACCTTCCTGACTAAGCATCAATGTGTTGAAGAAAGCCTCCTGTTATATGTATTTGTACATTGATGGTATGATGCACCATGCAGAAAGCAGCAACTCTTAAAGCCTCATATACTCCGAGTATAGAGTAAGATTCTTACCTCCTTAGCAGTCACTCATTGAAGCTTACCATCTCAATATCTAATTATCGCTCTTCATTATTGGCTGACTGAACGTAAGGCTAAAACAGTCGCAGTGCATCGCACTGGTTCATGCATTGTCTGATTACTTTTAATTAAAGTTAAAGGGTCATTGCCCAAAAAGTGGTGTGAGCTTGTTTTCGATAGAGCTGTGACTGAGCATTTTCATCAGCCTTGAGTATGTGGCACAGAATTTACATATACAATGCGTGCAAGCAGTAACTGACCAGTTAATTAACTGCTGGTTGTTCCCCCTCTTTCTAAGAATATTCCCTCCTGTGTAGAAACATGAGAACCACAAGAAAGGACTGCTCAGTACTCGAGGAAAAACGTATGCCTCCAAAATGGCTAAACGTGAGGAGGAAATGGAAATGATGAATTGAAGAGAGTTGTGAGCTCAGACAATGTCGGGTTTCAAGACAAAGGCAGTTTAAGCTCTAAATGTTTACCTTATTAATGGACATTAAACTGGCAAAATGATGAAGTTGCACTTGTGAAAACACCGTAAACTTGAATCTCGTGCAGATTTGTTTGTATTATCACTGCACTTAGCAGCACATGTGAGGGCATTTAAGACATTACATACCCTGCCAAAATGTTTAGTGATAATATAAAAATAGTGATTGCAAAAGAAATGTGGAGAAATGTCCCCTTTACCCTACAATTGGAAACATAGCACACATCTGGTTCTTTTTTCTCAACAAGCTATTATCTCACATCTGCTTCCATGTCTGCTTTTCTTTTCACCTTATTAGTTTCATTGCAGGGCTACATGGCATGTAGGAAAACCGCTGGGATCCATTAAAAGCTTCCTTTTATTGACTCTCTTCAACCCACTTTTAAAATAACTGCACTGTTATTTAGTCAAAGGTAAATTAAGGTGCAACACATGAAGGAATTTACTTTAGTGACAATCTGAGCAATCAGGCTAATGCTTCATTGAAATAAGCTGTTTGTGTCCAAAAAAGGAGCTGTTTTGGGGAGAAAATGGGAAGACTGGTGAACAGCTAATACAGTTTCATACATTTTGTATTCAAATAATCTCTTTTTATATAATTACTCCAACTATCAAAGGAAAATAGAAGCTGTGAAGGAGAATGATCCCCACCCACCCCCTTGAAGAGCTTTGTCCCCAACAGCTTTAAATCCGCTCAATGATTTTTAGAGGCAACACCACTTAAACACATATTCACTTCTTGAATATGGAGCTGTTAACTGAGACCATGGTAATTCCATGCCATGCTGTCTATCGTCCATGATGTGAAAAATGCAGGATTTAATGCTCTGCTACTAAGTGATAAAATAGCTGTGAATGTATAAATCCATAAACGGCAGTTTATCTTGCTGTCCACTGATATGTATGATTCTGCATTACCCACGAGCATAGACTGACAACAATGATAACTGTGGGAAAGTGGTTGAAATCACAAACAGGGTATTTCACACGCTGCCCGCAGATGATTAAGTTGAACATTTTCCTAGTTGACAATATGAGATGGTCTGAACTGACAGTTTATTATAACGATTGTTCACTATTGTGTGTGATGCACGCTGTTCTGTGTCACCTTGTTAACTGGATACATGCTTTTCTATTGCAATAGATTGTCATCTATTGCAGTGTATTGTATTTTTGTATACAGTAATATACTGTATTGTGGAAGACCACGCTCATTATGGGGGAACTGCACTGTTATTAATTCACAAACGAATGCTTTAACTGAATGAAATAAACACGAAAACATGCTAGTTGCTGTTCAATGTGGACAGTTTGTATCCTCGCTATGCGAGTCAGCCTCCTGTAAATGTGTCCAAGTGAACTGTGTGATGGATGATCCCATCTGCATCACAGTTAGCGACAAGAGCGGGACTGTCAGGTGTCTCATCAACACATTTCAGCAGGAAAGCTCAAGAGGCAGAAAACACCCTGTCCAATCAGAGCATATTAAACTAACACACATTTTGACATGACATCTCTTAATTAAAAAACATGTCAGAAACTGTTAGTATATATAGAATAGATAGATTACAATAAATGGGTGTTTCACGGCTGAGAATTTGTTGATGATTTACAGCCAACATTTGAAAGCGTTCTATGGTAAATGTGGTCATTTGTTATCTATGTTTTCATACAAGCTACAGTGCCAAGTGCTTTCCTGTGCATTTTCTAGTGTCCTTTACGCCCATGTGAGCGAGGCCCCTTTGGATTTATGACACTAGAAAAGTTTATCCACTCATCCATTCACCAAAAAAAAGCAGATCACTCAAACCTTCAGAGCACACAGTCGGGATTTGCGCTGGAGAAATGCAAAAGTTACATCTGTGGACCGAATGGGCTGAGCTGAGTTCTTGCGTTTGCTTTTCGAAAGTGACACAATCTCATCTCAGCATGTGAATGACACCAAGGCTACCTGATGTATGTAGAACTGGGCTACTTTATGCTGCAGGTTGAAGCTGATGTATACTGCCTTGTTAGATATACTGTAATATTACATCTAAAGGCTGTAGAACATTGGTCACAATGGCATTAAGTCTTCTTTGTGACACTATAAGTAGTGATATAAAAGAGAATGTGAATGTCATGCTAAACTGCATTCACCTAAATTGTGTATTAAAAGTAGAGTTCTAAGAAATATGTTTTTTGGTAAGTGGGCTTAATTTGGAATCCAGAAAACTCAAGGCGCATGTCAAGTTTGCTGAACACAAGTCCCACACACTTGTTGTGGTCCGATAAAGATGTTACAATTCTAATCTTATATACCGAGTAATTATGGCAATAATACACTGTACATATCCTTAGGTTAAAAATACACTGTACATATCCTTAGGTTAACAGCACTGTTCAAATCCAGTAAATCGTAGGGAATTAGTCCTTTCACCATTTTTATCCTGGAGAACTGCTCTGTGAACAGTTTAAGTTCATTCTCTGAATGGTGTGTGCCAGAGGTTGACCTTGGAGGGCAGTGAGGTGACCACGCTTTGACTTTAACACACACTTTACTTTCTGTGCTCACTGCATTTCTTCCCCTCGATGGCAGAAAACCTCAGAAAAGTTCTGCACTGGAGCCAAAGAGCAGCTGCCTCCATTAAACACACAGCACAGTGAATTCACTGCCATCAAGCAAGCATTAAGAGTCAAGGGCAATTTGTTGAAATGAGCTCACATTAGGTCACTGTACTTCGCTGAAATGCAATGCAACGGTGTTTTCAGTTGCAGGTAACCGGGTGAATGGCTTTGGTAAATAACTGTGCAAAGCTCAGAGTAGATCGGACTTGAAAAAAACCTGACTTACCTTCTGCAAGTAGACGCACCGCATGCACAAGGGAGGGGTCCAAGCTGTTTTTCTCCGCCACCAGTTCAGGTAAGTACTTATCTGGATGCATTATTACCACCGCGGACCTCTTCACCGGCCGTGCAGGTGAGGCGACAGTGCTGAGCGTCGGAACGCAACTAGAAACCTTCCTGCTCCTGCAGCTTCAGTCTTGAAATCTATGAGCGCCACAAGCAAACCCCCTCAAAAAAAAAGAAAAAAGAAAACTAGTCGTCCCACGTCTCCGGGATGCTTGACTGGAGGCTGAGATGTGATTCAGAGGTGTGAGCGACTGGAGGTTGACTTGTGATTCAGAGGTGTGAGCCCATCTCCGCCGCCGCTGCCTGCTGCCTCTCCTCGGCACCCCGCCAGACTCTCAGACTCACTGGGTTTGCGGCTCGCGCTGCTCCCCGCCCCTCAGCATCATTATTGGCCATATTCCGGGACAGGCGCTGCTGGAAAACAAAGGCGATCCCCGCTGAGTGCATACCAATTGGGCGATGTGCTCAGAGGGAGTGGATACAAACGGGTTTTTTTAAAGTTGAGATTGCACTTGGTTATTCCATGCAAACGTCTCACTCCAAAATGTAAGATTCGATTGTTTTATTGAAAGTTGAATGCATGCTGTGTTGCAAATAATCCCTCATGAAAAAGAAGTAAGAAATTCTATTATGCTACATTTGAGAATACTATGCACCATACACACAAATGATGTGTGGCTGCAATCGGTTAGAACAGAATAGGCTTATAGTTATTCTACACCATAATAGGTCACTGTAAACTTAGTAGTGCTAGTTTCATTGTCTGTAGCTCCCTATAGTCAGTGTAGCTTGAATTATAGCTGATATGATAACTTTGGTTATTGCTGAAGCAGTAATGCCATACTAGCAAGAAAAAACATTTCTTATCCAATTAGTTTGACTCAGCCGAAGCAAAATGTACGGTGGCCTATGAGTTTCCAAAGGTCACTAGAATAACTTGTACCAAAGAAAAATGTATGTGTGCTAGCAGTGTAACCTGAGGGACTACAACACAAACTTAGTTTCTGTGTCGCTGTCCATGGTGCTAAACACTGCCTGAATGACTGAGATTACTTTGGATGGTTTTGCACACGTGGAAAAGGATCATTTCAAGTTTTTGCATTACTGATTAAAACGTACCATGATAAGTTATTTATTTTTGTAGTTGTGCTCCTTAATAGTCATTGTGTACCTTCTTTCCAAATGGTTTAATCCTATACTATTCTTATGTCTTAGAGGATTTGAGAGAAGAACATTTTGCACCCACACAGGTTAAAAGACCTGATCTTCTCCAACATGTCACAATCCAAAAAGAAATTTGCTCTGCAAAATCATGTCCAACTAGTTCTTCTTTGAATGGCGTTGTATGGCTCATTGGAAGAAAGCAACATCAATGCTCATTTCAAGCTTCCTTTTTGCTGTGTGGATTCACTTTGGTAAGTGTATAACAAGGTAGAGATTATCCCTCCCCTGATTTCTCACTCTGGTACTTAATGAATTTGTAATCCCATGCCACTGTAATGTTGTTCAAATCTCAATAAAAGCATGGTCAAGTATTTAAAATGTTGTATATATGCTTTATTTGTCCAGTAAAGCATATACAGTGCAATTCCCATCGGTGTAATAAGATCACCACTGTGTGTTAGCAGGGTTTCAATCCCAGTATAAGAGAATAATGTAAATGTCCTATTAGGACTCAAGGAGTCAGGAAGAACGTTTTCTGCTTGCGAAGTGAATTCTATGACACGAAGAGTTTCAATGTCAAGTGAATGCTTCATTAGGTCTTTATGACGCAGCGTCAGTGGTGTCAGCAGTGTAAGCATGCGTCTCGTATGAACCGCCTCTCTTGTCTTGTAGCTCTAATATTGACCTGAATCCTAAAGTCGTCTTCAGCGCGGCCCACAGGCTGCTTTACTTACTCTTTACTCAATATGAGTGGAATAGGCTGGTTAATGACCAATCGTAGCTCCACTTGACCTTTTAGAGTTGACTGGCTGCACTGATCAGAATCATAAAGACTGTGGGGAGACTACAGACACTGGTGTTCGGTAAATCAGAGTCAATTTTGATGTTCTTGTCAATGTGCAATAATGAGACACTGCATTTGCCAGTAAAATCTAACAATGTTCGACCACATTGGTAGAGACTGAACATATTCATAAAGAAATATATAATTTCAAAGCTTGCGGTGGTTGTGTACAGAACTTTGCTCGACATAGTTAAAGCTACAGTGGTTGCATGTTGTCATTAATCCTTATTTTAAGTTAACTATTTCTTTAATTTCACCAATATGGTGTCTTGGATCATAACAAAGGGTTTGACGTTACTCTAGTTTGTTCGTTTGCAAGACTAATACAATGTCATGTGTGGCTTTGGTTTTATTAACCAACTACCCTTTTTTTCTCTATACCTCTACATATTTAGATATTCTATCATGTTTGGTATAACAGCTCTTGCTAATTGCTTTTTCTGCACATTTCTGAAATGACAAGCAGGCACAGAAGGAGCCAATATCGATCATAACTTGCATGTCCTCATCATTTCTTTTTATGATTAACAATTAATGTCTATCTGAAATAAGACACAGTTTGAATTATTCTGGTTAATAGCCTTAAATAAGTGACCGGGCCCATGTCAGGCCAGTACTGTCTATGCACTTCATGCTTGCTGAACCTTAACTGATTTCATTTGATCAAGTTAAACGACGAGGATGACAATCCTGCCACTGTTATTACTGGCTACGAAAAGCAATGATGACTGTGACTGTAAATAAGGTTTAATCTTGTAATCCTACGGTATGGTTGTGCATTTAGACTAAAGCAGGCAGACTGAAATAATAAAAGAAAACAGACAAACACAATCGATGTGGTCCTTCATTAAAGGAATGAGAAGAAGAAATATGGATAGGGAAAATAGCTGGTACAGTGATTTTTATCACTGCAGAGAGAAGAGGACTTTGGACAAAGAGGACTGTGACTGACACTCTTTTCTTTAACTTAGACTCTGTATCAATACTGAAATGATTTAGTATTTCAACTTGGATTGATGTATTTTACTGCACTCTAGTGGTCAAAGGGCAACATTACATATTTCACTATACTTAATGCAGATCATCCTTTCAAGGTTTTAAGTTGTTTTTCATTGTTTAAATTAAAAAGTTGGAGTTGCAGGGTGAGTCAAACTCTTTTCTCTAATTATCAGAGGATCTAAGGTGTACTTTAAGTCTGATCACCTTTAACAGCATACTTAAAACCCTGTTATTTTGTGCTGCCTTTAGTTGTGTTTATCTCTTTTATTTTGTCTTTTGTTCAGTTTCTATATCAGAATTGTCTCTAACTCTCTTTAAAGGTTAAATGTCTTTAAAGCCCTTTGATTCATGAATTGTGAAAATAAATGTCACCAATGTATTCGACTTGCGTTGTTCAGTGTGAAGATGAAGAGTCACATAAGGAAGGGCGATGAGTGTTTACTTGGTTATACAGTTCACATCGGGAGCGCAATATGGGACACATTGTTGTGGTGGATGTCTTGTGGATGGGCTACAGCATGAATGCATGAATGTTGTCGGAAGACCTTTTGGAAAACAGAAATTCCTCTGTACACTGACCATTCCTTTTAAGATAGTCATTATTTACTACTCAACGTTCATCAAGTTGGTCAACACAGGCTTTATTTTGAAAGGCTGTACCGGAAGTGTCACCTTAAATTATATTAGACTTGGCATTAGTGTGCAAGTCTAAAGTCGGGACGAAAGGCGGAAGGTTTTCTCCCCAGGGAAGAAGCGAGAAGATCAAATAAGGTACGAAAAAGTCCAAATGTTTCATTAATTGTACACGTTTCAACCAGCTGCACGGCGTGAATGCCAGAGTATTGCTCTTGAGAATAACCGAGGAAGCTCCACACCTGAGGGGATTCACACGTGTCCCGCACTCCAGCCGTAGAGTCAGATCAACTCTCTAAAACATGTATGAAACAGCTGAGCGTTGCATCACATGAATGAAGGAACCGTGCAGCGTTACACTAGGCCTACTGCAAATCAAGATCTTTGCATTCAAAACATAGAAACAGCGGCGAGCGGGGTCGGTTGGTACAGTGTCAAGTTCGAGAACAACTCATTCAGGATGCTCATACCCAGCTCCATTCATTTAGTGAGGAGTTGGGAGGAGAAGATGTTGCATGGAGACCCTCTGACCACATCATATTGACAGTTTGGAGATCTACAGCGTGTGAGGAAAACGGTATCGATCAAATCTCTGAAGATTGGAGTCCTTTAACCCACATCCTAGTCCCCACAGACCCCTGAGGTATACTTGTTGTCATATCTCACAGGTGCCTCATTCTATCATTCCAATCTGTCATGACTGTGTCAGTCAATTTGTTCCTAATGACTTAATATCATTGTTCCTGTTTTAATTAGGGCAGGCTCTTTATTATAGTTGTGGGCTCTATAAGAAGAGGTTTAATTGTATCAGCTTTAAAGGAATGTGGTAAACAGCCTGTTAATAGAGACAGATTATTATCAGGTCATATCTAGTAAAGACGTGCTGACTAAGGTTAAAACTTTAAGCAGCCTAGTTAGACTTGGGACTTAGAGAGAGGTATATGGCTTAGATGAAGAACTTGTTGAAGTCAATTGGTGACGGTCGATGGGAGAAAAACAAGTGTGTGTGTGTGTGTGTGTGTGTGTGTGTATATATATGTATATGTATATGTATATATATATATATATACACTACCGTTCAAAAGTTTGGGGTCACTTAGAAATGTCCTTATTTCTCAAAGAAAAGCACTGCTTCTTTCAATGAAGATAACATTAAATTAATCAGAAATACACTCTATACATTGTTAATGTGGTTAATGACTATTCTAGGTGGAAACGTCTGGTTTTTAATGAAATATCTACATAGGAGTATCTGGAGCATCACATTTGTGGGTTCGATTATACTCTCAACATGGCCAGAAAAAGAGAACTTTCATGTGAAACTCGCCAGTCTATTCTTGTTCTTAAAAATGAAGGCTATTCCAATGCGAGAAATTGCGAAGAAACTGAAAATTGACACAAAATTGTCTGGGTGACCCCAAACTTTTGAACGGTAGTGTAACGGTATATATATATATATATATATATATATATATATATATATATATGTATATGTATTAGGATACATCAGCACTGGTTGAGGGAGGTGATTAGTTTTCTCTCTCAGTAATACAATTGTATCATTAAAGAAGCTCATGAAGTTGTTACTACTGAGTGAGGACTATGAATACATGGCTAGAGCTGTGTCTCTGTGTCAGCCTTTACTATAGATGAGTTACAGACTGCTCTGGCATTACACAGCGCCTTCCTATATGTTTTAGGACTATCTTGCCAGACTAACCAAGATTCTTGTAGAACGCCATATCCTTTCAAGGTTACGCAATGTTTGCTTTAATTAATGGATTTGAGGGTTATAAAACGGAGCTAACTTCCTTTGTTTTATTATCTTCTTTTATCGAGGGACAATAGAGTCGAGTGTTATTCGCAGTGAGCCAGTGTCACTATCGACAAGAGGATCAATTTGGGTGGGACTAAAGTTAGCACTTAAATTAAGCTTAGAAACATTTGCCAGCGATTTGAGTGTTAACCACAAAGGCACAGACACCATTGTGTAGATATCCGTAAACCAATATCTCCTCCGGTATTTCTTTTGTGAGACTCAATAAACAACTCTTTTTCTTTTTCTTGCAGGAACTTAAAGATGTCAGCAGTCATAGTCGTGCATGGTGGGGCGTGGGCAATACCAAACGACCTGGCCAAGGCTTCTGTTGATGGAGTGAAGGTTGCAGCATGTGACGGGTTTTCAGTGCTGCAAAGAGGAGGAAGTGCACTGGATGCTGTTGAGGCAGCTGTGAGGGCTCTGGAAGATAACACTGTGTTTGATGCAGGTATACCGTACAGAGTTATTCTTTTCAATATTTATTAACATATAGACACACGCACACACACACTCATATACATTTAAAATCTACTTTTTACAAATTACAATTGAAAAACAGTTGTATACACTCAGTTGCCAGTTTATTGGATTTATTGCAGGACTGTTGTATTATACTGCATTCATTTTAGTTAGTTTCTTTTATTATTTCTTCCTGGGTGAAATGCATTTTTAAGTCTCTAGATTGACTGCTGACATGCCATTTACACCCATTTCATTTAGCTTGGAACGCCTCAGACGTTTCTTATGTAGACCAGTGATCATCCCCGCTACAGTTACTTATCACATATTGCTTGATTCAGCACAGCTTTACCATTGACGCTAACCCTGGTTGGTGTTTCTGGGACAATCCCAGCTGCCGATAAGCAAATTAATACATTCATCATAGACCTTCATATTTGATATTTCGGCTTGTTGTACTTGTTGTATTTGCAGGCCTGTATTTGTCAATGCATCAAAATATTCACTTTCTGTTTCTTCAATCAGAGTTTTCTTTTTTGCAATTACATGGGTTCAGGTGCATCATCTCCCATTCGGCCTGGCTGTATTTAGAACTTTTATTTATGTCACAATATCTGTCAACTTGACCACTTTTTTTTTGTAATATATCATTTCATATGTAGGAGACCTAGGAGAATATGAAAACCATTGCTGTACTTTGTTCTACCTCCAGTAAGGGTATCTCTGGATTTAGGGTGCCTTCCCGTTAGCCTAATTTGTCTGTGACTCAATGTCTCCATCTGCTGGTGGTGTTGCCAACATTCAACTAGACTGGGCAACACCACGAGGTTTCTGACTGATTGTTGGGCTCATCCTCATAATCTCCCTTTAATCCCAAATAGAGTCTGCACCAAAATCTAATCTACATTTTAGATTATGTCCAAACGCTTTGCTCTCCTGGTGACCCCAGCACACTTGGAAAAACAACGACTTGCCCCAATAGAAGGTAGACTTCTGTACACTGTACAAAATAACAATCTTCTGGTACTTTACCATGCCTATTAACATTAGCTACAACTATTAGCACAGGGATGCATATCTTACCTGTGCATATAGTTTCATGTTCGTGTAAACACAAAACAATCATCTGCTTTACATAGACATATGTACTAACTTAATTTGTATACAATTAAGCTACATTAAAACTACATTTCAGGCCTTAGAAGCTTTCAAATGATGCATAAACACCAATGAAAATGTTTAGATGCATTTTCATGCACCAACTAAATCTGTACAAGGGAATACAAACCGGATATCAATGATGTATCCGTCATGAGCACTGTGCTCTACTCTACTGCTTTGTCACCACCCTGTGGACTTGTGAGGATGCAGCAGGCAACACAACACCTCTGCACACGAAGTAGGAGGGTCATCATATCTCCAGCCTGTCTTTTTCTCACACCCTCTCTTGACGTTGATGAAGACCTTCCAGTTTTACGTGGCCGCACTCGCTATCAGCTGTGCAGCTTCTGAGAACATAGGCATCATTTTTTTTTTTTGTCTGAGCCATTGCTTAAGTTAGTTACTGATTGTGATTGTAGGGCACGGAGCAGTGCTGAATGCTGATGGAGAGGTAGAGCTGGATGCCATTATCATGGATGGAAGGACACTTGCCAGCGGTGCGGTGTCTTCAGTGAAGAACATTGCCAATCCTGTGTCACTGGCACGGGCCGTGATGGAAAAGGTATCATCTTAAATACTTTGATTTTGTCTCTCTTTAAAAGAAGCAGTAAGAGACCAATGCTGGTTAGAACGGCACTGATTTTATTAGTGATTTGGATATTTTAAATAAATGTTTCTAATAGCAAACCCGCTTTTTTTTTGTGCAATGAACAAAAGCATTGAGGTGTTATAATAACCCAACAATCGTATGTTTTGAAATCCATTTTCTGTTTGAGCTTTTTCTTACATTTAAACTTCCAGACAGCCCACGTCATGTTGACAAGCAGAGGTGCCAACCTGTTTGCGGAGAGCATTGGCATGGCCACAGTTCCCACTGATACACTGGTGACTGAGAATCAGAGGAAGGAGTGGAGGAAAAACAAGAATTATGTTGCTGGAGTAATGGAGGATTTTAACTGTCAGTGGTAAGTATTTGCAGTGTTTCACTTCATTTTCTAGTCTGAACATAGAGTTCCTCATAAATCTCTACACGTTAATACTGCAGGAGAAGATGTTTTCAAGTTGTCCTCTTCACACTCGACAAAGTCAATCCCTTCTAAATAAAATATGTCTTTCTCAATCAGCTTTTCTTGTCATTCTAGGGCCCATGATACTGTTGGGGCAGTGGCTGTGGACTCTGCGGGCAATGTTGCATGTGCAACATCAACTGGAGGGATTAGAAATAAAATGGTTGGCAGAGTGGGAGACTCTCCCATCATCGGTATGACTTCATTTACTTGCACTGTCTCAAGTAGCACTTTTTAAACTGTCAGCTTCAGTTAAAATGAGATTATTTGAAATTCAAAGTCATTATTATAATGTCAGATTTGATCACATAAGTTACTTTATCCAAACAAGCTGCACTTTCAGAGCAAATGTATTTATTTACTCGCAACTCAGTTTTATTATTAATTGTATTATCCATTTTGTTTTATAATATTTACGGAAGCCAATGTGTTTTTTTTCATGTTCTCCCTTGTAAATAAGGCTCTGGCGGATACGCAGACAACTTTGTTGGTGCAGTGTCTTGTACCGGTCACGGAGAGTCTATTCTTAAAGTCACATTGGCCAGACTCATTCTTTCACATGTTGAACAAGGTGAAGTATCACACAGATCTTTTTCAGGATTTTATTTGATAGTGTGATTTTAACAATGGCTGCAATTATTAAATGGGGGAAAGACAAACTTCTATATCATACTAAAGGCATTATTAGCTGAATCAAATTGAAAAATAACTAGATATCGTAGGAAAAGAGTGAGATGTGGTATTTTCCAACCATTTTCCATTTTTTTCTCTTCGCCTCCGCAGGTAAATCACTCGCAGATTCTTCTCAGTTGTCTCTGAAGTACATGGGAGACCGTGTCCTTGGTGCAGGAGGTGCTATTGTAGTTTCTCCGTCAGGACAGTGGGCAGCCACCTTCACCACAGAGCGAATGGCCTGGGCAGCAGTGGATCATGATGGTCTGTGGTATGGATTAGAACCAAATGAAAGACTAAAAGAGCAGTTATCCCAATAACCATTTTAACAATTTTAATCCTCATTTATTCCAGAAATGGGAACGGTATTTCTTATGGTTTTTACTAATTCACTATGGTTTGGATCACTCTTATTGGGCATTTGCTACAGTTGTTTGTAGCTAAATTAAAAGAGTAGCGTTTTCTTCTTTCTAATCTGTGATGTTGAAGTTCGGTACTGTACAGCACATATAGTGACAACTAGAAGATTGTGGATATTAGAGTAGAAAAGTCTCAAGATCTGTTTTTTGAGCAGCTAGTCCAGGGTCTACAACAAAAAATGTAATGTTGAAAGACGCTTCCAGAACAAGCACACAGTATTTGCTGGAAAGTGTCACGCTGGAGATGAGCGATAAAGAGCGATTCCTCAACTGCTGCAGCAAACTCTCCTCTTCATAAGAGTTTGATATTGTTATAACATGTAAAATAGCAATAAAATGTCAACAAGTGTCTTTATTCTTGTTCTATAATTTCATAAATCCAACAAACTATAGTTTTTGTATATATAATATAACTATATATAAAACTTTATAAACTGACATCAAATAGCTTTTGCGGCTCCAGACGAATTTTATTTGGTGGAAAATAGAACAAAATGGCTCTATGGATAGTAGCCTAAAGGTTGCCGACCCCTGAGCTAGTCCATACATTGGATTAGTTTTTTTCCCCCTTGAATTCTGGATTGCATAGAACATATGCTAATGAAGGATGTCTGATTTATTTTATTAAATTCTCTTTTACATTCATTGTGTTAGTTTTTTTTCCTCCCGTTTGTCAACCCGAAACTGTCCAACTCCACTCGATTCAAATAAGGTCCACACATTTTACATGACATTAATCAGCTAAGGTTTGTAAAAGCAGAGAAAACTATCCTGCTCCTGTTATAAGAATTATTTATTTGCATTCAATAAAATGAGCTGTTAAAATGTATTGATTCAAGTACTGTAAGTCTGTGAAACATATCTGACATTTTCTTTTTCACCACATGTATAGTTATACAAGTGTTTATAGTGTTTTTCAAGCACCTCTGGTAGAAATGGACTATTCAGGAGTTGTAAACATACTAACAACCTCATTCATGCACTTCCTCTTCATTTGGCCAGCAGCATTGCTGGCCTTGCCTAATCCTCTGAAACAATGGCGGCTCAAACAGAGACGCTCACTGTCTTCAAACCTGATAGAGAATTTAAATGAGATAGTTTGACCATCTGCCTCCACTGTGATTTAAGTCATAGAGGCAGCTGTTTCACATTTAAAAACTGGACTTCGAACTTAATAAAATGTTGAAACTATAGTTATGAGGTAGATGTATCAAACTGAAACACACTATTGAAATCTCTAAATGAATCTAAAAAGAGTATGTAAAAAAAGAACTTGATTGTGGACACTATTGTGATTGTGGACACTACACTATCCTGTTGTGTTATTATGGACTTTTGACTTGTCTTTTTGCATACCGGTTTTAAAAAATCCTTTGGTTCCTGCATGCAGGTGATTTGACACAAAAGGCTAGACTCTCCTTTTCAAATGTAAAAAATAAAATTGCTTTCCAGACAAGAGGGTGTCAAATATTTCATATATCATATGGAAATAAATCTAACAACCCATTGTTTTCTCTTTTCTGCTGAATGCGTTTGAAAAGTTGACTCAAACAACAAAGTATCTTCAGGACTGTTAAAAGCCTCTGCACTTACAGAATTAACCCACGCTGTGGATACGTGCTATGTCTGTACTATCAGCTGCTATGCTACCTGTAAACAGAAGACACGTGACATACAGCGCTGCCTGTCAGGGGCTTTGCAGCAGCAGGACGAATGACGGCCGAGTTAGAGGAAGTTACTGGGAGCAGCTGTGCTAGTATGTAATCCTATACGCGTTGGTACGATATTGCAGCAAAGGGAGAGGTAAGACACTTGTATATTAAGAGAAATGTGTCAAAAGATCCAAACTGCACGCGATGGAACAGATGCATGTGGGCGTGATCATCTAACGACCGTTAGCAGCACTCAGGCTACAAACAAACTTGGTAACTCGAGGCCTATGCTAAAGCGACCCAGCTAGCCAGTCTGACAGATTTAGCATCGAACTGTCTAATATCTACATTTTCTGCCACACATTTTTAGCTTTTCTGCCACATATTTGTATTGTTTTAAATGATATTATATAGGAAAAGTGTTTGAGTTTAAAACGGCGAGGTACCTTGGGTGATAACTTCCTTCATAAGTTACCGTTAGCTTGCTAATAACGTACATGCTAACGCTAGCGTTGTACAGCGGGTTGTCGCTAGCCGTCCTGTAACGTTAGCATGCTAGCTAGAAACACTTCAATGGGAGAACCTGTACACAAACGCGGTTATTCATGTGGGCATTAAGTCATATTAGGTGGCATTAAATCAACACTTCTAGAGATCTGCCAACATATCCAAGTCGTATTTTCACATGTGCACTGTTCAGTTCTGGCCTGCTCAAGGTTGTGCTGTTGTAACGTGATCTAAAAACGGTAACTTGCAGTGAAGGTAACATTAGCTTCTCTCTTTGCAGGTTCTCCAAGTGTGCCATAGCAATAGTTCCATTGCACTTGCGTTAATGAATGTACCTCGAACCTGTTGGCAGCTCGGTAATGTAAACGTGAACGAGCCACGGAGGAAATGGTCAAAACTGAGATGCTGGCTTAATGTAGGAGGGCAGCGTTTAACGTTAAAGTTTTATACTGTCCGTCACTCTGTTTTCAACAACTGTGAGGGGCATTCCGTCAGAAATCAATCACATTTCGTGTTTTTTCCTACATGCTCACCTATTCGAGAGAGTTCTTGAACATAGTTTGAACCTGAAAGACCAACCACTTAGGTCACAGGGGACCTCAAAGTTGACAGTTTGTTTTCCTTGTTATCGGACAGCTTTCAATCGAGGTTATCCACATTTTCAATAGTTTTGGTCCAAGATAAACTAATATGCAAATACGGTGTTTTTTGTCCTTAAACCTTAATTTTATTTCTTTTTTTAATAATAATACAAAAAAAGGTTATACACTTCTTTACATCTTAAGTTTACATGTCGTGCCTGCTATCAGTTTAGTAACATCAGATTTCTGAATATATGGTGGGTAAGTCACTTGAACACATTACTCCTGAATGTTGCCATTGATTTTCTGGTTCACCTCAAATATTACTGCAGTTTCCCCCTTTGCTTATCATCACATGATCGGAAAACAGAACATTTAATAGAAATGACTTAATAAGGAAGCACAACAACTATAGGTTAATTTCACACTGGCCAGGTCCCGAGACTATTTGGTCGCCGAAAATCATCAAGTTAATACGGAGATTTGCAAGTTGGCCCTTAAATACTGTGCTCCACAAAAGTGCAACAATCTGCAGAAGCTTGTACATTTAGACAAGCTAATCCCTTTTAATCAATTTAAATCCCGTTTGACTGACAAAGAGCAGTGTGAATGCATGTGTTTCCTTTGAGTTGATGTTGTCCCTCATGTTGATGTTGTTGATCGTGTTATTTTACAGGAAGGCAGCAGCATTCATGGATATTGTGGACAGCAATCATTTAATACCCAGTGACCAGTTGGACGACTCCCTGATAACAGGTCAGAATTTGGAATGTGAAGCCGGTAATGAGTTTGGGACAGGACCCCGACTGGAAGAGTCACTGAAGAACATGCTCAGCGACAAAGACCCCATGTTTGGATGTGCAAGCTCTCAGTTCAATCTGCTGGACAATGAGGACTCCACTTTTCAGATTGCTGGCTCAACAGGTATGTCGGAAGACGTTTTGTCGCTAAAAATGTTTATTTGTACTGGTTCCGAACTTTGATTAAAATCTAACTAACTATTCTCTGATATGCTCAGCTTTTCAGGTGCGTAAAACCAATCACACAGGCATTCCTCCCTAGATTTAGGTATGCAGGGAAAAGACTAACTGTCAACATCTTTTTGTACAGAAGCATTTTAATGTCAGCATTAGCAGATGATATGTATCACATTCAAACTGTGTTTTCTTTTTTTCCAATTTCTTTTTCTTTTATTAGATTTTAAAGAGCATGCAGGATACCACAGCTATCTTGAGTAAAATGCTGGAAGTATCAAAACATCTCAATCAGATAGAATAGATCTATCACAGTTCATCATGATGCTCTGATGAAGGTCCATTAGACCCAAAGCTAAATTAGAGTGTTCTTTGCATAGATCTAAGTGTGCGGATATCTATTCTATCAATTACATTTTAAAGACACAGATACAACAATACATCATCAGTGTCAGCCAACTAGCTCATCTTCAACTGTAGAGATTGCCATTTTTAGTTCCATCAGTGGTAAATATTGTTTTGTTTTTTTTAGCAGATTTGCATTTCCATTAATGCACAAGGAAATAAACTATATTCATTTGTTTTGTCTGTTGCAGTTGTCACTGATGGTTCAGCATCCACAGGCCTCAGCAGCGAACTAAAAGTTGCAGAGATTACACAAGCCAAGCAACCTGTTGCCAGGCGGAAGAAACGTCCACGTAACTTAGAATCCGGTGAGTTGCTCATTTAGATTCCTGTTTCCACCACATAGCGCCTTCAAATTTGAGCTGGCGTGACGCACATCTTTTCTATGTTTTGTCTCTTCTTGCTGAATCAGAACATAGCAGTGGTCCAGAACCCGCCAACTCATCCACCAAAACCATGATCCGAGTACGAGCTGGAAGGAAACCAGCCAACAGGCTACAGAAGTCCTTTCTTATTGAGAAAGGAGTTAAAGGCTCCCAACTGAAGAAAGAATTAACTCTGGGAGGGCGTGTTGATGTTAACAATCTCGATGGTGGTTTATGGCTGAATCCCTCTGTTGTATTGAGACGATTGACAGTCACAATTGCAGGATTCAGGATTGAACTGCTTCCAGGACCCTCTTACACACAGAATGTTGAAGCGAGCCAGTCTGCAAGCCTTGACGGTGGTCTTTCGTATGCCGTGCTGCCAGATAATACTGTCAATGTAGAGAATCCCACACCTGAGAATGTGGCAGAGGTGGATGTAATTGAGAAGAGTTCTGCGGATGATGGAGCCCTCGGGCTGGGCCCGTATGTGAATCCTAACGAGGTGCAGACCTCCAACGGGACTTTAATGGGGAGCACCGACACGCAGGAGACAAATGTTGACAATCAGAGTGTTCCTGAAAAACAAAAGTCAGTCAGTGAAGGAAAACATGACATCAAAGAGCCACAAAACATTGAGAATAACAGAACCGCTGTTGGTAACAAGACTGATGATAAGGAAAAACAACAGATTGTGGCCCAAACACTGTTAAAGTCCAAACAGGGTCTGACCTTTAACAAGAATAGGGACTTGGTTTCAGGTAAACCAAACGACATGATTAAGGGACATAAAGTGTCCCAAAGCATGCCATCCAAAATCCAAAGAGGAGACCTGCACAAAATCAAATCTCCAAAGGAAAAGAAAGACATTTCACCTTTGAAAAGGCCAGCAGAAAACCCCCAAAGTGAGCATGCCACTAAGATGCAGAAGACACAGGACACAGGAGAGAGTAAAGTGAAGCCAAAACTGCCAAGTACACCGAGCTCTGTGGCGAAGAAGAGCCCTTCACCTGGCAACAGAGTCGATCCGCAGGGACCAACTAAACATCCCCATCCTCCCAATATCTCCAAAGTTGAGACCGCTAATCCGACGCACGGTTGCCTAGGCCCTTCTCTAAAAATGCCAGAGGAAGGTCAGGAAAAGCCCAAACTGAAAAAGCCAGAAAAGATCCTTCAAAGACAGAAAAGCAAAACGGCAAGAAGCATCTCTGTGGATGAGCCGCAGCTGTTTATTCCAGACAATGCTCCCGTTGTGAAGAAGGAAACGGCCGAGGAGCTGCCGGCTAACAGCGAGACTGTGTGGGATGGAAACAACTGTTGTGGCCTTTGCAAAAAACACCACAATAACATGTAAGTGTTGCAAGATCATTATTTTGTTACTCCAACTTAATTACTCTATGCTGTGGATTTAACTTGACAGGTATGGTGTTTAGATTGTTGCACAAGTGTGAACAACATTAAAATGTCAAAGAGTTCAAAGGGACAGTGCACACCAAAAAGCAAAAATACATATTTTTCACTTACTTGTGGTGCTATTTATCACTCTAGATTGTTTGTATTGATAATCCACAAACTGACAACAAGGTCTATTGATTATCTTGAGATACCGGAAACATTGCTGTTTGACTTCTAGCCCACTCGCACCAAAGCAACCGTGAGTAATAAATAGCACTGCAGGTAAGAGGAGAAATATGTATTTTAGATTTTGGACGATTATGGGAACATCAAAGCTAGTGATCCACAGTGTTTGTACAATTATGACCTGACTGGCTTTCAGTCAAATATGTGCTTAAATAAACAAGAAGGGAATTGTATATTAGTGTCATCTGTCTATCTGTCTCTTGGAATGCTTTTCAGCAAAAACACCTTTCGATAATATCCGTCCTTTTTTTTTCTTTTTCTTTTTTTTCCTTTAGGTTCATGGTAGGTTGCGGTCGCTGTGACGACTGGTTCCATGGCGACTGCGTTGGTCTTGACCTGACGAAGGTGCGTGAAATGGAGGAGGAGGATCAGATGTACGTGTGCTTGAAGTGCTGTGAGGAGGAGAGCAAAAAGGCGGAGCCAGAGCCCCCGAGTGCAGCCAAACCAGAAGTTCAAGCAAAGACGGAAGTACAGGATCTAAAGCTGCCTCCCAAGCCCCAACCGGGACCCTCCCAGAAGCTTCCATCAGTCAAACCAGTAAGAAACGTACATCGTGTCATATAGTAGCTGGTAGATCATGCATTTATTTAAATGTTTTATATACAAAGGATATCTAATTTGTTAATTTGCTAAAAGTACAAACATAAAACTCACCCTGTATTTTTTGTTTGAACTTTGGCTAGGGGGGTTATAATATTTTATGTGGTGTCTTTTTTTTAATATTTTCAATTTTGTTGATATTTTTTTTTTTTCAATGACTGAAATAATTAACAGTATGCCTATTATGCTTTTTGCACTTTTCTCTTAAAAAAGGATCCTGATAGAAGGCAGTCCACAGATGTCAGAGAAGCAGCTCATAAAACAGGTATTTATTAGTTTGTTTTTGGCTTGTTCTGATTTGGGTTACACGTTGGGTTCAAGGACAGAGGTCTGTACTATGAAGCAGGATTTGGGGTTAGCAAGGTAACTTCAGGTTTCACTCTGTGTGTTTTCTTTTAGGGTTACAACCGTGTTTTACTTCTTACCAGGGTTAGGTCACCATGTGAACTTCTGCTGCACACCTAACCTGCTCCGGAGCAAGTTATGTTCGAGATAATCAACTCAAAACAAAGTACCGCCTACTGACCATTTAAATCTCTGTATGTGGATCGAAAAATAACATTACACAAATATTAAGAGGTTACAGGCTAATCAAAGTCGTTATCCCGGTTAAACCAAACACAGTTGCAGCTGCCAAATGCAATAGGACGGTGTGAATGTGTAAAGTAATAGACTGATAATATCAAGAGCACGAGTAATGACTACAATTTAATTTGTGTATTCAATTAAATGAATGTGTTGCTGAGATGTCGTCCTATCGATACCTTGCAGCTGACATCACAGCGTCAAACGTTTGCTTACCGTTGGTCCCCGTCATGTCTTTATGTTTTAAACTTTGAACATGCCTTCTATGCCTGGCAATGGGATGTGACATCAGAAAAGCAGTCTTGAATATTTGATTCTATAGATTTACCGAAAGAAAGTAACAGACGTCAGTATTAAGATCAGAATCAGTAGAGATGCTAACTGAACTGGCACATTTCATTGCTATCAAAGGAATGTTTTAGATAATATGTAAGCTCGTAAGCCACAAATTGACTTTTTGTTGTTTTTAATCAATGAAACAAGAAATCAGTCAGAGTTTCTATTCAAAGCAACCGGAGCCATAGCGTTAAGTTGTAAATCAATTATAATGGACTCAAGGATGAACTCATTCGACTTTGGTGGTCAAAGGTCAAGTCACTCACATAACACGTCTTTGGCCATTACTCAATATATACATATGCTAATAATGACAATTTCACACAAATGTCTTAATAGGATAAAACGATGAGGTGATTATATTTACGAGAGACATGGATTCAAACTGCAACATGGTTGTTTGTTGGAGGCATATAACTACGAGGCAGTAATTATAGCTTGTGACATACTATACATTACATTTTTATACTGTACTCAGACTCTTTAAATTCTTGCACAACCTGCCATATTCTAACATTTTTAATGGGATATTTTTATGACATACTTTACTATGACATTTTTTCATTCTATATTTTACGACATACCATGACTGTTTTTATGATTTCTTTTTATGACATACTACATTTTCATTTTACATTACATTTTGTACGGCATACAACATGCTATAACAATGACATAGTATACTATTACATACTTTCCTGTGACTTTTTTTAGTTTTTTGATCTGTTGCACCCCTAACATCTAAGCGACACATTAATGCACACATGTAACTACAGTCAAATCTACTCACTAAATAGACTGTAAATAGGCCAGTGGCATTATTAACATGTCTAGTATTATGTTTTGCTCTTTGTTTGCAAAATATGCCGTCACGCTGACAGTAGACTTGTCCATGTTTGCGATCGATCATATTCTGCAACAACACCTTACTTACCGAGGATGATAACCAGCATCATGTGACCGCGTAACGTGATAAAAAAAGACGATATCCAGGGTTTGTTGAACTTGCTTCGTAGTACATGCACCAGGCTGGGTTCACGGGTCAATGTTATTACAAGATTGAACAACACATGACATTATATCTAATTATTTTTCATACATAGGGTGACAACAGCTTTTTCTTCTATAAATCTGACGATGGCATCGCCGTCAGTGCTGGAAGAAAAATGTCATCAAAATCGCTTTTTGTCTGTAATTACATCTAAAAGTTGCTTTGCTTACATATCAGATTACGTTGTCACAACTCCGTTTAATCATTCATATTTTGTAATCCTTGTGGTCACAGATTTTCCCCTCCTGTTCAGCAGATATTGTCGTTTCTCTCCTCACAGGTGTTCATCTGAAACTAGAGACAAAGAGTAAGACTTCAGCTTCAAAGAAACCTGTGTCTGTGGAGGCGATTAGGCGAAGTGTGCGTGATTCTCTGAAAGAAATACTTATACAGAGGTCAGTGTTTCATGAGTGAAAGTAATTAAAAGAATTGTGTAAATACGGGAAAAAATACTAAATCTTCTACAAGCATCCAACGTGTGACGCTTTGTGCCTTTCAGGTTGAAGGAGTCTGATTTGAACGTGTCGGTGGAGAGGGCCACCGAAGTCGCCAAGAAGACGGAGAAAGAGCTTTTTTACTTGTACAAAGACACCGACAACAAATACAAGAACAAGTACAGAAGCTTGATGTTCAACCTCAAAGATACTAAAAATAATGTGAGTACCATTTCAGATCAGGCAGGGTCCAATTATAGAGTTTCTTTGTGTTGCATTTCGGTACATACAATGTTACATTTGGCTTATTTTTATTTATTTTAATTGTGTTTTTTAGGTCCTCTTTAAGAGGGTTCTCAAAGGAGAAATTTCTCCTGGTAACCTGATTCGAATGAGCCCCGAGGAACTGGCCTCCAAAGAATTGGCTGCTTGGCGACAAAGGGAGAACCGACATGTAAGTGATGCCTTAGTCTTTGTTGTTGTTTTCTTACTAATTGTATTGCATAAAATCACAACGTTAAGCTCAGTAAGTAGTATTAACATTGTTCTCTTTTGTCATTTTTTCAAAAACTGTGGTTGTATTTTGAAATACAACTTCTAAAAAGCAATACATTCCTCATTTTACAGACAATTGAGATGATTGAAAAAGAGCAAAGAGAGGCAGAGAGGCGGCCGATCACTAAGATCACACACAAAGGTGAAATAGAAATTGAGAGCCAAGAACCAGTGAAGGCACCTGAGCCTGCAGAGGTAAGGGACACGACAAATAGTGCCGTATGTTTACCAGTAGAAGAGGGTGACTAGTGTGCTTAATTGTATTTATTCTTTTCCTCGGCAGCTTGAGCCTCCTTCTAAAGCAACAGAAGACTCGGTGGAACCTCCGAATACCCCTGAGAACAAAGCAGCAAGTGCCGACGCGGGGAAAGACACCACCAGCCAACACAAGTCTCACTTATTTGACCTGAACTGCAAAATCTGCACAGGTAAACGAGAAAAAAAAAATCAGCATCATTAATCCCTTTTTGCCATTTAGTCTGCTCATGTGTCACTATCTTCAGTTACCAACCTGTCACGTTATGTTTTATTTCTTTTCAACAAGGTCGTATGGCGCCCCCCGTGGAGGAGGCACCAACCAAAGTGGTCAAAGTTGCTACTACAGTGGTTAGGAGGCAGTCCACCAAAGCAGAGGAGACGAAGAGCACAGCAAAACCTGTCGTCGACGACGATCTGCACCTCACCGTTTTAGAGGAGAGCTTCCGAAACGCTCACTCAGGCTACGAGGGAAGGTAAGCAGTTATGTCCGACACTGTGTGGTTCGAGTGCTCATCTCCTTTTTTTTTTGCAAAGTTTGCTCCATCCTTTATCGTCATATCTGTCACAGGTCGGATCATAAAGCTGGAAGAGATGAAGAGGCCGCTTTCCTTATTAACCTGACCTCCCCGTGGCAAGGACTGATTCATATGCACTCTGTGGCAAAGTTTATGACTAAAGCTTTCCCCGTCTCAGGCATTTTGGATAACGTGACTGAGGTAAAGTGGACATACAACTGAACATATTTCGAGTTTGAAGAGCTGCTGCAAAGCATCTTAGACTGAAGTACTGTCAGTAAGGTTTGTCTTTTTTTTTCCTCAATAGGACCTTCCAGACAGCGTTCAAGTTGGCGGAAGGATTAGTCCACAGACGGTGTGGGACTACTTGGAGAAGATTCGGGCAACTGGAACAAAAGTGAGTTTTTGGGCAGCTTTCCTTCTTAAAGGGGATTAAACAGCCTATAATATGAATATAATCACCCAGAATTACATAAAAGAGCAGCTTACGTCAGACAATTGACATCCTGATTTCATGTGATGCATTATAAAGCTGCTCCATTAAAGAGTTATGGTCAACTTCTTGCACATGGACTGCAGATTTTACTGACTCGTGCATTTTCTTTTATTAAAGGAGGTGTGTCTAATTCGCTTCTCCCCTGAGACGGAGGAAGATGAGATTTCCTATACTCTTCTGTTCGCCTACTTCAGCAGTCGTAAGCGTTTCGGGGTGGTGTCCAATAATCTCAAACAAGTGAAGGACATGTATCTCATTCCTTTGGGTGCCACTGAAAAAGTTCCCCATCAGCTTGTTCCCTTTGATGGGCCAGGTAACCTGAACACAAAACCTAATTTATCTTCTCTCTGTAAATGATCTTACATTTTCTCATCTTTTAAACTTCATTCATCTTTTCATTTTACAGGTTTAGAAAACAACCGCTCCAATCTTCTCCTTGGACTCATAATTCGCCATAATTCGAGACTGAAAAGTGATTTTCTTCCCGTGGACATGAATGAAACTGCCAGGATTATTCCTGAAATCAAGCCCATCACCATTTCCACAAAAGAAACCCGAGCAAAAGAGGAGGAGGAGAAAAAATTCCTCTCTTCCTTGACTACTGTGCATAAAAAAGAGAAGGACAAACCTCTTAACGCGCCTGAAGATGTTGATGAGCCAATTACAGAATCTCCAGAAGAACCATCTGCATCAGAGGAGACCAACAGTCAGGAACCCCAAAAACCACTGCGTTTCCTTCCAGGTGTGTTATTAGGCTGGGGTGGGGAATTGCCGCCTCTGCCAGATGTTGGAGTTAAACATGCAACAGAGGCCTCAACGGAAAACTCTAAAAGTCCAACGGCTGCTGCACCTCGAGAGCGCTTTGTCTTCAAGAAGAAAGAAGCTAAACCCGTTAAAGCTGAACCGGAAGTATCCGGTCCGACTGATACGTCCGCTGCTAACAACTCACCAGGAAAGGATCCTGCAGTGGTGACCCGCAGTGCACCGATCTCTCTGAAAGATAAGCCTCCAGATGTATCGACCGAAGCGTTCCTGGCAAGCTTGTCAGCAGCTCAAATTGGGACTGAAACTAGCAGCGCTGCCTCTGCGAACAAAGGCAACTCTGGCCTTTTGTCTGAAACCGAAAAAGCTCCGTCTGAAGGGAATTCTTTGTCGCAGTCAAAATCCCCGGCTGCGCCAGCTCAAACTAACAGCTCTAAACCTCCTTTAAGTGGAATATTGAAAAAGTCTTCAGCATATTCCACTGTGAATGTAGATAAAACAACGGCACCACAAAAGGATCAAGCCAGTCACCCGGCGCCTTCGAGTCCCAAACCTGTTCCTGTGTTGAGCAGCGCTAGAAATGATTCAGTTACACTATTTCACCAAGGATACTTACAGGTTTCTCAGGCCAAGAAGAAACCGGAGGGAGAAAAGCAAACGACTATTCAATCATTCGCTGGTGAAAAGGAGGATCCTGGCATGTCCCAGGCGGCTGCTGCTGCTGCTGCAGTTGCAGTTGCAGTAACTCAGACAGTAGATCCTCCTTCAGTTCAAGGACCACAAGCAGCAAGTCACACAGAAGCATCTGAGCTCCAACAAGACTCCGTAATGACACAAGCTTTCCCAGCATGCAACAGTGCTTCAATAATCCCGCAGCAGCAGCAGCAGCCCCTGGTGCCTGGTAGCGACGAACACCCAACGGACCCTCCGAATACATTGTCCAGCCCACACACCCAGGATCAGAACCACAGTGCACCGTGGGCTCAGGACAGCACTTCACACATTCTTCCCGCACTTCAATCATCGCAGGACGCCGAGAGCGACCCGGAACCAGCCGGCCAGCCTACTTCCCTGGCCAAAGATCCCAAGCGTCTAGAGGAGCGATACAACGACCCGTGGGAGAGGCCGCGGTCTACGGAGGAACGGGACCACCACGGGAGGCACAGCCATCACAGGGACACTCACCACGGGAAAAAGAGCAGGCACCACGACCGGGAACGGGAGAAAAAGCACGAACGCAGCCACGACCGAGAGAGGAGCAGGCACCGCGGACACTCAGAGGACCGCTACGGCGAGAAGAGAAAAGAGAGGCACCACAGCGATGATCACAGCAGCCGTCACAAGGACAGACACAGACACAGACGGGACTCTGAGTACGAGAACGGACGGAGAAGTTCAAAAGACAGTTAATTATGTTTTTTTGTTTTTTTTTAAAGTCCTGCTAAGAAAGACTTTTAGCTTGTTGGTCACTTGGCTGGTTCAAACCACTTCGGCGTTGTTTGTTACTTTATACAGCGATCTGCAGCTATATGCCAGTTCCTCCATAGAAGTTCCATTCTATGTTGTTGACGGTGCAGCCAAAGTGAAATACAGTTTCAGTGGTGTTGAAGACACGTTCTCTTCAAACCAAGAAGTACTGAATATTGGAACAACTTTAAAATTTTAACCTTTTTATTGTATATATATCTTGTTCATATGGAGCTGCTGTGCTGATCAGTACATGTTTTCAGTCTTGTAGTAACATGCAAAACAAGTTTGGACCATGTGGTGAAAAGTTTAAGACGGCATGAAGGTAAGAAAACATTTGACTGAGGACCATGATCTAAACAGCAACTTGGCTTACATTTTTTTAAATTGCTAAAATATTTTACAAACTTTTTTTTTTTTTTTTAAAGTATATACATTTTGGCTTGTAATATACATTAGAGATAAAGTGTGCCTTTGCACTGTGTTTATGTACAGTTCATAATAAAGCTAATCTTTTTTTATTATTGATTATTAAAAAAAAATCTAATTTCTTTCTAAATGTATTAAAGGTAAAACTAACTAATACAAATTTATATTGTTGCATTACATCCATTTATTTGAGGTGACAGACTGGAATAGTAGTAACTGACAGTAAAATCAATATGATCCATAACAAAGTCAGATGAGAATTGAGTGGTACAGTTTTGAAGAAACAAGTCTTAAAATATAACTACGTGTGGACATAACCTTTTCTAAAACAAATGAACCTAACTACTACCAAGTGTTACACAAACCTCCTTGTGGAGGGCCTTAGAAAACAACTAATATCCAGTTTTATATCGCATCACAAACTACTCATTGCCCTCATAAACATTAAAACCCTCACTGTTGTTGAGAAACAGTAGCGGCTTAGTATCTTTAAACAAATAAACATTTCTGAGACTTCCTTCAAAGCCTTTTGAAAACAACCCAGCAGTGACAATTGATACATTTCTGTATAATTCAAATCCTCCAAAATAAAGCTGACCGCCATAGTTTAAGGCCACGTAACGCTCGAATGGGTCCAAGTCGTCGAAGAGGACTCTCTTGTAGTTCAGGAACACCTGGATAATTGTGCCGTTTAAAAATATGGAGACATTGTGCCACGTGTTGCAACACAGTGTGAGATTTCTGAATTCTATTGGGACGGAAAGTTTCTCCCCAAGGTTGACAGCGATTTTCAGGCGGCCGTTGTCAAGTCCAACTGTGAGGTAATCGTCATCTTCATGTTCGGCCCGACCCATCCACATTATCATGCTGTCGTTTGAGCGTGTGCGGAAGCTGAAAGAAACCTGTGTGTCTTTAAAATTCCTTGTGTTGTATCGCGGGTCCTGATATTTAACATATGAGCTTCCCACAAACTTGAGGGTGTCCGTGGCTATTTCTGTGTCGCAGTACCTCCCACCCCACCCCAAGGGGCATATGCAGCGGTAGGAGGTGACGCTAGATGGAGCACATAAGGAACCCTGTTTGCAGCTGTTGTTTACACAGCTTACAGACTGGTTACACACAGAGCCAGTCCATGATGGCAGACATAAACATGTGAATGAGCCACTTCCTGACGCCCTGCAGCGACCTCCGTTGTGGCACACCTTGTACCCGCAGGCGGTCCCATCCCAGTCCCCTACGTTCGCTCCACTTATCGCCCCGGTCTCTGTTAACTCAAAGTCTTCACCGTTGATTAGAAGTTCTCTTAAACCCCCAGTGAAGCCCAGCGGCTCCCCTTCAGTTGCATCCACAGAGACGAAGCTCAGAGTGGACACGCCCCCGACAAAGATGTCTGTAGCAACATCTAGGGTGGTCATCCCTTCAGTCGCATGCTCTCTTATCTCCTTATTATCCAGACTGAGGAAGCCTTGGTGACCAACTCTTCCAGCCTTCACTGTGTGCCAGGTCCTGCCGTGCAAGTCCACTCGCTGAACAGACTGCAAGACGTGGGTGCCATCCCCGAGATTGTATCGAAGCTGGACAAAGCCGGATGTCAAGGAGAGGCAGAAGAAGTCTCCTGCAGAAATAAATATAGTCATGTCATGAGTTCTTTCTCGTTTAAATGTCACACATTACGATTACTTTTTTATGACTTCTTTTTCATGAAAAAGTCATAGTATAGTATGTCATAGCATGTCAAAAAAAGTCATAGTATGTAGAAACTCATTAAAAAGTTATAGTATAGCGTGTAGAAAGTCATTAAAAAGTCATAGTATGTAGAAAGTCATTAAAAAGTCATAGTATAGCATGTAGAAAGTCATTAAAAAGTTATAAAAAAGTCAGTACTGAATGTCGAAAAAGTCATTAAAAACCATATACAAAAAGTCATTAAAAAGTCACAGTATAGTATCTCAATAAAAATAAAAAGTCATAGTATAGCATGGCAAATATATTCATAAAAAGTTAGTAATTATGTCAAAAAAGTGGAAAAACAGTGATTTATTTTGAAAAAAAGGTCATAGTATAGTATGACGAAAAGTTATAAATAAGTCGTAGTATAGTATAAAAAGGTAATAATTAAGTCAGACTACATCTTCTGAAAAAATCCTAGTACAGTATGTAAAAAAGTAGTGATAAAGTCACATGTCAAAGAAAGTCATAGAACATTGGAAATATTCACAAAAAAGTAAAAGATAAAGTTATCTTACAGTTTGTTGAAAAAAGCCCCCAAAAATTACAGCATAATATGTTAAGAAAAAGTCATAGAATAGTATGTTGAAAAATTAATAGTAGACCATGTTAACAAAAAACCCCATAAAATGTTAGAATATAATATGTTAAAAGTCAAATAAGCACACAGTATGATATGTTGATTACAAAACAAGGATCAGAGAACATCGTGATCTTACATATCAACACACTGACATTCTGCACAGTAAACAGTAATATTTCGTTCATTAAAATAAGCTGGAATTGAATGTCCTCACCAGCTTTGGCACCGAGGTGTTGTGCAGAGTAGACAAGGATGCCATCAGGTGATAAAGGCTGGAACTGCAGCTGCACAACAGTCCTGTGTCTAGTGCTCATAGGTGGGAATGACATCCATGAAGACTGGTTACTGCTGAAGAATGGATCACTGATGGCCACAGCTGAACAGGCAAAACGACAGAGCAATAATTGAATAGTGAAGGTCTTGTCTTGTGAAATAAAAGGAAAAGAAACACATTATTATACAGTTATGATTCAATGATGAAACCTTTTTCGCAGTAGAGTCCTGCAGTCCCCAGGGGGCACTGGCAGGTATATCCATCCGGGAGAGGGATGCAGGTGGAGCCATGGGCGCACAGAGGAGGGGGGCTGTGCTCGACATCACACACAGACACCGTCTCAGAACAGAGTGCTCCCTTCCATCCAAATGGGCACTGGCAACTGCAGACGCACAGTCAGACACTGTGAAAAGCTTGTAAACACTGTCGATTCCTTTTGCTATACTTTGAACTGTGTAACTGATTTTCTATAGGGCACTGATGTCTAGTCACAATACACATGGCTATACAGTATACACATGACATAAAGCTGCTGGGGGCATTCAACTCAACTAAAAAAAGGCTACATATGTTATTCACGAGTGGACTCATTATAAATAATCAGGAAATTAATCAAAATATTGTTTATTTTCCACTTACTAGACAGATGAGCCGGAGTTCACACACGTCCCTCCGTTTCTGCAGTGAACATGAACACACGGGTCGACTCCACACTGGCCCACGCTGCGCCCGAACGCAGGATGTCCCGAAGGCTGTCCGAGCACTTGGAACTTTCTGTCTCTTCTTGTACGAAACTGCACGTCAAAAATGCACCCTTTGAAATGAACAAAACAAACCGACTGTATGTCAGAGGGAGATCTTTAATTACTCTGATAGGGGATTTGTCAGAGGAAACACGGCAGTCTTTCCGTGTATGAAAATAAATGGTGCGCACACTACAATGTGATTAATGTGGTCGAAATTAAATTCTTTGATGGTTGTTTTATTCTGAGAAGCCACAGGGTTTTCTATCAAGTATACATACTGAAATCTGCATGTCTTTATTAGATGTCAACTATGAATTTGATGGAATATAATCTCTGCAGTCTCTACAGTTCACATCCAAGATGTCCCCACTCATCATGCATCTGCCTCATCATATTTGCTTTTTTGCTTTCATAACGCAATTTTATCAAGACAATATTTGCTTTGGCCTGTACCTGCAGAGCACAGGGGCCCTCTATAAATACAAGGCCTGAGCACAAGCCATGTAGTCACATGCAGACTCCCGTCTCTCTGCTGCATTAGTCATTGGCATAAACAGGATGCAGGGGAAATGTCATGCTCAATCATGAATATTCATGGTATGATGCTGTCTTCTTGGCAGACTCGAGTGATGGTTTGCTGTGCTGCAAAAAAACAAACCGTCGAAAAGCGAAGCAGATTCATGGGGAAGATTATAAAAGCTGTTTATTTTTGTTTTAGCTGCATTCACCCACTCTCGTAACAGAACCAAGAAACCAGAGGTGGCATTAATACCTGTCAGAAAAGAGATCTTGAAATGTGCGGTAAATTCAGTTCCAGAATCATGTTTTCGACTGAGGTTCAAAACCTCAAATATATTTAGCAAGTCTGATGAAAAAGACAAGTTTGACAAACATAAACTTGCCCATTTCTTGTTGTTTGATCAACAGCTTTTAACCCAGAAGCCACAGCCTCTGCCACCTTTCCACAGGGGAGTGTGGATCTGTTGATAACTGGGAGTGAAGTGCATTATCAGTTTGTTCACTGCCAGCCATCATGATTAGCGCTTGAGGAAGGTCACACAGATCTGATTAGACGCTCATGAGTTCTCATTACATCCTGAGCAAAAAGGTTAAGGTACCACCAGTGTCGCGTGACTCAGGTAGTTCTTACCAGCAAAAGGGGAGTATGACAATCTTATACAGCGTGGGCAAACGGATGCTTTACCAAACGCTGATTTGATTTTGGAAGGTTTATTTGGCAAGCAGCAAAATGAATAATGCGATGATGAATACGCAAACACACAGAATGGCTCCAGTCCTTAAATATTAAAAGCTCTTGTTCACCTCAAATGGATCTGCCATGACATTTCATAACAACAAGCTTCATCGCTGTAGTGGAGAGACTAGAGCTCTATATGGTTATGATGATATTCATAGCTGTTGTCTTCATTACGGTTATGGCAATTTTGCTCCACAGTTCCGCACATTAGCGGGCACAATGAATGCTCTCCAGAATACATTCCTACATTGGGTCACCTGAGAGAAAGCGTGAATAATGTCGATATTAACAAAGATGATTTTTGTATGGCACCCTTGTTCAAGTGACTTATCAGCAGCCGAATGGATTTGCACACAATGCAAAAGTGTACAGGGGGGTGTGAAGTGATTAAAGGGTGCAGATACAATCAACCTCAAAGCTCTGTTCTGGCGTAATACAGCAGTCCGAGCCTGTTACTGCCTTTCTCATTACACACCTTCCCCTCTGCTCACAAAGAGACAGAGATCCTTGGAGAAACTCCAAGCCCCAGTGCGATAACTCCAGACAACAGTGTTGGGTTGTAATAAAGCCGTGGCAGCCTTACCCAGAAAGCCATGACGGAACCTGGATCCAAGTGGCAGCAGTTCAGGGGTGTACTCATTATATCCACCAACAAAGAGCTGGTTGAAAACATTGAGGCCCAACAGCGGGCCTGGAGTGGATCCTGTTCTGTTCCGTTGTCCGTCAACCTGAGAAAAACAGTACAACGTCAGTACTCAAGCTAGAGGCGTACTGGCTGTAGGCGGCAGCATAGGAGTACAATACATCTGACTTTGGATTGATCACTGAGTTATTCAGGCACCAACTGGCATATTTGCCACAGTAGCTACCATACTCCCATGCTTCTGAACAGACGGGCAAAGGCCCGCCTGTTGAAAGCTGTCAGAGAGCTGACTCAATAGAATCTCGCTCTTGTTGCAGATTGTTTTGCCACACTTAGATGATGCAAACTTCCTTTTCATGATCATATAAATGGTCTTCAGCAATTCAAAAGTTGAGATTGTTTCATTTTGAAGGATGTTTGGAAGTCTGAAGAGCTCAAATCACTCATTATTTTTACAAGAAAATGGCTAGATACAGATACAAATCAGAAATAGATAGCATACAACCATTCTCACACTAAATGTTGTAAACGGAAAGAGATATTTCTTTCTTATCCCTTTGATAATCTGGTGATCCGCTAAGCTTTACCTTGGGACCTCCTTGAATGGTCCTGACCCCCGGGTTGGGAGACACTATTTTAAAAGAATGGAATTTGAAGCATTGAAGCTGGTCTAGAGGCTTGTGGTGGTCCAACAACACAAAGATGACACTTTTCAAATCACCTTCAGCCATCCTGTTTTCTTGGACCTTCCAAATGTAACGGAGTGAACGTTGAGCTGGTGGTTAAGTCGATCACTGACTATGGATGCGACACCTGATCCAAGGTTGAATTTGTGCACAACTCTGCCATTTCGTAGTCCCAAAACGAGGAAGTCATCGCCAGCATTGCCTGGAAAAGACACGCAGTTCGTCAAGACCGCAGTAGACATCTATACACTCACACACTTCCTCATTAGCACTTCATCTAAAACATCTATGACTGTAAACAATTAGCAGCAGATGGAAAGGGAAGTCTTGGCCCGGATATCTGCTGGCTACACCGGATCCCCAACAATACAGCCCCCTTGCCCCCAGAGGCTTATCTGACGTCAATCATATAGCTGATGGGTTCCATAATTGAATTCCATGTAACTTGATCACTGCCATCCAATAATAAAAGATCCACTTCATTTAACCAAATGATCATGCAAATTGTGTGTGTTTCATCTATTCTGATATTGTGCCTTTGAATTGTTGAATAGTGCGGCTCTCTCTGCTGACAAGTGTTTCATTATTCATATTTCTATTGTTTTGTTTGCCTCCACCTCGATGAATTTAACTCTTAGGAGAAAATTAGTCCAGAAGGTCCTCAAGTGTTTCTCTTTTTTATTCTAATTCTTCATCGTTTTATGAAATATGCTGGTGACAATAACACAGCGGATACCTGCTACCAAATCTGACCTCACAGAAGGGAGATCCTAATTTAAGGTGAAGGCTGCTGACAGCGTCCCATTGCACCAACACATCAAAGCCTGTTTAATGCAATTAAGACTGATACTTTTGAGATGCTCGGTTCACATGTTCCTTTTTATTCTAGCAATGCCAACATGCTCTTTGAAAGTCAAGAACAATAAGAGTTTAGCTGGATATCAATTAATTACTGGACTGCAGGAAGACTCATTATTAATGTCTCAAAATCTGCCAAGAAAGAACATCCTGAGGGAATCCTTTTGATTAGAGGATCTCAGAGGAGATTGGATATCTATTAGGTAGCACATTACCATACACAGCGGGTGAAATCTCTCAAAACACTTCTTTTAAAATCCTTAATGAAGTTGGACAACTCAAATCCATCTAATGAGACAACTCAAAGCAGTTTTCCTCTTTTCATTTGACCGTCAGAATGACGCTAAATGGCTGTGCGGATGTCTAGATTGAGCTCACCTTGTCCTTTGTGCCCAGCGAACAGCATCAGGTTGTCTTTCACAGCAGATGAATTGTTGGCAAGGGTGAACTTCAGCTTGAACTCATAGAAGAAACTGAGGCTCGGGATGGGGGAGTAAGCCACGAAGGACGTGTAACCAAACTCATCACTCCCACTGAATCTGGCACGAGTTATATTGAGGGCTGCAAAAACAAACACATTCACAACACGTTTATTTCACATTTGTGTTAAAATCGCGTTCACTGGTGTATGTTGGGTTCTGTGTCTGTGCGGCTTGAATTGAACAGGTTGGATTCATTACCTCCCTCACAGGTTGCCAAAAGATGGCACTATTGCTACACATTACATATCAGGGGTTAGTGAAATATTTTCCTTTCTGAATGCTATTAGATGATGACCTGTTTTCAAACACTATCACCTCTTCAGTCCTTTTCTATTTTCATTAGTCGCTGGATAGGAAGGGTTCTGGCGAGCACGCATTGCTTCATACCCAATGTTCACAAGGGTGGCACAATAATCCCAGTGATATTCAATTACAATGTCAAGTTTACTTATTCAATAATGCTCTCTTGTATTCCATCTCAGCACACCCATCTACTTGATTTTACTCTGGGGACTCAATGTAAATTTCCCCATGCTCATTCAAAATTACATGCCGCTGTGTTTTTTTGTTTGTTTACACACCAGTGAGCATTCAAACAACAACAACACACAAAAAAAACTGCTCTTCTTCAACACCTTGCATATTCTTCTGCAGCCCCAGGCGATGGCTAAGAGGGGTTCAGAGCTCCCCTTCAGCTCTGTTTGGCTGCTAAATTATTAATAAAGCTAGAAATGCTTCTGTTATCATCCCTAGTATGGTAGAGCTGTATTTGCCTATTGTTTCACTGAATGAACTGTAACGGCGATCTACGGTGTGAGTTTGAATTGACCATACGCATGGTCAGCTTTATGCCTCGTAAGAACAACTGAGGTCAGACATGAAGCAAACATGTCGGCAATTAATGCAAAATTATTAGATGACCTTGAGTGTATTTACTCTGTTCCTGGACGAATTACCCTTGAGCATATTGTACAAATGAAATAAGTGTCTGAAGTGATCTATACTGACATCTGCTAATTTTAGATGACCAGGAATGAATACAAATTATGTTGTTGTAAATGTGATATATTGCTTTACATTAAAGAAAATTTGATTTCTGAATTCCTTATCAAAACAGATTTATTTCTAAACTTCATTTGAGTGCCTATTAGTATCTGTGTCGTATTACTTATGCGCAAGAGGTGCACATAATATCATGAACCGTACCAAGACAACACTGGTTTCTAAATGTGTCAGGGTCATGTTGTTCACAGAAGTCGAAACTTGAAGGCATCGTTTGTAATGTTGCTATTTTAAGTTCCATTATATTTGAAGTGTTTGTTACCCTGTGATATACGGGACAGGTAGACTCATTCAACCATCACATTATATATAATGTGTGAATACAATCAACAGAAATCATGAGGTGTATTGGTACACAGTTGTGTGTTCCTATTTATGGTTTCTATTAGAAAACCCATCATTGTATAACACTTCGAAATAAAGTGCAGTGCAATAAACTAGTAGCTGCAGAACATATTATTAACAAAGAGACTTAAGGAAAGCTTCCGTGAAATGCATCCATCTATGGATGATAACGACATACTCGACATACTCGACATGTCAAATAATATCACATAGTGTTTCCACTTTGCTAGGTATTTGTGTAATGTGGAGCGAACAAACAGGAGCTGCAGAAGAACAACAGAATGACACTCAGCGCCAGATTGTGATGCGCATCTTAGCTGCCAGTGAGCAGCCGAAAACAACTCTCCCGAGGTAGAGATACTATATACGGAACTATTGTCTTCTCAGGCTCGGCAAAATGCAAAGTTAACAGAAACTTTACTCTATCAGTACTTTACTGAATGCTGACGCTGAATAATACTGCTCAGTGTTTAAGCACAGATGTTAAAAAAAAACATTGAAAATGGATTGTATGAAATGTATCAAAATGAGACGTAATTAAAAAAAGAATCTTTATTTTAATTTTTCTTGCAATGTTTTCCCTTGCTTTGTCCACTCACACCTGTCACTTTACGCATCCTCCCTTGACTTGAAATATTTTCAAAATGTTCAAAAAACAATCACATAAATTGTAAAGACAAGATGTGGTAGTACTGTACTAGTAATGCTGTATATTTCACGTGTGGTGTGTTTTCTATCAGTTAGAAACATGAATCTAGTTGGAGGTATGGGCACTTTTTATACAAAGGTAAACCATTACTACTTCTGAGTGAATTCATTTTAAATATCCATTAATGTTTCATGAGCTCGAGTCTCGAGGCATTTCAGCATCAACAGCACTTCCTCGTCGTCCCTTTCCTGCTAGTTCAGAGACCAACCTTATCTACCAAAGTGCACATGGGAACTGAACTAAACATCTTGTATTTAGAGAAACATGTTTCTCTTTCATGTTTACTGCTGGACAAACAACTTTAGAACTTTATCAAATAAAAGACAACTACCATGCTATCACTGGCAGTATTATATATAGATAAGGCTCCCGCATGAGGAAAAGTGCACCAAGTAGCATGCAAAAAAAGCCCAGGGGACCTTAGGAGTGATCAGTTTTGACTCTGATCGTATCTGATGTTATCAGGATTAAATTCAAATGTCAGGCATATACAGAGTTTGACACTGGAAGGTTAGATTACTCTGTTTGGGATGTGGGTGTAGAGAGTCTGTCAAGGGCTGTGGCAAACTCAGCGACTTATATGCGGAGCACCCTGCTGCTCCTACAGACAATTTAGTCACGCAAAACCCTTTATTTCTTTGAAGCACAACCTGTGAAGCTTCTCTCTCTTTATGGTCTTACTGTTTGCAGTCACAGAATAGAGACTTAAAACCGCTCTTGAACGCCTTTAAAACAGAAATTCCCATTTTCTATAACTGCTTGGTCATCCTGAACTTTATGTGACTGCCTTATTTAACAGGTTCGAGTAAACAATAAACAATAAACAAGAGTCTACAGTCATGCCGGCAGCTCTGTGAAGCAGCAGTGCTTTGAGCTAAATGTCGGCATGCTAGCATATAGTTACAATGACAATGCTAACATGGTCATGTGAACCATTGTTATCATTTTAGTTTAGCCTGTAATGATGCTAACATTTTTTTATTAGCAGTAAATACAAATGGGAATGTCCGTGTAGCAATTATTTTATGTTTAACCAAACATTTTGACCTGTTAATGGTGCTAGAGGAAAAGTCAGTGAACAGAATTTCATGGATATCTCAAAGTTCTTGAGCTATTTCAGTCTGGACCAAAGTGGTGGACCAACCCTCCGACATTGCATGCTGCTTGTGTGGCTAAATACAGCATCATTTTACAGTCAAATACAACACAAGCTGTCCAGTATGGCGTTAATGTATTCTGTTTATCAGTTGTTCCAGTGGTCCTTCAACAAATGCAGTTATATTCTTTTAACGTATTGGTATATTGGTGTAGACTATATGTATTATGGTCTGCTTTTGTGTTTCAATACAGTATACAACACAGTACAAACAGAGAGCCATAATGTTACCAGATCAGAAATTGTCATTAGTATTGGTTAGCCAGTCCAATCACTTTTATATTGCAGGGGAGTTGTGTGATATAAATAGGAAGTTATTGTTACAATCATATTGTGTTATAAGCTACCGTATGCTATACAGCAGAAGCCTGACATCTTTACAGAAAGGTTCATTCGAAAAGTTGCTTTTTGCACTGCTGAAATTGTTGGGAAATCAGGTCTTATGAACTAAAGAGTATTGTGGAACATTCAGTAAAGCGGCCGTGAGTTTTGCCTTGTTTATCTGACTCTATTGCTGGAGGAAGACGTTTCTTCCTCTTCAGCATCATTTTGTTTCATTAATCTCTTTACTTAACAAGAGACTCATTTCACCGACTGCTCAGGGCTGTCATTCACCAACTGTTTTCAGATCAGCGTCTTAATAAAGTTGCTAAATCTACGCCGACTCCTCTCTCTGTGCAGAGGTGTTCTCTGTAACACTTACGTTCCTCACACAGTAGACCTTGTCTTCCGTAGGGGCAGAGACATACGGCCTCCAATGGAGACTTTGGGATGCATGTGGCTCCATGACCGCAGGGGTTGCGCTCACAAGCATTGAACTGGCACAGCCGGCCGGTGTAAAGCGGGGGGCACTCACAGAACCAGTCCTCAGCATCACTAAACGAGTAGACATAGAGGGAGAAAACATTAGGCCAGAGGTGAAAATGGACCATGACATTGCAACACGTCCAGATGCTTTACAAGCTCACGCAGAGGCCAACAAAACAGGAAGATAATGATAAAACACCCTGTGCTGCATACAGGATTTGAGAAGACGCTGAGAGTAAATGTGTCCAGCCTGATGGCACCCGTGTAATACATGAGCTCTGCTGAAACCACAAGCATTTGAGTGAACGTGTGGATGGTGGTAGCTACTGCAGAGGCTGCAGTGTCTTTTGGTAAAAGGTAAACACACGCAGCCTGAAAAATAACAGCAGAAAGCAGATGATTAGTAGCCTGTCGGAAAACGCATAACCAGAACTTGTACAAGATTTTTGTCTGTCTTCGTTCCTCGATTTATATGCGCGCGCTTCCTCTCCGGGCAAGACGAGGAAGGTGATCTAGCATGCAAAGTAATATCCAGACAGGGCCTTTCTAAAATCCACTAAGATGTGCACAACTTTGAAAGGTTTAATATCAGATAGAGGAAGCATTGGTGGGGTTTCAAGTCTCTAAATTAATAATGTGTTTTGAGCAGCAGCACTGCAGGATGCATTTTGCTCATTGAGAAACTGGCTTCTTCAAATGAAATATTTACATCCTGTCACTGGAGTTGAGCATTGTTAGATATGACTGTATTGAAGTAAAAAAGGATGTCATATATTGCAGTATAAAAATCTAGTGTATGATTATTAAAAGGCTGCTAATGTCAATTCCGAGACATTTTAAAGGCACAATACAGCGCTACACACTGTCGCTGCCAATTGTTTCAAAATAACAATCACAGATGCGTTGAACTGAACAGGCTTTGTCATTTGTATAATCTTTGACAACCTGCAAGGGGAAGAATTAAATATATAATGGAGCACCTTCTGGAGCAGTCGCAATGTTTCAATGCTTTGAGTGCAGCTCATGTGTCCCCTGCATTGTCAGTAAGTGTTTGTTTTTAAATGTTGTTGACACAAAGATTGTGTGGGTTTTCCTCCAGATCCTCCAGTTTCCTACCCCAGTCAAACATGCAGGATAGGTAAATTGCTGGTATGTGTCAATGTAAGTATGCGTAATTGTCTGTCCGCTCTGAAACGGCAATTTATCCAGAGCTCCAATACTCCAGTCTGCACAGAATAAGATGGTACAGAAAAAAAAGAAGTATGGATTCACAAATTAAATTGCTTCTTCTAGTTGTAGAAAACTTTTTCACGGATACTTTCTTACAATGATAAAAGACTTGAAGACTTGACAATGAAGCTACTATAGGTACATAATCTCACAAACATATTCTGCTATATTTGAATTGGAATTCAAACGGCCACATTTCAAAGGCAAGATATTCATGCTCTCTGTGGTCAATTTGAAACATGCTTCAGTGTGGACTAATTTCAGCTTTTGGGGCTTAGTTGAGGATATTCTTACTAGAAAAAAAGATAATAAAAGATAAGAAATAAAATTGAAAGCAGCATACAATCCACAGGACGGATAAGAATCAGTTGAGCAAGTTCTGCCTTCCATATGTTTGTGTTTGCAAGCGATAAATATCTTTAAGTAATCATAGAACAGATTTAATCCTAAAACAAATAAAAAAACAAAACCACATATATGCTAATATAAGGCAAGATAAACCATTAAAGACGAATTGTCAACTGACTTGTATACAAGCACTTAAAAACAGGCAGCAGATATTCCTGGATGGAAAAAGGTAAAGTGTAAATAGAGGCAAAGGAGCACATTTGAAGACACTTGAGTTTTAATTGGCCTAATCAAATAACGCAATGTGTGTGGTGACAAAAGGTTATTTTAATTTAGCTGAGGCAATTACTTTGATTATGTAATTGTTGCAATGTTTGCAGACTAATTTGAATATGTTAATCACAAATGCATGACGTTGGTGCTCGCCATATCTCACGCCATTCAAAGACTGCACCGCTGCAGCACACCGGCTGGATAAAATATTTAGGAAGACTACATTTTTAATCTAATGGTTACCGGATGAAATGATGAATAATTGACCAGTTAGCTTATGATATCCCTGTCAGCAAGAACAATATGCTGTGCGGCCATATGCATTTCTCAAATTTCATCCTTTGTTAGTTATTTACGGAACACTTCTTTTCAAGTGCTTGTTGGTATGCAAATACGCTTCTACAGTAAGACCCTGATGAGGCTCTGCTGCCATGGCAGTCTTCAGTTCTCGGGTTGAAAGTGTTTAGCCCACTTCATCCTTTGTTAAAGTGAAAAAGACCTCTGTGTTTTGCAGATATTATTTATAGAGAAGAACTGCTTTGGTACTGAAACGCTTTTTGCTTTCCAGTGTTGTAAACAGCCAATTGGACACCGTTACGCTAGAGACACTGTAATTCTTGGTGGGTGGGAGGGGAAATCATCTGAAAGAAGTCTGGTTCCTCACTCAATTATTTGTCATCTGAATTTCAATATGAGCAGAGGGATGAAGTGGAGTTTACACATGGAATTCACCTGACGCACGCAGGCTCCTGTTTTAGCAGACGGCTGTTCGATATTTTCATGACCTCTTCCAGGCACCCTTGCAAACATTTCCCTGTCGGTGAAGAAGGGTGAGCCTCCATCACAGAGTCTCTTGAAACATGTTGCCATAGAAAAGCATACTTTAGATGATACTTGAAATAAAACCCTTTTAGAAAGGAGGCATGAAGCACAAGGGAACATTTCTCAAGGGATCAGATGGTATTTTCTAAGGTCCAACATGGAAAACACTGCACTCTGCAGAACGCTGTGCTTTTCTGAAACACTTTTAAACTTTTACTCGCATGTTTAAACTCAACACTTTTCAAATGTGCCAGTGTATTTATTCATTTATTTCACTTTTCTAAACTTGCAAAAAAGGAAAGAAACCGTACCCTACAAAACGCTGTCCTTTAATAAACTGCATTGACCCGATGTCTGGGAAAAAAAATTGTCTTCCAATGATTTAACATTTCTTCACCGACACGGGTTCAGGCGGATGAATTCCTACGAGATGATATTTATTTGCTTCAGACTTGGGTAAGAATCAGCTGTCAATTTCTGAAATCTGAAATCCTTTCTCCGCCAACACAAAACCTGTCCTCTCCTTAGACGGCATGCTGTTATGTAGCACTATCACTGGTCTTCTCTCAAACTAACTCACCAGCAAGCTGTCATCGGGCCAAATGTTCTACCTACTCCTGTGAAACAGACGTAGCGATTGCAAAAACAAAAACTATGCAAGATGCTGAGCTGTATTATTGTTGGAACCAAAACTGAAATAGGGTTTAAAAGGTGGAAGGACACCAAAAAAAACAAAAAAAACAGCTCAAAATATCACTGACATGACGACGAGGTGCTAGACAAAGAAGAAGACTGAAAGGAAATGAAATACAGCTATTAAATGAAAAGAAATGGTGAGAACATCGAAGACTGGCTTGTGCTGGATGAATAAAATAACATGACGTTTTCGTCTCATTACTGTAGAGAACAAATTCCTTCCTCACAATATGTTTCACAAAAAACATCTGCAGATGATGGCTTAATGAACATGTGCCTGTGCGCACAATCGCACGCACGCACAAACAAACACACACCGATAAGACACAGAATGATAATATTTGCTTTATGTCTAATTGTGTTACTTATATTGCAGTAAAGAGATTTGTTTCTTTGCAGATAGATGTTCTGTTTGTCTACTGATGACCTAGAAATGCCATCGTAGACACTTGCATAATAAGTATAAGTTTGGGTTTTACCTTGGTCAAAAAAACATTATTTTGTGTCAACTATGGTACTGTCCTTATCAATGGAATTGAAACTTTCCTAAAACACCAGAATAACATTTGAAAACAGAAATTCACTGTCCTATTCTCCTTCTGTTCTACTGTAGCTAGTTGTACTTTATTAGGCCTCAGAGGTCTACTCTAATAGAAAAAAAAAATCAAAAGCAGAAGCATTTCCTGTTCCTGTATTTTTTACATACTGAGTCACGTGAGATTTGTCCCCAAGTCCTTTTAATACTTACAATTATTATCAGCTACTTCTAAGTATGTCAAGGTTACCCAATAACTCATTTTTAAACAAGAAAATGTCTATGTATAAAAATAATGGGCAATTTGGCCAAAAAAACACCATCACACAGTTAGTTTTGAAAGCACTTGTCCTCCAAAATTCAATGACACAATAGAATAAACCCTGTAATGAGCAAGTTTTCTCTGGAAATATACTTTAGGGACCGCAAACGCACATGGGATGATCGCTATGTTTGTTTCTCATGGTGAGTTAAAATAATTGTTTCTTGGACCTTGAGTTATTTTATAGGTACTTTGTAACAAGCTGGAGCTCTGATTAAGGTAAAATTGGTTTTACTTGCTTTGTGAAGAACGCTTGCAGGCAGTGAAATGGAGCACTGGGACATTTCACTGTGGAGGTTTGTGTGCCGCCAAAGCTTGGACCGTCACAGAATGAGCAAGGCACCATCTCTACTGCACGCCAATTAGCAGAACTAGCACGGACTACATGATTTCTGCTCGGCGTCAGTGTGAGAGCACATGTTCATTCTCTCCTCTGTAACAAATGTGGATCTATTTATGCAATCCGTTTGACTTCAATGAGGATATCACGTTAGGTCACATTCTGATGAAAACTTTAAAGCAGCTATAATATTTTTTACATTAACAATGACTCAAGACCAAGTGTGTGTGAAAGGTGTCAATATTAGTGATGAGTCAACATAAAAGTATTACCCAGCTCTGCAGTACCCTCAGCATTTCAGTGTCTTTCAGCTGCTCAACACCAAAAAACAGACTGTGGTAAAGCAGGTAAAGAGCGAGAACAAGAAACTGAACATTGCCGGGTGCAATATAGATGGTCCAAATTCCTAGTGGCCACCTGCCCCTACACTTGCAACCCTCACAGATGCATCAATCATATTAATACATGCTTAAGTCTCTTCACACCACACCCACTATGACTGGTCACAGGTACATCTGTGCATCTGTATGCAGATTATACAGGGATTGTGCAGTTGTATATATTTTCCTCTAATTGTCTAATTGGGAGATAACATGTTGGATTTCATAACTAACTGTCTGGCTGTAGAAATACAGCTGTTCATTTTCCTCTGATGAAATATTCTTTTCTTATTCCCAGAGTTCTTATTTGTTACAGAGCGACTGCAAGGTACTTACAGCATGGATGTGTGCCTCTTGGAAACAGTTTCCGCTTTAATATTTCCATCTGCTGTGTATGCAGTCAGTCTAATGACATGGTCTCAACAACCTGCAGCTGGGGTTTATAAATCCCGGCATTACAGAGCTGGCACTGAAGAACAAGAAGGCCATAGTCCATAGGTGCTAATAGCCCAGCTTTCCCCATTGATGTCACTTAAATGCCTAATATTTATGTTTCATCCAGCCAGCCACAAGCTAATTATCCTGTTAGGTTTAATATTGATATATCTGCATGTCTAAGTGAACAGAATGCCACATGAAAAGGGAACAGCGGCAATATCACCTCAACTGAACCCACAATCAAAATCCTTTTTCATCCCATTATCTTGTGACAGTGCAATCCAGGGCAACTAACTGAATGAAGAGAGCTCTATGCACTCCTGATGACCCCTGCATGCTGTGTAGTTCAAGAGGATACTGCATTAACACGTATTCATCACACAGATAATTGCAAGGTGCACTCTTTCGCACATGACACGCCAATGTGACGACAATGCCACGACTCTTAATTGGTATGCTGAGAGCCATTCCTATTCCAATATTCTCGGTGCCCCTTTTCATTTCCAGTTTAATAAAAGCAATTGTTAATTGACAGTGTCATAACACAATGAAGAAGACATTACAGCAACTATTTTCTGGATTAGCTCAGGTGAAAGAGCATCGTATGTAGTTAATGCATACTTAGAAAGACGGTCAAAATTGCTGGTAAGTGGGGTGTGATGGCAGTCTGATGAGCTGTACTAGATAAAGATGAAGGGAGAGCGGATCCTCACATATTTGGCCCATGTATTGCCTTTATTGGGCAATGAAAACACTGTAGATTTATAGAAAGAAGTGGGAAGGAACAGGACAGAGTAAGTTTCTCCTTTCATGTAACGCTACTCAAGGTATTTGTCAAACTCTTCTTTTAGTCGACCATCTAGAGATTTAAGTAACTGCCCAGGCATTAGAACACATGTCTGTGTAAAATCAATGTGATGTAAGAACAACAGTCATTGTTCAAACTCACAAAGGCTCCGCCCTCTTCTGGACTCTATAATTAATACTATACTCATGTTGCAAGGCTAGGCCATGGCTCTACCCAGTTCAGTAATATACTGACTGGGTTGGCTGGGGCCCTCTACTTCTCAGGTGTGGATCAGTGTGCTTGGGTCAATGTTATGTTGCGGCATGGTGTGCATTTATCAGACTCCTCCCATAGTACCCATAGAGTCCAGTAGAGGGCCTGTGTGAGTTAAAACAAAAGTTACGATAATGTAACCCTTGTTCTATAAGCACAGATGGAGTACTCTACCAAAAGGGCCCTGTTGCTCCAACGCCACTCGCTCAATAGGGTGTAGAATAGCCGACAGCATTGTGCTCTACCATGTGTACTGTGGGGTCCGTGCGTATTTGTGTAGGCACATCCTTATTGGCCGGCTAAGCTTTTGCAAAACTTCAGTGGATAAATGCATGTTCCTGATTGGAGGAGAGTATTACCCATCTATTTTTTGGAGGTAAATGGAACACATAACTACATTATTTAACTTCCAATGTAGAGAAACTTTCCGAAATGAAAAAGACATGCCATCAAATAGTCTAAAATAATATTACTGAGCAAAACTTGATTGTTTGCCGCTTAAGGGCCAAAGAGCAGAAATAATAGCTGTAATCCTCTTTTAAGTTGGTATTGAGAATGTGTAGTATCCAATTTATAGAGGAACGCAAACTGTTCGTTTTAGCTTTGTTTTTGCTAGCCTTTAACTTCTGAGGGACATTTCTGGCTATCCAGTAGCTTTCACAGTCAAGTCATGTTATCCATTTTTAAGATAAGAAACTGCTGAAGGGCTATTTTAGCAAGATGGTTCATTATCTGTTTTACAATTCCACCATTTGTTGCAATTAAAAAACTATTTATAGATTTTCTGCTGAGCCCTAGTCCAATTCTTTACAGTGCCACTAAGCCTCGAGTAGGCCTACATTAAAACTAGTCCAATGCAGATAAGATACGATTGACAACTGAACAGTTCTGCATTTAGAAATGGTTGGTGCTGGGAAGAGGAGCTGTTGCCAAAACTGTCATTTTACAAGCTGGCTGACTGGGTTAGTGTTGGCTCAGAGCTCCCCTTGCACAGCCATAGCTCCATTCATGTTTGTAGTGATTGGGGAAAACAATTTAAACTGGAATATATATTCCTACAATGGAAACGCTCTGTCCGCTCTGACAGTCGTTCTTCATACTGAATCACATGTTCATGAGGAAACAGCAGGTCTAACATGGAGATGTAATGACTCTGTCAATCATAATACATTTTTTTCATGACCTTTGTTTATAGCATACACATATCCAGTGAACACTCCTTTATTTTGTTTGGCACATGATAGGATGTAACACTTTTTTTAAAATCAGCTGCAATTCATCTAATTTCTGGAGTCATTTCTTGCATTATTACAGAATAAAAATGAATTCGAGGAAGTGTATTTTATATTATAATTATTCATTAGCATAAAAGGTGACTTCGTACCTGACACAAGTTCCTCCGTTACGACAGGGAAGGTGTTGGCATACAGGCGGGTCACAATCCTTGATGTTTCTCCCTCTCACCGCCTCACCCGCCAGGTAAATCTCTTTTGAGTTGACCTGAAGTTCCCTGATACATCCAATGAATCTCCTCGCTCCCTTTGCACTCCCGTCATGCATCTCCCACTGGGATGAAACATCCCCAAGAAATATGGGTCCAAAGGTTCCCTGCAAAAAAACGGTGGAAAGCCAGTGATCAGTGTTATCATTTAGTACTAAATCATACAAAATATGTCTCCATTCAAGGACGAGCTGTGCAGCTAAAAACTGGTTCTAAATATCAGTGTGTGTGAATATATTAACATTATTATTACATTAAAAGGACCTTATATATTAAGATCAACAAGAAAGATTAACACTATCAGTCTGTTACTCTCCAGCTTAAAGCAGTTTTAGCATGACCTAGACAAGAAACCTAAATTATAATATATATATATATATATATTTTAGTCCTGATGACATCATATGGTAATACACATCCTGATACAATGAGAGAGAGAGGTAAAATATGTAAAAAATTGCTGCAAGCTTCCTTTGATGTGCTTGGTAATTGGGTAGAATTAATGTAGATAAATTCTGTGAACTTGCAGCTTATTGTACCATAACGGTCAATTTAACAAGTAAGGCATAATTGTGTCTGCAGCCAAAGCAAAGCTGCACAAAAAATGTAGCACAAGACGGTCTCATATTAGCACTAAAACATATAATTCATTCGTAGCGGTGACCTCCGGATGTTCAAATGAATATTGAGTACTACTTTCTATTTAGAAGGTTTACATAACACTTTCCTACTCACGCCATGCATAATGATTAATTTATGAAAGACAAATCAACATTTATCACAGCCTCATTACACGTTCCTGCAAATTAGGTAACATGCTGACAGTGGATTTCAAAAATAATGTATGAAAAGTTTTAAAGAATATAGAGTAAATGTCTTTCCTTTAGATTTAGCAATTTATCATCAAACTAATTTCTATAACAATAAGAATACCAGTGGGGCCCCAACCTCTATGATTTGAACACTTTTACAATTGTGTTCCGTAGAAACAAAGACCTTTCATGTTCACATGGCTCACTTCAGTCCGACATAAGATTTAAAGCTGCTTCAACCTGTAGATGGGTCACGTCCAAAATAACGTGGATACATCTGAAAATCCTGTTGACATGTCAACATGTCACATTTTCCACCCCGATAACAGAAATAACAAATCAATACAACAATACGTTTTCTCTTATTTTGACAGTTGCCAACAACTCCAGAGGGTGAGTACTGACTGTGCTCACTGTCCCTGCTTAAGCTTTTTTACATCATTATTATCATATGTATTATATAAAATCTTGTCATGGCAGATATGAGTCCTGAGGCTCATTCTATTACAGACATGATTGTGTTGTTATGTGAGGCTGTGCAACTTATGTGGGTCCTCAACGTACATTTTCAAAGCTCTGCTCAAGATATCCAACTTTGTATTGATTACAATATAGAATACAAATCCCTTATAGCAAAGATGATTATTAACAGCACTGTGAACATGTCAAATTATACTGAATCTTGATGTTTTCAATTTCATATCAGTCGTTGTTAAATCTAAGCAGTCATCATAATTCAGTCTTTCATGTCCCTAAAATGTAACGTTCATCATGCCACCATTCTGGCGTTCGAGGAAAAGTGTTGGACAGCTGCAGTGGAGGTGTTCAATGGAGTGAGGTGTCAGATCACATCATATTTGGGATTTAAATGACATATATTTGGTGGATTTTAAAGCCTATAAAACGACACGGGCGACAGGGGTCCACGGGAAACGTGTATGTAATGTCAGTGCAAAGTTAAGAGCCCTAAAACTATCTTTAACAAAGCAGAAGAGTCAAATAAAACACTCAGCTGTAGCTGGATACTTTTACAATGAGCTAAACTATATTTCATGTGATACAACAGCTATGAACCACCGGAGCTGCTTGATGACAATGGGCTGATATGGAACGCATTTACGGTGCCTTCAAGTGTGTTTACCACATTTATGAGAAGGGTCCATTTGAGAGACGCACTGATGTAATATTCATGACTTTGTAAGTGGACTCGCAGCACTGCGTTCACAAGTGTCGTATGCTGATTTCTGTGTTCTATTTGAAGGCAGGACAAGTGTGGCCTCCATTTTATTATCGTATTTCTACAAAGTGTTTTTATATACATGTGGTGCCAGTTTACATGAGTAACTTGGTCATACTAAAAAACATATCACCACCAAGCAAACAATTGTTGTTCAGTGATCGTAATTGAGCACTAAAAGCTTGTTTTATGACCACAACCGTAGTTAAAAATGTGGCAGTAAAGACTTTATACATTATTATTTCAGGTCTTATCCCCTTACACTGGCAATCTGTGAGAATTATGACAGAATTTGAAGATATTTTAAAACTGTATATCAGCTGTACGTTGGCTTCCAGTCTAAATTGCCAGGGATAATACTGGCTATGACCCGTTTCACTGACTTTACAGTCCAACATTCCTACCATTACTTTTAGAATTTGACATATAGCAATTTATTTGCAAGTAGTGTGCTGCACTGACATCTGCTAAACTGCCTTATGAGCCTCAGCAGTCTAGATTGGAACCTGACAATAGCTAACTTCATGATCTCTCTAAGGCCTGCAGCCGGGCAATGTCTGGAGTGTTGGTTTTAAAACATTGCAAGAATCTTTGTGGGTTCATAATGTCAAGTTTATAAGCTGTCCTTCATACAACACTCTATATCCTTAGACCCTTGACAACTGCTAGTAGCTTATTTTATTGCTATACTTCAACATCTATCATTTTTGTTATATCTACTTTACATTTTAAAGAAATTAGCTCAAAGCCTGACTGCATGTGACCAAATATTATATATATATATAAACTATAAAGCAAGGAATCTCTGTCTGTCTTTCTGAGAATTGCTCCTCCGATCTACTTCAATATTGCTGGGGACCCCATGGAGAGCTTTGTCGAATTTGGTGCAGTTTGGAAAAGCTATACATTCAATATTATTAAGCTGTCATCCATAGCGGGCATTCAGCAGCTTATTGCCTTTCACTTTTGCTGCTGGATGCTGGATACAGCGTGATAACACTAAATGAATGCTGACTTCACTTGAGTCAACGGGCACAAGCAGAAAGCCTACAGGAACATACTAACTTGTAACAGTACCGCCGGCAAAATACCTCCACAAACGCTGTACTTTATAACCGTGGTGGCTATGGCAAAGCAAGCGACTATTTTGCCTATTCATATTTTTAAAGTACTTTTAGGGGCCATTTATAAGATATTTTGGTGTACAAGGAGCTATAACAATATAGATATGATTCAATACTTATCTTCACATCCAAACATCATATTAATTTTATAGCTGAATAGCTGATTGGGGCCCTTTTAGTTGGGGGCCCCAGGCCCATGTTGCCTACCTTGCCTTAAGTCTTCCCCTGGTGTTTTTTTTCCCCAGTAAACAAGACTGTAGATCTAATTCACCGATGTTTCTGACTGTGATTAGATGAGACTTGAGTGTGTGACACGACTATATCATGGTGGGTGTTTTGATGAGGACCCACTTGAAGCCCATCTTGAGTGTGAAGTTGTTTGTATGAGCGGTTCTTGAGAAAGCTGCTAGCAGCAACACCACGGGCCAAGCATGCGCCCCTTTCTAAACAGGCATGTGTGTTTCAATGGGCACTGCACTGGTGATCATAGTTTGTGTAAAAATCTCATTTGACTTAATTTGACGAGTGTTGAGCGCAAACTAAAATCAAAAACCCATGTTCTCAGTATAAAGGTACATAATAGTAATACACTGGTCTCTATAAAAGTTAACTAGCAACCAATGTGGAATATAATTGTAGCAAAGATACTTGTGCAATAATGAATGTGTTATTAACGAAAAAGGGAAAAAAAGAGAAACATCTTGGCATCTTAAATTAGAAGACCATAAATCACATTGAGGAAGGGGGAGGCATGTAGCGCCTGTGGGAAGGTTGAGCCCCTCTCTGCATCTTTGGAAGTGAAAAAACAAAAATATTAATTTAATAACAATTATAGGTGTTGTTAATCAAATTAATGAGCCGGTGTAAAAAAAAAGAAGATAAAAAATAGCTGTTTCTTACATTTAAGGATATTATTTGCCAAGTGGGATCATCTTGGCGAAATAATATAACAGGTGGACATGTTTGTAATGGGAGCTCCCGTTACTCATTCATAAAGCACCTGCTGTTTGTTAAAACACTGTGTGCTGGGCTGGCTTTGATAACATACACTTCATCTACTCTTGATGTTGCTGACACGAGTCCTACATAGGATTCAAATCAGAAACTGTCTAATCAAAAACCAAGACATTTGGTGCTGCCAATATATTTCTGTTGGTCCGCAATGGATGTAGTTAATGTGCTGGATTCTGAAAGCTGCTAAATAATCAGTTTTAGGCTGCTGTGAGATTTAAAAAATGCACCCATTTGATTAGATCTCATAGATTTATTACTCAAGCTAGAATTCAAGCTTTTCTTGTGATATTTATGAGTATTTCATATTTTGCAAGTACCTGAAGCTACACCGCCAACGTTTTCTGTCTGAACGGCCACTTAATTTACACTGAAAAGAACGATGTATATTGCAGGAGTGGGTCTAACCTCAAACTCACCCGATTCTGCAAACGTTAAACAAAAAATGTACTATATAAGTGAATATAGTGACAAAAATATTTCCCGGAATAAGGACTATCCATTAACTATGGGTCTACAAATAGGTCTAAAAATGTACTGACATTAATGAACAGAGCTGTGGTTCTGAGTGAAAACATAATACATTGAATACATTATATCTGATGTAATTCCTTTGACTTACTCACGGAATCTGAAGTCATGCATGACAAATGAACTAATATGTTAATATGCATGTGTATGCATGTATATGTATAAAAGGATGGCGATACCAATCACATGATTATGGGTTTGAAATGCAAATGTGAGAAGATGATTGTGACAAAGGGTTGATTTGACTGACCTCTGACACGGGGCGTGACACGGACTCCTCGAGACGCCGAGCTGTGCCATTATCTGCAGCTATTTCAATCATGCATGAGCCTCCTTGTTTTCCAACAGACATATTATATCTGTTGAGAGAGAGAGCAGAGGGAAACCATGATTTGTAATATCTGATACTCACAATAAATTCAGCAAAGCCTGAAAAACATTCTGATGGAGAAACAGACAGAACAGTCACAGCAATGAAGCTGCTAATGTGACCATTGAGACTATACTATAAAAATGGATGACTACGTATACATTACACACTATTGCCTGAGAAACTTTATGCACTGGTGGATACTGTTGGAGGCAATGGTGCGTTTGTATCCCACGCCACAGCCCAAAACCCAAAACCCAGGAGAGACAACAAAAACAGAGAATGGCTTCCACAGCTGGATTTAAATAATAAGTTTGGAAATAAGTTTTTGCTCAGTGTTGCGGTGATAATTCTTTACGTTTTTGTGTTCCTCAGCAGATAAAAAATTCACATTATAATGCCTGTAAATACACTACAAACAAATCATAGATTGGTATAACCAGTTATGCTACATGCATTACTATTTCAAATGTATGGAAAATACAATAATATTAATACAAATGAAAGAAATCAGCCTGCAAAACATTATCATGAGTGAGAGTGCTCATTATGTCATTCAGGATTAATTGATGATAATAAAAATGAGGGCACAAACTAGATATACATTATAAACCTAATGAGTAGGAGGACAATTTTATCATTTGACCCTCTGTGTCTCTCTGGGGAAATATACAATTGCTCTAGTCATTAATGTTGCAGCCATAATGTTAAGTAGCTGGTCTACTTGTGTCATATTCCAGCTTTTGCAAAGTCAAGCGATTGCCTCTTTCTAATTCATCATTGGCTTTATACGCGCATTATACAACAGCAGCCTCTTTACAGGGCTGCACATTGTGCAAAAGATTGTATACTCTCTGCCACGCGCATGAACACAATTGAAAACTACATGATGCACTTTTGTTCCATAGATTCCTTATTGTTTGCCTGTGAACATGTGTTACCGGTAAATCTGATTCTGTTAAATCTTTTCATCCATTTTTTTCCCGATTGTACCACTGTTGATGAGACAAAACCCTCAAATGTCTGCTTTAATGGCCAGATGGAAACAATCAGGGCAATCGCCTTCCTGCTAATTAGAAAAAGCCTTCCAGGACGCCTTCCTGAGGCAATCACACGCATGCAACTTAGGAAGGACTAAGCACAGGTACTGTATGGAAATCACGCAAACACACACACAAAAAGAAAATGAAGGCACATTTCAGACTGTAAATAGAATGCAACCTACAGTAACGTTCAGAGAAAATGCCTATCATCATCTTCGGGGTGCCTTTTGTGTTTCTTAGGTCATTCTCCCATTCTCAGTGAGCGATTTCAGAAAACTACATTGCCTCAACGTGACAAGAATATAACAAGATCCTAAAGAAAGAACTGAAATGATCCAAAATTCCAATCCTTGTCTTTGTGACTGTTAGCGAGGCAGGAAACCTCACAACGTTGTTACTAAATCTCCCTCTTGCTGAGGGCATTTGAGGCATATTTTGGTGCTTAGTACAGTAGCTTTTTATTTGGCCTGCTAATGCTGCAAAGATTGTCCCTACGAGACACAGAGAGCATGCATACCAAGCAAATTGGATGATGTTACTTGATGAGCTCTCGTGAGCAAATTGAATGCTCCACCGGGCTAATTTACATTCGTCTTGCTCTAAGGCAAAGATGACTATTTATAAAGATGACTATGACTACTTAACTTGGTATAGTAGCTAGATAGCTAGAATGTGTCCCACGGCCCAAAATTATCATCATCATCATCACCACCACACACACACACACACACACACACACACACACAGACATACAAACACAAAACCACAATAGACTATATCTCACAAACAAACACAGGAGTGAATCAGAAGAAAAAGAGGCTGGGGTTTGTCTAACTCAGAGATGAAACACTATGTAATTTTATATTGGGCTCCCTGTGCACCATTCAGTGCCGGGTCTCGTAGGACCAACAACAGCAAATTCCCAACTTGAGGTAAACAAACATAGACGTATGAATATTTCATTTTCTGCAAACACACAAAACCACAATATGGCTGTGATCATTTTTACTTACTCAATCATCATTTATGCATTCCTTCATCTGGCTAATGCTCTAATCAGAAGTGATTTGTCATCTCTAACATCCTCATTTAGACTGTGTCTGGTGTGTGACTAATTCAGAGCAACTGCACTGTTGCAACTTTCACCAGGAGGATCACCACTGAAATATTACCTGCAACGTTAAGGGACCTGGCAAATATTTTCAGCACAGCACCTTTACACAGAGGTATTTGTTAAACCTGATGGTAGGTGTGCGTCTTTACTATCCTATCTGAACGTGCCTCCTTCACAGTCCCCTGAAGAAAATAACAATGAGGGAGGGATCATCATTAAAATATTACTATTGCATAAAACATCTAAAAGGTATTGGCAACAGATGGCAGTAAAACATCATGCACCGTGCTGGTGCCCTTGCAACAGTTTTCACTGGCTGATAGGCAAGATGCATTTTTCTTTTTTTTAAATGGCTTAATTATTCAAATCTTATTCCAGATTCTTACAAAAAGCAAATGATAATGTGGTGAATTTATAATTTGCAGGCAAATTTAGTGATCTGGAGTCAAGACTCTATTAGTTCTATCACTAGAGACTATGCTCAGTAGTGTTTTCTACCTGGGAGCACGTACAATGTAAATGGGTCACTCAGATTACATATATAAGGAAGATGTACCCTACCACCTGTTAGTTTGATATTCTTCTTAGCACAATATGCAGCACAGTTATACACCAGATATGAAGGGAAAGAGAGAGAACCCCCCCCCCACCCCCATATGCTTAATAATCATGTATTATCATCACACCACTGCGTCTGCTGCACAAGATGTCAGGAGGGATCGGTTTGTTGGTTTTTCCTTAAGTGCAACAAGCCCTGTATCGGACAATAATCTAAACCTACATTGACTGTAATGCCTGCTCTGGCTCGGTGACTTCCTCACACGCAGCACTGCAGCATTTGCTGCATAATTTCTGCTGTGACTGGCAAGCCTCAATTAATTTGTGTGGCCTGTGTTCCATCATTATATCGCTCGCAATACAATTAGACAGCACACCAGCAAGCCTCTTGGCATTGTGGCTTCACAAAAGAAATTCCAAGTGAGCAGGCAGCCCTGCTGGTTGCTTCTTCAATGCATATTTCATGGGACTACTTGTCAATACAACACTGACTGCTGTCTGATTGATAAACGTACGCTGCCTGAGATTTGGACAGTGTCAACGGGACGTGGATTTAAAAACAAAATGCTCAATATTAAGAACCTTCTTTTCACTCAGTTGCACATAATGGCACTTCCCCAAAATGAATGTTGTTTTCTCATTACTCTTTCAGCGAATAATACCCAGTGGGAAAGTTCTGTCCGTTGTTATTGTGTAGTTCAGAAAAAAGTAATCAATGGTTACTAATTACTTTTCCAAATTGCAAAGGGATTACTATACCCATTACTTAAATGACCACTAATTACAGCGGCGGTTATTTTACCTATAAGCCTGTACACATGCTCACATGTGTACCAAAATGCAGAGTAGATGGATAGACACAGCTGTTCTTTATTAGAATGCATGTTATTGGTTGAAGTGACAGGAGGTGAACAGATGTTTCTAACCTGAACACAACATGAACTCATAGCGTGTGTCTTAAGTTTCTTTGACGTTCATTCATAGAGGTGAAGACTGAAAATTCCTACTACTTCTCACAGCACTTTATTGTTTTCGTTCTCTTACAGCAGCTGTTGCTAGGCAACATTTGACACCTACATATGCATTATTACATCAAAACAATGATCAATAGTTAGTGAATGGACTATTAAATAATACTTAACAATCAAATTTAAACAAAGTGATTAAAGTAATTATTCTAGAGTGAAAACTTGTCACAAGGAGTGATACACCTGTAATACACATTTGAGTAATGTAAAGCAGACTTTAAAGTAAAGCTTTTTAAAGTCTGAGAACATAACGGTGATGATGCAAGCCGGGTTATCTCAGATTGCTCTACAACCCTCAAAATCCCAACTAAAAGCCAGTGATACACGGGGGTAAAGTTGACAGATGTGGGCAAGACGAGTCTCCAACAAAAGTTGCTATTAGGTTCCATAATATAAATTGTAGGATCCAGTGTTTTTGGAGATTGACCTTTAGGGAATAGAAATCAGGACATCTCAGGTTCCGTCGGCTTTCTGTAAATGAATAATAACTAGTGCAGGGCAAGTTGAAAACATGTCTGTTCAGAATGGGCCACATGCTTGGCCTGTGGTGTTGCTGCTTGCAGCTTTCTCGAGAAATGCTCATACAAACAACTTCACACTCAATACGGCACTTCCTTTGATCCTCAGCAATACTCCTGCCATGACATAGTTGTGTCACACACCAGTGAAACAGGCCTACAGTCCGGTTCACAGGACAAAACATCAGACTTGGCGGTAGGCAAGGTAGACAACCTTGGCCTGGGGCCCCTGACTAAAAGTGTCCCAAACAGCAATAGATTTGTCAGGATGTTGAGATATGAAAGATATTTAATTATTTTACTATTCAAACTAATTGTACATTGAAATAACTACTAACTGTGTACTTCTACTTCAGAGGAAAATATAGTCGTGCTACATTTACCTGACAGAGAAATGTTACTGGTTTACGCCCACTAATTTTGAAGTAGATCTGAGGAATGTTTCTCGAGATATGCAAGGGACAAACAGAAAGATAAACAGACAGAGATTATATGCTTTATAGTTAGATTACGTTAAATAATGCTAGGTCTTTACAGTGTACTTACAAAATAAAATAATCACACAACAAATTTCTCACTATGAAAAACATGTATTTTTTCATTTATCACTGCAGTGTACTTTTGTTGATAACGGGTGATGGTGCAGGGGATTTTTGGTTGGAGTGAGAGCATTTTTAATGAATTTACCACACATAAGATTGGCAAGTCGCAATTAAGTCTGAATTAAACTGAAAAAGACATGCAACAAAAGTCCATCTAATCACCAAATAAGCATACAGGCAAGGTATTTTAGTGCTTTTACTTTCTGTGATCAAGCATTACAATGACATTTTCAACAGCATCCAACAAAGAAGTTCAGAAAACTGTGAGAAATGTGCAGATGTAAAGTCAGAGGTTTTTTTTATTTTTACAGGAATAATATGATGGTCTATAAAGACATCGACATGAACATCAAAACCCATGAGTTTCTAGACACAGAATGAAAAAAGTTAAAAATCGCAAAAAAAGAAAAGAAAACTCCTCGTAAGTCAGAGCCATGCTTGAGATACTACTCCCATTCCTCTGACTGCAGGAAAAAAAGTGCATACATTTGAATAATCATTTCTGCCTGGGACTCTGCGTTCACCTGTGACAAGGGAAGAAATGTGATGCCGCAGAATTCTATGTGTCATCCTCGTTGATCTTTGACTGTGTGAGAAAGAAAATGACTCCAACTGTGAATTCTAAGCACAATGGGATTCAACCAATAATGTGCACACACTCGCAAATGACCGAGGGAGCTTTAGGAGTCTGCCACTCTCAAACTTTAATCGTAGTAGAATCAGCACAGGGCACTTCGGGAGTGGCCTTTTGTCTTTGCTATAACAGTCTATAATGGAGTGCTACACATCGGTTGTAGATTTAACTGTAAAAACATCAAATCTTATATTTCCAGAAACAGAAAACTTAGTTGCTATGTTATGTTTTGAGTGTTTCACATCTACTATCAATCTGCATGTCCATTATGCATTTTCACTGGAAAAAACAATGCACCGTAGCACCATTACATTCAGAAAATCTACATAACTATTGATAGTGCGCCTGAATAAATATAAGCTTCAATATGCCACTTCCTTTGTTTCTACACGGACTGCAGTCAAATGCAAGCTCTTCTCTGCTCATTTTCAAGAAAGTTGTACCCTGTATGTTTCACGTATATGGCAGTTGGTATGGATTGTTCTGATCATTTTACAGCAATCTTGCTCTACATAAGCTGCTCTACAAAAGGAAAATGTGATGCATTCATTTATGTTTACTGTCAGAACTGGCTGATAAACTCTTGATTAAATATTCACAATGTCTTTCATCTCTTTGTTGGTGATGATTAGCGAGATGGAGTGGTGTAAAACCGTTGAACAGCTCTCCTCTGTGGCTCAGAGAGAACTGGGAATAGAATCAAAAAAGCCGGAAATTCCTTCACAGGGTTTCATGCTGATGTTTGGAATATACTGTATATATTTTTTATTTATTCAGCATATTACCTAAATTGCATTGATACTGGAGCGGACACAATGTCGAGCTAAAACATTTAATTAAGCTGCAGCCACAGCTGTGTAGACCACCCACAAGAGGGCTTTTAATGCAATTTAAAATAACTCTCCACACTGTTTCATACTTATCCTTGTAACTACGAGAAATTATACCATAATGAACACACCAGTGCATTGAAGCTGAGCATGGGAAAACATCAAGAAAGTGAACTGCTTATTTTTATAGTACAGTGCAACGGTGAGCAGAGGTGTCATACCACGTCTTCCTGTCAACAATGGATGCCACCAACAATTGGTGCAAAAATGAAAGCAAAAGGCAAATACTTTCCCCTGTCTACTGTCATCAGAACGGTGCTCGAGATGACAATAAGATTGGTGGGTTGAAAATTAGAGTGTGTGTGTGAGATGTGGAAAAGGCGAAAAATTTGAAAAAAAGATGGTGTTGAGTCTGTGTCAGGCAATTAGCAATTTCCCCATTTGGTCATTGCAGCTTGGATTATTTTCAGTTAAATACAACTACTGCCCCACGCTGCATATATGCTGACTGCAAGTTCAAGCAGCTGTGTTCAGTGTTGCCAACCATCATACAGGAAAGAAGGTATTTACTGCTCAAACAAGACTAGATGATGTCATGCACTCATTTGCATATGAATAAAATTGCTGAACCGATCAAGAATAAATAGAGGCAGAGCTCAGCAGCAGGCCCTCTCTCATTTCTCCCACTAGCTTACACAGGCTGTAAGCCAGTGTATGGAGACAGAGGATAAGCTGTGCATGGGAAAGCATTGTGATCAGACCTATTTGGATGAGACAAGCAAGTAGTGCAAATGCATGTGGATCAGGTTTAACATTTGGTACCAAATTTGTTGCCAAATGCTTAGGAGTCAACTGTTTTCCGAACTACAACTGGAATCCAAAAGAGTAGCAACATTTGCTGCTTGTGGCTTTAAATAAAAAAGATGTTCTTGTGACTTTAAATAAATGATTTTACCCGGGGATATGTCTAAATAAATTTGCTAAATCTAGTGAGAAGAGTGGGAAGTTAACAGAGGTCCTTGCTTTTTATTATAACGTGATCTAACTAAGCTGCAACCATCTGACTCCAGTTGTATTTCTGCTGTGCTGTTTATGCACTGTGCACATGCATATAACATAAAGGCATTTAGATACGTGTTGGTTGTGTGTCTAAGCTGGGATCTTTTGAAATGCTAGAAGATCACTATTAGTTGGATACATTGATTCTGATATGGACAATTTATATGTATTGCTTTGACAAGCAAAATGTTAAATTACTCTCAGCGAAGGCAGCATTCTATACAAGAATTGACTATATTCTCAAATTGTATTACTTATTTTGTCATTGTTTAAATAAGTTTAAATCCAAGCTTTCTAATAGAACTAGTTTTTTTTTAAATGGTACCATAAATTAATATTTAATAATTGTACTGCTGAATATAATTTAAAGTCATTTGAATGCTGTGTTGAAGTGTGCAGGTTTTATTCAATTGTAATAGTCATGGATCCATTGGTGGGGTCATTGATCCAGGTATTGCACTATATGCAATGCAAGCCATACTAGATCATGACAATTTTCAAATAAGTATAAGAAAACGACTGGGTCATTCAGAAGGTGTACAGTTTGTGTATGCAGTCAAGACTATCGGATCTCAGCCACTTACGGTAAACACCCTGCTACCAAATGCTGAAATGGCCAATTTCCACAGCAGACTGAATATCAAAGGTTAATGATCCTAATCTCTCTGTGAACGATCTGCAAGAGATCTACCATGGATGGTAACAGATATTTTGCCCATTTTTGCATGGTCAAAAATAAAACTGGAGAGTTAGGTGATATATATATATATATATATATATATATATATATATATTCACAGTCTGATATATCGTGAGCCACATTTGTATGTAGCATAAAACTATTTGCTCGTGCTGACTTTAAGAAGGCAGAAAAAATGCTTATTTATGATGAGGTCAATGTAAAGGTGGTAAGTTCTACTATTGAAACTCAAATACATTACACACAATGGAATAAAAGCAACAAGCTCTATCTCAAGGTTTATGTTCAAAATATTGAAATACGTTTTAGAAAAGTGACTGCTATTTCTGCGTATCATTTTCTTAAGGAAACAGCCATTTGTGCCGACACACTGGACTGTTTTCTTTGTTTGTGTGACTTCAGGTCAGGGACTGCACTATTCTGGAGGTCAGTGACGTACTCAGGCTGTCTGAGGGGCAGCGGTGCAAAATAAAAAAAGGGCACCAGCTGCACGTGGTGGGGCACCAGCATGCAGAAACTAAACGAGAGAGCACTTAATCACGTTTTTTTCCCACTTGAAGTGTATCCCACCCCCCACCCCCCCATTGCCAGAGGTGCAGAAGGAACCAGGGCATTACAGTTGGGAAATGTCTGATGTAGTGAGCTTTCATTGCACTTCTGTATTACCATAGAATCAATGCTCTGATCAAGACTGATGATGAGAGCTACTGGACGGACAAGCTTTCACAGGGTTTTTATCAAAGACACCATGACATGTAACCTTGTTTTGAGATCCCATTGAACATTGTCAAAGCAGGAAGCACTGAGCACTGCACACATTTTTCAAGTATTTAACTCAGTGAATGTGCACACTATGCACATTGTGTGTACCTTTCAGGCAGATGCTTTTAGCACCCAGCTTTCAGAAGGCAACAATACTTTTTGCACCCAAAAATGATGGGATCATATCAGATAGTGTACCCGTATATGTAGCCTACTGGCTATGTATATTTTTCCTTAATCTAATAAAGTAGTTTTGTTGCTTAAACCTCAACAAATTCCAGACTGAAAAGCAGAAAGCCTAGCTCCAGTTTTTTTTAAATTTAAACATTTTTGTTCATGCTTTTTTAATTCTAGTTTTTAGGTTTTTGAAGATTCCCTTGAATTCTTTTTTTCTTTTAACAACAGAAGTTATGAACTTATAGTTTCACATTTTACAAAATGTCATGGTTTTTGGGAGATTTGATTGGTATGGTGTAGAGGTCCACCATATAAATCTGGAATTGATATCATCTGCCCAAAACACTTCTTTACAGTGACAAATACTTAATTTACACTTTGTACTTCTATGAAAACAAGGCTAAAAGTAAAAATCATGGGTAAAAACATAGATATCATGTTTAAAACTGATCACTAAAAGTAATTTTAAGACAATGATAATGACTTTGCCAATACAATATTACGGATTAGAAAGGAAAGTAGGAGACATATCATACCGTATTGTGATTGCCGTCCATCTGTTGTTATTGATGTTCTGGTCTGCAGCCACATTCAAAACATGACTGCCACCACATCCAAGTTTAGCAACAGGGATTCCATCTTCAAGGAACACATGAAGGAACTGATCCCCAAAGTTCTGCTGCTGAGCTGAAATGGTAAGAAAATTGTTTGATGATGAGTCTCTGTTTCCGTAGTGCCAAATTCAATACATTGTTAACTAAAATATAAAATTACTTTTAAGATACTGAATAGAGAAAATGAGTCCCCTTGGTGTGTGTGAAATTAAATATAAACTGTTTCAACAAGATGATGATGGAGGAAGATAAAACTGTTTGACATGAGCATAGTGGTAAGTAACTATATTATGCTCAGGGTAAATCCCAATCCATCTGTCCCACTATGCAGGTGCTATATTGTAATACAATGAGCAAGTGTAACTCAAAGCAACCTAGACATACCCAGCTAGTACCTGATTAATATCAGTGTGTTGACCACAAGGCCATACTTGTTGTGATCAATAAAATGAAAACCAAGAGGGAGGTTCCCTGACTGCCAACAAATGACATTGCACAGCAATAGGGTATGCCTTCGCTAAGACAGGAGTTTACGAAGACCCTATTCACATTGTTGTTTACTTCACAAAATACTCTAGTAGACAAACAGCGAACAGAGACTGCAAGGCTTCCTCACTATAAGAATAATTCATAACACTGAACTGCCCCAGACTATAAATCTCGATGGTCTAAGACAGGTTCTGTCTGCATGCAACAACCCTCTACTTTTTAATTAAAACATTCAACTTGGATCCATCACACCACCTGTGCAAACTGGGATGATGGACCACAAAGCAACCTTTGGACCTCAGTGTCAGACAGTCCTTTATGCACCAACCTGGTCCTCTCAGAATCCAAGCTACAAGAAGCTATCTTCGTCTGATAAAGCACTGACTGTGATAATGGTTCACAGCACAATGCACCAGGACTGCACCAGTAAATCATCTCTGGGCACCACAGTTGCCATCATGCTGTCTGGGGCTACTAACAAGCGACAAACTTCGAGGCTGAAAAATGAAGCCAACGCTGAAGTGCCAAAAACTGCAGTTCCTCGAATGGCCATTTGATGCTGGATCCAAAAGCAAGTTAATCCCCATAGAGCCCTGTACAACAGGCATCCTGCTGGCCTATGTGGAAGCATTAGATGATGGGCTGTTTTCAACGGGATATAAGGAACTGTAATGTCCATGAAACTCCTGGATGGACCGTGCAATTCAACAATGACTCTTTTCTTTATACCAATCTGACAGAACAGGTCTGATCCTGCCTGGCTACCACGAGGATGGTCACCAGGTGCTGCTTGTGATGTTGCATTATTAGATATGCCACTTCTCAGACTCCAGTAGAATATGTCACAGATTGCACAGTCTCTTGCAAGTGAGACAGTGTAGAGGGGGAGCAACAGACAGCCGCATCATTAATCCTTTCACAAGGGCTACAGGGGTCTTCAAGGAGGGAGGCATAGAGAGAGGGTGCACACCAGTCCCTCACCTCTGTCTAAGAAGACATGAGAAGACACGCAACATAAGAGTGCTATGTAAGGGAGACAGAGATAATAGAGAGAGCTTGCAAAACATGGTTGTAGATCAGAAGACATAACAGAAATACTGTACTGTTAAAGACACTTAAAATGTTTCAGGGGTTTTCAGTAAGACACATTTCACAGCTGGATTAGAGACATTGACAGGGAGCCAAAAATCCAGCGAGAGCTACCGAGTAGGAGCAACAATTGCATGATTGACCCCTTGGATTGATAGTGATAATTGAGCCAGGATTCTGTGAGGGTGTGTGTAGCTCGCTGGGCTTGGACACTGGTGTGTGGGCTGCAGAGACAGCCTCCACAGTGTGTGTGTGTGTGTGTGTGTGCCATCTCTCATGAAGTAATGGCTTGGATGGAGGATTTGGACACTACAGGAAAACGGCGCAAAAGCTGTGCTTGTTGTTTCAAGGCTGCATTGCAGCCGACATGAAAGCTCTAAACAATTCCTCCAGGGCAAGAAGGGCAACCAGAAAATCCCTGTCTCTTTGTCAGAGGGAGGCTATGCTTAGCTTAATATGCTGCACTGTGATAATGCATTTTCTAAGCCGACTTGGAGGTCTTCCCTGTCCTACGACTCAACAGGGATGCACTTTATGGAGCCATATTACTAACCGCTGTTGCCGAATGGACCACAGGAGAAATTATCTTGCTCAGACAATCCACTGTTTCCTTACGCTTATTCTGTGGAAGGGAAGGACTTCTACTGTCACAAAACAGCAGCAGCAGGGAGAAAGAAGGTACTCTTTCTGTGGCTGTGGAGTAAAAATATATATTTTTTTAAGTTTCTTTTTTTTTCCTGCAGCATTTAGTTAGATTACATACTTGAAGGGACAAGTAAAGGTTGACTTTGTGTGTGAAGTTCCCCGGGGACCAATTTCTGGTCTCCTGCTTTTCAGCTCAAATATGCTGCCAGCAGGTCATCATATCATCCAGAAACACATTTGTTATCATAGTAATACAATTAAAAGACATAAACATGGATGTGCAACATGTCCCTGAGACCGAACAACTACACAAAGATACCTTTTATTGATGTGAAACCGCAGCGGTGTGAAACAAGTTCAAAGACCTCAATGTAATGCTGAGTCATGTTTGCAACACTACCAAAACGGTTCTATTATATAGACATTACATGAGAGGGTTCTTGTCAAAGGCAGATGAACAAAAAAAAAATGCCGGTTAAAAATGCAAGACAGTAAGCTGATTCCAGTTTGTTAAAAATGCCTTAACAAGAAAGACACAATTTGATCACAGCTCACGGTCCTAAGATCTCTGAATTTGTTTCCTGTTCATTTTCGAACTGGTTATAAAATGTAACCTCTTGCCTCACAGTACATCACCGACATGTGTGTCATCATTAGGACATTAAGCTTTTATCTGTTTCAGCCCCCTTGTTTTTCACAAGGGTTATTAGAAGCTGACAAATCTGCTTATAGTTTTGCTTCTGCCTGCTGGAATTCTCCAACAAAGCATTAAATACGCTCGATGGTTTAAATCATATTAAAAAAAACGTTCATTCAATTTCCCATACATTGATGGGCCTTGATTTTGTAATTGCTGTTTTTAATATAAAAATATGGTGTTGTACTGGACTATATTATATTGAAAGGTGTTTCTAATCTTTTGCCCTGCTTATTAACATATATACATGCATACATGCATACGGGGGAAGAATATTAGAAACACCTCTCAGTATAATGAAGTCCAGCACAACATCATCACTAAATGTTCTGATGCAAGTTTCCTGTGTGAACATCATAATGAAGTTTCTTTTTTTCAAGTATCTGTGCTTTGGTATTTTAAGATGTACTGTGTTGGTTACAGATGTAACTACTTCTTATGTTTCTGCTAGGTACACAGGGATTTGTCACATTTTGAAACCCTGTATTTGACTGGTAAATATGGTACTTTATGATGGCACGAGAAGGGGCTGTTGAAAATCTCTAATATTTAGTTTGAGTCTTTAGTTTGTGGCATGTAATGAGGACATCTGGTGATTCCTGCGTATTCAAAGAATACAAAGCTTTATATACCAACCTTGACTTCCTGTCTCAAACTATTATTTTTGACACAATCATTCTTTTGTTTGTTGTATGCAAGATCACATTTTTCAGATGTGAGCAGAGCTTTTTCAGGAAAGCTTGAAAATATAATGACAACATGAATCAAATGTTGTGTTATACTGCAAACATAGTATGACCATTAGAGACTGTTTAATGCAGCGCACGCATTTATTGTGGTTGAGAGAAGGCACAACTTGAAATGTAACTCAAAGTAACAAAACAAGCAAAGAGGCGATGCTCAACATTTTCATTTGATGCTTATTTTCAATAAAGATGGATTATGACTCTCAAACAGGCCATGGGTCTCTTCAAGTTTTGTGTGATGTTTGGAATATAGCAGTTGCAAATTAAGTCACTTTAAACAAAATAATTAGTTTTGCGACTGCTGTGAACTATTATTTATATCATGACAAAGTTATATTTATTTTTGTTTATCTATTTTTATTAATTATTGCATGCAATTTCACAAATGTACAGGAATGTTAAACTAAACTGCAGGCAATTCTTTAACTGACCTAAAAGAAGCCAATATGTGTCTGGTACCTTATTGTATCTTCTTGTATTCTATTAATCAGAGCATGTTTGTGTGGGCAAATGACATGAAAAACATAATTATTCTTGCCATATAATCATCATTATTATTGCTACAGTGACTACAGATACATTTGAGACGTGAGAGTTAATGAATGCAGCGGCAAAGACAACGGAAATCACACACGGCAACTTCATTCTGCACCACTGAGTCTTTGTCACCTTTTCAAAGCAGTTGTTCCCACTAAGCACCATAAGTCATTTGTTGACAAATATTATTTATTTATCATAGATTTCAATGTTGCCCCCATCTTTTATTTTGCTATTTTTCTTCCGTAGGATATTGTTCCCTGTTGTCCCCATGGCCCTGTTACTCTACACCGAGCCTAACAGAGCGTTCGTCCTTTTGTCAGTGCCTGTCACCTGTTCTCCCTCATGCTCTCTCTCTCGCTCTCTCTCTCTCTCCCCCCCCCCCCCCCCCCCCCCCCACCTTCTTGTATTTCTCTTCTCGATCTGACAATTGAAGTCCAGAGGGAGACTTGCATGTTTGCTTCAGGGAGAGGTGTAAAGAAGGGAGCGGAGAATAAGGAGCAGGTCTGGCGAAGAGATTCTCTGCATCCCAATGTCTTTTGGTTCTCTTCTGATTAACTTTGTCTGTTTGATCTCTGGAGTTTTCTTTTCAGCTCCTCTGATGTGAAAAAGATGGTGCACTATGAGCCAGGAAGCTTTACTAGATAAAAGGCACTGTGCCCTCTATATATGCTTTCTGAACATTCATCTCTTTTCATGACGAGGCTCACAGTCTGCTCTCTGGCTTCCGTGTGCTGCTGCAGGGAAATATTGTAAATGTGGTTATGGAATAAAGAACAGAGTGGGTGTAATTGAACTGACCAACATCAAATTATGAATGTGTTCTTATTTCCTTTAGAGTTTACATGCAATCTTGTGAGTGAAGATGGATTATTTTTCAAGCTAATCTACAGAGTAAATCTGTGAAGGCTTAGACAAGCAGTGACTTAAGATCAACGCGACCAGATAATGGGTGGCAGTGGATATATGAGGCACCAATATGACAGGGCGGAGGTGAAGCGATTTTGCTAGCCCAGACATGAAGCACAATCTAATTCACTTGACACATATCACATCTGATAACTAACTTCAGGAATTTTTCCAATGTGAACTTCCTCTAGCTAGCTCCACTGAGACGCTCTTCATCTATCTCTGGTGAGTTACATTTACCCACCAAAATACAACTTTTAAATGCAGGAAAAATTACCTTTAACTTTTTCTTATTCTAAATAAATGTATGTATTAAATATCGTATCATTATGTTATACAAATATATTGATAATGCCCATGTCAGATTTGAAAAGCAAATCCATTTTCCCCTGTTTGCTATTGACTTACACTGCACACATGGGGATCTGAAAATTAATAATGAGAACACTGAGGGAACAACTTGCATTGTTAGAACACCAGTTCTTTGGTGTATTTCTAATGAATGCAAAGTCTTTCATATGAAGTGCATGGCTTTTGAAAATTGTAAAGGTATCTTCAATCAAGTATTGAAAAGCAGCTAGGAAGAAGAACATGCCTGAGAAATATACTGAGAGTTCCCTACAGCTGTGTTCTTTTTGTTCATGTAATGTGCTGGTTTTCCGAAAACACCCCAACGCAAATGTTAATTCAAGTACTGGGTAGTGTTTGAAAAGCTCTGCTTCTAAATTATTCGGCTGCTCTGTTCTCAAACCTATCATTTGACAGTTTCAAGTATTTCCAGAATAATGTCTCCTAAAATTTCCAAAACTAGAACCTCTAAATTAACCAAAAAATTATTTAACGGGCTAGTGCTGTTCCACAAACACACGCACACATGTGTGTGCGTGTGTTTGTGGAACAGTTATATTTGAGAGGAGAAATGCCAGTAAATTTAAATTTATATTGAAATACATCTAATTGGAAACATGTCACTTATCTTTAATTAAGCGCCTGTGTCAGAGAGGATACTGTTTGACTTAAAATTGATAGAACCACACCATGTGTATTTAAGGCTCAGCTGACTGACCTTTCAAGTGCACCAACCTCATATGAAGCACTAATTTAGAGCCCTATTAGGTTTTGAGAGATGGGTAATTAATAGCTCCTTAAATACAAAGATTTAAGTCTTTGGTGGGACACTAAGGCACTCAGCAGCCATCATGGGAGGCCAATGTCAGCTCAGAAAAGGAAAAGTCAAGCTATTATTACTCCAAGGAATGCAACTCTTTTACTGTTTTATGGCTAAAGTACAAATAAACGTTTGTTGTTGTTGTTGTTTTTTATTTTGCACACCATTGCTTACACTGTTGAATCCAGAAACTGGCGAGACAAGCTAATGTATGCTAAAAACGCAGATCAATTGTTAGAGAAAATTATATATCTAATGAGTTAAAATGACTTCCTTGTAATTGCACGCTGTGTCACTAACATCACATGTTCAGTTAAATACTGCAATGTTTAATTGGTCTGTAAATGTAAAGAGGCCACAAACCTGTAGACGGTGTCACAGATAAGGGGTTGATCAAGGTCACACCAGCAAGATGAATGTGGCGATGCCTGTTCCCGGTTTGTGAGGAATAAATCAACTGTGATCACCACACAATGCACGGTGGTTACAGTTCTGTTGGACTTGCACCTGACTTGCTGTGGTGTCACATGGGAAACAAGGATCAAGGTGGCTGCACTTTTTAGAGCGAGGAGCTGCAATTGCGGTCCGCCGAGACACACAGTTGGATATTTTTTTGGACTCATTAGAGGACCCGCAGAACCAGGCATTCATGTAGTGGCTTCACTTCTCAGCCGGCTGGTACTTAATATAGGGATACATACAGATGTATAATACACACAAAGCTGGATAAATGGAACAAATTTCTCGTGGCTCAGCTTTCTCAAGCCCTAAAAAATTACAGACTCCTCTCCTCCCAAAACAATGCTCTATTGTTAAGAGGGTCTACCCATTGGCCGCCAGGCCTACCTTTCCAAATCTCCTTCTGAAACAAAAGAGAGTTTGTATGTGTGTGTGCAGGTGTGGGAACAAAGAGGAGGCAAGAGGTAGATGTAGAATGCGGAGCTCACGGTTGGTGTAAAGGGTCAGTCCAATCCTCGGTCCCCATGTGAGCGACCAGCTCTTTCCTTCTTATGAGGATTCCTTTGTTCGCTTTCAGGTATTAGCTCAGATCATAAGCAGCGAGACAACAAAACAGCTGCTGTCCACAAAAGGCGAGGCTATCCGTAGTCCTTCACCGGAGCATTTTGTACTTCCCTTCTCTCCCACTCTCACATGATCTTTAGTTGTGGTTGAAAGCATTTTTGAAAAAGGATGAATAGCCATAGCTAAATAAACAGACCCAGGTGTATCTTAGGTGGCAGTCACGGGAGAAAACTGGCTAAATTATCCTTAAAAAACAAACATGTTTCAGTGCTTCCTTGCCTTTCTCCTGTAGCCTTGGAAACACAGTTCCCATCTTTGTGCCTCACAATTTGCTGCAACAACAATAGATGACTCATGGTGCCGGTGTCCCCAGGTGACTTTCTATCAGTCTACCAGTGATTTGTAATATTATTATTTGGCATCCATTGATATGTGCAAGTGTTTTATAATAAATATAAAGAAACACTACAAGCAGTTGCTCCACTCTTTTTCTCATCCTTTGTGTAATCATCCTCTACATTGTGTTATCAAACTTCAGATTTCAGATTTCATTCAGTGTTTTCTTTTTTTCTTCTTCCTCCTGCCTTTTCGACGGCACAATAACTGTTGCCAAGCTCTTTATTTTATTTTTAACTGTTGCCAAGCATCCATCTTGCTAGCACCCAGAAACAGCATCGTATTTTCAATATAATCAGAGGCTGATGACAAGGCCCAGACTGATGTATCATCTCTACATTATTAGTGATCCAAAAACAGAAGAGGTTGAGCGAAATAATAACAGTGTTAACAAGCATAACAGTAACAATAGGGGAAGGAAATGTCCCTTATTTATAGCATGTCCAGACAGCATAATGACGCGTAGACTTTTATTTTGAGGGGTTTACATCACAACAGAAATAATATTTGTACTCGATATGACGTCTGCTCAGTTTGTTGAAACAACATTTATCCACAGAAATCATTAAATATCATAGAACATAGTTTGGCGTTTCAATTTATTTCCTTGTCAAGCGTTAGATGAGAACATTAAAACTATTTTCGAGTTTGAGTGTGGTAACGATCTTCTCATTTAAGATCTTGCTTGGTCCATTAGTAGCCGGTATTGAATCAAAGAGCATTTACAGTTTGTCAATACTCACACTAATACCTGGATTACTGTCAATAAATTGCATGAATGTGATCTTTTTTTTTTGTTTCCTTACTTTGTAAATGTACGCACTCTAGAGAGGAATTAGATTGGATAAGACTAGTTTGGACTTTAATAATAATGATAATAATGAAAAACACTACAGCTTTTATAGAGTACCCTGTATACCTCTAATATAGCAGATACCGATCCAAATGGACATTTATCCCTCATACACGGCACAGCAGCATCATGTCAGCCACTAAAACCATCATCATAAGAGATGATGGTTTGCATTGTAGGCAATAAAAATCATCCTTATGACACAAGGACACACGCAACAAAAAATACGTATGTAAAGGTAACAAAATGGATATACTAATACAAATGTGACTTTTCACAGCATTGCGGTACTTTTCAATGTGTGCTTTATAAAAAAACTGTACTCACTGTAGAGGATGGTGCCCTGTGTAGATCTTGTTTTCACTGTCAAATAGAGAATAACAGTGGTGTCCTTGACAGTAGCAGGGAGATTATTACTGGTGCCAGAAAGCTGGAGAATGGATGAGAAGGGCAGCAGCTCCAAATAAGATGTGCCATCGAATGAGGGTATATATACTGTAGTATCTACAAAGAAAAAAAAAATACAAATTGATGAAATGCATTTAAATAGAGCGAGACAATCTTAATATCCCTTAATAAAAAATACATAATTAGGCTTGGGATGACATATCGAGTAAACGCAATGCCCTACAGTGCTTTTGTTAGTCAACAAAAGAGCAAGAATTGGCTGGCGTGTGCCTTTGCAGCACTGATAGCGTGACTGTGAGCAGAGTCAGCAGGGCCCTGTCAGTTATTTCCCACTGGATGAAAAAGGGGTACGACTTTAAGGAGAGGTGGCGGAGGTACCCGCTCAGGTCATCAACTCCACAAGCCAATGATGATCTGCTGGCTTTTACAAAAAAGGACACTGTACACCTCGTGGACGGCTTGCTGTTCAGGTGCATGGCAGTCGATTCAAAATAGGCCACCCCGGCGTCAGCTCAGGGGATTCTACTTTCAGAGTCCAGCTCTCAAAGAAAACTGCAGTTTATCCTCAGCTGAGAACTCATAACATATACTATGTGTAGGGTTACAAAAACATGTTTTCTGTTGTAACAGAAATATGAATATCCTTTCGTAACTCATGTGTTCATTCTTGTTGGTGCTTTGATGTTGGATCAAATGGATTTTTTAAGCAGACCTGGTGAATGACTGACAGCTTTAAGAACAGAAAGTACAAGAAAAGCAATTTAAAGAACACAGAGACATTTGATTTAGATGAAACGTTCAGTAAGCAATGGTCTTAAAGTTCAAGGTTTCCCCTGATTGGCTTAAAAGTGGCAATGGAAGAGAAATACATGTTCAATCAGTTTTAAAGATTATTCAAGTAATGTGGTTTTGGATGTTAACACATGTAAATGTCACAAGTCAGTGAATAGGTTCATAAACGATTATGAGGAATCAGGTTTATTTAAATATGGGCTGGTGACACCTGTTTTTTTGGCAGTTGTACAAACTCAAATTTGGAGACTGTCACACTGTGTTGATCAAGATTACAAAATTCAATGCATACTTTAGTGAACATTTCATGTTATAAGCTACTATGGAATAGTCTAAATAAATTGTTTTTTGTAGTTCACTGTTGGACTGCTTGAGTTAGACAGGTCAGTAAGATGCAGACTTGGTCCAGTTTATTGATCAGTCATCAGACCAACACCTGAGAAGAGTTTTCAGTCATCCCAATTCTCATAATCCTGAAATGTTCGCCTGTGTGCTCAGACACTTTCCGACCCTTGCTCTTTTCGCAGCAAATTAGAGTGGATGACTCTTCACACTGCAAAGAGTTGAGTGGAGCAGACATGAAAGCCAATACTTCAAATTACAAAGAGAAAATAAAAAACTGCCGTTTCTTTTGTTGTAGGAGTTTTTTTCTAGGGCTGATAATAATTAATCAATCCTGTAATGCTTGTTGGCAATTTCTGAGGACGGCAGATTGAGCTGGCTCATTTTTAAAGGCATCAGCAATTACAGCAAAAAGAGCTGGCAGTGTGTTGGCAAAGCAGTAAGCCGACAACCCCTCATCGGGTCCCATTAATGTCAAACACAAAAGCAGCAAATACTCACAACCCTAAAAAAAAAAATATTTTCTGATTGCTTTTTAAGAAATGATGTGTCTCCTCACTGAATTTACATGATTCTTTCTGGTCCTGCTATATGAAAGCGTTACCTGCACCAACGACCAATACAATTTTGTTATTAGTTAATCTCCATAAAAAAGGGCACACATCAAATTTAATCACAGTCAGTTAAATACCTCCTGTTCTCATTTCGCTGTTGATGTAAATACACAAATAAAAGTGTTGTTTCATAAGAGAATTTGGGTTATCACTGGCTTCAGTTTAGATTGAAGAGGGTCGCGGTAAAAATGTCAAAAAGATAATTTAGAAGCACCTTATTTGACAAAGCCATATTTTTAAATAACTTAGACCAAAAAATAATGGCACTTTAAATGAGAAAAAAGAGTGCACTTTCTTATTTGGATTGATGTCGCGGTTCGGTAAAAGTTGCTCAAAAGATATAAATGGGACAAAACTGTGCTCTCAACTTTCAAATATAGGAGAAGTAAGGACATAAGGTAATGAGCCGTAAAAGGAGGTCATGATCAATGCAGACCAAGTCTGAATAATTTCCTGCCTCACTGGTTTCCTCTTTTTTGTCTGCTGGCATACCTTGCAGCCATTTACTCCGTAACTAATTTCTGTGATCACTTAGCTTTCAATTGAATGCTTACATACTTGACAGAATGTCTTTGGCAAGGTCTACGACCCACTGTGTCTTCTTTGGAGGGACAATTTATCATAGCTTAAAACTCTGTCATGCCCGGATGAACTAGCTTTATCTTGACAAAACCTGTCTTATGGTTGGCTACTTGATATCAAATACTCACTCAACCACCTGGCACTGGCCTGGATTACGGCACACCCCACCAGAGGTGCAGCCCCAGGGTGCAAACATAAGGGAGCAAGACCTCACAGCTCACACACGTCAAGCTTCCTATTTACAGGCCGCACATAAAATACCAACTAAATCTGACTGAGAAGTAAGTCTGAAAGCTGCTTTGGAATGTCTTCATGTGCTAAAAAAAAAAGACCTACAGAATACAATTGTAGTGATTTAACCGATGTGGTGATATGGTAGAAGTGTAAAGGGATTCTGTGTGCAATACTGTCTGAGAAAGGCTTGTAAATCCGTCTTACAGTCATACATTTCACAGTATGATCCTGTACATTTTAGCAGGGAGTTAAACGCTTTGCTGCGCATTAAAATGTTAATATTACCAATCCTTGTTATAGTTTTAATCCTAAACTGAGTAGTGAATATAGAATCTACTTGTCACATGTACGAAGTAGGAAGTGGTGGAGGAAGTACTCAGATCCTATACTTAGGCAGAAATGCCACAATGTAGGGTAGTACTGTAAGAGTACTTAAAGTGGCTATAATTGATATTTTACAATCGATCAAATGACAATGTGAAAGGGGTCCCCCATAGTGATGAACCTACAGGGAATTATCCCCTCAATCTGCAGCTCTCCTCAGCTTTAATAAGCTTCATAGTGAGTTTCATTTAACTTTTTATCTGTCCGGCTTCCACTATCTCAAAGAATCGTTTTTGTCAACAGCAGACAGCTATTTTCCACAAAAAGCTCTAATAACCCACTTTATGCTACCTGCTCAGCACCGCACTGCAGACAGACACGTTTAGAGACTGGCAAGTCAACAAAGTCGAGCATTTAGCAGTTAAAGAGACCCTCAGGAGTTCGTAGAGACCAAAAACAGAGGCAAGAGAGAGTGAAGATTGGACTTACATTTGCCAATTCAATGTTAATGTTGCTTCTTCACTGCTATATGTGTAAATAACAAGCTGTTTGCTAAAAAGTTCGCTTTAAAGGTGACGATGTGTTGTGTACACTGGGTGCCACTGCCCCCAAGTGGCCAACAAAACCCATAATAAAGACTTAACTATCAAAATTGAACGTACTCATAATGTAAAATGGCCTCAACAATGATTATATACCGGTATAATATTTTGGTATGTATATCTGTTGCATTAAGCATCCATCCATCCATCCATTTTCCTCCGCTTATCCGGGGTCGGGTCGCGGTGGCAGCAGGCCAAGCAGGCTGACCCAGACTTCCCTCTCGCCCGCAACATTTTCCAGCGCATACTGGGGGATCCCGAGGCGTTCCCAGGCCAGCTGGGAGATATAATCCCTCCAGCGTGTTCTGGGTCTTCCCCGGGTTCTCCTCCCAGTTGGACGTGCCCGGAAAACCTCCAGTGGGAGGCGTCCAGGAGGCATACTAATTAGATGCCCAAACCACGTCAGCTGACTCCTTTCGACGCGAAGGAGTAGCGGCTCGACTCCAAGTTCCCTCCTGATGTCCGAGCTCCTTACCCTATCTCTAAGCCCGGCCACCCTACGGAGGAAACTCATTTCGGCCGCTTGTACCCGCGACCTTGTCCTTTCGGTCAGGACCCAGAGTTCGTGACCATAGGTGAGGGTAGGAACGTAGACCAACGTACCAGTAAATTGACACTTCACACTCTGCTGCAAACCGCCCCAGTGAATGCTGGAGGTCATGATCCGAGGAGGCCAACAGGACCACATCATCTGCAAACAGCAGAGAGGTGATCCCGAGACCCGCACTGCTCCTCTTGAATCTGAGGTTCGACAAACAGTCGGAGCCTCCTTTCCAGCACCCTGGCATAAGCTTTCCCCGGGAGGCTGAGTAGTGTGATACCCCGATTATTTGAGCACACTCTCCAGTCCCCCTTTTTGAAAATGGGAACCACCACCCCGGTCTGCCAGTCCACGGGCACTGATCCCATGGATCCCATGGATCAGTGCCCGTGCATTAAGCAGTGTTTAAATATTCACTGATCAAAGTGAAGCTAATTCTAACAAATCCATAGACTGTTTGGTAGTATAAATTATAGCAGTATATTATATTTTAGAATAAAACATTGTATGTTTTGTATATGAAAAACCTTAATCTGCAGCTCCAGTGACTGCAGTAGACATATCTCTTTATGTCAAGACAAATTATCAGGCTACATTTTAGAACATGTAGTACTAACATTAATAACATTAGATCTTCTTGAACAATAATATAAGAGGCTACAGGGACTCGTGTGCATCTTGATATTTCTCTTAGATACATACTGTGTGACACGTCAGCATTTCATCTAGGACACAAACAAGACCACATCATTAGTCACCGGGTAAGTTGACACATCTATAATTAACTCGGAGCGGAGGCTTTATTCTTCTCTTGCGTCTATTCTTAATTCAATAAGATGTGAGGACAAGGTTGTCACCCGGCAAAGTTGACACATTCACAGACTTTGTCAGCATGTAAACAGCCTCTGGACTCCGTCTGCCTGCTATTAGAACTAGTGTTGTAAAGCACATCGCTGGATGAGTGCTCACATGAGATTGCACTCTGTTAACCTGAGATACTGCTGAAATGCTTCTGAAGAGGAGGAATTCCTCAAACTCAGCAGAAATTACTCTAAAATGCCACAGTTGGTATTTAAAAGGAAAAGTTTTATGAGTGTGACAAGTTAAGCAGGAACTCACTTTACGGTCATGGAAGGAAAAGGTTGGGAGTTTTATGATTTATTAGGAAAAAGTAAAAATGTAATTACAAAATTCGGAGAATGTAGAACATCAGATTGATTTCAAAGGTGGTTGGAGTTTAATGTGTTAGTATGCATTATAACCTGACTATGTCAGGTTATAATGCATTTTTGGCTTATCAGGGTTAATTTCCAATTAGAAAGCTTGTACGATGTCACGCAGATGTCCACGCAAATGTGCTGCGGTCACATGTGATGATACTTTGAGGCACACTTGTAATTACCCTTGTGAACCCAAGAGGTACAATGTTGAGAAATAAATGAATGAATAAATGAGTGAATGAATCAACGAATGATGCATACTCCTTATTCTCTACTGGCTGTTTAGAAGTTGGCCAAAGCATCTTTAATAACTGGCTTAGCAAAGCAGCATCTCTGTCAAGTAAGCAGCACATAGCTGTCACCGATGGGAAAAACAAATGAGATTAAAGTCCTTAAAATAGCATAATTTTGTGTTACAGTGCCTGGAGAGACAAATCACATTTCAGTAGATTACTTAAACACCTGTAAATTAGCATTTTTAGAACACATGGCAGAGGTGTCAAATAAGGGCGTCAGATGCACACAGGCTGCTCATGCCATGTTAATGACTGTCAACGTGAGCTTCAAGCGCCATTCTGTCAGATTTCTATGTATTCTGTAAACACAACATTATGCTATCAGCATCAATCCCATTGAGGGGTTGTCAAGGTGAAGATCAATCCATTTTTCATTGCTGAAACTCTCTGAAATGCTAATAAGAATTTCCATCGCTTACCATATTCCCCAGGCTTAAAATGTACAATACATGACGGCATTTGGTGGCTACTGTGAATCTCCTTATTGAAACCCCATGACGGAAAGCATTGTTAGTGCAATGCTCTATGAGTTGCAGAGAAAGAGAAAAGCTTTCTGTTATTGCACGTTGACAAAGATAACAGTGGCAGAAAATCACTCAAAATTCAACGTTTTTGAAACACTTAATTTCATAGCTGCTAGCATTAGCCTGAACTCGGATAGCTTTCTCTAAAAACACTGTGGGGAAATACTACACGATGGATGCGCTTGTCTTTTCTTTTCTTTTTTTCAGCGTCACCTGTACGCCTACAAACTAGATACATATAGACTATTTAGGATTCATTATGCTCCTTAGCCTGGTCGTGTGTAGATTGTAACCCACAAAGTGTGGACACTTGCTACACGTACTGCCCAACAACCTATGCTAACCTTAACCATTCCAGATCAATACATAACCATAACCATTTCATAAAGAGCTACGCAAATTGTGGGGTATCCTTGAGACATGCCTGCTTATCCTTGAAAAAACATTTATTTTACTACTGTAGGTAGAAGTTGGCCGGATATGCTGATGATTGCAGATTAGATCTGAGCAGATAAACACAGCTTAATCTATTCATTACACTTTTGCTTGTGTGTTTTTTGGATTAGTTATATACTGTAGACTAACACAACACAACATAACATCTGAAATGTCAATCAGTTGTGAGCAGCTTGGCTTGCCTTATCAAGCTCACAAACAATTAATTTACACCTCTAGTGTTACTAATGTTGTCACTGACGGAGAATGACTACACCAGCAAAATACAGGATGCTGTTTTCTACACTGTCAGAGCGAATCATGGATGGCAAGAGAGGTAGAGAGAGCGGCGTCAGTAGCCACATTGTAAGTGCAAGTCTGCAAAGAAAAAACGCCGTAGTATGTGTGTCTCGTACGGCTGTCTCCTTGGTATAAATGTCGGAGCGGTTGGTACAAAATCATTTTTGGTGGCGACAGGGGCGAGGACTGGGGGGGTGGTGTTCAGTCTACGGGGATATTTAGGGCTGGCCAACGTCACGTAGCTGAGTGTTGAGCGGGTGCTGCAAGGTCGTGTTCTCGTTCTCAATGAGCGCTGGAGGTGAACATGGACACACGGCGATGGTTCAAGCTGCTTTTATGGATCTTTCATTTCATTAATCATATCCTGAATAATTCACATCGCTCAAAATTCCTAATGCAGCTCACTCTATTTTGCTCTCATAGTGAAACCTATTAGCCAAAGAGGCTCAGCATATATTAAACAATATAATTTGTTGGCTGGCTCTTCATGATACAACTATGGAGGTCACAGTAGAGTAGGGGTTTAAGCTTTTTACTGCTTGCGTGTGTCTATATATATATTTTATATATGTATTTAATGGATTAATTTATGGCTACGTGATTATCCTATGCATATTCATTTCATTTCAAATTTTAATATTATATAGGTGGAGGCTTCAAATAGCTTTTTGTCTCTTTCTGCGATATTGTGATATTATTTATCTCTTTGTGATATTATTTATCTCTTTGTTTATTTTTATTTTATTTTTTAAATTGTGCAAAATAAATAAACTAAGTCAACTAAATGTTACCTTGATCATTACGGCTCTGTACAGACTGTGGCAACACATTTACGTATTAAAAACTGTAAAAATGTCCAAACCTACCTTTCTCACAAACAGTGCCAGTGAAATGAAGCGGGCAGTGACAGGAAGGCAGAGCTCCCCCAGGCAGCTGCAGCTGATGACAAGTTCCTCCGTTGTGGCAAAGACCGTCCTTGCAAACTGGATGTTTTGTTGTTTGCGTGGAAGCTGCCATTTTTGTTGTTGTGTTCACTGTGTCAGAGGTGGTTGATTGAGTTGTCCAATTTGAAGAACTTGTTGTGGAGGCTTCAATCGCATGCAGAGTATGTCTGTAAAAAATATGCAAAAGTTGTAGACGTTTCAGTGAGCAAAAATCCAATTTAGCATTAGAATTATTTGCTTTTCAGCCTACAGATATGAACTATATCCATGTGCAGCAAAAATGACCCATTAAATAAGAGGTAGACGTGAAGTGCAGTCATTTACAAAGTAGACCGATTTTAGATCACAATCCGAGGCCAAAAGGAAAACTCAAGTATTATTTATAACAATGCGGTCGGATTTCACTGCATCAGATACAACAAAATGTGTCTACTGGTACTTGTTCTTGATTATCTAAGTAACAAAATATGAACAAAGTGTGTTAATGTGTTGGGGTGATTTTTCATGTATGAGCCCAGGAAAACTAAAAAACATGTTTTGCTGACAAAAAACAACAAATGTGAAAACCAAGTCAAAAGAAGAGATCATGATGAAAACATAGAACATGTTTACTTTACCTGCATCGGTCTATGTTGCTGCTGGCGATGGCATCAGACGTATAAAAGCTCCTCATTTCATTAATTTCAATTATTTCAATGCAGCCAGTATAGTTGTGGAAAGGTTTCGCTCTCTAAGTGAAAAAAAAAAATGTAGACAATTGAGTGGTTTCTCCCAGTTCTTTCAATATTTACATTGTTTTTAATTCTGTATGTATCATTTATGTAACCTTGAAGCATATATGTGTTTAAGAACCTTATGATTTCTGTAGATAGTTGAGAAACCACACAGTAGGAGCTGTAAATCGTACCTGATTGGGTAGATATTGTTGTGGCAGACCACCAGTGAAGACGTGGTTTGTTCTCATTATGATGTTTCCCAGCCAGTAATTACTTGCTGTACTTTTGATTTTCTCATGACCAGAAAGAGTTAGCTCTGCCTCACAAGGGGCCAGGTGTTGTCTATAAAAGAGCATGAAGACTTCATGTCAAGAGAAGAGGTGGATTGTACATGGGGTCTTTCAGTTATCACTCTGCATAATCTCCAAAATGTCTATGTGCTGTATTCTAACAATTCAAAAAGAAAGACATTTTTGTGGCCTTCATAATACGAATAACTCACCTTTCAAGAAATAAAGTTTAATCAACATTGTGACTTTAGAACAAAGCATTTTCAAACTCTAAGATCAGGACAAAGGCTTCTGAGATGAACTTCTGCTACAGAGAAAAACAACTTCCAGTTGCATAAAACATGGAATTTAAAAAAGAACCTATTTCACAACAGTGGTTTGAGAAGTAGAGAGAAATACTGAATGCTGAGATTAAAAACTATGGTAAATGCGTGTAATTGTTTTGTCAACTCTGTTGATGAATTCATTGATCACAAATCTTTTTTGAGGTGTGACTGCTGTTTTTTCTCAAGGCATCTTATACGCCTTCACAGAACTATTTTGGACCCACCCCAAAGCCATTCATAGATTTCAAAAACCAATTCTCCATTTTGAAACAACAGGAGAGAGCCGATAATTACCTAAGTGCAGATTCTGGACTAACCATCTGCAGCTTGAGGGTACTCGGGCCATGGATGCTCAGCCTCCTCTCCAGTGTCTCCTGATACCCCTTGTTCCCTGAGTGGAAGTTAGGAGGTCCACGAAGCAATCTAGTCTGATTTGTTAAGCTTGTGCTTTGCACGCTGTTGCATATGCCGGCTAAACACTCGGGGCACTAACTCGGAGCTGCATAAGTCCTTCCTCTAGAGCCAGCATGGAGAAGCGGTTAATTTAGAAGCAGTCTGCCAGAGCGGCCTGGCCAGCAGCCAGAGGGCACTGTGCTCACTGTCCTTGAGAAGTCAGCCCCACTGGGTTTATATTTAACATATTGAAAAGCGTCTTTGACGGGAAGATATATTAAAAGTCTATAATGAGTTAGGTCGTGATGTTGAGGATGGCCATGGTGTTGTACCTCTGGGTCAAATCAGACAAAGATGGACGAACTCGGCCATCAGACAATTACAAAGAATTTGCTTTGTGACACCAGGAACCATTTTTCCATACTCCCAACCCTCTCGTTATGACAGCTCTCTTTCTTGCAATGTCTCCAAGGGGTTGGTACAGAACATTATGATTGATTCATACTGCTGTTGTATTTTCACTGCAGAAAGAAAAAAAACAGGGGTGGAGCCTTGCAGCCCTTTAAACTTGATAGGCCTCACTAGCTGCACTTGCATATTTAGGGCAGTGCAGCTTTCTGCCAAGAAACACAAGGCAACCTTCCCACTCAGCTTTGTTTCCACAGGAGAACATTTGCTCACCTTTGCCACAGTATGTTCATAATCACCTTCAGCATTTGTTCTTCTCTTTTAAAAACTTCATTTTCAGAAAACCCAAATACATTTCTTTCTCCGTCTATTAATCCCAATATTTCTGTCTAACAAAACAGAATGTTGTTTTAGAAATGATTATCTTTGCTCCAACAGAAATGGTAAAATGGCCTCTTTGCAACAATGAATAGAGTCTCCATACTCTCTCCTAAAATGCAAAGTAAACTGATTTGATATGAGTTGAATATAAGCCACTTTGTTTCAGCTTCCAGCTCATACATAATACACTTTGTGACTTGAAACTGAACCACATCTTTCTTACGTCAGAAAACAATGGAGAAGACTGGCAGCAAGATTGCACATGGGTTTAGGAACAATATAACTAAAGGGGCCACAGCCTCACTTTAAATCATTTAAACATTGATTTTGTGCTTGGCTCTTGCTTGTTAATCTTTTCGTAATGAAAAACTGCAAATGAAGACTTTAGAACAGCCAATAAAACATGGTCAGTGATCACTAATGCATGTTAATAGGCACATTCTGACGTTTGCTTTAGTTCTTTAAAATGTAAGCCCATTTGCTCATTCATAATACCGTCTACATTCTCAGTCTGGTGATTCTTGCCAATTATATATCTTCGCCCGGAATTAGTTAAAGCCCTTTTCTACAAAAAGGCCTGTCACACTTGAAATGAGTGGATAACTAAGGATCAAGTTAGTACCACCTGAGGTGCTAACACTATTTGATCAAAATTTATTTTCAAATTATATTTTCTTACACCCTCTGTAAGTAGCTTATTGTGAATGTGCCTCTTTTTTCTCATTAGAAAATATATTCCAGCCTGAAGCAGATACATAAAACACCGCATCTGGGTTGATGTCTTTGTTAATACAACCTGTAAATTAAAAGCTGTAACATGACATTCTAACTTATCTATTCCGATGTGACACGTTTGTTCCTCTCACATTGCAGCAGCAGAGCTTAACCCCAACACAGATTCAAAATATTAATTAAATATAACAAAGAACATACCTGATATTAACAAGGTGAACCTTGCCATCACTAACATGAATTAACGTACTGATCCCAGAAACCTCTTCCTCTTCGTTACAGCAAAAGGCATACTGAAAAGAGAGTTTAAAGATGTGTTTTTTCATGTTTTTGGTCCATGAACTGTATAAATTGGCCGTGAGATCTGTCTTTCATGGGCAAACATGACAAATATTGATGCAGTGACTACAACATTAGCATATAATCCTGCATAATAACTATACAACCTGAGTTGTTACCTGCAAGATTCCATCCAGGATGAAGAGTTTAATGAAAAAGAGATCACCGTAAGCGGGTCCTTGGTCCACGTAAAGTATAGTTCCATGGGTCACTTGAGTCTGAAATCTCACAGTAATGTTGTTGAGTGAGCTGAGGTCAATACCCTTAAACTCCATGTATGAATTCCCAAAGAACTGAATGTAGCTTGAATCTGGGAAATACAAAAATATAGAAAGCAGAAATGGGGTAAAAGGTGTAATAAAGAAATCAAGACATAGTACAGTGCATGCATCTTTATTGTCAATTCTGCTGAGATTGATCTCTGAAAGAAGAACTCAACTTTTCACTCGCTTCCTCCACAGGGAGGTCAGTGCACAGGGTGACATACACAACAGCAACCTCAGGATTATAAAAAATTCAGAGTCTTGGTAAGAACACCTCAGCAGGGCAGATGCTTGTTGCCACTGAGGCTTGGACATGGACCTTTGTGGTTATGTTGCTATGCGGTTGATCCTTTTTCTAAGTCTGATCTAAATAGTTTCCTCTACTGTGTTTATGACTCACGGATACATGAAAAAAGGATTTGCCAGGATAATGGGTGTGGGAAAACAGTTTTTGACAGGTGAAAAAAAACGTTTGTTATGGATCATTTTCCTAAGTTTTCTTTTTATCTGTCTGTGAAAATGGGTGAAAAACAGTTTCAGCAGGTATAAACATTTTTTTGTAAGGATATTTTTTTCAAGGTGATTTTATTTTTTGCCGGGCTCTTTTTTGTTCAAAGTATTTGTTGTTGTAATACTCATTTAGGCCACAAGGAAGCACCACTACCCCCATGTTCTAAAGAGGATTAAAATAATTTCTGTTTCTTTCCAGGAGAGTTTAATTTCACCATGCACTCTAAACACAGGGATCACATTTTGTGTTCGCAAGTTTTATCACATTACTGTCACTTTTTGTCTTTTTCTTAGAAATGTATTTCAATCGGTGCCAAATTGCTATTAACGTTAGCTAACTATGATGCAAGCTATTAGCACTTAACCTAGCTACAACCCAAGTTAAGTGGTCTGTATATGTAACTTTAGTTTAATGTAAAACGTTACTGATGCTAACGGGGACACTTGACCCCTTATGTGTGGGATGTTTGTTTCTCAATCATTTCTCTTGAATATTAAAGTGAAGCAGACCGTATTATGATTTGCAATGTGTCGAGAGGCCTGGAGTGTAATGGACTACTTAAAATGTTCTAATTTTTGATTTGTCAGGAGCTTTTCTTGTCTGTGTGCATGTTTTAATCTAATGCACTGTTAATTCTGTAATGTTATGGTTATGATGGCTGCCTTTCATCTTCAGTAATATTCTCTGTGTACACCAAGTACACAGTTCAGTAGGTCTTTTCAGAAAATGATGTAATGATTTAAAGCAATAATGATAATTCATGCTGGAAAAAACAAAGAAACTTATTCTAAATAAAGCAGACCCGCTATAATCACTGATACTAAGTAAAAAAACTGTGGGATTTTATTTATCGTACAGCTAGCTACAGAGGTTGTTTTATCCCAAATGCAATAATGTGGGCAACGAGGTACTTTAAACTCAAATATGAGAGTGTAGGCAAATATGAGAGTGAAGGCTGTGCACAATGGGCAATGCAATGACTGACTGTACAATTCAAAGACCTTTGTTCTGTTGATGCTTTTATCTTGTGAACATATTTTATGTTTGTATTTTCCTGGGTGAGAGCAAAGACAATGCTCCTGCCTCGGCTGAACAAAAAAGGTTATTCTATTCTGTTCAATGTAGGTTGTAATAGTTGCAATGCCACTATGTGAAGTCTGTTTTGTGGACTCCAGAGGAAGAATAGCTGCTGCAATGCTGTAGCTAGTGGGGATCTAAATAAAATAAACTCACCAATAAAGATACAAAAATTAAAAAAGAACATAAAAGTGGGACTTTTGGACACTTGCTAAGAGAATAGGATCATTTTGAGCATTCAATGGTAGCTAGCAGAATAGAATATGCACTTTGGATGCATTTTTGGCAATTTCAAATAATATGGCTACTATACATATGTATTATATAGAATTGGATGCTATTTGTATAATATTGCAGTTATAGTGCGATGCTTATTCTTAAACAGTCCTTCAGTTGACAGTTGAAGCATTGGTACTTAGACCAATCTGTTTATTTATTGTCTAATGAATTAAATACTTAATTAACAGCAACTATTAATCTGAATGGTGCTGTCTTGTTTCACAGAGGGCGGAGTGAGCCCTACACACTGTTGGGGAGAAATTAAAACCTGATCATCGGTGCGTAGGTAAGGTGTTATAAAGTGAGACCCAAGCTATCCAAGTATATTGGAGCAGTGAGCTCAGCTTGATTTTGTTGGCAGATGAAAAAAATAGATTGTGATGTTAGTCTTACCTCATGAACTTTTATGAAAAACACAGTAATGATTATACAACGTGCAGTGCATTAAAAAGACACCATTTCATCTAAATCTTTCAATACATTATGTTTTGTCAATTTTATCTCATTAATCTTTATTTTTTACAGGATATTCCCATTCAGATTTAACATCTCTTTTTCTAGGGAATCCTAGCCAAGACGGCCTCATAAAGGTTTCACATAAAAGCACAAACAACACTATAATTATGCAATGAAGTCAAGTATACCGAAAACAACCCTGTATTAAATCATATTGTGAAGCAATACAGTGATTTCAAAATCATAGGCACTCTCGCTTCAGATGAAGTGCAAAGGCGTGAAAGATGGATAAAGTAATAGACAATGGTTTATGTCCAAATGACGTGGTGCAATAAAGCATACTTTATAATAATTTACTTGCCATGGGTGCCATTAGTTCCGACGCAGTAAATAATGTATTTGAAATTTCAGAAAGGCAATACATTATTGGCGTAATACCATAACCATACAGCATATTGGAATTGAAATGGTCCGAGAGAAAACTAGATTGTCTAAAGCCTGTTTTCAGGTATTCCTATTGGCTGTTCTTTCAAATGCTAAACAAGAAAGCTTCACTCAGAGTCATTGTTGCTGATACTTAAATATTTCATTCATTAAATGAATAAAACAAAGCTTATTAACCTTACATGGCCTCTTCTGACTTTCACCGGCGTAGCTTACTTCTCTAGAATAAAATTGTTCAAGCCACAAGTCAAATGTTGGACTTCCCTCTAAAATATCAAACTAAAATATCTGACTGGCCTCAAGAGTGATTTAGATTATCTAAGTACCAATGGTTAAACCAGGGGTGAAAGTAGGACAGCAGCTGCCTGTCAAACCCATTCAACAACCCGTTACCGTCACATTTCCAACAAGAAAACACATCTGCTAATGTAGGTCAACATACACAACAGTTAGTTATCACCGCCAGGTAGGTTTTGTTTTCGGCTCAGTTTGTCCCTTAGTCTGTTACATGTACATGTTTGAATTTAATTATCATTGCGAAATAGGGCATTTGTGCTGCATTCATGTGGTTTCTTATTAATCAGAGATTTATTGACAGGGACAATTCCCATGAATCTGTTAATATGTTGCTTAAGCAAAAAAGGACAACACATCTTCGGTGTAGAGTCCATGTTTTTTCCATATTATGACTTAAAGCTCATGAACAAGAACGACTTCCAAACTCGGGAGATGGGATCATCCGAGGAGCACATGAACGCACCATTGTCTGCGCTCTCCGAGTGTTATTCTAGTTTTCTTGTGAATTGCTTCTAAATTGTTCCAGTGTCAGTGTGTTTGTGCCCAGCATAGACCTTTGGGTTTTTAATCCGTGCTTGCTGCCTTTCCAAAACTGTTTCGTTAGCCTACTGCTGGCAAACTCAACTTCTGCTGCCGCTGACTGTGTGATATTGAGTGCTGTGGGTTTTTAGCAGTTGTTTCTTGCTAAACTCTCCCATGTAAAATATAAGTCGTGATGTTTCATGTTGTTCAGTTTTATTACAACACAATTTCCGGGGGGACAACAATCAACTACTCTTACTTTCACCCCTGGGTATAGCTGTCAACAGAAGGAAGCATCGCAACATAATTAAAATATTCAATAAACAGCATCCAATTCTATATAATATGGATAATATCATATTAATCTAAATTGTCAAAATCTAAACGTATCAAAAGTGATTATTCTGTTGTGCATCAAATGTACATAATGATTCTATTTCCTTAGTGTCCAAATGTCCCACTCTTATGCTGTTGTTTTTTCTTCATCTTAATTGGTAAAAATGGTTTAGTTTATTAGGACTTCACATATTGACAATGCAGCCATTACAACTTATATAGAATATAATAGAATACTCATCTTTGTCATCTATGTGTGCTCCGGTTGCCACAGTTTGGTCACACAAGATCAGTGATGACAGTGAGTCTGCTTGATTTACGTGTAGAACAAGTTCCTTTTGGCTTTTCCAGCATTAATTAACTTTGAGCTGGGTTTACACAATTTTTGTGGAAACGACCCAAGCCATGTCATCAGCACACTTAAATAGCTTGAAATTGCTGTTGTGCAGAGACATTTTATTGGTGTACCCAGAGAATATTACTGCAGATAAAACGCAGCCACTATAACCAGAACGTTACAGAATAAATAGGCCAAGACTTAAACACACACAGAGACAAAACAAGCTGCTGACAATTCAATAATCAGAAAATGTAAGATAGACTCCAGTGTCCCCAAGACACTATGAATAAAAATACGGCCTGCATCACTCCATTATCCAATACAATAATCTGAATATATGAAATAGTCAATTTCACCCAAGTGTCCCCAACTTATTGCAAATCATATTACAGACCATTTCACTCTAGAATCCAAAACAATAATCCAAAAACAAACATCCCACCAATGAGGGGTCCCAGTTACCAGACCTAACGTTACAATACACTAACGTCGTATACGTACATTTCTAGCCAAACGAACAACTTGACTCTGTTACATAACTTGCTAACACACTTGTGTTTTGTGTGGAGTGTATACAGGAGTTCAAACTTACCTAGAAAAATCATGAACAAACAATTTAGAAAATACATTTTCTTTTTCTCAGGGCTTCCATACATCCATGCTGTATATAATGTAAACGTGATATGTACCCATCAAAAACCTCGGCAGCATTAATGGCATACAGCTGAAAGAGACTAATGCGCAGTGCAGGCCATTTAGTGTGGGAAGCCAAAACGTAGATAATTAGTATTTTGAATACAGAAAAAGAGACTGTAAAGGCTCTTGGTAGCAACACCGTCTTTTTTCATTTTGCTCACTTTACAGGCATACTGTAAATAGTCTTATTTGTCAAAAAGCTGTGAAGCATGCGAATGGCACTGTATTAGACGGGAGAGGAATCTTGGCTGAAATGAAGGTATTCATACAAGTTTATTACGTGCCTCATTTTATAGAGGAATAACATGGCTTATATTATCCATGAGAATGGGCAATTATGGGATATTTCAGTAAAATTTCCACTGCCCGCAAGCTTATTGGGGGTAGTGACGCAGACAAACTTAAAAGACTGGCACAGCCTGCAATTGGAGGCAAGCATTAGGGGCGCTCATGCTCAATATATTTCTCATTTGAAGGAAGTAGTGCAATTTGTTGCAGAAAAGTCTAACCGGAGAGTCAGTTAAAATGAAAAGCATTGCTGGATGCACCTGTCTCATGCTCTGTCTGTTCTTATCTGAAAAAAGGGGAAAAAAATCATTACACTAGAGAAATCAGCAAAGCTTCTTTTAAGTTGTTGACATGATTAATCGGGCGTCTGCAAGTGAGACCTTTATCAATATTTGTTACGCGTCAAGTCCCAATGGGTTAGACCCTCTTTGATCTGACAGTGGGCCCCGCAGGGTATTTGGCAAACAAGCTAACCTGAATACCCCCAATATCTCTGGAGAGCAACGTAACCAATACCCTGAAGAGAATCCCCTAACAAAAAAAGTGAGAATTGTTATGAGCAGACCTACTGTGATCAATGAATTAATGAGGATAAATGCACCCAGCAACAATGCAGTGCTGTCTTCTGCTTGACTCCTGACAGTGGAGTTTACCAATGCTGATGATGGAAAATTACCCCTCGGAGACAAAGCTATTCATTCATTTTAAAGCCTTGTTTAGTCTGATGTAGTCTTTGATGCAGTCTGAGGCTGCTGCCAGAAGGCAGTATCATACCTCATTAGCAGTTAGCTTCAGTCTCTCCTTCAAAGGTCTCCTGTTTTTACTGCTACCTTACATTCTCACAGCAGATTTTTCATCCACATGCCTCAAGTAACTAGTTCGGCTGAATCGAAATTGTAAATGTGTACAACTTAAAACTGTATCCTATATTTTCAGCAGTATCAGTATTTTCTTTACTATTGTTATTAGAACAGGACGGGCTAACATAGTGCTGACTGAGGAGTTTGTCACTACTGGACTCAGCTCAAAAGCTTTTCAAGTTTCAATAGGGGAAAACATTTCTCAGTGGAAATATTCCTTGATATAAATCTTTCATTTCAGATTTAATTAGGGTCCTAATACATGTCCATAAAAGATGTGAGAAAATTGATACGAGTCATATTTAATGTTACTTGGAAAGGTGGAGCACAATGTTGCAGCACAGACTGTATGTGAATGTCAGGCAGGTTAAAGCACAAGATATTCCTCTAGAAAAATATAACAGGAGAAATACGAGCTTAAGATCAATTAATAAGAGGATAGACTTTGGGCGGCGAGATTTAATTGATACAGACTTAATGTCCCATTTATTTAAAAAAAGGCAGGACGTCCGTCCTGTTTCATGCCTGATTTATTTCGTGAGGTAATAGACTGACTGATTGAACTTGTCACAGGACAGAGATAAAATACTGGTGAGGACCGTTCTTGGACCCCTTGCAATTTCAGAGCCCTGAGGGAAGGCAAAAGGTCATTCTCTACTGTTTGAAAACCAGCAGAAAAGGTCTTATTTTTAATACATGTGATGAAAGAAGTTTTGGTTGAAAATGATTATACTGCTGACATACACAGCGGAATAGAATCCTAAATATAATATGGCCACTTAAAAATCTGTTGTCTAATTATATCTTTGTTGTCTGGTTTTAAAAATAACTGATGAAGTTACTCCAACGCACTGCACTGACAGTTACTGTACAGGAGCACACAGGCCATAAACTGCAGCTAAAATGATACATTTAGACACAGCTTTCTTCATCTTGAGGAGCCCTTTTTCCATAAATATTTTTAACTGTGCACATCATGCAGACGTCACCATGACTCACTAGAGAAGCTGAGTCACTAAATATATCAAAAAGGTTACAGGCATACTAACGGGCACTGCCAACTCAATCCGAAACAAGATGCTAACATTTATTAGTGCTGGACAGAACAAATGCGTGCATGTTAAACTGAAGGTCAACAAGGTGACGGCCCCAAGAGAGGCGCTGCATGTTTTAAAAGGACCCTCTGGCTAACCTCTTACTCATCAAGTTGATTTTGAGGAGCTTAAGTCATTTCATTTCTGCTGCACATGTCAGCAACAGATAACAGCTTCACCTGTGCTGTGGTGATCACTCCAAGGAAAGTCAACCAAATCGTGGCTTGGCTGCAGTAAGCCTCCCTCCACCAGCAGTGTCCTCTCTAGATAACCATCGGCTCTCATTTTGTAGAGCTAAAATACTGTGGAGCTCAGCATTGAACGTATAGTGATGAAAAAAAAAAAAAGAAACCCAGAAGACAATCATTTCAATCTGGGGAATAGAATGGAATTTATTATTTGTAGCCACTGGTGTTGCTGAACTGAACTAAATTTCTTTTTGCCATCAAAATTAAGAAAGAAAATTTTTTTTCAAGATTTTGACCAAATTAATGTCAAAGATGCCATCAAGAAATGTTATCCTACTGTTAGTGTACCTGTCAGCCCCTCTATGTATAACATTCAATTGACTTGGTATATTTCAAAGGTTGTGGAGTCTTAGGTTTAAAGGAGCACTGTCTGAGTCTATTTCAAGCAACACCAAGGGCACTGCATGCTTTTAGATGGTGACCTAGTTAGATAAACTCATGAGTTTCTGGGTCCCCTTGCTTTAAAACTTATTTACTCTGATTATGCACGTATATGTAAAAGAGTAAAGAGATGTTTCAGTGTGTAGACGCTTGGGTTTGTTTTTCTTTACCAGTGTCGTGACCCTCTCTAAACCAATGCAATATGCTCTGGATGAGAGCTGGATCAGGTGCATCGGGTAAGACTCCATTATGTTTGGCCCAAAGTGATTTTCAGAGTGTCTCCCCGAATTGGTTCAAGCTCGTCTGTGTTCAATAGGTCTGTTTTACAGCTCTGTGAACAGTTTCAAAGGTAGACAGACCTCATCTGTCAAGCAGTAACAATCTGCCCAGGGCTCTGAATTCCTCCCCTCACATAGATGACTGAATCCAATACCAATAATGTATAACATATTGTGTTCAGTGTCTTCATTTGAGTGTTAAAGGATATAGCGACAAATAATGATTGGACTTACCACTCTTTTAAATTATTGTTCTCAAACTGAAAGAGAAAATGCACTTTAGTGGCCAATACAAAACTAGATTTTAACAGGATTTTCTGTCACCACAGCTGCACAAACTACAACAATCTCTCAATCAAACCTAATATATCATCGCCTGCTATGTCCCAAAGGCTGTAAAATCACATTTGGAGTACCAGCTCAGTGGGACTCTCCTCTCAATCGAAACTGGCAAACCTTGTGCTGCAAAAATGTTTGGTGGGAAGGACAAGGGAAGGATAGCTTTGTAATTTGCCAAAAGAAAAAAGAAATCCCTGGACAACCATCAGTACAAATTGATTGCTGTAATTTAGTGTCACTTTCTTGCACATATAATATGAATGGAAGTAATAGTGTTGTAATGGGAGCTATGACTTGATTGAGAAACATTAATTTAACTTGATACACTGCCACATTTGTCATTCCAGCAATGAGTCTGGGTTTTACAGTCTATGAATATAATTCATGATAGAAGCAGCCTGAACACACAGACAAGTTCAAACATGAGAAACTAATTTGAACTGATGCGAAATTGGAACTTCTTAAACATATGCAACCTTTGAAGTTGTACACATCTTTCACAATTAGTAGGAACTGAGCTAAACTGCATTTAAGTCTGCTTAAAAGAGAGCACAAGGATACTGCTGACTGCTGTATATAAACTCAGTAGTGGAAGAAGTACCTAGATCCTTTGCTTAAGTAAATGTAGCACCACAAACATGTACAAATACTCCACAAATAAAAGTCCTGTATTCAAAACCATACAAATATTTAGATTTGATCTAATAAAATATACAGTAATATAAATAAAGTATAAAAAGTAAAAGTACTCAATGCACAGATAAATGCCCCTTATAAGTGTTATATTAGTGTGATGCTCTGGTGGGCCATCAGGGCCTTCAAGGCCTTCTCTGCTGGCCTAAACAGAATCACAAAGTTATAGCTATTTTATAATTTAATAATTTTTCTGAAATACACTACATGTATTATAATTTATTAAAATATTGTTCTCATTATTTTATTTTCTAATTGCACAGCTACTGTCTCCCTCAGTTGCTCTGCTTCCAGTGCAGCTTGTTTTAAGTAGAGCTTTTATCCAATCAGATTTCACCTCTGTGTCTCTAGGTAAGAAGAGAGGCCCGAGGCCTGCAGACTCACAAGTGCATCCATGTGCAGTTTAAGTGAATGGGGATGATATTGTTGATTGTCATAGTGTTCAACCAATCAGATCTTTAGTTTGACATGTTGGGCGTATTCTTTGACGTGCCAGAGCTGCTAGCTGGCCTACAACTACGTCAGCATTACGTGCAGCTCAGTTTTAAGGTGCAGCTCTGCAGTGAGGTGCAGCATGCGCTGTGATTGGTCAGTGGGCGAGCACGTGACTATTGTGAAACAAAACTTAAAATAGCCATCAGAGGCTTAGTCGGAGTAGTAAGAGTTCAAATTGAAAGATATGAAAGAAATTATGACTTTTTTTGCATTTTGCTTGGTGTAGATTATTATCTTTTTTACCTAGCTTTGTTTTTTTAACACTCAATGGCTGAAGGAGGAGAAATGGATTTGTGAGTTGGGATTTAACCGTGTGATTAAACTCTTTGTCAACAAAAAAAGGAGGATGGAGTTTGTCTTTAAGTGAACAGCATTTGGTAAGTCAACTGCATTTGTTTTTTTACATCTAATATCTGAATGGCCCGTGCCCTCGAGTGTGTAGGTGTTCTGCTGCAGTGTTGCTGGATTGATTTGTTGCTTTGTTGGCATATGAATATATGTGACTGGTTCTTGTGAGTTTGTTGTTGTCATTGTGTTAATTATGTAGATTTGGACTGTATGTATTGTCCGTTAATTACGAAGCATACCGTCATGCGCGGAGTTATTGTTTGTTAAGCTAGTTTAGCCTCTCAGAAGTGCAGGGCCTCAGCTGTTCTTTGTTGTGTTTTTTTTTGTTCCGGGTTGAGAGGTCAGAGTCCGTTGTCTCCTACGTGAGAGCAGTCCAACGAAAAAATTATATTTCGCACAATTTTGGCGCCATCTTGAGGTTATTAGGTGGTGTTTCAGCTGCAGGACAGCACTGAAGGCCCAGGTATAAAATGCATGGACCTCCACTGGTAGGATGTAAAAATGTTTAAGCAGCACTTTACTGTTGAAGTTGGACGAGGTGGAGCTGCTGGTATTTGATCTACTTTAGACGCAGTTAGTTAGTTTAGTCCGGTTCCCAACCGTCGGGATCAGGCACCCTAAAAAAGGGTCACAATTTAAATATGAGGGCTCATGAGATGATGAATGGGTTAGGAAAGATGAAAAAGATTATTCATTCTTCTGACTTTTCTCTTATCTTTTGATTTTTTTGTGAAATACTGGACAGTTTTACCTTTTTAGATCTCACGGAGTTATTTGGATGAAACCATGTGAGGAAAAATGTCTCTTTGGTGAAGCTGCTAATGAGTCATAGAAATCTGAAATGCAAAATGGGGGCCAAATAAGCTTTTTTTTAATAAGGAGTGACGAACCACTAGTTTGCTCTTTAGCAATGCACTGTATAAGCGTATTACTTTCTATGTAAAAACCTACTCTGAAGAGTAACTAGTTATTATAGCTATTAGATACATTTAGCAAAGTAATAAAGTATAAATTGTAGCATAAAATGGATAAACACCACTACATACCTGCAGATTTCTCAGCTGCTGTTGCTGTGGTAAGTGTTGGCGTTGGCACCCTGAGTGTGAAGCCGCGAGTGGTATTTTTGACTACAGTCGCCAAGGGAACAGCATCCGTAACAGGAGGCAGGCAGCTGACCTTGTTGATGCCATCTACACAGGAAAATGCTTCTGGACATGGATTCAACAGGCAGTCATCATAGTTGTGCTCACAGTTCCTCCCCTGTGTATGGAAAATAAACAGCCTTCAGATATGTCCTGTAACTCTACGATGAGATGCTAAATGCGATACGTTGTTTGAATAATTAAATTTGCATTAAGTAGAGAACATGAGATTATGTAACAAAAAACAGGCTTTTTTAAAACTTAAAAACCATGTGATGCGAGATAGCATCTGACTATATTATATTCAAATAATTTTTATGTGCAACGTTAACATTTGGAATATTTTATATTTCATCCAAAGTAAAGTTATAGGGTGTAAATTATTTGTAGTATGAGTAGTAAAAGTGTCGTATGTTGTCATGTTATTTCTATGAGACAGGCATCTGATTTACCTGCTTTACAATGGGAATGAATAAAAGATGATCTAGTAAGTAAGTCCCAAGAGAGGACTCAAGAGTTAAGGGTGCAAGAGGGTAAAGGTTAATAAAAAGAAGAAAAAAAGAGAAACAAGACGGGGAGATGGGGAATATGGTGGGGAGCCTCACCACAAATCCAGGACGACAGAAACAGGTGTAGCCATATCCTGGATCATTCTGAATGCATATTCCCTGGTTGCAGGGCTGTGGAAGGCACTCATTAATGTCATCCTCACAGTGAGGGCCTGTCCAACCTGCCAGGAACAAAAGCCCACAGAGTGCCGTGGTGAGCCCAGGCTCTCCCACTTCCACCCTCTGAAGTGAATATCAATCAGATTCTCCTACATTGATTTGCTTCTTTTGGGGTTCACACACATACAAAGACAAGAAAAGGCTTTCACTAAAGAGCAAGACGCCACATACATTTTAATGAGCCCGCATCGTATCGTCTTTTTATCACTGTCTTTCTTTAGTACTGTATGTCTACAAATTTCCCCCTAGAGAAAAGAAGATGACTTTTGAACGGCTTTGAGGCGCAGAAGCTATGTAGGCAATATGGCAACCTTTAGTGATACTTCACGTGGCCTATTTCAATCCAATATGAGCATCAACATGGTTACATATAGTAAACTGTACTCCAACACATCTGGGGCACAGTGAAGTGTTCCTGTTCACTTAAAAAAAAAAGTCTTGCTATCGAGGTTCTGTCTTAGAAATCTTGTTCATGAGCCACAAAGGTTTCCTTTAACAGGTATTATAAAAAGGGGAAAAAAACAGCTTTGGTTCCCTCATTTCTAGGTAAATTGGAAAAAGTCACAGGATGTCTGAGTGACTCACCTGACCTGCAGTGGCAGACGTAGCTATTAATAAGATCTTGGCAAATGGCACCGTTGTGGCAGGGAGCTGAGCAACATTCGTTAACATCCACTTCACAGAAATCCCCCATGAAACCTGGCGGACAGCTAAGAAAACATATCATACTTTCAAACTGCGAGGCTGTCTCGCGGCGCTGTCACTTCCTGCTTGTGGGTCTGACACACTGCATCTGTTAAAACTGCTTGTTTTCATTGTTTATCGAAACAACTTTTTCTAGTCAGTTGTTGCTTCTTATTTCAGAGTATATTATTTAAAACAGACACATCTGGAATCTGAAGAGAAACAGAAGTGGAATCAGTAAAGCAGATGATAAACTAACGAGTGGCTTCAATTTAAACTGAAAGTAAGGAAATGCTTTTAATTAACATGCCATATCAAGCTATACATAACATTCTTATAATGGATCTGTGGAGACTTAAAAGTATCTGTATTATTTTACAATAATCTACATACTTTACACCTACAGAGTAATAAGATACTGTCTGTTGAACTTAACAGTGCCTATACTATATCTGAACAACTCAAGTCCATCCAGATGCTCTCCTAAGAAAGAAATAGCAATGCATTAGTCCATTGTCAGCTAAATATTCATAATAAATCCAACAACAAATGAACAGTGACAGACTCATGACAAAGTACTTTGGAGTTCTGGCACAGGGTATTTCCGTACCACCTGAATGAAGTTCAGAGAAAACACTGCTCAGCGTAGTTAACAGATGATGCTGCCAAAGGACTGCTCTTAAACAAAGGGCCCTGGTTGTTTTGTCCATGGCTTCACTTAATGAATAAAGCCCTCTATGTGTTTATATCCTTACTGCTAATCAATTTCTTTAAAAAAAAACCTGGTCGTGACTAACAAAAAAAGAAAAGAAAAAAGAAAGTCACTGCTGAAAACTCAAGGTAAGTTTACGGAACACAAACTTGAAATTAGAGATCTTATTTAAGGGGAAGATAAAACATAACGGATTGATTCAGCAGTGCATAAAATCCACAGGTAACCAAAGTGAGAATGTTTATGTGTGGTAATGGTTTTCTGTTGTGGAGTTGGTGATTTGAATAGGATAAGCTGCACCTTGAGCAAAGAGAGGTACCACTCGATTCTGCAGATGTCATCCCCACTGGCTTTAAGTTTTGTAGAAGAGCAGTCGTTCTCCAGATGGACAATGAGCCTGATCGTGCATCAACGCTACCTGAGGCCAAAGGAAGACCGAGGTCTGCTGACTTGCATGGATTTCCAATTCACAGTCACCAGACCGTGAACTCGCTGAACATCTTTGGGAATATTTGACATTATAAAAAGTGCCACGAGCAGAACAATGTAAAGAAACAATGCAGATTCTCAGATTTACCGCAGACAAACAGTAACAAACTCCTGCTCTATTCAAGAGGCTACGATTCCTCTTTGGGAATTGACTTCTGTTGTAAACTTAGATCATAACTGAGTATAATCATATACAACACCAAGAAATGGACAGAGGATTTTATTCATAACCTCTGTGCCAAAAATGAACGTGTACCACTTCACACATACCATGCAGGTAAAACAACACTGTGATGTATGTATTGTAGATGTGGTCTGGCGAAGAAACCATTGCATGACTGATTTCATATTTAAGTCAGTGTGCTAGTCCGATCAAAACCTCTCCATTAAGAAGAAAACATATGTGGAATGAACAAAACATGCTTTGAATGTGATTTGAAGTCACAGTCTGTGATGTAAATGCAAACCAGAAGATTGGCACTTCCACAAAAAACACAAGATGGGCACCTGCTGTCATTCTAACACTGGACAACAGCTATATCTGTATTTATGTTGTGTGGTGGTGTGCATTTTTTTTTTTCCAGAGTCAAACTTCTTAATTGTCTGTAAAAAAGCCAAATCAAACATCTTGACTGATTGCTGAATCTCAATAGGGCCCAAAAACAAGTTAATAATCTATTGATACCATAATGAATTTTATTTGATGTCCAAAGAATCGTAAAGTGCACCCAACGCACAATCATCATGTTGCAGATCAGCAGGACACTGAAGGACATTGTTTGTCCTTAGTGTGCACATGTATCTGTGAATGCACAACACACACTATTTTGTCTTACTCTATGTAATATAGATACATACACAAATTAGCCCACAACATCGGAAGAAAAATGCTGTGCTCAGGCAGTAGGCAGTCCAGTGCATCAATATATAACACCGTGAAGTGCACCAACCCATTTGGACTTGTGGTGGTCTGGGATACATTAAATCATGACACTGAGCATATAGGAGCACATCAGCAGAAGGTTAGACAATGTAATTAACTGTAAGGCATCCAGGGAGCTGCTGTGTCAAATCTGCACACACTTACCGAATACCTCTTGTATTCAGATACACTTCATCACTCAACGGAGCACATGTCAGCAATTTAAAAGTAATGATTTACTGAACCAACCTAGAGGAGTGCTTCTGTATATGAAGGCACAAATATACATTAGCACTATTCTTGAGAGACAAGATCATTTTTTTAGTTAGAGAAATGCCAAATTTATAGAATACTGACCACAATTTTAACAGGGAGGACAGATATTTTACCAGTTCACCTGTGATACTTACAACTCCCCAAGATTTGGATATTTACTGTTTATTAAGCCAACTTATACCCGTCAAGCGTTCCAGTCTCACGGGGCACATGTTCAGTTTACTGTGATAAATTGTGGCACATTCTTCACTCACAATTTGTGTCAGTATCATGTCATTAAAGCAATAAAAGACTTCTAAGAGTGGCACAACTTACCTGCATGTAAAGTTTGATCCCTCACCGTCAAGGCAGGAGGCTCCATTGAAACACAGTGAGACATTAAAAGCGGCTTCTTTGCAGACATCTATATCATCCTCACAAGTTCTCCCTGCGTAGCCTTCCTGACAGAAGCATGCATATTTATCAATGAGATCCACACATGAGCCTCCGTTCAAACAGGGACTGGAAGCACAGTCCTGGAAATGAAAAGACAAAGACACTTTACCGGTAAGTATTTTGACAGATACAACCATGACATGCACAATTGACCATCTAAAATGCATAGTGTGCGATTAAAAAAAAGAAAAAGCAACAACTTTGGTTTAGAATAAATTGTTAGTAGTTAGCAGATGATCAGATTATCCACTGAACTAAACACTCAGACACATTGTAAGCAACTCGATGTTTTATCTCTAGAGGCCAGCACAAGCTGTGGTTTAAATCAATTAGGCATTAGACTAAGCAATTTCTTTTAATCAGGTATTTGTACAATGCTTACATGATCCTGGTAGTTCAATTGACTTATCTTGTACAAAAATCAATAGAGGTGGTGATACCAAAGGCCACACAAAGATTAGAAAATGCTCGTCATTCCTTTTGAACACCCAGCAGGTTCATTAATTAAGCCCAACTCACGTCAATGTTTGTTTCACATCTCCTGCCGCTCCATCCAGATTCACAAAGACAGGAGTATGAATCTACTCCATCTTTACAGCTGAGAAGGCCACAAGAGATGGGGTTATAATTGATTCCTCAAAATTATACTACAGTATGAAATCAACCAAAACTCACATCTTTTGCTGTACAGTTCATGCAGAATCCTTAAAGATATAATCTTTGGAACGATTGAGCATTTCCCCTTTTTACGGAATTAATGACTCTATACAACAAGTGACATGTGTTTCCGCTCACTGCGCTGGCATGGAGTGTAATTACAAATAATTCCATGCAATTGCCACACTGCATTTGCAGTCTTTCTGTTCTAAATGACAGCAAAAACAAATCGGTACCTGCCATGAAGACAAGGCTCTGACACGCATTCATCAATGTTCGTCTCACATTGGAGCCCGATGAAGCCATCAAGACACAAGCAGTGGTATTGATTAGGCGCGTCAATACATTTACCACGATTTCGGCATGGGTTCGAAACACACTCATCGATGTCAACTCCACACCGTGCCCCTAGGAAATGAAGGGTATTTTAGTAAGACATCATATACTCAACAACTTGATAAGAGAAATTTTAATTTACATTTTTTAGAATTCAGTTTTCAAATATGACAAAAATTTCAAAAATCTATGAAAGTCTTTGCAAATTACAAACTAGACACAGGATGACTTTTGATTATTCTGCAAGATCTGTGGAGACACCATTGCACATGCTCCGGGACATGATCCCGTTTTTACACTGTTTTGTGAGTTTGATAAATCTAGAGGAATAAACTACACCGTTTATGTTTAATGCAATTAAGGAATATGCTGACAAAATTCCTCAGTATTTCATATATTTATAGTTTCTGGACGCAGTGGAGGTGTGAGGTAGAGATAAGCTTGTCAGGATGAATTTGTTGTTTGTGTATGTCTTCGTATGGGACTTGTTAAAAGAAAAAAAACACCTTCAATGCTAATCATACGGTAACATATGCCGTTGTCAATGTTACCGTATGATTAGCATTGAATGAAAAACTAAAAGACTTATGTTTATTATTAATTATAATATTCAAATGAACTATAGGGCAACAATAAAATGCAAGCGTGAATTTGTGAAAATGATCATTTGTAATGATTAATTTGTAATTATAATAATAATAAAAAAGTTCACAGGTTTTCAATCTCATCTCTACATGTATCTATCTGGGTTCTGGATATAGTGAGAATAACGCCTGCAGTTGTTGCCAATGTTCTCCTCGTCTGCTTGCCGTCTTGGCTGACGCTGAATCAGACTACGGAGACTCTGTTTTTGGATTTGTGGATTTATCATCGCAAGTTAGTTCAAGATTGGACAAAAATATTGCAAAATATTGCCCTCTAAGGGCAGTCTTAGGTGCTGTAGTGGGCTCAAAGTCTAAAAGCTAGAGTGAAGATACTGGTGTCATAAGAAATGAGAAGACCTGAGACATTCACAGAAGTACTCGCTAACCAATCGCTCAAAAATTAAAATCTCCGAATGTCAAATGTTTTTGATACCAAATCACAGCATGGCTTTGTCTATGGGACACAATAGAGCATTAGGATGGTCATCACACACACAGCTGAGCTGCATTTCAAACTCGATGTATACACTTCTCTATGGCATATACTGTTGACCTGCTATCTCCCCCTAAAGATCCCCTTAAAAAAAACAGCAACGGGTCTATGTGGGTCTCTTAGAGTTAACGACTACAAGATGCAACCAGTACGGTCCTTTGAGAGCAAAACACTGTCTCCTAACAGCCGCATACTGTCCAGATAGAGCTGCCTCACCAACATGACATGTTTTTTTTATTTATTTTTTATCTCTGGTCTCTTTAGTAACCTTTGATAAAAAGTGCTCACAGGCTGGCAGAGATGGTAAACAAGAACGTGCTGTGTGTAGTTTACTGGTATTGCATTGAAGGATCTCTGGGTTTTTCACCTCAAGTTACCTCTTGCTCGCATATTATTTTACTATTACTGTCAACATACCTTGATTTTGATGAAAAGGGTTTGCCATGAAAAAAAACAAATTTAAAGTGCCTTTATCTTGTGATTCTATTTGACACTTTAGCTTTAATTATCAGCATCCATCTGCTACATGAATAGCAACTGAATCAAAGCATAAATATTATATCCTACTGGAAGTTTTGAACAAAGTTTTACACCCTAGTCTTCTACAAAATATTGTGTGAACTTCTTCACACCTGTTATTTGAATGTATAAGATTGATATGGCTTATGGGTCTAATGATAGCAGGAGAAATGTCTAGGAACAGAAACAGTTTGTTATATGCTGTAACTGCAGATCGTTTGTTTTGTGTCACACTGATAGCAGAGTGTAGTACATTAAAGTAACAATAAACGGCTGATTAAATGAAATAATTTCTCCGAAAATGTGACTGTGAAACAAATTAACCAAATACAACCTACTGATCTAAAGATGCATGATGTCTTTGAAAGGCCAGTTTACCCAAATGTGTTCCAGAAACATTGTACTGGTTACTCCCTCCATGCTGTGAGGATGGAGGCAGACGCCTCAGGGGCAAATAAAACCAAAGCTACCTCACTGGCTTTGTGCTTTTGTCATTTAGGTGAAGCGACCCTTTAATAAAAACAGTTTCAACTTATTTAACAACAGAATATAAATTAATGACAAAAGCTTTTTTTTTTACAGCCCTAGCCCACTAAAGGACCGGCGCGTGTTGCGACAATCGTCAACGTCCCTGAGAGGATTCAGTGAAGTGCAGCACTGAACTAATGGAAAAGTGTGTCACATATATACGCACTGTATATCCTTACAGCTGTGCCTACACACAGTACCATACAAACTGTGCTGCACCAATTGTGCTGACTCAAAGAGAACACATGAAATGCACTCAAAACACCTTATACCTTCACTGTTCATCAGCCACATTTAAGATAACTCTGAGGACTCACTAAGTAAGTCAGCTTTACTCAAAGAGTTGATGCTATTTATTATTTATGCAGACCCCACAAATATAGCAATGAGATCAGAGGAGAAATGGAGGGGAGAGTTCAAGCTGTGAAGGAATCACCAGATAACAGAATGTGTCAAAATGTGTCTTCTGCCAACAAATCAGAGACACAAGTTGGGAAAACACACTAATGACTGTTTGTAGTCGTCTAAATTATAGCACTTCTTCAGTGAGAGCCACAGAAATGACTCGTTTTGCTGGGGAATTAAAAATAAATGGGTTGTTCCTAATTCTACAAACAGGCATTTTTATGATGTTGTTTTTCACTAAAGTGGTAAAAATATTATGTACCAACTACTAAAATCTCAACTTCGAGGAATCGAGAGAAAAACCCACCACTGACCCAATCATTCGGTAAGCTTTTCATCCGTTGACTGAGAAAGATGTAAACAAACAAAGTGACAAGAATGTATTTCATGCCTCCTGTGTTTCATCATGAAAGAGAATGAATAAACCATTTAGGAGGCTAAATTGGCAGCATTGGAATATGATATTCATAACTATGTTTTAATCAGTGTATGAAACACGCACAAAGTGTGAGCAAAGAGGCCACTGTCGTGAAGTGAACCAGGTGAAGTGAAGGATGCTAAAGTTGACGGCAACTACGATTGTTGTTTAAATATATGCAAGTAAGAAGCCAATATTTTATCAATACATAGGTGCAACAAGAACGGACATGTAAGCGAAACAACAACCATTTGAATCGGCCACCGCTGCTGTTTACACAAGCACAGCACGCAGGATCAGCCAAAAGCAGCCAGGAGGACAGAGGACAGGAGGACAGGAGGACAGACGACAGGAGGACAGAAGACAGGAGGACAGAAGACAGGAGGACAGAAGACAGGAGGACAGAAGGACAAGAGGAATGACTGATACTGACAGATGTCTGTGTTCTTCATTCTTTAATAAACTTCACTCAGAAATGTTATTTATTTGATTAACATTTTACATTTGTTCCTAATGAGATATAAACATATATTTTAAATAAATTCAAATTATTATATATTTTTTTAAATTCTATATATGTTGTTAAAAGCAATTATTTTGTCATGTAGAAAAGCCGAGTATTGATAAGAGTAGCTCCTAGTTGTACTAAAATCCTAAAGATAACTATCCCGACCTGAAGGCCACCGTAGTTCTCCAACACGCTTGGAAAGGGAGGGGTGAGCAGAGGGGTATTTAGTTGGTTGCAATCTGCAACACACCACTATAGATGCCACAACATCGTACACACTGGGCCTTTAAGTGTACACAAAAAAAAAAGAATCATCAGGTTCCCTCATTGCAGAATGTAAATGGCTCCTTTCTTGAGACAAACTCATAACTTGTTTCATTTGGCCAAAAGTAAAGCTATGCTGCAATTAGAAAATTCACAAGTTTACAGGTTAAAAACAATCCCTGAACCAAAAATAATAAGAGGAAGTTGCAACAGAAAATGACCTATGGCTCATGTGATACAGAAGTGTGATGAGGGAAATGAAAAATCTCTGATTTGTTCAATACAACAATTTGCATGACACTTCTATATCCCACTAGCCATAGACTGATGCTCACACTGTGTCATTTCAGTTTGTATTTAGGTCAGATCGGAAGGACTGAACTATGAATGAGATATGGGATTACATACTGAATATTTAATGCCGCAGACTGGTCAACAAGGGTCTGAAATAGCTTTTAAAAAACATAGTAATCAGCACTCAGCCCAAAAACACATGTATAAGTCATGTACTAACTCTGTCTCAAAGTATTAAGAACTGTCTTCTTCTTGATACAATTAATAAATTCCACTATTCTATTTACGTTAAATGTGCACTACACCTCTAAAGCAATAGATCTGCAAAGCCTCAGTGGCAAATCGAAATAGTGACCCAATGTTATTCATCAAGTTCACCCAGTAAAATACTGAATCTGCTGAAGCCTTAACAGCAAACAGCATTGCCCGGGCCAGAGCATCATCCACCAATGTGCTGACTGAGGAAGCTGCAACAATGTGCTGATTGCACTGTACTATCACTCAAGGGAACATGCTCCTTAATGATGGGTGAAGAAGAGAAAACAGAAGGTGACGAATAGTGTGCTTAAACTGTGATTTATACAAACACGATTACCCATTAATCATGTCGCTGTAATGACTTCTGACCTCAGTACAGAGCACAGTTAAATAATACATTATTGTGATTGCAGAGCCTTTTAGACAAAACATACTAAATAATGGTCAGACAGCTGAGATGTAGGCAACTGCCAAGACAGTCGTACGGCGTAAGACACAGCATGCTTTAAAGTGTTCGTCAATATCTCACGGAAGACAAAATTATATTGTAAATAGAAATAAAGCATGTGATTATGTTACAGCCATAACTTACGGTTGTTATTAAGAATGTGATTCATTTTGAACAGATTGGAGAAGATAAAAAAAAGCAGCTTATTAATCTTAATGTATTCTTTCTAAGTGGGTCATCAAGATGTTTATTAAAAAGGATTAAAATAATTTATAAAAGCAGGCAACGGTATCAGAAATGTGAAAAGAACAATTTTCTGTCTTTTAGCTTCAATCGTTTCTCAAAACTCAAACATGTTCCATGTAAAGAAAGCTTGAAAATAACCGATCAGTTTAGAATAGTCAGGTAATGGTCTAAGCATTAATACTATGGAAAAAACTGAGTACAAAAACAGGAAATATCGATGCACTGACACACTGACCAACAACCAACCACCAAGAAAATCCACTGTGAATAGCGATGCAGGTGGGAATGAAGTGTCATTATAGCTTAATCACATCCATGAAAGTGAGTAGATAGCACGAGACTGATTTATTAGTAAGCAGCTTCAACTGTTACAGTCAAAATGAATGTTGGCATTCGATATGCAAAAAAGAAAAAAAACCTCGACTTCCCTGATGGCTGAAGCAAATAATATGATAATACCATCAAGTGACACAACGAGTTACAGCATTTCATAGATAGAGGAGATGACGCATCATACCATCAAAGCAGAATAACATTTAAATCAATTCCAATCAGGCTGCACAAATACGACGTGATGAATAACCCTCAGATGAAAAATGTACTATTAGACTAGAGTAAAAAGAAGTCACACACAGCTACAGCGCAGCACAACGAACCCGCTTGTGTTTTTGTAAAAAGTTGCAATGCTGTTACACATGTTACTAGAGCAAATATTTTGTATGAGTTCTAGTTGGTTTCAGCCAATCCAAACTGTACCCTCTGGCCGCTTGCTCTCTTGGGGAACCCTGTTTCCTCAGATGAGCTTAGAGCAACAGAAAAAGTAATGACTTGTACTATGCTGTGCGTAGGCCTAATAATAAAAGCTGCTTCTGTGGGAATTGGGCCATGCGTGTCAGGTTCGGCTCTCCAGAGTAGCAATACCTCAGAGATTCCTCCCCCCCTCCCCTTCTCAACTGGGGAAGGATAAATTGATGATACAGTGCGGAAGACAAATGAAATTAATCTTCCCAGTACCTGACAGGAATCGGCTTTAGTGCGCACACACACACACACACACACATATACACACACACACACACACACACACAGTTGCTCTAAAATAGCTTGATATCCGCACAAGTGGAAAATACGACAAATCGATTGAAGTAAAACAACATTAGCGCTCCAAGACTAAAGAAGCTGATGAAATGAAATAAATGAAACTCACAGACACGGAGATGTTTTCATCAGATAAAACACGCGACGTGAATCGATCTCGCTGCCTTTACTGAAAGGCTGCCACTGTATCTTGTCGAGGCAGGTGGGCTAATTAAAAGCAAGTATTCTAAAGCAGTTTTTTTTTTTTTTTTACACTAAGCCAGATCTGTGTCAGAGTGTCCATAATAGCGTGTGGCCGCAGCAAGTGTTGATACGCTTTTTAGTTCGACTCTCATATTGATCTTCATGTCACCTGAGGGCAAAAAAAGAGCTACCTGAGTATCCAGGGCGACAGACACACTTGAAGCCCCCGGGCGTGTTGATACAGATGCCCTCGTGTAGGCAAGGTGAAACTTCACACTCATTCACATCCAGGTCACACAGCGTTCCAAAATAACCAGGAGGGCAAATGCAGCGGAACCTAAGGAAGATAACACTCAATCATTACGAAATAAAGAGAAATCCAATGAAGACCAGTGTGTCCGACAGTATTGAGAGCATATTATATTTGAGTTTAGTTCAGTTCTTAGCATAGCTTCAAAATATGCAGAGTTATTTTTCTCAACAAAAACTGCACACACTCTTGTAGAAGCAATTAACTGGAGAAAAACACTGTGTGTGTGTGTGTGTGTGTTACAACCCCACCAATAAACCCTTTTCCACTCTCAAACTCATAGGCAGCTCTTAAAAAACAAAACAATAGAGCAGCAATTATGTTCCCCTGTGTGTACCTAATGTGAATTATATTTGATGACTTATTACTTAAGAGCTTCATCTGTCCAATAATGTGGTTTACTCAATTCTAATTCCTCCCTTCAGCTGTCGGTGGGTCTAATATCCCCTGACCACACACCTCAGAGGAAATGCTTATTCTGTTTGTAAGTGAGATAATAAGAAATCAAGTCATTAGACACCTCTGTGCTAAAATCTAAACTACATCTTTTGATTAGTTCGACATCATTTTTCATCAGTGACACCAGCAGTGGTATTTATCATGCCACAGCAGAACTGTGCCGCCTAATAACATCAACTCAAACTGCTGGACTGACCCGAGACATCTCCGTCAAAACAACTTCTTTATTGCACTCAGATACACCGCTGCCTGTTACAATCTGCTAGTCGATAACAATTAGTCGTACCTACATGCAGTAGATGAGAGAAAAAGATGCAACTTTTACAGAGTCAAACTCAAAGTCTCTAACTCAAAAGTAAAAAGACAGCAAGGGCTCACTGAGTACGCTGCAGAGTCTGATTCATCGCCCCAGCACAGATGGGCTTGTTCGGCTTGTTGGGTCAGGGAGATGGAGATAGCGGCGTGTGCAGTGTGTTTGTGGTGGGCAGCGAGGTTAAAGCACACCTGATGTGAACTCCCTGGACTGTGCAATCAGGGGAGCGCTCTGAGCAGGGCCAGGTCACATGGGAGAAAAATCATGACGGGAGACAAACTGGAGACAAACCATTTAGGACTCAAATTGGCCCTGGGACTTCGCTACCCATCTGTCCGACTAAGCCCGGAAGCCCCGGGGCTCCCATTAAGCACAGCAGAGAGAAGCACCAGTGGAGTAAAGCCCGATCTAGATACATGATGTGCTCCTGCTGAATTCGCTCTCTGTCTTTAGAATAGCAGCTTATGTGTGTCAAGGATGAAGACGGGCTTGTTATATAAACCAGAACACTTTGAAGAGAAACATCACAACCTTGTGCGTTTTCTTCGGAGAACGGTTTTATTTATGGGCCTTTTAAAACAAATGCAGGAAATTAAAGCTGCTTGGCCTTTACTGATATGTGCATTTTCTTTTAAGTGCACAATACAAAAAAGGCTAAGGAGCAATGTGGAAGCAAACAAAAAGAAAAAGGAATTTTAATACTTACTTGTTCACGAGGTCTTGACAAACGGCAGAGTTGTGGCAAGGGCTCGAAGAACACTCATTGATGTCTTCCTCACAGTGAAGGCCAGAAAGTCCCATCGTACAATCACAGCTGGATAGGAAAAATCATTAATATGGATATATTGTCTCGGATGGAAAATAGAAGATCTATCTGTTTCCCACTAGCACATGAAGAGAGGGGGGGAAAATCTATAGAAATGTAATATTCACTAAACATCATATTTAGTCTGATTGCACATGCAGTACAGTGAAATAAGCATGGATTTTAACTGTTTCAAAATAAGGGCTGCATTACAAGAGCAATAAGGCACATTTGTTTCGTTAACAATTTCACCTCATTTTAACCTGAAGCGTACATTATTAAATCCATTCAAATACATTTGAAGAAAGGGCCATGAGCTCAGAGCAGATCTTTCAGCATAGTGTATCAAAATGACAGTATAATGGCAGGGATACGTTGGATTTACCAATGTTTGAAGGACATCACCACAAAGCCTGACATTTTTCTTGCCTCCTAAGAAATGAAAAGCTGGTTAGGGAGAACACTCTTTACCTGTAGCTGTTGACCCGGTCCACACAGGTGCCCTGGTTTTGGCACGGATTTGAGCTACACTCATTGGTGTCAATTTCACACCAACTTCCTTCAAATCCTGAAAGATAGATGAGATGGTCATGGATCAGCAAGCCCCACCACATCCTGAAAAACGTCAGGGCCGATGATAACAAAGACCCCAGTGAATGCCATTTTAATGGAACTAGTAGCCCCTGTAGCATATCTCATCTTCCAGCTCTCGGCACTCACTGTTTCCCCTTTGAGAGTGTGTAAGTCTAATAATACTTTAGTGCTACAGACAGATTGGTCTGAGGTTTAGTGGTTTGGGCTTTGGGAGGTGTGTGGCTTTGTGCACCACCGTGCATACGTATCTGTGTGTGTTTGAGAGAAAGCTAGTGAGTGGGGGGGGGGACATCTTGCTAAGTTGGGGTAAGAGGGGGAGGCAAAACCCAAGAGCTCCATTGCCCTTGTTCATTAGGGGGTTGAGGGGCAGGATGGCTAAGCAGATCAGCATGGCTGTTTTGTTGTACTTTTGAAGGCAGCCTGGGAGCTTGTAATGTTCTGCCTGTCGGAGATATTCCTCTGGTGCTCAGTTTCAGTCTGGTCCCTGTGTGGTTTTCCGCTAAATAACTCAGTTTTATGAAGTCAAATAAAAGAATAGTTGAAACCCAACTGCACCGTTGACTATAAGCAAATGATGGCCATGAAGAGCAGCATTTTATAACTGAAGACCCATTTTGATCTGATGGGTAATTCTGAACATGTTGAAATTGAAATATCACTGAAACATTTTAGCTTGGAAAACCATATATCCAAAGAAATGTATTAGCACTTTCAGGTTGTGCAATTTCGTTTCCTTTTTCATTTAAAAAAGAATTCCAGTATGTACATTTATTGGGTTCACAAATTCAAGTAAAGTCAAAGATACGACATTCACACCTAATTATCCAGGACACCAAGGATAAGCAATCTAAACACGCGTATTGATTCTTTATGCCCATCATTTGCTTCCATACAATCAACTTTCAGCATTATGTGACTGCCTTTGGATTTGTTATGGAATGAGCAACGATTTTTAGAGCTCAGACCTCCAAAGACTGCTGCTGTGCTGTCCCTGCACGTCACACATAATTAAAAATGATACAAGCATATAACAAAGGTTTAACAAAACTAGCTTATAATGAGTGTTAGTGCATTTATTGCTTCCTTGTCTCATTATGATACTCCTGCTGCTTCAAGTTAAGAGTTATATGTATTTGAACTATAATGAGTTTTGGCTCATGTAAGTATAAATTATCAGCTGAGAGAAGTAAATGCATTAACAATGATGAGGTTTATAATTATTTTTGGGACAAGCACTTGTATAATCTTGCAAATGTGAAACCGAAGTAGTTGCTTAAATATGAAGAAATGTTTTACATCACATTCTATATTTCAAAGAAACATGGATGTACCAGTATTAAAGTATGATAGCCTAATACCATGTATCAGATGTTATTTTTCTCCTGTACCGTCTGTAACGATACTATATGTCAGGAGATAACACCATACAATGCTCTGTAACGGCATGTTTTCAAACTGTAAATAACAGATGGTAGGAAATGATATAGAGCATACATTTCTGAGTGCAGATAGATGGAGCAATTGCAAGCCATCAATTGTGGATTGCTACTCAGCTATATAAAGGTCAGTACAATTGATTATGAAGTGTTGAATAAAAGATGGCTTGTGCTCTTCAAGCAACTCTCACTGTGCATGTTGAATCAGCCGAATGAACAATGTTGTGTATGATTATGTTAAAAAGGCAAAGAGACAAATTTCCAAAACACCTAGAGTGACTCGAATGAAAAAAAAACAAACAAAGTACGACAGCGACACTGACGCAGTTCTGTGCATTTTGGGATGTCACAATGAGAGGGAATCCGTGAGACCACAGAGCATCTGGTGAATTATGGGACAGCACAGGTTTCCCAAGCTGGTCTGTCAGTCAACGCAATGGTGGAGCACCACAGGGACTATTTCGAATGTCACCGCAATGTAATGCATCTTCTGCCACTGAGCAGTGACTGGAGGCTTCTCTTTGACAGAGTACAGAGAGGGATACCCAAGGCGTGTGCGTACGTAGTCATTCCATCATCTGGCTGGAGCTACAGTATGTGATCACTGCTCATGCCGGTGAATGTCTCCGAGGAGAAGAAATTGTGGGTTAATCCCCAGTGCATATAGCGAACTAAGTTTGATGGACGTTTCAATTGAAATATGAGCGACATCTTCACTTTAAGAATGTGAATTTGGTCAGGACTGCTACATTTGTGACTATAGTCTCGTCAAAGATGCTGTCAGTGTGATGTCACAATTTCTCGGAGGGGGTTCATTTACGATGATATTACCCTCAGCTTGTACAATATAGATTGTGGTGTTTGTCTGTGGTGTCATCAGAGCGCTGTCAGACGGTACATCAAATCTTAGACGTCACTGAACTCTTAATCTATGTATGATTTTCATACTGACACAAAAACAAACCTTCAAGTTTTCTGTCTGTGTCGAGTTCTGGTCCACCAATTTATTTATATATACAAAAAACTTTGGGGTGGGTGAAGGTTTTTTAGAAATATTTTTTTTTACATTTGTAAAAAAATGTTTATATGAACATATATACATATAAACATATGTATAATTTTGTTTTACAAATGTAAAAAAAATCATGTTATTTTTTCTGACTGTAAAAAGAGACACATCTGGCACAAGTGGACACATCATCAGTGCTGTGCAACAAACAATAAACAACTCAATTTAGGAAATTAAAAACAAATATGAATGACCGGACAAACCAGATATCAAATTAGTCATCACAGCGGTGTTTCTCATAAGCAGGAGGTGCACCATTCTTGTGAGGCCTTCACATGCACTGAGCAGAAAACTGGGTTACTTGAATAAGTGGGTTGAGAACAGAAACCTCTTTGCATGTAAACATCAGGCACTGCATCCAATTTACCCCACTGCTACACACCTGGACCACCTCCTCGGTACTGCGTATGAAGGCACAAAATGATTAAACACCGAGTTTATTTAAAATGTGTTAACTGTACAGCTGTTGCAGACCCAGGCCTATTTTTATAGATTATGTGGATATTTTGCTACTAACCTCTTTCTCACAGTAGCAAGCACGTACTTAACCACAGCTCTAGATTAAACAATAGTATACCCCTGACATTGTGATCATCCACTGTCTACTTATAAAACATACCATTAAATCAGCTAAATGTATAAAGAAAAAGTGAAACGAGCCATGTGCAACAGCCTGGGCGCAGGTGTGTTGTCTTGGAGCTCAGCCACCTCCATTAAGAGAATATTGAAAATACACTACAGTAGAGGCTCCAAATGTGTGCCTTTACTGAATCATCTGTAGCTTTTCAACTATAAACTGTGCTCCACGAAGCAAAAACAAGAAATTTAAAATTCAGACTATGCTGTGAACTTTAAAGCTCAAAAATGAAAAAAAAAAAAAAAAGAACGTTATCTTTAATGAAATGGCACTCGTGGCAATGTGAAAAGATTGCGAGCACTGCTGATCCCACTGGAAATCAACACCATGTCTGCAGCTCCAGGCAGCACTCTGTTTAGTTTGCTCGTCCATATATTTGATTGTAAATGTCAACAAAATATGACGCCCTATGACACATGCCGCCCTGACGGTTGATGGACGCTGTCGCCGTCATGATGTCTGTTCTCACCATGACATGTCTGTTATTTAGTAGAGGAGCAAAGTGTTTCAGCATGTGGAGGGATACCTCCATTTCCAACCTACCAATCTGGACTGGCACATTCCATCACATCCAGAGACGGATGGGTCCATCTACACCGATGTGTGAGAGGTCATTTAATTAAGTTCTTGATGGAAAACAGGGTTGTACAGTACGCCAGGTCTGACTGCAGTGAGGGAGTGACAGTCAGCATTCACCCTTTGTGCCTAATGAGGTCTTGGTGGAGGCGGCCGAACCACCTCTGGATTCTCTTCACGTGAAGGAGTCCCAGGGGGACCACCACACGGCTTGCGGACATCGTACCATCACTGAACGCCCCGTCACCACTCTGTGGGGGGCGAGATGTGTGACAGTAGAGAGTTCAGCTAATCCAGCCTGGCTGGGGACAGTTTTGCTTTCATGGTGAATGAGTTAATATCCACACTCAGGTAAATCAATGACTGGGTGGGGAGCGGAGAACTCTTCTGCCAGTTAATGGCGAAACCCAGTGTTGTACTGTGGGTGCTGTGCGACTTCCAATATTTGGAGGGCAGCCTTCTCATAACAGGGGGGCCATAACAATGAGGTCTTCTAAATACGACAAAACATGGAGAATGTGTGCGGAGCAAGAGAATAGCCAAATAGCAAGAGAATAGCCAAATGGCAGCCAGTTCAATTCAATTCAATCTATTTTTGTATAGCCCCAAATCACAAATTATAAATTTGCCTCAGAGGGCTTTACAATCTGTACACATGCGACATTCTCTGTCCTGGAACCCTCACATCGGAACAGGAAAAACTCCCCCAAAAACAAACCTTTAACGGTGAGAAAAGAGGGAGAGACCTGTGGGAGAGCAACAGAGGAGGGATCACTCTATCCCTGTTAGGGATCCCTGTTATCAGTGCCTCCAACAGGGCAGAGGGAAAGCCCAGATGAGAGGACGAGAGGTCTTCATCCAGGATGTCCGGGAAATTTCTGGAGAAGATGTTCAGCTCTTCCGCCGTCAACATATCCTGAACGTTTTAAAGCCTCATTTGGGTTAAGTACAACCGAATGTTGAATAACACATTTTTTATGTTAAAATTTACTTTCGGGACTTGAAAACACACTGTGAAAGGGTTAAAGTTCTAAGATGAAAACCACCAGACCAGATAACACAGAGGTAGTGACATATCAATCGCAAGGTAGACGCGCTCTGAATGGGACCATAATTTATGAAATTAACATCATGCTATTGAAGAAGACCATAAACTTACGTTTACAATGTTTACTTATGTAATAAATCAAGTGAGAAGTAGGTCATTTTCTCATAGACTTCTATACAATCTGACTTATTGTTGCAACCACAAGAGTCGCCCCCTGATGGCCATTTTAGAGAATGCAAGTTTTAAATAATATTAATAATACTGGAGGCTAAGCAATCATCCCGTTCCAAAAAAGAAAGTTTTGATGAGATTGTAACTTATTATATATAATTAGTAAAAATGATATGGCTATATGCTTAAGGGAAAAGTTCCCACAAGGAAAAGTGTGGGACACGTTTCTGACTTTTCTTAAAATGTCAGGCTTTTTAGTCAAAATTTGAATACATCCCTATTTCCTCTCTTAACAGTGTCCTCTACTGCCCAGCTGTCATAATCTAAATGAAAGACTCCTCTGACTTGATACAAATCCAGATGCACTCATCTAGGGCGCCTTTGGCCGCCCTGTGCTTACAGCACTAAGTTTCATGAGCTGTTGAGAGTGCTTTGATGACTGTTTTTTTGCTCAGAGCTTTGCCTATCAGGCTACACACAGGGTGCCTTCAGCCTTTTGATTGGTGGAGCTTGCTGGGACTCTACGTCGTCTGGCAGCTTTGCTAACAGCAGAGCACAATAAGGGATGGACCAAATGATTTACTGTCGCATATTTTGATTTACAAGTGACAAAATGTTTTTTAAATAAACAATGTGTATATCATGACATAATCCTAATAAGACAAACATAATTGAAAGTTAATGTCATAAAGTAAAAGGCAAGAAGTGATGTTTTTAGTGACCAAAAATGCTCAGGTCTCTATAACTGAAACTATGCATTCGTAGAGAGTACGCTCCCTGACTTCATTGTGTCCTCCAACATCTGAGACTAAATCCATCCCCTTGGCTCTGCTGCATGAATGAGTATATTCTGTCAGCCTCCCCAGGTTTATATAGAAATGATTTGGTTATTTTTACCTGCTGTGAAGCATTCAGGGGTTAAACATCAATATGTTAGAAGCTATTAATGACTGAGAATATTTATGAGTGAAAAACCACTGATACCACTACGTGCTCATTGATGCCTTTTTCTACCCAATTTTTGATGCAGCTGTTGTTCGGGCTAGAAATAGAGGTTTCAAAGCTGAAATGGAAGAAAAGAACCACCTTTTGCCCTCAGCAATGGAATATCACTAGCGTGCTGAGACCTTTGCTCACTGAGGCACGCCCTCATACTGAGACTGAACACCTGCTACATTTTAATATTGCGTCGCCTCTCTGTGTGCCTTCACTTTCAGACTATTAGACGAGATATCAGTTATCCAAATGGAGCAATGGTTTACATGCTATGAACCTAGCTTAAATACAACATGGTCACTGACTGCATCTGTCATAGACTATTATACTGATTTCTATGAAATATCTTTGATCTGAGTAATTGTACAATGGGGAGAAATGTTTCGTGTGGAGGCTTACTGTCTTAGTATCGTGTATCAGTTCAGTTAAATTCAGCTTAAGTAAGGAATCCTAGTTCAACACAGTTTTAGTTTTATAGTTATATGTAACCTCTATGTTCTACATGCTACTTCTATCTCAGCCATGACACTCCTGTACATTTTAAATATCCTCCTTTTCTCCTGAAATTATTATTGTTATGAATATATAAACTTATAAGATTAAGACAGTAAATGTGGCTTGTATGAACTACAAAACACAAGACATGCAGTAAGATCAGTTGATCCGTAGTATGTGTTTAGGCATTGTGTTCTATATCACTATACTGAAACAAGAGAAGTAGGCCAGTGATATTCACATACATCTGCCAGGGCAGCTGGTTTATAAATTGAAACACATCTACTGTAAGTCAATTGTCCACTTCCTCCATAAAAAAAGAATAATCACTTAAAATGAAAGCAGCGAGGACAGACATTTTCAGCACATCTTTGGCAACAAATATTTCCAACACATCTTTTTCAACATCATATTAGGTATGTGTCAGCTCTCATGTTGGCACAGCTTCACAGTAGCTCATTAACCAACTGTTTGGTCGGACACAAATCTCAATCTTGTGGAAGGTGAAGGCTAGTGTTGCATGCCATGCAAATAAAGAGGTTTGTTCTCCATCTGGCCAGGAACACCTCTGGGGATATTCTGAGCCATGGAGACCAAATGGTTTTTGCATGTAGAGGGACCGCACAATGCTTCTGAATTAATTCACTATACTGGAAGAATCATGTTTCTCCACTCCAGAGGCAGGCCGATTGTCCCCCTGTCAAATAGCTCACTTTTAACACTGAAATATTCCAACTTGTCATCTGAAATCCATTGAAAAGGTATAGGGCAGTCTAACACAGATGGAAATAATTTAACATATTAAGTCTGTTATAGATCTAAAATAATAAGAGCTGCCGTCATAGTGTTCTTTCCAATGTGTTATGCAAAAATGTGAAACATTACTTTTAGTCATTATTACAATTTCCAAAAACCTTTGACTAAAAACAATTTAGGAATTTGACATTCATACACTTTTGTGTGTAAATCCTTAAATTGTTTTATGTTAACTGTTGTAAATCTTGCATTGAATCTTACAATCTCATTAAAGGGTAATGATAAATAACGATTTGAGATGCCATTTGTGCATTTAATGATTAACCGTCTGAGATCAAACCCTACAGCAGGTACAATTGCTACTATATGGCATTTAGTTTGCTTTTTTCCAAAAATAAATAAAGTTGCAGAATTGTAGCATTGCAATATGATTTCATATGTTTTTGGATTGACCTTCGTGTTTCTACATCTGGTACTAGTTCTAGTTGATGTAGTTGTGTCATGGATTGTTTGTGTAAACACACTTTGAGGCGGCGATACTGACTAGAACAGAAACACAGTCAAAGAAAGCTCTTTAGATTTGATGTGTAACATATTTCAACAGCAGTTCTTTTTTGCTTCCACATCAAAGTCTTCGTCAGTTAGTCAAACAGTAAAAAAAAGTATTATTTTACCTTCCAACAAGCTTGAATGTTTTGAATTAAATTAAAAGAGAAAGCCTATACCCATATTTTTGCACAAGTGGATGCATCGTAGACAGACTGAAAGACTTGGGGGACATGAAACAAAGATCCTACATCACATTGCAACCCAGGATGTTGCCGTTTACCGGTGCAAACTGTTCTCTGTGCAAACGATGAGCAAGGACACCCATACCTACTGTATAGATTGTGTACGGGACTCAGAATCTGCTGTAACTCTGCCATGTACCGTAATCTGTGGGGAGCGATGCTATGCGTGTTTGTTTCATTTGTTGTGGTTGTCGGCCGGTAACCCTCATCCCGACCTCTAACCTAACCCTCCCATTTGCAGGTTGCTCTTCTATCAGGTTTAGCACTCCCCGCTGAGGCTCCTCATTAAGAGGAAAGTGGAACATCTGTGCTGGTCAGGCAGGATGACTTAAGCCTGCTGGCCAGAGTCTCAGCATAGTGTCACTGCTAGGAAGAACAAAAACTTCCTACAGGAGCCCTCTACAATCAAGAGAGGATAACTGCTTCCCTTATATTTTCTTTTAAGACAATTCTTTCAGCTGGCTCTGGTTTTATTCTGGCCTCCAGGTCTTCACAGTATACCTTTGTAGACAAAACTCTTTTCCACTGTGTTTTACAAATCTCTTTAATGCTACTCCCAATAGGCATCTCCTAATGGCTATACTTTTTAGTTCTTGTTGAAATGACAAACACTAAAGTCGCCACATCACCCTTTTTGTGAAACGGATATAGTCTAGTGAAGTGTCTTGGGAAAATGATGGCCGCACACTTCGCTTTAGAACAAATTCAGTACAGCAGGTTTGAAAAAAATGATCATTAAACCCACTATGAAAGTGCTCATCTTTAATGACAGACCCCTGTCAACTGCCATCAGATATTGTCAGAAGACTGGTTATTAAAAAAGTTTGACAGTGACCGTCCGATATCAGAGTGTTGCTTCCGTCCTCTGGCTATCTTCACATTAGATGCCAGTGCCTCGTCAGTTAACAACGAGCTAAATCGCATGTAGGCGGAATCCAAACACAAGACCAGAAACACATACAAATAATGCAGATTACAAAAAAGGATTTTTTTTTTTAATACATTTATTTAGTATTATGACTAATTGTTATGAGTATGGCTGTACTATATCTATTAAAATAAAATAAAAAATGGCGTTTTATCGTAAATGAAAACGTTTTTTTTACAGTATATAACCAGTGCCCGACCAATAATGGATTTTGAGGAAGTTACCAATACAAAATACAATAATATTTTGCCGCATATTTGTTATTTTTTTTACATACCTGACGTACAAAAATATTTTATCTGGATCCTTGAAACTAGTTTTACGACATAATCATGACAAAGATATACCGAGCGGAAACATTGTACAGCTCCAAAATTAGCATGTCAGTGCTATCTGGTGGAGAAACTATATAACAGCAACACTTAATTATCTTAAACACATCTTTGCCATTTATACGTATACTGCAATCTCTTATTACTTGTCAGCTTACGAATACAATGAAAATGATATATACACATTGCTGACCCACCATCTCCCCTGACACAACACATCTACACATCAAATTTGTTTAAATGATCCAATGTCATGATGTCAAAATTGGTTAAACTGCAAGGAGCGCATGTCTCAATTGTAGTTAAATTACACCTCTAGCTGCAAAACGCACTGCGTGTCTAGACCAGCTATTGTCCACCACTGGGCCGGGTCCCACCAGGTGGGCCTCCGAGTGCCATCTAGTGGGCGGCGGAGGTACTGCCAAATGGACGCGATTAAATCAATAAAAACATTTTTGGGGGTAATATACAGGGCTAATGGTTTTAATATATAAATGTGCTCAAGAATTCACGTCAAATTAAAAAGCATAATTTCTATGACCGTTTGAATATCACCACGCCAATCACGACACATCATCAGGTGTGAGAGTGTTTTGCCACTATTAGCCAGCTAACGTTCCCTCGGATGCAGCGACACAAAATGGATTTTTTTTAAATTAAAAAGTGATTTGGGAGAAACCCTGTGCCAGTAGTGTGGTGAAGAAATATGACCCTGAGTACATTAAATTAGGATTCCTAATGGCAGGCAGTGAAGGGTGAGGCTAAGCAGAATTTTACTGCACAGTTTATTTTTCCTCTTTTTTTTGTGTACCTTAAGTTACAAAAGGATGAGATTCCCCGGTCTAGACAACTGATGTGTTCCATAATACCACCTCCTTAACAGCACACGCCTTCATGTCCACCCTGAGGCGTGTTTTACCACGGTGCAGCTTTTCCAACTGTGCCCATATATATATATATATATATATAGTAAAAGCACACACTGTCTCTATTCGAGTGTAGCCCACATGGCTGAACTAAGCTGCAGTTGGAATGGGTACCATGTGACTTTAGGTCTGGTTACCATGATGTTTTTATTTCATTACTCAAGAGACAGTATCTAGAAAAGGAGAGGTTTTGCATTGTAATGCAGTCGTGCACATGAGCTTGTTTTGAGTACACGCTGCTGCCATACTGTATTCTGTGCCAAATAAACAACCAAAGTCTTTGACTGAGACGTGTGCCAAACGCATAAAATCGCATCTTCAGTTAATTTCTGTACCCTGCACTTCTACCACACACCATGCAAATAAGCACAACCGAATGTCATAGACAAAATGGCTAATTTGATATGATTTTAATACAAGTTAACCTTGATAATATTTACTGTGTGGTGTCCCTCTCGAGTGTGTGGGATGATATTTGCCCATAGCAGTAAATCTGGCATAGAGATTTCAATTTAATTAGGCCTGGGAATAATGTAAAGCCTACACAATTTCCTTGACAAATAACCAACACTGAACGGTAAATAACAAGTCTGTAAAATTGTTGCACTGGGATCAAGCCACGGCTCGTATAACAGCTCCACATTTGTTGAGTAGTAGCTATGTAGGAAGGATTTATGGTGTATAATAACGGAGAGTAGTGAGTCACAATACTTGTGTGAAGTGAAGATGGTCGAGCCCACGCAAAGCTCTTGGTGTAATGTATGCAGCCAGCACCTAATTTCCTATTCCTCTCCAAGGAAGCCTTCTGAAACGAACCCAGTTGCTCTATTTATATCTGGAAACATCTTTTCATCTCGGCGCTGATCGTGCCATTAGGTACAGCACAACATTAAAGCATCTTCACCTGCACACTGATAAGTTTGAATATTAAAACACTCTATCGTTTAACAATTTCTAAGCTATCTTGGGGCTTAATAGGTCATTTCAACGCTGGTCATTTTCGATGCGCGATTACTAGTATTTTTTTTATTTTTATGAAACCGACAGCTTGTGAATTGAACATTAAATTGATTTTCATGTGTTGAATTTCTTAAGTGTGTGTGTGTGTGTGTGTGTGTGTGTGTGTGTGTGAAATATGTCTAATTGAATGCTTATGCCTGAGCCATTTCTGAATGAGTGTGTAGGCAATGTGAAGGAGCTAGTGTACAACCAGTATGATACATGCACTTTAAAAATCTAAATTAGGGCAACCGTTTAGTTTCAAAGCTTTTACATTAGTATTAATGAGATTCCTTTTTAGTATCAATACTCAGTGGGGGGCTTGTTATTAAAATGGGCAACTCACAACACAAGCTACACTGTATAATAGGCCATGTTCTGGCATCATTTGGTAAAATATGTCAATTTATGGACATACTGAGCATATGAATAGAAGTGGAGAAGTGAATTGTTCTTTAAGGGTGGTGAGTTGTTTCTATTGATTTTTTTTATTATCTCTCTCACCACAAAAGAAATGTCATTAACTATACTTGTCATTGTCAAAGACATGCATATCTGACCGCAGCTTGAATTCCCGCGAGGGACGAGACTACATCTTTTAATCACCAAGTATGCATGAGGTTCATTAAACGGACTGTGGCTCATACTTTCAAACGCTGCACGAGAGGACCAGAGAAATCTGCTTTATTATGAACATCATGAACATGCTTTTGTATGTAGTGATGGAAGCAAATTTTAAATATTTCAAAATTAAATAAATTCAGAACCTATAATTAGATTAGAAGGTTTTCTAGTATAAACTGCTAATACAGTTAGATGTTTTAAAAAAGTGGAGGTCTATCCAAAGCATTTCATCAATTTGGAATTAATTACTGTGAAATGTTACCAGGCAATAATGTGCATAATGGCATTTCATGTCAAATTATTAGTTGAAATATTGTACTTTATGTTTCCATATCAATATTTTATCCAGCTTATTCCTATTTACAGTTGTAACACAATGTTTAAAGGTAACACTGACTGGTCTTTATGTCAATGTGTTTGTGGTAAATGGTACATTTTAAGAGGCAGGGTTAAAAGGGCTTTTATCTTTTGTCATGGTGATGTAAGCTAATGGCTGACTTGTTTGAACAGCTAACAAGTGCGAGGAAGGAAAATGAGTGACAGCTTAATTCAAAATAGAAAGAACTGTTTAATCAGGAATTGATTGCAATGATATGCCACATGTATTGAGTGTTGCTGATAAGTACAAATTATGCTAATAGGATGTAGCCAAAATAACCTACTATACAGTAGGCTTTGTGTTATGGAGATTTCAAAAAAATAATTATAATAATTTGAATTAAACAAAAGGCTGCTGATTTGGATCTGGGTGTTGGCTCTCTATTGCAAGGTACTGTTTCTCTGAATAATCCTCACACTTTATGAGGTGGCAGTATGTGATGCATGCACACTGAATATGCAGCCCAGTATGTAGCACACGAGCGGCCGACGCACCATCGACAACGCAGCCACCACTGGGTTTAACTAGTTGTGGTCATCAGGGAAAATCAACCCAAGATAAAGCAGGAGGCAAGTTGTTTTCGCCAGGAGTAAAAAGACCAAAGTTATCCTTGTCTGGCTTTGTTGACCTTTGCAAAAATCAGAATGGAAAATGTGTTAAAATACAGGAAATTTATTGGAAACACCACTTTTCTGGTAAACCAGATTTGATCACTATGCTTACCACCCCAGAGTCCAGCTACGTGGACTATTCAATCCAGTTCAAAATGAATATGAATTAATCATGGTTAGAAAAACAATGGATTTAATCACTTTAAATCATCACTTTAAATCATAAATAAATTCATGCACAAGAAAACACTTCTTGTCTTGGAAAATCTCATACATTTCAGAATGGAGATACAAACGAATGGTTAACTGTGACCGGAATATGTTTCATCTTTCTCAGTTTGTCATTTTGAATGTACTTATTAAACAGTGTAGATTGTCTACGTATAGTGACCGATTGAACGAAACGGCGTAGTTACACTCAAAAAGTGGGCTAAAAAAACAGCACCGTTAGTATGAGATTGCGGCGGTGTGTTCACTCACCAGCTGGGCATCTGCAGGAGGCTGTTCCACTGGAGCGTGTCAGGCAGGTGGAGTTGTGCAGGCACGGATTGTGGAGAGGGTCACAGGGGTCATAAGGCTGGTTGCACAAGGGGCCGCTGAAGAAGGGGGGACAGGTGCAGGAAAACTCCCCGGGTACGTCTGACTCCTGACACTGAGCTCCATTTAGACAGGGCCCAGCATCACACTCATCCACATCCTCTGCACAGTCCACACCTGTCCAGCCTGGCGAGCACAAACACCTTGGATACACCAGAGAGGAGATATGGCACTGTAGAGGTCATTTCAGCATTAATGAAAATGAATAGAAAATAAATAAACACTTATTTTGTAGTATCCTTAGGGTTAAGGATGTCATTCTCTCTGGGAAAAAAATCATGCTAAAAATGAAAATAGCAGCGGTACGGTGGGGTGCTGGGGATAAGCTACCACAACAATTCGAATGATCCACAGCACACATTTTTCGCCATGAAAGTACACAGCGGTTCAGTCCAAGTATTGGCACAGCACTCTCGGATCTTTGTGTGAAGACAGTGCAGGGAATTTAAAGGTTAATTGAACTACCAGTCAGAGCTGCTTTTAATTCTGGACAGCTGAATATAGGACACAGGAGGTTAGAGCACTGAGTGGGGATTAAATGGAAATGTATGCATGCTAGACACAGGCAGAGAGAGCTGGGGACAGAGAAACAGAGCTTTCTGAAGCATCTGCTCTTAAGGCGGGTGGATATTCCACTTGGTGGCAGTGAGTACCCGAGCACTACCAACCACTCCACCTTGCATTTCTTTTCATCCCCCAACTTTTCCACCTGAAGCAGTTTTACGTCTCCCCAGCGAGAGGAGGGCATTAGCTGGAGCAGATACACCAGCTTTTTCCTCCAATGAGTCGCAGATCCCCTGAAACCTTTTCATGCTGTGAGCCATTGATTGACTCATTTGTTTTACCTGCCATCTGCAATTCATTATCTCCGCTGCCGGTGGAAGGACATATTGCTATCTCTGAACGGCTTCTTTTTTCCGCATTTATTAAGTGACTGATGCACCTCGTGAGGACAGCGCCCTCGGGCCGGCTCGCACACCTACTTGTAGCTGTTGAGAAGGTCTGTGCAGGTGGCGTTGTTTTTGCAGGGCTGCGAAAAACATTCATCAATTTCTTGTTGGCAGAACTCCCCCTCCCAGCCGGAGTGACACACACACTCATAACTCTGCAATACAAAAAAAAAAGAAAAAGGAAACACCTTTAGAATACTATTGAAATATAGTGACACCTTACATCTGCACTTGTCTCGGTGTAGTAATATCGTAATAGCAATACGCACCATAAATATAACAAAAAACATACGCTATTCATTTAGAAGCGGTTAATTAAGTTGTTATGGAGCATTCAGAGGGCATTTATTTGTTTGCTCATTTATACCCATTACATTTTAGTAAACGGTGCAATGCTTAATATGCTCAAAAATATTGCAGAAAAAAACCCTCCCACTCACAAAAAAAGCTCTTTGCTGTTGAGAACTGTCTAAACTGTGGAAGTGTCAAGCTCGTCTTAAATTTCCACATTACTGCCATGCAGATGTATTCCTCCTACCACCCACCCTCTGGGTAATATGTAAGCCTGTTTTTTACCCATGCCATCCAAGGTATATGGTACAAGCCTTTATCAAGCATACAATATATGAACATTAATTTCCATAGACATGCAAACATGTTAGAAATTGCCTGGATTTGTTTAAAGCCAATGTTGTTTCTACTGAACACCAAGAAACAGATTTATATAGCTCCTACCGTTGCTAATCTTGTTCATTCCTCCATTCAGAGCAGTATGTGAACAGCTTGTCCTTTAGTTCATCATTGCAATCTGCATTATGATAATTAATCACGGCACAGGAGATGAATGGCTTGTTGTCCATTACTTTCCAAGGTACCGGTTAATTTAAATTCCTCTTTGCATACAGGAAGAAGGAAGTCATATGGTCAAGGTTTTTTCAGGATTCCTCATTGCCAAGATCCTGTCTGAAGGTCCCGTGTGCTGCTGGTTGAATGCATGCTAATCTGTATTTCATACACTGGAGGGGAGCCGTTAAACTTTGTCTGATATAATTTGTACACTGTGGGCCCTTTGGTGGTGGTGGTGGTGGTGGGGGGGGGAAATGCCGTCATCTCTTGATAAATTAGATACCTCCAGGAGACTTCTATTCCTTTCCCCTGGCCATAGAACATAATCTCATTTTGCTGCTAAGTCACCTTCAGGGACCGCAATTCTCCAAAATAAGCTAAAGCTCTGAGGGACACGGTGTTCAGAGAGAGGAATAGCTGCACTGTAAACAAGACTATGCTGAGGGGTTTCCAAAAACTGTCCCAATTTGAATAATGAGTGGAGAAAGAAAACCAGAGTAGTGAAACAGAGAACAGTATGACTACAAAAATATTGGTTGAAATTTCATTATTCACCTCATATCACACCCAATTCCCTTCTTATGCGGTGTCCTTTTGTCTTTGGATTAGGAGTATTCCCTTTATCCCAGAAAATTACACTGGATGTTCTGACCAGAATTTTGTGCGAGGGCATTTTTTGAAACCTTGTCACAGAATCCCTTGTTGACTATTTCACAATATAGAGAGGGGAAATGAGCATGTGTCCTTCAGTTATCCCTAAATTGCTACAGTAGCACTTTCTTTAAACGCAGGTGTCTTGACAGCAACAAAAGAAAATGCTAGTTTGCTTTTGTTGAATATTAGACATTTACCAATGAAAGCCTGATAGTTACTTTTGAATGACATAATTGCTCATGCCAGAATACTTTATTTACTTTGGTAAACAATAGTCACATTTGAACACGCTGAAATGTGAAAATATGACATGTTTCTTTGGTTTGGCAATCCATAATATGGCTTAAATTATATTAAATACAGACCTTTATTGAACAGTTTCTATGGAGGAAGTTAACTGCCACAAGTTGATTATAATTTTGAAAGGTTGACATTAGAAATGTATTCAAATTAAGATTTAATTAAGAGATTTTGTCTTTGTGACAAAAACTGAATACTTATGAAAGGTTCTGTAATACTTTTCTTTTTTTTCCTTCTCATCATGTGGCTCCTCTGGGACTCCGTAGTCTAACAACCGAAGCGTGCTGTTTTTGTTAAATATATCTCATCTTTCTTACATACAATATGCACAAAGTACAAACTTATTTTAAACCCAAACATTAGGTGGGGACTATATACTAGAAGTTATCTATCTTTGTCTAAAGGAGAAAGAAAAACAAAGACTTTATCTATGACACATCTGCTTCACTACCGCAATCTGTTAGAAAATAAGCAGCTGTTGGAAAAAAGGCCCCTGGTACTCATTGCACAGTTTGTAAGCAGCATGCAGCTCCCAAGGCCTTTTTGCAGCTGAAACAGATCAATGTTATAGGCTAAAAACACACTTGAATAACTACAGAGGTAAAGCTGTGCCTTGCAAAAAACAAAAGTCTTTAAATGTTCTCTTGAACCCAAGTGTGTGCATCTTTGTAAACAGACATAAGTAGAGAAGAACGAGCATGCTTGGTATAACATGTACTGAAAGCAATCAGCATTTAGATAATCACTCGAACTTTGATGTACAGCCTAAATTTCACAAACTCAGTTTTCATTCATAATTTCAACAAGCATTCACAGAAAATCAACTGAGCCCTGCAGCTAGAAGGCAGACCAGGCCTGTCCTGCTTATCCTACCATTGAAGTATAATCCAAACTGCCCTACATCAGCTTAGCTACAGCGATGTAAGCTGCAGCTGCAAATGTAGTGTATTTCTTCAGAAAGAGGACAAATTACGAGTGGCCGTTATTTGACAAATACAAATACATTCAGAATTTTCTGACTGTGCCTATGCATGACATAGCCAGGAATGGCAAACCTTGCAACCAGCAATGGTTTTAAAGTCACTAAATGGCTTTGCAAAAATCGAAAATAAAGAAGTATCAACTATGGTGCTTTGTTAAAATCCTAAAGATCAATCTTTTCAAATAAAGTATCTAATTGCGGAAAAAAAAACAGCGACATTCTGGTCAAAATAGGGACAACTTCATGAGTATGCAATTTAATACGTCCATTGAAAACTCCTGTGTGTTTTTTCCAAGTGTACTTAAGTAACCTTTCGGTCATTTTAACACATTAAAAACTCAGCCCATTAGGTATAAATGTCATAATTGGCATGATTTGTCTTTTCGGAGATAAAATAATGAGGTCCTGTTCCTATCTTGTTTCAGCCAGACACCTAACACTTGAAACAAATTTCCATATAAGACCAATACAAACCGCCAAATTTGCCTTGAATATATAAACCTGATCGTTGTACAGCTGTAGCAGAGCTCAGAGTCATGTTGCCATATTTCGTTCTTTTTTAATAATACACTTAATTTTAACAATACAATAACACACTATCACTTTTCATGTTATCGCACAGTTGTTTATATTTTACTGCAACAGAAATGCTTTCAAACATAAAACTGCATGACAGTCATCAAAGGTAATAGGCAGAGCCGTATGTGTTTCAGGTCTGTCAATATTTTATAATAAACTGGATTGCTTTCTAAAGAGTTACAAACTGTGGTGATTTACAGGACATTGTGCCATTTTAAAGCCTTCTAGTAGCCATTATATCAGGCCATTATACTGCCAAACTAAGAGTGTGTCTACTTACCAGATGGAGGTCCGTACATATCGAGTTGGTGCTGCACAAACTGTTCACGCAGTCATCAACGTCTTGCTCGCATCTCAGCCCAGCATAACCAGGGTTGCAAAGGCAGTAAAAGCCGTCTACAACTGAGACAAGATGAGTAGGACGGTTACTGCATTCCACATCATACATTAATCCACTCTACTCTCAGTAGGTCAACATCATAACACAGGTAAGTGCTGATAATGACTATAACGCACAATCATTCACTGTGAGTTCCTTGTGCTGTTCTGTCAAACCTGTTGTGGCTAAATCTATGTGACAGGTTACACCCCCCCCCCCCCCCCCCCCCCCCCCCAACACACACACACACACACACACACACACACTCTGCATCAGGAGTTTGAGACTCTAACAGTCTCTGCAATGGCCAGTCAGGCGCTTTTTTCTTCTACTACTTTCCTTGTTCCCCACCTGTACTTATCCCACTCTTCCTCAATGAAAGCCTGAAAACTCTGTCATTAGTTTTCCCAATGTCAACACACTGAATGAGCGGAAAAGAAGTGGAACAGTGAGAAGAAGCCCATTTCAGGGGCCATTCTTTATTCAGATGTTACAAATGCGCCAATTCCTTCCATCAGAAGTTAGAATCTTCCACGTCGAATAATCCATTCCTGCCTCTCTTTAATTATTAATGACGTTAAAGTGGGATGCATCATTCGGTTTCTCCAACACAACACTGGTGTACAGGCAGCCAGTGACAGAGGTAATTGGACTTCTTACAGGAGTGAATTTATTACTTCCCCAGTCAGGGTCCCAGGATTCTTCATTATCCCAAAGATTTACCACGTAATCTATGCTGTCACTCTGTCTTGGTGCGTGTAGCTGCTATTACTCTCATTAAATGCTTAAGGTCCTGGGTGGCAGCAGCATTACTCATCTCAACCACTGTGGCTATGCAGTGCTCTCCCTGGTGGCTGGCTGGCTGCTGCTGCTGCTGAGCGCCGGCTAATCGGTCCTAGAGGCCTGCCACACTAACCTAAGGTGAACTGGCTGCACTGAAGATTAGTCAAGGGAGCTGGCCAAGGATAGGATACTCTTAGATAGCAATCCACTGCCATCACAGCTTTGTTCCGGCATAATCCAGTTGAAACAACATTGGCAGGATTTGTTGAAATGTCACAAAGGCTAGAGGGTATTAACTACAAATATTTTGCTCCTGAGAGAAAATGTATTTAACCCCCGCACTACCGGTGCTCAGTAATTGCAGGAATCTTAAATTAAAACGTATCACAGAAAAAATCTGTGCAGTTTTACATTTTAGATTTGTATTCAGATCACTGAGGTTGTAATAACTTATCATATCTTATCAGATAGCCACGGGAAGATAAACAATATTCTGCCTTCGATAGTATCATTTTGCCTTTTATCATTCATTATTGAAATTACAACACATCACTGATGCTTAATTGATTTACTTCTACAGTTATGTTAAGGAAGTAATCAGCAGGTAATGTCCTAGATCCTCACATCAGATGGGGTAACTCCACTCTCATAACACTCCTATTAGCTGCAATGGTGACCTAATTGAAAACTGCCTGTCAGACTGTAAGTGAGCAGAACTAAATTTGACAGATGCACAGTGTGTGTGTGTGTGTGTGTGTGTGTGTGTGTGTGTGTGTGTGTGTGTGTGTGTGTACATGGAGGTTAGCTTCCATCTTGAGTGCCTGTTATTAAGCATTTTGGTAAGATAGGCTGTTTCTTACCATCATAGCAGAAGCCGTGAAAACAGGGGTTGGAGCTGCACTCATCCACATTGATTTCACAGCGGGGGCCAGTGAAGCCCCGGCTACAGTGACAGCGGAATCCCAAAGGGAAATGGTCCTGATCCAACTCCTCAACACACACTGCACCGTTCTCGCATGGATTACTGGCCTCACAGGGTAAGAACTCACATTTATGACCTGGAGTGAGGCAAAGAAACGCACGTAAGAGAACCCACCCAGCAGGCAACAATACAACAATCTCTCTAGCAATGCAATGGACCTGAAAGTCTGGGGTTGCCAACAATTATTCCCCCGATTGTATGATTCCCTGAACCCATCCATGTGGTATATTACATGCTGTGTCAAGCTTGGAAGACAGGAATAGTTGAACACAAAACATGTTCTAGTAGATGCTGATCCAAAGTCACTTTCCTCAATCGCAAATTATCCTCACATATATACAGTACAGTCGGAGTCAAACACACTGTTTTGTCCATTTTAGTGGCTGAACATTGGAAATGAAATGGCTGACGTTATAACAGTAGCTAAAACATTACAAGTGTGCTTGCAATTTAATAGTCTCCATCCTCATATCCAATTGGCAGCCATGTTTAACAGCTCATAAAAACACCTGTGGCTGTGCAGCACTCAATTTCATAACTAATGCACAAACTGAAAGTTAATCAAGATTGCTGCGACACTTAAACAGTCACTTTGTTTTAGCAAACTGCCAGAACCATACAGACAAATTAAAGTGCAAGACATCGGTATATTCATTATGCATCAATCTGTAGAAGAAAATCACTTTCATTGTCAAATACAAAAGGGTAAGAAATAAAGAACATGCATATACACAATTTTTTAACAAAGCAGTGCAGAACATTAATCAGCCCATGCAATGAACATTAAATGGGCAAATAAAAAATGACGAATGTTGCAAAACATGCAAAATTCAACAAAACACATTGGTTACCTCTGATGATTTCTGTGAAACAGTCACATGAAGAAACACGTCAAAAAAAAAAAAAACATTAGGACATTCTTACAGAAATGGTCAGTTGCCTTTTTGTAGAGGAATTGCTGAACCCAAATGGGTTCTATATGCTTAAATCAAAAATGTATATCAGGAACATCATTGCTTTTGGCTGAGCCAGCAAGTTGTCGTAGCCACAGCTGACTAAAGTTCAGTTCTGGCTATGTCAGCGTATTACATAGAAACTTGGTGGACATTTTTTTATTTGGTACTTTAATATTGTAAATACTTGAGTTATGGCCAGTTTTGTGAAGTCATAGTGACCTCTGTACACCAAATTCTAATCAGCACTTCCTTGAGTGGAGGCAAAAAAAAAATAAGACGACTCGTGCAATTTGAACATGTGGAAAGCCGTTTCACAAATGCACACAAAGAAAGAGTGATTGCTAAGATGACGGAAGATCATAAATGTTGTTTAACCTGTATTATATTATGTTAACATATATTATATAGGGACGTCTACACTATTAACCAAGGAATATAAGCCAAAGCAAACCTCGGGAATGACGAGCTTTTCTGTCTATTTAGAACAACGTCTCTCACACTTTGAAATGACACAAAGTTTTGCGAAAAAGCCCTCGTTTTCCACTAGCACTTAAACACACCATGCATTTTTGAATCTGTCTGTAGACTGAGAAAATAGTCTTAAAACTCCACATGCAAATCTAACATGATCTGTGGTTTCAGGCAATCCGTTCACACATTTAACAATCTGTAAATAAACAAAGGAATTAGGCCATTTTAAATACAGGAAGCTTTTCAATGCTGAAATTGATCAGATCTGTGAAGTCGAAGTTTAAAATCCAACCATAAATTATTCATATTTAATCAGGTTGTGATGTGTGCATTTGTAACTGCTATACACACGGTCCAATTGCTTGGTATTTGTGTGTACATTGGGATACACAATACTCGAAAATGACGCACAAACACATTTGTAAATCTTCATTTTGATATGTAGATCATTTGAAGACGTGTTGAGATCAACTTAATTTCATAGTTTCATATTGGAACTACTTCATGACCAGACAATAGCTACTTTCCTCGGGGAAGACGTGGCAGCACCACTGATGTCAACCACGAGATGCTTTCAAAATGCTTACTTTACTGGTCCTTACATAAGTAGGGAGCGGTATGACGGCTCCACGAGGCAATATGTGTGATATAAACAGTGTTGAATCCCTTTCTGTAGTGTGAAAGGATAACCAGACCTGCCAATCTCATTGAGAATCAACAACCCATTTTACAGCTGTTAGCAGCTTTCAGTGCTTTTGAGTCATTGCAGCATTCACAAACTCCAGCACAGGAGACAAGCAAGGTCCCTTATTTTAGTATTATCACACTTGAGATACTGCCAGACTTGAAGAAAGAGTGGAATTGTGCAAAAAATCAAACAAGACAGAAGTTATATTTGCTTCTGACACTTTGCTTCTCAAACGCGTGATCGAGGTAGATGAATTGGCTGACTGGGTCTAAACAAAACCTGGTTCAAACCAAGGCTACTGCTTTTCAAAGATGTGGCTTTGACTCGGCACTGGAAAGCTTACGCTACAAAGTGTTTTGTGCAGATTGGGAACAGAGTTCTTTTCAAGTGATTCTAAGTAACGGTAAGGCACATAATGTGATTATTACCACACATGTTAATTACATACTGTGCTCCGTTGCTTTAATGATCCCAAATCGTCTCTCTCAGAATATACTTTGGTTTGATTTACAGTTCCTTTTATCTTCGACAATAAAAAGCTGTCAGCAGTCTTTGAAGTTACTTTTTGTAATTTTCATGTGCCTTTTTTTTAGATTTGTGAAGTGCTGCCCTCACTGTTGTCCTTCCAGGAAGATCTCACAGCCAATGAGCTCATTAGATCTGTCCGTGGTCCTTGGGTTTTGACCAAGGTCCTCCTTGAATGCTTGCTTGGTTTGTTAGGATGAGTGAGTCTAGAAGGAGTCTGGCTCGATGAATGTGTTTTTCACATTTACTAATGATGAAGCCCTTTATGCTCCCGTGAAGTCCCACTTTTAGAATTTGATCCACTGACAGTTCCTTCATGGCGGAGTCTCTACTCCAACATGAACGGTTAACAGTGAAAGTCTAACAATGACTAACAGCTTGTGTTTCATGTGAATCATATTCAGAAAATTGCAGTCATTACTAACATGGGACGGAAACAAGCTGCGTCAACAAGTAAACATCATTAAAAATCAGGTCATTTAACAACAACAACTGATTAAATCCTAATTTAATAATTTTTCAATTAAAGTTAAATTAAACATTCCTATTGTGTTAAATACTGATCACCAAACGTGTCAGTTAAGTATTATACAATATATGACTACAAATGTTTTGTTGATTTATGACAGTAAACTATGATCTACCTTCTCCCAAATCACCCATCAACATTTGAATTCCCACTGATATGCCAAGACGATGCTGTAGTGACGCTATAGCTCTATCGTCTGACTGAATGATGAAAGTTGTCACATGTGGCAGAAGCACCCACCATAGCTTACATCTCAGTAATTACTCAAGGTTTTTTTGTATTCAACCAACCGCAGGTAGCAAATGAAGATGTTCTCATTTTGTTGAGACATGTGAAGTGAGTTCAGACAGGTGAAAATAATAGTATGTGGAGTTAATTAACTTTGCTTCTTGTCCCCATTCCCTCAGTGCTCATTACCTTTAAACGGAGCCACACATTGGCAGAAGTAATTACCAGGCTGGTCAATGCAAGTGGCTCCATTCTTGCAGGGGGATGAAGCACACTCATCAATGTCAAGTTCACACTCTGCACCTTTGACAGGAAAGAACACAGAATGATAAATATGTTATACTATCGCTGGCATTAATGTTTGGCTGTTCTGAAACATTCAGTGTTGAAATCACAAAACGCATCACTGCAGTAGCTGTTAGTTAAACCCGGAGAGGGTTTAACCGAGAATAACAGGCTCTTGTGTAAATTATTTTTGATTTGTCGATTATGATCTTGATACCGTAACAGATGCTGTGAAAGCTGACTCCAGCTAAAACACCAGAGAGGGGTCTCTGTGGTGCCACAACAAGGTATGAACAGCGAGAACTTCATTTCAGATATAATTCTGAACTTTCAAAAAAGTTTTCTTTTAAACATTATTTATGGGGGTTTTTAAAAAGGAAGAGAACCCAGCTTCGTCGAGATGATAAGACTCAGCACTGCAACCAGTGGTATTGTCTGCAATGCACTGAATCTGGCTCTGTGGGAATTATTAGCGGAAACAGGTGGAATAACATGATCTTTGTTTTAGTTGAGAGTTATTCCATTATTCTTCTCTGTGATTTTAACAGCCACATGTAGGGAAATAATTAAGACTTCAAAATGTGTGCAAGTATTAAACCACTGTTTTGTCTCTACACTTTAAAGAGGAGCGTCTGATGGCTGCCGACTTATCGTTCATGTTAAAACATACAAAGACCCGAATAAATGAAGCACATTCACTAACCTGTAAAGCCAGGCGTACAGACACATCCATAGCCATGAACGAGGTCAACACATGTGGCGTCGTGCAGGCAGGGTGAGGATATGCACTCGTCTATGTTGACTTCACAGTAGTTTCCTGTAAACACATGAGATTTGAAAGAGTCAGTGGTTCAAGAATGCACTGGCTAAAACTGTGGCTATAAGCTGCAAAATGATAGCGGTCCTTCAGAGCCCAGACACACCCTCTTCCATTACCCTCCTAAACTCAGCTATCAGGAATACTTAGGCCTACTTGCAGGATGAGGTGCATGTTGATCTCTGATTGTGTTGTTGCAGCTCAAGGATTCTGTTGACATATTTTTGATTGTAATGATATGTTAGTCATACTTTATGTTGATGTTGAGATTATGTTGCTTTCAATGTGTGTGTGTGTGTGTGTGTGGGGGGGTGGGGGGGTGACAGGATAGTCATGTATTGTTTTTATTGCTGTTCCAAGTCTGTGTTACTCTGCATAATGCTATTTCATGTTTGTTTTATGACCAAATACTGCGGCTTTGATTTGTAACATTTTATGACTCATGCTCAGTTTTGCACTTTCCTTCAACTCAGTAAAATATATGTTGCGTTTGACTTAAAGCCTCTTCGTGGAGAGTTTAACATTTGATGATTGGTGACACCTTCACCAATTGCAGTTGCAGTATTTTAAGACAGATGTCACAAAAATTAAGTCAGTCTGACATACCGTGTGCATATTTTGCAACACTTGGAATAAACACATTTTTACTGTTATGCTAGCAAAGTTATTTTGACACCGTTTTGGATATTTGACAAGTAAGGGTTTTAAATCAAACAACTATCTTTCTGCTCAAACACCATACTTTCTGTAGATGACTTCTATTCTTTCTGTAGCTGATATCTATTTCTATATTGTATATAGAACAGATCATGTAATATACAATATGCTTCATTCCCTTGGCTTTGCATAATTTGTTTACTCCGTAAATACAAAATAGATATGCTGCACACGTGATGTTATTTGCATTATCGCTATTTCACACATTTAAAGTCGCTGTAAGCTTTGGAGGAGGCTGATATATAGTGTGAAATCCCAGAGTACTGTTTTCTGCTCTTTTCCCTACAAACGTCTAAAAAGAGTTTGTTTTACTGTATAACCTCATCGCCTCCCATGTGGCTTGAAGGTTAGCATGAGTTCATAGTTGAGAAACTGAAATTGTCTTTGAGATATTGTCGATACTGATGCTCAATGTAGCCAAAAACCTTCAGATTCTCTGAAAGACTCCAGGGACATCCAAAGATTTTTATAAATCCATTCATTGCCAGTGAAGTTTCCTCTTACAGCAGGTACAACTGACACTTTAAAGCTGAAGGCTTTTCATGATTTAACTCTCAGTATAAACCACCTGTATCCAGAAAGTCAGAAAGTTTCACCAGCATGAAAAAGCAATCAAGACAAAAGTAATTTTGTATAATTTAATAGATGGTAAATGGACTGTACTTAGCGTATAGCGCTTTTCTAGTCTTTCCGACCACTCAAAGCGCTTTCACACTACATGTCATCATTCCCTCATTCACACACTGATGGAACCTGCCCATCAGGACTAACTAATATTCACACACCAGCAATTTGGGGTTATGCGTTACTTGGCCAAGGACACATCGACATGTGACTAACGGAGCCGGGGATAGAACCGCCAATCCGATAATTGAAGGACGACCCTGCTCTCCACTGAGCCACAGTCGAGAAATGCCATGCAATTTGCTGAACATATTCTTGCACCCAGAGGGATAAACCCTTTTCACTGGGTATTGATTTTAATGACGCCATACCCTTTCCTCGGTCACCACCCTAAAAATAAACTTTACATCTTCAGCCTCAATGTTGGTAAGAACATGTAACTGGGGGCAGCGGAGCTTTTGAGTGGTAGCTTTGCTGATAAACGAAAGAGCATCTGGAAAATCTACTTTGAGAATATAAAACTCATAAATCGCAAATGATGAATCTCATCATTATGTGTTTAAACTAAGATACCTGCACAATTAAGCCGATCGCCTGTCACACACTATGAGCAGAGAGGATAGAAAGTCGTTCCCCTCTTCACATAAAAAAAAAAATATTGCCGTGATGGGATTTCTGAGGCTCCTCTGTAGCTGTGCTTCAATAAAAGGTTTCCATTATTGAGAGGCATCGAGCTTCAATGGAATGTAATCAAGAAATTGTTTGTTGCCATACATTTTTAAAAAAGCACAGCTGGAGTGTAGTCTATATTTCCATTCCTAGAATACATTTATAGTGCCACCTGTCGTTGAAGGAGAAGTAGGACGAAAGCTGTGATGATATAAAATTGAGTAAAGTGAGTAAAACTCCTCAGATCACGCACCAAGCACGGACATGTATATGAACTTTAATTTAATCTACACAGTTCAGCTGTCAGCAGAGCTCTTGCCACTTTGATTTTCCTGGGATCTTTTCCAATCCACCCGTCTTCTAAATCAAACATCACATTTAGCAACAGTGTTTATACTGTAGAATTAGCTGTTCTGTTTGGCATGGCATGTGTCGTTATATCATTAATGTAGAGCAAACAAAGAGATCCACACAGACTGTAAAATACATTTCAGTCATGTATGACATGAACGAGATAGCTGTAGAGCTGTAAAAATACTTAACAGTCAAGACAACACCATTAGAATGAAACAACCCAAACCACTGCACCATTACATGTTGCATTACATTGTGTTGTAATTATATCTCTTAGAAGAGTTTCAATGCAAAATTATACTTTGTAATAAAACATTTTGTTGTTGCATTGAGACCAAATGACATGACAAATGGACATATTGCATTTTAATTATTACCACATTTGTTACAACAACCAAATGTGTGATTTCTGGATGAACAATAATTGATTTTCTATAATGTATTTGAAGTTGATTTAATAAAGTTAGAAAAATATAAATATCTTTAAGTGTAATATTGAAGATCCATGCTGATGCACCAACACGTCTACAGTTAAATATCTAATTTGCCTGAATTTAAAGTTCTGAAGTCAAATTAAAAACCACATTACAAGAACAACAACTATATTCTCTCTAAACATACTCACATCCATGTGTTTAAACACACTGGTACGCAGGTACTCATCATTCGTCGCATAAAGGTTAGAGCAGTGTTGTGCAAACAAACACATTCGTGGTAAGAAGCGTATGAAATACCTGTGATTCCAAGAGGGCACTGGCAGCTGAAAGAGTTGAGCTCATCAATGCAGGAGCCTCCATTTTGACAGGGCTGGCTGAGACATTCATTCATTTCAATCTTGCAGTTATTTCCTTAGAAAGCATAAAAGGCGCACAGCATGTTGACACATTGTTTCGCTGAATAAAATGTCACTTTAACTTACAAAGAATAACTTCAAGATAGCTTTCACTTACCGATAAATCCAGGTGCACAGAAGCAATTGTAGCCACCGAGTGCGTCTTTACAAATACTCAGGGCTCCACACGGCTTTTCTTCACAGTCATCAATGTTTATCTCACAAAACTGGCCTGTTAACCCTGCAGAGAAAGGACATTATATTCTATAGGATGTCTGCACTCCAGGGGACAATCCCTTAAACAATATGTATATACTGTAACACTGTCTCTAGCAGTGATACAGGTATAAATAATTATACTTATTAAAGAGAAAAATGAGAATTTGATTAGCTGATTTTCTTCCTGTCTTTCCTTTTCTTTCTAGTGCTCAAGTAAATGACAACATGTACAATCACTGTAATATTGTCAAATATTAAAATGGTGCTTCAAAACAGCAGTAAGTACCACCAGTGGGGAGGGATAACATGTTTTGTTCATCAAAGATGCTCACTCGATTTCCGGTTTGAGAACTCATTCCTGCAGCACTCTATAAAGCAAAGCTCATTTGGTTCTAAAAAAGGAAAAAAATCTGAGCAGCTCTTTACTCTACCGGATTACAGCACACGTTTGAGACTTCTCTGGTTTCTGGCTTTGAGAGGCAGCTCATGTTCAAACATATTGATTGAACTTTCCCAGGCCATGGAAATATATTGGAATATCTTAAACTAGGAACAGAATCCTAGTTATCTGCAATTTATATGGAAATAATGTTATATTTATATTATAAGTGAAATGATTAGATGTTTATAATGTTGACATTTTGCACACTAATCAGCAAGTATTTACTGCATTTACGGCAGTTACTGAAAGAAAATTACTAGAATGCTAAGCTATTTACTTTTACTTATTTATAATTACCTCATTTACCTATACCTAGTAATTACCTGTGAATTACTGTAACAAATGGAATGATTGATTAGACTTGGATTGGAATTGGACTCATTTTTCAAGTGATACAATGTGATTATTACCTCGTGCAATCCACTACCATCAAATCATTTCATAACTAACAATTCCTTTGATAAAATATGAGTTTGGATCCTAAGAGGAAAAACATACTTTCCAAGTATCATCACTGCTTTGAAGTCGGCTCACAACCTGATGAACTGAGCCCGGACTTACACATTTCATAGGCTGGTTCGTTGTTGCTTAAGGCAAAAGAGATTAGACTCCCACAGAGGAGGAAGGTGAACAAGCGAAAGCATCAAACCGAGAGAGTAAGTGTGCTATATACATGTTTCATTCAAGGAATTACCTCCATTTGAGACGAGCTGCTGCCGGATGGAGAACCTACCTGGTAAACAATCACACTTGAACCCTCTTGATAGATCCACACATGCTGAACCGTGTAGACACAGGCCATCAACACAGTGGTTTATAGGTGTTTCGCAGTGCGGCCCAGAGTACCCATGGTGACACACACATTGATAAGTATTTGCCAGCTCTTCACAGAGGAGAGTCCCCCCTGAGTCGCAAGGATTTGACACGCATTGGTTCACAGATGAGGAGCATTCATTGCCATGGTATCCTGTAAAAAGAGGGATCAAAGTAGTGATTGATGTGCAGAGCTATGTACAGTATCCTCCTGACTTCCCACGTCTGGCAGACATCGGGGATTGTGATTTCACGTAATGCCGTCGTTGCCAGTGTTTTTCCTCTCTGCTGATTTGCAAATTCTATCCAGCATGAGCCTGAAGCACTAAAACCAACGAGGGATTTCAGCAACAGTACACAAAGTAAAACTACTGTGATATGTGTGGTGGGGTTTTTTTCCCACCAAATGTAACTAATTTGCAGATTCGTACACATGCTTTCTAATGGTATTCACTTAGAGGTTACCGCTGTTTTGGTGCTACCACAACAGTAATCAACAACACTAATACATTTTCACATGCTTTCAGGGCTGAATTCAAACGAGAGAGATTGATGTCGAATGAACCAAGAAGAGCAGAAGACACACTGTGTTTATAATGATTATATAGCTTAGAGCATTTGCATGTTGCTTTGCTATTGCATGTCTGCATTTCTATATAGAGTTACTGTGGTAACGACTATAGCAACTTGTATTCTTATTGTAATTTACTTCTATTCTATATTCATGTTTTTTGATTTTTGTACTTAATTTAACTGTGCTATGCTATGCACCAGTCCTTGTAGTTTGAAACTTACTTGGCAATAAACCAGATTTCTGATTCTGACAAGCTTGATTGTTGTATCACAACAAAAATTGAGCTGAACAAATTCATCACCAATCAACTTCATAAATGTGCTTCAATACCTGCAGGGCAAATACATTGTATTTCCCCAGCTGAGTTGTAGGAGCAGGTTCCTCCATTTCTGCAGAACTCAACATCTGATGCACATGAGGAGACGAACGTGGAGCAATTCTTACCTGAGAGGTAGATAAAGATTGTTAATCGAGCGCTGTAAAAATGAACACACACTAAGAAAAATGAGCACATCACCAACACAATGACACACCTCAATATGACCGTCCTACAAATGAGGTTGACTGCAGAGGGTGACAACCATTCACGTGAGGAACCAGCGTGATGTGAGGTGTGTGTGTGTGTGTGTGTGTGTGTGTGTGTGTTTGGTAATGGAGCCAGTCGGAGTGATACTACAGTATAACTGCCATATCTTTATACCACTGCAGTTTCTTACAACAGCCAAAGGCACACACGATTTATTTAGTCTAGGTTTATGCCTGCTTACACGGTCACAGTGCAAAAATATGAATACAATTCCCTTGCTACTACTGTGCAAGAAGTGATGGATACAACAAAAGTTCCATTTACACCACAACAAATAGAAAACTGTAGACAAAATAAACATAGTTGGTAATGTAAAGATCAGCATTCTGTTAACTTGTGTCAATATTGCTGTATGTGTAAGATAAACAGCACCTTTGATACATTCTGGTAACCAATACATCATCTTTGGAAAGTACTTTATCCTATACAATGTTCTACAAGAGGAGAAACAAAGATATATTTATACTCAATCAGCTGTCATCGTACTGAATTTCGTGAACGAGCTCTTACATTCGACCAGTTTGATGGTTATCACTGCTGAAGAGTCATCAATCTGCACTATGTTCATTAAAGTCTAAATTATGAAAATGATGCCTCAGATAACTCACCAGCAAAGCCTGAGGGACAGATGCACTCATAGTCTGCAACCAGGTCAATACATGTGGAATTATTGGCGCAGTATCCATGGACACATTCATCATAGTTGATTTCACAGTTCAAACCCCCAAACCCTGGTACGAAGAGAGAAAGAGAAATCTCATCAGTGAATATCAGTAAACACCAGACATGAAGAGACAATAATTAGTATCAAATTGCACCCAAAAGCAATTTATTGCTGTTTCATTGCTGAGCTTTTACATGACTTGTCCATGCAAGCTCATGACATTACGTACATAAAATGGAGAGTAGATTGCACTACAGCCTTTATTTGAGAAATTAAATCATATTTTGTCATATTCTTTGTGACATTATTTTCATGGCGAATGTTTAACTCTAAAGTAACATTAGCATATTTGATATTTTAAAAATAAAAAGGTTAATGTCATGAAGTAAAAGTGAGAGCTGCCAATTTGTGACATTTTAGTCCCCCATAAATATATTCCACTGCATGGTCACGCTACAAAATGACTATCATTAGCACTGTCACACACTGCAGCTACAGGAGGCCCATGACTAATGCTTGGCTATCAGCACCATCGGTGCAGGTCAAATTCTCATCATTTCTCAAACTGACCATGGAACCAATTTCCACCTCTCTCCATGTCATAAAATTTGACAATTATCCTGACTTCATTAAAAATGCATAACAGGCTTCAGCCGCAATCACGGTTTAATCAGAGGTATGTCTCACAGGTAAGATGTCAACCGGACCAAGAGATTATTGGAAAAATAGCTGAGATTTATTCCCTCTTACTCTAATGACGCGAGCGGCAATTTCTGATGGAATGATTTTATGAGATCGGAGAGAATTTTAAGCAAATATCTGTTAACCTTATGGGGATTGAACTGAAAGCCATGAGACGTGAAAACATGTGTAATTAAAAAACATCGTGAATACAGGAAGCAATCAACATCAAATGCTACAAAAAAAAAACTTTTGTTGATAGTATACAGGTAATCATTCCAAAAAAATACTACAACAAATGACTTCACTGATTAGTCCCTGCTCTTTTGGGGAAAGCGTGCTAATCAGCAAAATCACCAGTTGGGTTTGGTTAGGACACATTTTTCTTGACTCTCAACCTTCTATGGCTGTAAAGGTAAATAAATTAAGATACGGCAAAAAAGAAGATAAGGGAACAACTTCCAGGTGTGGAAAAAGGGTTAAATCCTTGTACCCAACTAAAAGAGGGTAGTTATCTATGTTTCTCTTCAGGACATATTGCCCTAAGCTGAGTCTGCAGATAAGAAATCGTTTGTAAGGAAAGTAATGTGCAAGAAGTAGTCTGTTTGCTGTTGTGATATACTTAGGATATTTTTTAGCGGGGGAGTCTGAGGAATGATGTTCCAGTTCTTGAGTTAATATTGTTAAAGTGATTAGTTCGAAAAATGTCACATTTCTATTGTAAGTGTTGAAATGATAAGTCCATTATCACAATAATCGGAGAGGCACGATGTCTTTTTTTTTTTATTCCAAAAAATAAAATAGATATGAACAAACTCTAATAAGGCAACTGGCATATTTTCTCTTTACTCTTTCAACCATTTGAGACTGCAGACTGGAATCTTTGGGACAAAGTAGGCTTCCTTGATTATTTTCACGGTAAATATTGGTCCCATTAGAGAAATGGAAAAATGGTACCAGTGCTCAAAATCTGAAAAATAAACTGCAATGAGAGACCTTATGAAGTTTGTACAGGTTATTCAGTTTATCTAGGATTTATCTACCGAGGTAGTACAAGTGGATGAGTTGTATCTGTGTTCGTTACTGGATACTTAAACGGGTTCACTCACCGTCTTTTTATCTCCATTTATTTATACACAGGAAAAACAAATAGACCACCAAACAACGGAATTGAGATAGACCGAGTGCTAAAGTGTTTTTGAGTGGCTGGTTGGTTGCACACCAACAAAGGTCTGAATTAGCCACATAATTGTATTGCCTCAACTATTTGGGCATCTAATTGCATTGCAACTTACCCTCTGAGCAGAAGCACCGATACAAGTCATTGCCGTCCACACAAATTCCACCGTTCTGGCAGGGCTTTGACTCGCACTCATTGAGATTTACTTCACAAAATGACCCTTCAAACCCTGCAGCATATGTAAAAAAAAACACCGTTATTGGAATCCTTTTTTGCCTGGTTTAATTCCTCAGCCAATTAGGATCAGCATGACTGTGTCTTCACAAACAAAAGCTGGTATTCAAAGCTTGTATTGATTCAAAGAGCTTGCTGGGCACATGCAGACTCAGCTCACTGGATCATTTAATCATGTTTAATAAGAGCCAGTCATTGCCCTTCTGATTTATTGCATTAAACAAGCCAAATCCAGTGATTTTTAAGATCACAGTCAATCCATACACAAAGGGAACCACATGAAACAAATAACATGCATCAGCGCACATGTGTCAACGCACTCGCTCCACACACACTCTCTCTCTCTCTCTCTCTCACACACACACACACACACACACACACACACACACACACACACACAGGCCATTAAAGAGAAGAAACATGTCAGTGTTTAAGGAACATAATTACTGGTGCTACACAGGCTGTTAGTGGGTTAACCTCACACTTATCTAGCATAGAGTATCTGTTATGTGTTTCACACAGTCAGCCAAGGACTAAACAGAGCATCAGGGTCCTAAGATGCTCTTCACAATTCTGAATGTGGAAAAAACAAATATAAAAGAACAGTCAGAATAAACCGTTTCCCCTCCGAAACAATACTGTAGGGTTACATAAAAACAAGAACAATCGAACAACAACTGCTGCAAAAAATCCCAAAAACGGTCTAATGCGAAGTGTGGCTCTTGATCAAACAACAGGCTTTTGGAGCTCAAATAATTTTATGGTAAAAAATAAGTCTTGCACTGAAAACTTGTTCCTGTGAAATGAAAACAAAAATGTGCTGCTGTCAAAAACAGTTTTTGGTTGTAAAAACCAAAAACGTATTGCCCTGCAAAATCTGCTCTTCAACAAACAGCCTTTTTTAAAAAAAAAGCAAAATCCACTACTGTGAGTTCATCAAACATTCTCAGTTCAATAATATGGTTTAGTGTGAACAGTAAATACTAGGTCAAGAAGTTGACAACATGTGATGCACAGTACAGCGAGGGAGGGTATGTGTAACATGCTTTGCAACACATTAGGTTGGCAATATTGGATAATATGGATGCCGAGACTGCCGACCTGAAGCATCTAGACATGACAGCATTTCGCAGTGTGCCCTTGAGAAGTGATTAGGGGAAAGCAGCTCGCCGCAGGTTGCTTTCATTTACATAAGAAATCACTCACAATCCTTCACTTTGACGTCTGCCGAGCATAAGTGCAACAGGAGTAATGAAGTTAGGGTTATTGATTGGGTTACATGAACTCCTATGTAATAGCCATTCATTTGAAAGGAGATAGCAGAGCCAGTGTAGAGTCCACTGAATTATGATTGGTTTGGCTGGATTTCTTTTTTTTTCATTTCTAGTACCGTAACTGTATCCAGGAATGAGCCGCATGATTTCCGGTGCACGTACACACAGTGCTATACTGACACTCTGTCACTTACTGCACGCATATCCTTGACTTGTAAGAGTCTGCAGCCTGGTTATACCCCTGGCAAGCCTCAGCGTATCTAACAGGTCAAGCCTCTTCGTCTTACTCCTGTGTTATCCCCGGCACTGCTGGCAGCTACAGCTGTGATAACAGTCATCCACATGGAGGGGAATCAGCGGGACTTGACTGACACACAAACACAAATTGTTTGTTTCCTGCAGGAGCTGTCAAACTAATCTGCGTAAGGTCATCATATGGTTATGAAGGTGTAAAAACGTTATGCGCAAGTTTTTGGGACTGTTTATTATATTTTTTTAATGCATGGTCTAGTAAGAGAACACGAGAAGGGCTCTTGTGCAGTCTTGATCTGATAAACCTAAAAAAGAGAACAATCTACTTTTTGATCAATAGCTACTAAAACACTACCTGAGTCAGCAGTATTTTCTGTACAGCGACATCATTCCTTTTAGTAAATTGACCTTGAAGCCTGAGAAAATGCATTATTTTCCACGCGTTAATATAGCTGCGTGACAAATGTAACACCTGTTAAAGGTCTCGCTCACCTCTTTCACACGTGCAAGAGACATTCTGTCCACCCTTGGTCTCAGCGCATATTAATGTGTGCTCACTGCACAGTCCAAACGAGCAAAGGTCAATATCCACCGAGCAATCTTTCCCCTTGAACCCTGCAATGAAAAATTGAGTTAAAGGATGGAGAAGGAAATTCAGAATCAGCCAAACCTCGGGAAATAAGGTCTGAGGTCTGAATTCATAAAACAACAGTAACTCACATTACGCAACACTTATATATTTGTGGCTGCATGTTTTATTCAAGATAGACACCTTTTCTCTGGTGCATTAATGGGGGTATTGATTCTTCCCCTTGCAATCTACCTGCTATGCAGTATGCTAATTGAGTGAATCATCGACAGAGACCCACCCTAGCAAACTGATCTATATCACATTTATCTGCCCCACCAAGTGCAGGTCTGCATGCCACTGATAGATACCCATGTCAATATCTATTGTTGTAAATAAAGCACAGACAGATGGTGTGACTGATACTCATTACACGTGTTTGTACAAATATAGATGACTTAAAGGGAGAATCCTAAAATAGATTACTGTGTTTATGCACTGACATCACACGCTTCAACCCGTGGCCATTAGATAATGGCGATGATTACAAAATTAAAAAAGTGCATTTCATTTTTACATTCACAAAAAGGTTAGGAGACTTACTTTATGGAGTCACAGAATATTTGTGTGTTTTTTACCAAATCTTATTCTAACCAAAAACCTCTCAGAACTACAAGCCTCTAAACAGGAAAAATGCACCCATATCACCTCATTAATCTTTGTGCAGTCGGTGTCTGCAAAGTAGGTCTCACTCACTGGCAAAGCAGTGAAATGTTTCAAACACTGCTAATGCAAATCCCTTTTTATCAAGACTTGAATAAACCAACAGGACAGCAGCTACAATATACTTCCTGTTGTAAGCAGTCTCCACTTTCTATACATTGTAACCTGTTTCCAGAGCCAAGCACTTTACATCAACACATCTATCTGGATGTTTGACGACCTTCCAACTACCCTTTTCTCATCATATTATGTATTGCCTTGACTAGTTAATGGACAGCTATTGCCTCCAACAGAGTGTTCAGAAGTGTTTAATAACCAATTGTGCATGCAATTCACTCTGAGGTTAATGTTGCATGAAGGAATGTCACATTTACAGTGTCACCATCTCCAAATGGGACTTCCTATTCTATCTGACAGCTACTAGCGGCTCAGCCCAACTCTGCTTCAGAAACAAAGGCAGAAAGTGAAACGATGTTTTTCACTTTATCTCAAAATGTGCTATAACAAGACATACTATGATGTATTGTTAATACAGTAATACATTAAAGCCAAGTCCTTATATACCCATGTTCAGTGGTTAATGATAACAGCCGCGGGTCATAACTGTTCCTTGGCTCGGAGAACTGCTGTTCATCGGCACATTTAGTAATCTCTCATCACCAACGTTCTGGTTGCTTCACTGAGCTGAAACACTGAAAATCATGTTCCTGGATAGAAATCACAAGAGTCAGTTATTACTTCTAAGTGAGTTTAATAAATACAATTAGACTGTGAGGTTATGTACAGATAAGAAATTGAACTTGTGTAGTTCATTACGTCCACCAAATAGCTTATGTTTCTGGCCTTCTTTGTTTGGTCTTTGTATAGGTTAGCAGGGTAAATACTAGTGCTGTAGTACTCAACATTAGTTTTAGCCTCAAGACCCCTTTTTGAAGGTCTCTGTGCCATTTCAAACATTTATCGGTGCTTAGAAAGGAAGCACGACATGGAAAAGGAGTGTTGAATTTCAGCTCCTTAGTATGTTTGTTTGTATTTGTTTTCCCATAGAAAAAAAGGAAATACTCATGGCATACTTATACATACACATATATATATATATATATATATATGTGTATGTATATATATATATATATATATATATATATATACAGTATATGCCAATAAAAGAGGTGACTGACAAGGAATCTTCATTTGTTTTCTCTGGGTGTTTTTATGGGAATGTTCATTTTTCACAACATTTTGAGGAGCGCCTTGACTACATAGGCACTACGTATAAATATTATAGATTTCAATGAAATTTTGAGTGAAGTCAAGTTCTGGTCAAAATCTAACAATGCAACCATGTGTTGATGTTTTAAGCACCACCAGAAAACTACTACAATCCTTCCCTGGAATACTTAACAGTGGGAACTGTTTCTTAACCATTAATCCTAAATTTCATATTTTCTTTAATAAGTTTGGAACATACATGATTTGGATGAATTGTGCAACCTTGGCCAACGTATCCCTGAGAGCTTTAGGGATAATAACGGTTAAAACAAATTCTATAATAATTATAGATCAATTGGACAACACAGACATACTGTACTGTAGTTGCAAATATAAAACAGTGGCAGGAATTGGTCAGAACACAGGATTGTAAAATAATCTGATTGTGATTTGTGTGTAGGGAGAAGCAAGCAAACCTGACAGACCATCGATCTAATTGACTTTTAGAAAAGATAAAGTGATCAGTAACACCTGTCTATAAATCTTTCAATGAAGTCAAAACAGTAATGGAGGCTTTACTGACACATTGGTGTTCTGTTCTTGCCCAAATCTAATTTGAGCAACAGGCAGAAACAATAATATGAGAAAATGACTTACAGTGATGCATTTGCTCGGTCCATAATGTCATAAAAAGCACATCATGTAACAGGTGCTGCACATGTTTCAAGGCAGTAAATGTTTTAATGACTTCACCCACATTTGAATGGATTTATTGTGCAGTAAAATAGAGGCACTTTTGGCCGAGGGAACGGCACAAAGAACTAAAACAAGATGTGCACTGACAACAAAACAGTGGTGATATTGTTTCACTACATTATACTCAAACAACTAAAGTAGGAGAATAGACTTTCAAAAAGAATACAAATATAAAATATCCAACATAAACCATGCAGTTGTTCTACCTTTGTGGAATATATTGAGAAAATGATTCAGCGAAACCGACCCACTGACCGGTGCCAGAGTGTATTTTGTCTCCCGTCAACACCTATGTTTTGTGGATTTTATTTGTCAAATGTTTGTCTGTAAATCCTGTTCTGTGGACTGTGGCTGTTTACTACTGAATGTGACATTGGACTGTGACATTCTGACTTGTGCAATCAAGTAGTGATTAAGTATTTTATTACCAGAGGGCATAGTAAAATCAGCAGCACACTGAGGAATGCAACACCGCCCTCTCTTATGGACTGATTGTAGATCCTTTCTGGAGCATGTGTTATAAAATGTCTGACAAATAAAAATTGATTTATGTTACTTGATTAAAGGACAATGCTGAAAACCAAATCTCTGTTTGATCAGCTACGTCATGTTTACATGCATTAAAGCTTAGCAAGATAGAAAACAGTGTGTTTTTCTTTACAGATGTATGATTTCTATTTGCTTTGTGTATTTTATTTTAAGATGCTGATTTTAACTGGTTTCTCGCCTGCATTCAAACTTGTGTACCTGATAATTCTTGTCTTTGCTACCTTTACAAGCACACCTTGAAAACAAATTGGAAAATGATCTGAGTAAACTAATTTGTATGTAAATACGTGAGAAATAAACTTTCCACATATTCCCAAGGTACAGTATACAGAAAGTTAATGGGATGATATTTTTGTAAACATGCTCAATAATACACAAGTAGTTGGTACTTACCAAGAGGACAACGACAAATGTAGTCATTTATCAGATCCATGCACGAGCCTCCATTTAGACAAGGCTGTGACCAGCAGTCGTTTACATTCTCAGAGCAGGTCCGTCCTGCAGGAAAGAAGAGAGACAAATAAACTCTACGTAATGTCACAGGGGCCACAGCTTAAAATGTGTTTCGACAACACGTTTTGCTGCCACCGTGGACATAGTAGTAGTATGAAGTAGTATATGTGAAGAACAATACTATATACATCCAGAACTTATTCAGTACACATTTTTGTTTATTTCCCAACATTGAGCGGCACCTGGTTTAATGGGGACAGGATTTTACTTCACGAGGCAGCTGATTGCCTCTGGTTCTACGTACTGGCTCGAAATGTGATTGAATGATTATGCGTTCAGCATGTTGCAGCTTGTATGTATGCAGAAATGGTGTCGCCTCAATTTTTGATCCTCTGGGCAAGAGTTAGACACAGAATTGATTCCAGATTTTACTGACAAATGTAATGCTCCACTAGGCCTGGCCTCTGGCGATATTTCAGACCTCTTATTTCTCTATGAGCCGGAGAGCTCACAGAGAATAAACAGCCCGACATCCTCAGGCACTGCTGTCCACGCCCAAGGTAATTGTACTTTTGCCACCATGACCCCACACACTGGCAAGGGGCTTTGTTAATCACATATTATAAGATACTTGCATAATTAAGGTAGCTGCTGACTGTACCTCCAGCAAAAATATATTGTACAAGAAACACTTTGTAGTTTGACTCTATGATACAAAGCCAGATAGCAATGCCAGCTAACCATGATTAATTCAACTGCTTACACATTACTGCACCGCTGTTCAATTTAGACATTTTCACCACATGGGCAAAATTGGTAATATCAACAGTCACAGTAATATCACATAATGCCAAATGTCTAAGAAATAGACAGAATATTTTAAATCTACATTATCTAACTCACAACTTATTTGATTTTGGCCTAACTAAATATAATTAAGTAGACATTTTTATACCATTGAATCTGCCTGTTTAAAGATAAGCGTGACATTCAAATTTTGCCTTAAAAACATCTGCTGAGCATGGCTGAGCATGGCACAGATGTTAAATAAATATCATAAAAAGTGGCATTTTTATTAACAGTGATGAATGAATGCATACCTTCAAGCTACGCGTTTTAGCAGGTGATTTCATTCTAAATAACTTTTCAGTTATACAAGTGAATTGCATTTCGCCCACATTAATTACTGCAATGAAAATGGGCAAAGACATGCTTTTTATATCACTATAAAACTCATTCTAAAGCGTAGTGATTTACAAAAAGGAGATTGCTTTCCCAATACAAGCAAAACGCATTTTGACAATTAAGAAACTGTTATCACTCTTGCTTCAGTATATGTCTTAATATCATTATCATGTCATTTCTATGTATACTAATTCAAATTCTCCATCTACTCCCATAATATGTACAGAACTCAACTTGCATATTCGCCCTCACCACTGATACGTATCAAATTTCAATGAGAAAACTGTAGCTAATGTTGAATAATGCCGAGCACATTCCGATGAACTTTCTGTGTAAAATCTGTATATTTCAAACAATAAAACCTGCTCTAAAACCTGAAATGCCTGTGGCTGGCCATACTAATGGCTGCAAATAGGCTCACATTGGCATCAGATGGTCTCATACCCTCAAACCCTGGGGGACAACGGCACCGATAATCACTGATTAGGTCCACACAGGTGGCGCCGCTTGCGCAGGGGAAGCTGTTGCACTCATTTGTTTCCAGTTCACAGAGCGACCCTTCAAATCCAAGTATGCAGCGACAGGTGAAGTTGTACTGCAGGTCCAGGCAAACACCATGTTCGGAGCAGCGATGGCCAACACAGTAATCAATGTCCTCTTCACAGTGGACGCCAGTGTATCCTCTGGGACAAAGGCAGCTAGCAACAGATTAAAGAGAATTTCTTAATACTGTATAGAGGTAGAAGAATTCTTTCAACCCTGAAGGAAAAGAACAGTAAATGTCACCGCTTTTACAATCATTGACATTCTGGTGCCTGAATGGCCCGAGGACAATCCAGATTTGAAGGCTCACCTGTAACCATCAATCTCATCCACACAAGTGGCTCCATTTTGACACCAATGTTGAACACAGTCATTGACATTTATACGGCAGCTCTGACCAGACCAACCAGGTGTACAGATGCAAGTGTAGCTACTGGCGTCATTCAACACACAGCGTCCTCCGTTGGCACATGGCTGTTGAAAGAAGACAGATCCGTTAGATACGCACATCATGACATACGCTGCCTCATGTGCAAAAAAATAGATAGCTTCATCTTTTATGGTAATATTTTCGATTAGACTGCAACCATTCTGCTAAAAAAAAAATACAATCACTATTTTACAATGCAACCCAAACAAATTTCTTGCTCCCGGCTGCCTGAAAATGAGCTTCATTCCAGCCACATGGCATTCTCATGAATACTGATCCATGCTCTATACTGGATTCACTCAGTATTCCACGTAGCATCTACATCCTGTCTAAAAAGACAAGATCAATGGTCATTGAGTGCTAAACCTCCCAAGAGTTCCTTGTAACAAAACAGATACGCCTGCTAGCTGGTACATGTGTATAATAGAAGGGTAACAAAGGGGCAGAGGAAGAGCTGGCTTGTGGGAAGGTATATATTGCAGGCATCATGGCATTTCTGTAGGATGGCCAATACAAGGCTTTCTCCACAGTGAGCGATCATCTCCATCTGTCATTTGAAGAAGCCCCTCTGCTTTTTAAAAGCTTTTTTTCAAAAGGCAGAGGGTCGATCTATCTATACCTAAAGAACCCCGCACATTCAAAAAATACAGACATTGCAAATCTTCAGTGACACTCATCCGCGTCACGTGGCTGAGACCTTTTCAGCCCTGTAAATGTGCTCCCCCCCTGCTTGCCAATAGCAAAATCCCTGATAAACAATCACACAATTCCAGCTTTGTCTTCTTTTACCATGACTGCTTAAGAATCGGGCGGATGTGCCATCACATTCAGAATAAAAACAGAACACAAAATAGTGCTTTGATGATTTAAAAATGAAGCATACATTACACTGTAAATATAAATATTGTTTTTGTATTTACAGTCAGGTCATAGGTCAGAATCTGTTATTAACTACATTTGGTATTTTTTTCCCTTTAATGCAGCCTTCTTCTCAGAAAAAACAACATACTGTACAGCTTCAGCACCAGCTGATTGCTCTGTTTATGGATTATCGCATTTGCTGTCAATCTTCCTGGGGGATTTACGCTTATTTTTATCCCGGTGTATAACAAAGGATTATCCCACATTTTATGAATACGATACTGAATTAATATTTGATACCCTCTCACTTAAGACCTCAATGTTGTAATTCAGTTTGTGGTGACAGTTTGCAGCAATGTTGCTTCTATAAATAACTGTGAATATTCCTACTGCCTTACTTATCATATGAGTTTTAGTCCATAACAGACTGTGCCTTGTAATGTAATTGTATTTGTGGTTTGATTCATTTATTATGCCAAAGTGTCACACTGGTTATTACGGATTCATAATTTACCATCACCCAACTAGATATCGATGTGAACGTACTGAGTTATATCTTAGTTCTGTGTTCTTATGGGACAAAACTGAATTAACAGTGAGCCGAAACCCCTCTAAATAAAATAGGGGAGAAGATTACACAAAACCTTCTCATTAATTTGCTTGTTATGGTTCCCTGCTGTTGTGATAATGTTGCTGCCCTGTTGAAGAGAAAACATAAAAATAGCTTCAAGAGAAATAAACAAAAAGATTGGGAGCTCTTTAAAAATGTATGGGACTTAAGAGCAATACTTAACAGAACCGCAGAGGAGTACAAACAGTCCATTTAGATGTTTTTACTCACCTGAAGGTTTTGAGGGCAGAGTACACGGCAGGTATGTTCAAGGCCATCTGGAAGGTCCAAACACTCAGTCTTTGATGGACATGTGTTGTTGGGTAGAGCACAAGCATCAACGTCAACTTCACAATTCTTTCCCAGAAAACCTGAAAGAAAAGATTTGATACAATTAAAGTGACTTATGAAATACTTGATCAGATGGGTCGCAAACCCATCTCTAACTAATGTCAATGTACCAGGACACAAGGTCAGCTCTTCTATGTATCTAATGGACCGGGCCAGAATTGGGCCGACAGTGGCTCAACTGGTGGATTGGCCCTTTTGTGCCACAGTGCCTCCATGACTTTGTATTTCACTTGAGTCTCAATTAAAGTGTTGAGTGAGTTTTAATATTTAAACTCTTGTATTGTGCTTCTGCTTTTACCTCTAATGTTTGATGTAGTGAGGAGGTGTAATTGGAAATAATGTCCAATTTGAAACATTTGGCATAACCAATAGTTGATTGGACCATTATCCAACGTAATTGAATTCTGTAAGCTTTAGGTCAGAACTATGCATTCGTTTGACTTCATCCATGCACTGTTGTTAAGCAAACATTCAGTATCGAGTTGATAATATATTCTGTGGCAGATGGGGCATGGAAAAAAAGAAAGTGTCCTGCAACTTATAATTCCACCCATGACTTAAGACTTTGCTTTGCACTGTGGTCCGGCACTCACCAGACTATTTTCTTACATTGTAGAACTCACTTCACCATGAGAAGATGCAGCAGATGAGGCATACGAGTGGGAGAGGCTTAGGTTTACTGAGATAACAGATGGGATTTTAGGAGCAAGGCTGGAAAGCCAGGGTGTGCCCTGTGGAATTTTATTACCATGGATCTGTGGCCACATCTAGTACCAGTTTACTTAGAGAGTTAGGGATTCATGATTAGGGATTACGGGAGGCAGCAAAGGCAGCTTCAGAGGCAGCTGAAAAGAGCAACCGATGGCTCTGCCTGAAAAGAAAAGATGTGAGCTTGTGTGCAAAGTATGGCTATCCATCTTGTGTTTAAATAAGAAGATACAGCAAATATCAGTGTCAAACATCACTTTCTACTTACTCTACAATTGTCTTAGGCTGTTCGTAGATATTAATAGTAAGAATGCAAATACAGTCATCATAGGTAGATGTGAAACATGTTCCTAAATACAGAGACCGGTGTGGATGGCTCCAGTCATGATTGGTGCTCTGAGCAGTTGTATAACTGTTGAGCCTTCTGGGATGTCGTGGGTCTATTTCAACTTGACACTTGTTCCTACTTGATAACCCGAATTACATAGCCATCAGCCCACCCCTCCATTCCTCTAACATCACAGCCAGATTTCCACATAGATGCTCACCCAAAAAGCACAAGGGAGAGTCACAACAAATCTGGTGTGTTGGAGTTAAAAAAAAAAGAAAAACACAAAGACTTTAGTTGTATAAATAGTCATGTACACAATTCAATTTATTTTTAATTGCTGATCAAAGAATGAACGTATATGATCACCGACCCAGCGGATATAAAGAGAGCCCTCTTTGTGATTTTTTTTTGGCCTACTTTCTCCGATTTGTTTATAAAGCACGCATAATTTAAAGATTTAAAGTAAGAGGTCTTAATGTTAGCTTTCTCATTTTCAGCTCTTTTGACAGCTGTGATATGATTGCATTGCTCATTGCTGTGTTCTAACATGCTGGCCTTTGGAAGAGTTTGCAAAGGTTTCGTCCATAGGTTCAAAGACATGCCAGTTAAGTGAACTGGAAACTCTAAATTCCCTGTAGGAATGACTTCGTTTTTCTCTCTGTGTGTTAGCCTGTCCAGGGTGTGGCCTATACGCCTTACCCAATGTCTCCAGCCCTGAGCAGGAAACGCGGTGGATGAATAACGCTTCAAGCTATCATTCACCATATTTTAAACCATGGAGAGTTGTACCTGAGACACTTCAAGGGATGACACAATTCATCAGTTGATGAAAATACTATGCCACTTCTGAATGTCACCTTAAATAGTGACTCTGGTGTGCCTTGCTTCAGGGGCTGATGAGGCAAACAAACTCATGTGTCATTAACACTGGCATTGTCCTTCAATGTTTAATTGAACAAGAGTGAACAAACACAATGTTTCATTACCATCAAAGTTACATTTCCCTGAAGAGCCAAGAAAACATTTGCTTGGGAACACGGGCTAAAAATAACTGTGGCAAATTCTTGTGAGATTAACTTCATGTGGCCACTAAGACGCCGTGCCCACAGTGTCTTTGGACTGTCCGTGCAGTAAAATGTTCCAGTAAAGTGGGCGATAGCAATTGCCAGACACAATAACTGACACTGTGCCCTGCCGGCAACACAAAGCTCCCGCGAGTGGTCCATCAATTTACGTTCAGTGAATGTAAAGTCAGACTCAGCCCGCCAGGTACAATAAGCAATAACAAGAACATTTTGATAATTGTGGAGTTTCATAATATAATATTATGGAACTCCCATTAATTCATTTGGGATTTTCCTCAGCTGTTCATCGCAGACCAAAGCTGCAAACTGATACTGTGAATAATGAGAGGCTGTGTTTTCTTGTCTCTACTCTGCACACTGGAGCATGTTGTGATCAAAGAGGGTAGGGCCATTTTATAACGGCTTGTAGTTCCATATTAAAGGCATTTGGGTGCTTTATTTGAACATATTGGAAAGTATATACTAATTTCAAATATATCAATTAAATGAAAAAGAAATAAAAAGAATAGATAGGATGTGACACAGTCTAGGGAACCAGCTGTCAATGGCTAATCACCTTCAGTCTTTGGTGTACACTGAGGGGCGAATTCACAAAAGCATTGCACGGATTTTCGGCGGCTAAACCTGCACAAATAAGATACAAATTAAAAAAATGTTCTCAAAGCACCCGTAAAGGGGTGAAAAGCACTCCTTCCCGGGCTGCCAAGCAGAGCATCTTGGTGGTCCTGTGCTATTTGCATGTATATAAATCAGGTAATATGGAAAACATTTAGCGCAAAATTGGCCCCTCTCTATGTAAATGAGCATTAATGCAAAAACAGTCCAATTCCAATTCACAAATAACAGCGTTGATAGTCACATGCAGTTATAGTGAAATTATCAGCATCTCCAGAGTGTTGGTTGTAACTGAAGCTCATTTATAAGGGTTGTCTGCTCAAATCCATTAATTTTAAGATGTAGTGACAAGATACAATGACAAACAAATTATAAAAAATAGGTAAATATTACTACCCTCTTACTCCTTTACCAAATCCTGGGCTATCACTTTCCCTTTCCTTGCCTCTCTCTTAATTGCCTTCAGGAGCTTTGGATGGAAGTGGCACTCTGACAATCAACTCCTGACAAGACCTCTGGCTCTCCCCCTTCACAACTGACGCATTGGCCTCAAGCGTATTTATGCTTTTCCACATGGATAATTGCAATCAAACGCAACAAACGACAAATTGCACTAAGCTGTAAAAAGTAAAGGGCCGTGTTTCTGCTGTAATATCATTCGCTTTTGTGAATCGGCCCTGGAAGACAGATAGCGGTTGAAAATGATGCACAATGAGGCCACATCCACTGCATACAAGCTTAAAAGGTCTACCGCACTGCCGAATACCACAGCTACTACAGAAATCCCTTAAATGTCATACAAAAAAAGCTGTAGTTTTGACAATAGCCCAACATACCTGCATGACATTGGCATTCATGGTGTCCTAGCAAGTCAGAGCATGTGCCATTGTGCTGACAGGGACTGGAGTCACACTCGTTGACCTCAGTCTCACAGCTTGTTCCTGAAAACAGAGGCAACATTTTGTTTGTTGCATTAGTGGCATTTGTAACACATTACCATCTTCACATAGAGCTCTTCATGAGTGATATTGCATGTGTCATCACCTGTACATTGCATTAGAAGATCCCAAGAAAATGATTTATTTGCCACATTTAGTAAAGGGATAGCCTGTCTAACCAGAGGTGTATTTTCTCTAACACCTCCCTTTGTTTTTTCACCATCTGAACCCTACAGCACTTTACTAAAGGAATGTCTAATGGCCAAATAATTGTTCAGGAGTAAGCTTAGCATAAAGACTAGAAGCAAGAAATCTGCCTACCAACAACTGTGAAGTGCACTAAATAACATGCATCGCACTTGTTTAATTGGTTTAAGTGTAAAAACAACAAGTTTGCAGGCGTAAGATGCCGCACTATTTCTTGACTGCAAACACAGACAACCTGGAGTCTTGCCATCACTGTGCTGTTGCCAGGCAGGTGTTGATACACAGATTATTTTCTTTACGCTAAGCTAATTGTCTGCTTGCAGTCGCTTCACATTTAGCGTACAATCTTCTCTAAACACTTTTGTTCAGAAAATGAAAATGCATATTTACCCAAATGTTCCTTTATGGGTTGCCTACAACACTTTGAGCACCCTCTCTCCTGAAACAATAATAGGATCACAGACATTCCTTTATTAAGATGCAGATTCAGGTGGTGAGCCCCTGGAATCACAAAGAGATATGTGGATGGACAGACTCACTTTCCTCTTAAGAAAATAGACACTTAATAACGAGCTCTGAAGAGAGCAGAAGTGGTGGGGGATGCAGGTGGCTTGCTATGCCATTTGTTTGGTGCTCAGCTGCCTCAGCAGCGACTACTTTTACCGCTGTGTTTGGGGGTGGGTGTCTTCCAGTGCAGGTTATTAATTTAAAAAGTCCTATCATCAATAACGGAGCAGCAATGACATGTAGTGAAAGTCCCTTCTTGACAGCGGCAACCTCATGCTACGGCACAAACACCATGATTGATATCATCTGCACAGTGGCTGCTACAGGTCATTATATTCGAAATATGCCATGCTCTGCGACAGAAAATCATACAAATGTGTCCTACTAAAACGCCTACCCTCATTTATGAGTGTGAATAATTAGGTGGCATTGTAGCCTTTTTTAATATAACTTCAATGACATAAAAGTTGTTGATTTAGCCTTCAAAATGTTTGTACTACAATGTCTAAAAAATCTAGAAAAGATCAAATATATTTAAAAAAAATACACTGATGTTGAAGGTCAATATTAATTGAAGGTTATTTTAATTGAATTTTGGAAATGCAAAGACCTTTTGCATTTCCGGTGAAGAATTACAGATGGTTTCACAATTTGTCTTTTAATCGCACTCCTGGATCTCTGCTGGATTCTACACTTGAATGTAATTCTTATATTATTGTCTACACAATTAAAAACAGAGTGTGTATGAATATATGCCAATATATGTTGTTGTTCAGTGAAAAATAAAGCCTTCCAAAATGAAACCCGAATGCCGGGGCATGAGTAATGTATCCTGAGTTATGATCTATGATAGAGTACAGTGGGGTTTCTGGGCAAAGCTTGAAATTAAATTGGCCTTTCTATGCTGCATGGCTCAAAAATTCCAAAGCAAAAATCCCAAGATGCCAGAAAATGATGAATTCTATCAGTCACCAAGACCTGCCATGGTGTAAGAGACAATTTTCCATTACCGATGTGGCAACAGATTTCAGCTTTGAACAGAGGGGAGAAAAACCTTGTTCATGTAGTGCTATGTAAGGGCTTATCTGACTGACAGGTAAGTGTGTCAGGACTTAAGACTGGATTGGGAAATACGCTATAGGCCAAAACCTGAGTGCACTGGGGAAGAAAAAAATAAAACATTCACTGGTTGTTTAAGCATTAAGACAACAGAGGAACAATACTATGCTGTGTCATCATAAACCCTGTACAGCATAAATAATGTACAACGATCAAAAATCTGTGTTCTTCCATACTGTCCATTGCTTTGTCAAATAATGTCTAGAAGAAATAATGTAATTAAGTATCAATATAGATGTTTACATACTGTACTGTATTATGCTGATACGTTTCCAATGATATACGATTGTATTTCATGGACATAATGGACAGTTTAGATAAGCAATACTTCAAACATGATCTTCTCGTATGCTGTAAAATTACATAGCTGTGACTGAGAAACTATGAGTCTCCCATAGAGCCAACATCAGAGAAGCATTTCGCTTATTTATAGCTTTGTTCTTATTTGTGGTCTCCAGCTATTATGAAAATAACACCTGAGTTTGTCCGTTTCTATGAACTTCTTCAATCATTTTAATGCAAAGGGACATGCTCTGTACCCTTAAATCTCATTGTCTAATAGAAACGTCATCATTTGTTTTTGTCTCTCCCTTTTTCCCCCGTTTTTTGAAAAAACCTTCTGCCATGTTCTGAGCTGGCAGCTAATTAGAAAGCAGTTTGCCAGAGTACTTGAATGCAATCATTAGCTGGCCTTAGAAATGTCAAGCAGGCACGGCTACTGGTAAATAAGCTTCAAGGTTTTAAAAAAAAGTCGCCTCATCGAGAGAACTGGCTTTTGCTTGAAATCTGTAGTTTAAAGCACAGATTTCTAGCCTGAAATAACTTAATATATTTATACTTAATATAAATATTTTTTTTTCAGTTCATTCGCATTTCAAAGACATGCAGTTAGTTGTAGGCTAGGCTAGCTTTGGTGCTTCTCTGTATTTAGACTAAGAGAAAGTATTTACTACGTGTATACCGCTGGTCATTGCTTTTCCTTGCCCACCTTTTAAGGGTGGTCAAAGGCCAGAGGTCAGTTATGGAGTACCAGCCTTGAGCTGGCTGTGATTGAGTTTTTTGAGACATTAATCAGAGCGGATGTTTGAAAACATGGAGTTTTGATCCAAAACCTGATGGCGAATGAGTGGCCTTCCCTCTCACTGTTGCCCTGCTGACCTATGTGCAAGCAATGTACAGTATTACAAGTCTTTCACTGAGCCCATGTGACCCTCTCTTCACCAGAATAACTGCTCTCAGATGTTATTAAGTAACACACTTGTCCAAGTTTACTTCACGTCATCTGGATATTAGCAAACACTAACTTCAGGGACTGACATAAACCTGTTTAGAGTTTGTTTTAAAAGGCCTAATGACAAATGTATACTCGACAAGTTTATTATACCACTGTCTATGTTGAGATACTGCAGAGTGCATGATGTTGCACTGATGATCTGATCATGAAACTGTTAACAGTTTATGAAGCTCCATATTATGGGATATTCCCATCTAAACATTGATAAATATTGATGCAATATCAGTTTAATATTGCAGCTGCTAAAGATGCTGTAATGTTAATTATTGCTATACTGCTTGATACCATTACCTATAATAACTAGAATAATTCATTAGTTGATTTATATTGTGCATTAATATTGTAAATGTACAAAGTAGTAGGTAGCTATAGCTATCAAATTAATGTAGTGGAGTAAAAGTTCAAATACCTCAAAATTGGATATGACATCATGATATTGGATCAGTGCATATACTCACATACTTGCTGATACCCAATCAAATTTTAAGCTGTATCGGACGCATTTCCGAAACAACTGCCGTCATTCCCAAAACCATTCTGATGAAGTCGGTTGGTGGTTGGGTCTAGGTAGGGATTTGATGTGTAACTCGGTCTACTCGTACACCCCATAATCATCTCTATTTTTGTTGGAAGAACTCATCTCTCAAACAAAAGCGTTGTGTCTTTTTATATAATACGGTGTTTTTTGTAACAACAAGGCGGCAGTGAAAAACTTTGTATGACATAACATGTTAATGGACCCCTGCCAGACAATAAGAAGCCAGTATTTTCTGTTACCATTTCGACGTGATAGAAATAACTCACTTTTGATGGAATACATGACTTGATGCACGCTGCCTTACAACACCAACAAAAGGCAAAATAAATGTATTATATATATGGATCGCTCTCAGCAGAAGAGCTCTCTGTGTTAATGTCTTGCATCAGACTGCAGAATGAATTAAGATATTCAGAAAATGATTGCACTTACCACCTGTGTTGCATATCTGCCTCACATGTTTGCATATAGTAACAGGACAAAACACAAACCTCTGCCAACGGCATGTTACTGCCAAGCTATACCAGTTATTCCAAACATCAATCAGTCATTCCTTGCCCCAAGACTTACCTTCCCACTAGGGTTTGTACAAATCCATATTTTGAGAAATCCTAGTCAACAGACAGACGGACAGACAGATGGAAAGGGGCAAAAAAACAGATAATAAAGCAAAGTTATCTCACCAGTGAAGCCGAGGGGGCACTCACAGATGTACACTGGAGATGATGATGGCTGACTTGTTGTAATGCATGTGGCTCCATTCAAACAGCTGTTTGGCTTTATCAGGCAGGCATTGCCTACGTATTGACAAAACTCTCCTATCCATCCCGGGGCACAAACACACTGCAGGAAAACAGTTAAATATTCACAGTACAGTATATACAAGTAAGTAATAGAGCAAATATATGTTTGTCATTGTTTTTGCTCACGCTGGATTTCAAATTAAAGAAATGATATGAGGGTTAAGATGTTGACTTTCAGTTTTAAGTGTGTTTGGTGGTGTTCACCCTCCATATAAGTACACAGTGTAGCAATAAGCTATAGGGATGGGTTGAATGCAGAGGTTACATTTCATGTATATGTACAATGTATATGACAACTATAATACAATTTAAATTGTTTTACCCTTGCGTAGCATGAAATTGAAATGGCAGCAATTTGCACACTGCTCATATGATGTTGGTGTAAATACCTTTAAATAAAAAGGGTGATTATAACCAAATTCCAAAAAGCCCAACTTTTTCACCTACCTCAATGTCTACCCTCAGAGATAGTTTTGGTTTAATTTGCTTAGGTTGTGAGATATCTCCCTCTCAAATTATCTCAATATGATGGAGGCTAATATAATTTGTGGCATTCACAGCATTGAAAAATGCTTTAAATGAATTCAGACGTATCTTTTCTTTTATGTCCCTGGTGTTGTGGATAGAGTTATCTAGATTAGGGACCATTACTTCTGTAGAAAGATTAAATGGAAATTGTTGACAATGAGGCCTTTGGACTCAAGAGTCATTGTTTCTAAAATTTAAATTACTGTTCAATTAAAAAAAAAAAATACTGAGATTCCCACAAATGAATTCATATTGTGGTGAATGCAAGGTAACATGAATCCAATCCAAACAAATCTGCAAGGCAATCACAGTCATGTTTTTATATGCTGGAGTGCAGAACAGCTACACAACAGTCAAATTATAGCCCAAAAGTTCTACTCTGTATATCGACCAATATATAAGTTGCATGTCTAGTTTGGTTCTGTCTGTTAAGAGCATCTCCATGAAAGAGAGAATAAATGAGCAAGCTACCTTTAATGACCTACCCGCTGGGTTTTCACACTCAAAGGATAACCATGTAACATATATATATATATATATATATATATATATATATGTATATATATATAGAAAGAAGAATTGGCTCATGAGCAGTGAGCAACAATCTTTGATTATGTCTGACCCTGTTGAAGGAGCTCCAACACGAAGCATCTAAAAGTGGATGTTAGATTAAGAACAGTCTCAGTGGCTTAATGGAACAAGATTGATTGAAAATAATTAGGAACCATGAGGCTTTACAGAGCAGTCTCAGGTGTTGTAAAAAAATATATATACAGACGTTGGAGGAGACTGAGCAATAGAGAGGAAAACCTGTCTGTCAAAACAATGTGTCCACATACTAACAATGATCAAAGGGTTAGAATTGGATTACTGCTGTCTGTAGATATTACCCATCACTTTTGTTCATGTTATTCCTTGTTCTTTTTTTATTTCAACTAATGAAAGGTTTTCTGAAACATAAAGCCTTGAAGACGCGTTGAATAGACAAAATCTATTATGATAGTCCATACAGCAGAACAATAGACCCCCTATCAGCCTTTTCAACCCTTCTTTATACCATCAAAACCCTCACGTTGTGACACCACCTCCAACTACTAGTAATAAAGGGCTTTATTCATGTCATCACCGCCACACTTGCGATGTATGTAAGGGAAGGCACCCTAGCTGTCTCCACGATGAGAACTACAGGAGATGTGATGGTAGAGAAAGGTCCGTATCCATTGTTAACACAGCTCCAAACACTGCAAACAAAATCATGGCAGCCACAGAACTCAGCGTCACTGGAGGTAGTCAGTCATGCAGCACTTCCATGATCGTTCCTGTGTGAGTGTCCTTTGCCAAAAACCCATCCAAGGAACAGCTTGTCTATGCATTACTAGACACTCAAAGTGACAGCACCTTCATCAACAAGGAGGTAGGCGATGCATTACAAGCAGACGCCTACCCTGTGAAACGGAAACTTACCACTATGCTTGGAGATAACACGATTTTGAAGAGTGAAAGGGTTTGTGGACTCTGTGTGAGAGGTTACAATTCATGTGTTCACATCAACCTTTCTCCTTCACACACTCAATGAGCCTTGCCGACCGTCTGTCCAAGTTCCCAAGGCTGTGGCCCGCCTTCTTCGACGAACTAAGAAAATCAAGTCATGTGAGTGAACAGGAAAGTGCTAAACATGTCATAATCCGACATCTGCAAAGTCAAGCATATAATAAAGAAATTGAGCTGTTAAACAAAGGAAGTTAACTACAGCGTTGCAACCCACTGCGCCACCTCAACGGTATCCTCAAGGTAGGAGGAAGACTCCGCCACTCATCCCTCGCCAACTGATTCAAGCACCCAATTGTCATCCCCAAGGAGCACCATGTGACAAAGCTGACAATAGCCCACAACCATGAAAGGACAAAGCCTCGGGGAAAAGGCTTCACCACAAATGAAATCAGATCCAACGGCTATTGGATTCCTGGAATGAGCCAAGCAGTTGCGTAATATATTCGCCAGTATGTGACTTGTTGCAGACTCAGGAGGCCAAAAGAATGAGTGACCTTCCTGTCGAGCGTGTAGAGTCCTCCCCCCCCCCCTTCCCATAATGTGGTATGGACTGCTTCGGTCCTTTTGTCACTACAGAGTAAAGAAAACTGCATAAACAAAACAGCCTACACTTTACCTGTTTGTGCTTACAGGCCATCCACATCAAGATGTTGGAGGATTTGTCCACCGATGCGTTCATCAACGGCTTGCGATGTTCCATTGCAAATTGAGGTGCAGTTAACTCCAGTGCGACCAAGGCACTAACTTTGTTGGTGCAAAGAATGAATTCAAGGCAGCTCTACAAGAGCTTAACACACAGAGACTCAATACATTTCTTTCACAGAAGCAGTGTGACTTCGTCAACGACGCTAAACTACGAACTCTACTCTACGAAGCTATGGCCATAGTCAACAATAGACCCTTCACTTTGGATAACTTAAACAGTCCAGACAGTCTGGAACCACAACAAACCACAATCATCTGATCAACACAGCTCTTCCGCCACCTGGAACGTTCCCCAGAGAGGACTTGTACGGAGCAAAAAAAAGGCGTCGCGTACGGTATCTGGCCGAGCAGTTCGGGAGTCGTTGCAAACGTGAGTATCTTCACAACGTCATCGCAAGGCAGCGCTGGCATACACCGATGAGAAGTGGGTGATATAGTGATGGACAGAGACAAACTGTTGCCCAGAGGTGAATAGAGACTCCCAAGCTGGTAAGGATGGACTTGTAAGGAGAGTGAAAATCTCAGTGAGAGACAAGATACTGAACAAGATCGATGAACGCCTGAGTAAACTTTCCATAATGGAGCGCCCGGTGCAGAAGTTAGTTCTGTTGTTAGAGGCTCCTTAAGTTTATGACTGCAAAAAGACAGTGTTGCTCCTAATGTGAAAATGATTCACAGTTCATGTAATGTAATATGAAACCTTCATAATTTGGTGGGAGTGTAAGTAACCCAATTTGTGTTTTGGCTTTAGAAAGGAAATAGCCTTGTTTTGACTATTGTTGCCTTTGTTGCATGTTCTTTGCCTGCCTTCAGCTACATTTTTCTTGTTTCCTCTTTTAAGATAAGAGGCTTTTATTTTGATGGCGGCTCTCCGAGCTTGGAAGAAAGTTGTACTCTTCACACAGTTAAGAGCAAAAAGTATGGAGAACATGTTGGATTTTGAACACAAATAGAGACATTTAATGTATTAGCAACCCCCAAATAGGCACATGGTTGGTGCCTGTTATAAGACTGTAATTACTGTAATAACTGTGTGTTTAAGTGAATTAGTGTCAGTGTTGGCTCTATGTGAGTAGGCTACAGTAATGCACACATATTTGTTGTTTTGTACACAGCTCTTATGTTGGTTTGGAATTTAGCAATACATTAAAATCATCAGTCAAGTATCAGACCATATTTCGGACGGATATGAGACATAAATCATGATTTAACAAAACGAAATGTAAAGATTTATGCAATGCATCACATCTCTGCTTATAAATGTGTTCACTTGATGTTCATACTGTAATTAAAGTGCAGCATGAACCATATTTTGTGGGCTTCAGAGTATTTCATTAGGACTGAAACATTGAATTACTTACCTGATATCCGCCAATTCCACTCAAGCACAATCCCTCATTCAGGCAGTGGATATTGAGCAGCCTGCAGTAGTCAATTATTTCTTCACAATTCTTCCCGGAAAACCCCCGCAGACATCTGTTAAGATGAGGCCAGTGTCATCAAAATCAATTCACCCAAAGCCTTAAGCACTAAGAGGCCATATTTTCTTTCTTTTGCAAGATACATGGGGTCATAATTTGTTTTTCTACAGAATTGTTTGTGATACAGAGGTGGGTGGAATCATTTCTGCAAGTTTTTATGGTCTTGATTGCCAAAATTGGATTAGTTGGCAATATGATATAGAATATGAGACATATAGAATCACCAGCCTACAATGAGGCTTGAGGTCTGCCAGACATGTATGTATTCGTCCAAGAGCTTGTAAGTGAAATGTAAATCCTAATCACATTGAATAACATTCCAGTCATCTAGAAAGGAGGAATGAGAGTGGCCTCTATTAGATCCCTGTATGCGTTTTACCTGCAGATATAATCATTTCCCCTGGACACACAGGTGGCATTGTGAAGACATGGTGATGGGCTGCACAGGTTCTGCTGCCTCCTGCATGCTGGGACCACGGTACCATCTGCACAGACACATTCAGAGGCCTGCATACAGAGGCAAAACAAACCAGGTCACCTGGCAACTTGGGAAAACGGGGTTAGATTACACAGAGGGTACATAAGATCACTAACTGTAAGAACATGAGCGTATTGTGACTTGACTGACACATTATTATTTGTTACTGATCTCTACAATTATATTTAATCGAATCCAAGTAGGCAAGTAAATAATGGGTTTTATATATGTTTTAATATGCGTTTTAGAAACCACAAGAGGCTAATAAATGCTAATGGTGATGTAATTCAAAGTTAATGGGATTTGAATTTCACATTAAGCTTCTAGAAATAAATATCTACGTCAAGCCGCAGCAAGATCAGGCATTATTTTGATAAATGTCCCTTTTAGTCTGCTCTACTCTGGTTTTCTTAGGTTAGCTGTGAATGTGCAGTGCATTTGGCAAACTGTAATGAACAAAACAAAGGTCAGGGAAAGACAATTAGACTATTATTGTATTTTCTCTCGTGCATCCTCGAGAACATTAGAAACACTACTGCCTTAGCAAAATGTTAGACCACGGAGGCATTTCCAGTGAAAGTTGAAAATTGCAGAAGGCACCTAATTACAAAAAGCTTTTAATGAGAGACATTTCAAACTGGCACTTACACATGTGCTGGGTCATTCAATCAAAATACTGGAGGATGCAAACACCCTGGGCTCATCTTCAGCAGGAAATATTAATTGCTGTTGCAGCCTTCAGAATGAAGCCATTTGATCTTGTTTCAAAACTCTATATTAATTTTCATGTGCCATTTCTTGTTTATCTCCCACTGAGATAAAACAAATAAGGAAAATTAAATCCTCACATGCTCCCCTGCAGTGCAAATTCGTTTCTCCTGACATGCGTACGACATGCAATCGAAGACAACTGTGGAGTCACAGTAGACGCCCCCAAATCTTTCTGGACAACGACAGACAAATCCTTTGAGGCTTTCTTCACATACGCCACCATTTCTGCATGGATTTGGATCACAGGGGGCTTTCCTCTTCTCACAAGGTGGGCCTGGAAAACAGACAGCACAAAATTACAGCACTTTTATTCAGATTGTATTAACATCTAGAAACTGTAATGTTTAAAAACCTGTCAACTGGTGTTCTTTGCACAGCGGACATTAACATATTCTACTTAAAATGATTAAACCCCAAGCGGTGAACATGGAAAGTAACATGGCACATGTATGAAATCGCTTCAAAGCTGTTTGACACAAGTTTATGCCTGAAAAGACACGACTGACATGACTGTAATCCATGGAGGAAGGGGTGACTGACTATCAATAATTACACAGGATGGAGGCATGTGCAGGACCACTAATTTAATTGTGACAAGCACAATTAAACTAAAAGGCAAGATCAACTATAAACAGCATCATTGCTGTCAGGCTGCTATGGTGGCCTATGATTGATGATATACTATAGAGCCTAATTGCCCATTTCAGAAACCTTCCCACTGAAGCCAACAACTCACATCAACTGGAAAATAAGCAAAACCAGCAAGATGTTATCCTGCACATGTAGAAAAGACAAAGAAGCCTCACTAAAGTTACCCCAGAGGTCTTCACTTCAGGGAAACCAAACTCATAGTGAAGACTAAAGCAAATATTCCGACCAGCTAACAAAATCGATCATTAGGTTTGGTTCACCTTAAAATGCACGGTTTTCTCTTAAAGCTATACACAGGGAGTTGAGTGTGTGTCTTGTATTTTTCCTGCTTAATGCTTGTGAGGCAAAATTGCCTCGATCTCAGGGTGTTGCGTTTCATGCTGTGAGCGTGTGTATTCAAGTTTGTGCTTGTGCAACAACACAGGAGGGTCAGTCGGTCTGCAGCTGCCATCCCGTGCAGTCAGGTCTACTGTAGCATTAATATAAATTAGCACATAAATGAACATTTGGGTCACTTGATGGTACTGTAAACACTGCGAACACAACAAGCAACATTATAAAGTAATATGCGGTTCAAACCTGTGGCAGTTTTTAGGGAAAACAGTTTGCCATTATACACGGTTATTTTTTTGGTCAAAACGGTTATTTATCTCATTCCATTTCAACAGATTTATTTTTTTCATTTTTAATCGTGTTTTTATGTTGTCCTTACACATTTCATCACCTTCTCTGTGCTTAAATAATCATCATTTGTCATGTTTAACTTGTAGTCCTTGCTCATTCAGGCAAGTTTATTAGTGGCATTATTATTATTGCTGCTTTTTTTTACAATATTATTATCATTATTCCAATAATCATTGACCATTTTACTACTCCTGTAGCATACTGTACTGTAATGTGCAACACTTTGGTATACATTGATTTAAAATATGGACTGAAATAATGAATCAGTTCGTGCAGACAGATAATACAAGAGTTCCCAACATGGAAGGTGCAATATTTTCATCATGTAATCCAAAAGAAATAAGTCTATACCACTGTGCCAAGTACAGTAATAAAAGGAAAGTCATCATCAGTATGTAGAAATGATATTCATGGTGGATTTTCACTGAACTTTAAACTAAGTAGTCAGTGCTGCAGCCCGTTTCATAAGCATCTTCTCAGATAAAGTACTTCCGACCTAAGCTGTAGCCAGTAGTTTTCTAAATACTGCAGGACCACAACACTTTCACCAGCAGGAGCACAACCAGAGTCAGGGTAATGCCGGAGTGACATTGTATGCAAAGGATGAAATTAGACTGAATTCCCTGCAGGTTCAAGGTGAATAAAAGTTGATGTTATTCCCTGGTGAGGGTTTTCATTTTTGTGTTCTTCACAAGGTGCCTACACATTTATCTTTCCAGTGACTCTTTCTTTGCATATTTTCTTTAATCCCCCTGCTGATACGAGTGCTCATGTCCCAGAGGCTCCTCATAGCCTCCTCTGTGGGCATCAATCTTACTGTATACAACTCCAGGGCGTGCTTCTTCCTTAACTCATTTTCCACCAGATATTGAGTTTTCATGAGCGGTCCAAATGCAAACTACTATATGTTTAGGAACACTCCCATCTGTTGCAAACATTTATGACATAAAGTGGTTGTAGCGCTCTCAGCACTCAAGATGGAATCTCCTAATATGTTGTTTTTCTAACGATCATTTGTATTTGTGCTGGCATTTATGTCTACCACCGATCTGTTCATCTGAAAATCATCCCTTATTATTGCTGTGATTATGAACGGCAGAAATCTAATGTACATAAAGAAACAACATTGTGTCACTCTCTAATTAAATTGTTTAACAAGGGTAAAGAGTACATATATTATCCAAATGAAACCTTCAAAAAAATCATATTACTACCAACAAGATTGAAAAAACAATTAACACCTTATACCAAATGGAAAATGCCCTATAAAGATGGTAATACCTTGCAACAAATACCCAAGAGAGAGTCCAAAGGAGAGTCAAATCAAAAGAAAATCTCATTTGAAACGTCCCATGAGTTCGGCTCATTATTCTGTGCGCATAGACTTTGGCCTATGAGGGCAGCCGGCACTGGAGCAGCCACTAACTTCCAGTTGATTAATGAGGCAACTGCAGCAGGGAGGTAGAGGAAGCACAAGCTCCACAGAACTCCCAAGAAGCTGATGGGACAGCAGGACACCATGACTATGCTAAAGAACCCAGTGGAGTCTGCTTACTTGAGAGAGCAGCTGCAATTAAAGCAAATTAGATAAAAGCTGCAAAGGCAGAGGGTGCATGTGAGTAACCAATTTATTTCTGATGTGAATTATATGAATTATCCATTTAACATCAGAAGAGGGCGCACATTTATTTACCATGCTACCTGTTTGGTTTGGTTTTAGAAAAATGTCCCAATATATCAGTTATTTACTGCAGATGTAATTTCTTTCTTTCTCAGCTATATGCCAGTACATCTTTAAAACCCTTTGGACCCGACGATGCCAAAAAGGTCTCCATTCTGTTCCGAGGCTCTGTTCCAAATGTCGTAGAATGGACTTTTCATACAAACATATTATTAATGCTTCATACCAAATTAACGAAGACATTCTGTTCAACACTATCTTGCAAGCCAGTGTACACACTCCAAACACAATTCTACACAAACTCAAATAAGCCACTAAAAGAATGTCCACAATATCACTCTTTTTTCGCCATGGCTGAGCCGACCACACATTCCGGTGGGCGCTAATAAGAAGAAGCTAAATGCTAACACGGAAAACCGAAATAGCAGAAAACATGCCAATAACACACTGAATCCAAAGATATCTTCACTATTTATCTAAGTGAAACCACCACAGAGCTGTGAGCAAACAAGCACCAGAACAACAAACCGCTTCACCGCTAATATTTCATAAACTCCTTACCTTTGTGCTGTTTTGATGTAAACAAAGGCATATTTCTCCGGGTCCTCCTGTTATATCAACATCCTGTGATGGCTCTGAACTGTTTCCTGAAGACATTGGGATCAATCTAACTTAGGGTAACTAACGTTTGACCTATTTCAGTTTTGGCCAATGGGTTTGACCCATGGGGGCGGATCACGGTTTCCGATTATTTTATTGGCTTAAAATTCTGTCAAACAACTCAAAGATCGCATCATACACTCTTCAGACTCTTCGGGTTCAAATCTTATGTCACATGCGCAAATCGGCCAATCACAGGCTTTAGTAAGGTTCAAATACATCACGTAAAACGGAAATTCAGACGAAAATGAGCCATGTTTTACAGGTTATTATATGGCCCAGGCTCTCAAAATGATGCCAAACTGCTGTATTAGATAGATTGAACACTATTAGTGATAAAAGAAGTGAAATATATAGATATATAGTATATAAAAGTACAATAAAACAGCTATATCGGCTGCTTCCAAAATCAGAATTGACGTTGGCTGACCTCAGCTGACCTTGATTTCTCAGGCATACTTCACTTTATCAAAGCCAATTGTTTTTTAAAAGGACTGCTGACATGTTGTGATATGATTTGGGAGAGTTTAGGCCTGCCTGTGCATCATTTCAAATCAATAAAAGTGCTTTTTAGGCACAAAAAAAGGCAAACCTGAAAATGTTCAATTTGAGATGTGTTTAACATTCGTCCAGCATTTACCAGTAACATATACACTGATATGTACACATCTTAACAAAGGTTAAAGTAGTTCAAGAAATAGTTTTCATCAATAGACCTGTGCTGAAGCTGAGACAATTCTTTGACACTTACAAACCTGTTAAGGCCATGGGCCATAGATCTTTTGTCAGATGTAATTAAGGAAAAATAATTTCAAAGTTTAAATAAGATGACTTTGACATACTGTCTGATAATTCAATGTTTCTTTGATAATAAACAAATATAAACTCTTTCTGGAATATACATGTCCTTTATCTAAGTATTAACATCCAGCATTCACAACATACAAGAACATGAGGGCAAAGCGTTATTGGTCCCTTTAAAGATTCAGAGAATTCTCTTGTAATCTTCTCTTTTAGGTGTTAAATACATTCAGAGTTGCTCTCGGAAGCGTCTTATATTACAGTTCACCTCTTGTACTGTACTTTCTTCTTTTTCTGTATTTGAATGAAAAAAGGATGCCAGCATTGGCAATAACCTTGAAACCACTTCTCCGAAAATAATAAGCTGAAAGCATGGGCTGGACTCGAAAAAGGCAAAGCTATGACACTTCAAAAAAGCTGCCGGGACAAATTGCGCTCCAAACAAAACAATGAATCAATGCGAGGAGCCACCTGGAGTTTTTACTCCAGAAAGTTCAATGCAGGCTAGTTTTACAGCAGACAATGATATCCAGGGCAACCGAAGGAGTATCCAGGTCTTGTAACCCACTTGTGTTTGATACCCATTAACCTAACTGTAAGTTACTGGAGCAAATGAGGCTCATTACCTGAATCATGGCTGAAGCGCTAATGTCTCATAAACAAGCTCACTGGATCACGATTGCCACCCAACGCTTGCGTACGAGCCCTCGAGTAACTTGCCCAAATCACATGGCAAGGAACACAATTTGTCTGCTAATGGAAAATACGTTACATTTGTGTTTGATACCCTTTTGGAATTCATTCAGGTGAAGAGGCATCAGCATACTTTAGCCTTTACTTGGCTCAAGCTGATCAGACCATCTAAACCATGAGCATGACACATAGTGATTTATACAGAATTCAGTAGAAATTAGAAAGAATATAAATCTAATGTTGAACACTACCGTACTTCTTCTTAGACCAGGCTACATTGTGATGAAAGATAAAAAAAATATATACATTTTTTAGTCAAGCCATACTTTTTTTTAAGCACACAGACGGCGACCAATTTTCAAAAGGTCTGATTTAATATGCTTAGCAGAAACACTACACAATAAATTACATTTTAATTGATTGCAGTAAACCTTTGTTTTACCAACTGCAACACGCTCAGTTAGCCAGCAGTTTAGCACTGGCTTTTTACGACCACATCGTAACGTAAGGTATTTGATTAAAAGGTGTCCGTTTCATATATTATGATGACAAATATAACATTGTAGGATCAGGTTTGAAGCCCATGAGGAAATGCTGATCTTTAAAAGATATATGACTTTTCTGTTTTCAGCTTTGACCTTTTCCACAGATAGTTGCCCCTTCGAGGCAAATAACATGGTTGTGCAAATGAAACTGGGATGCAGCAAAATCTCGCCCACTGCCTTTTGTAAATAGCATGAAGAGAAGCGGATTGTCTGTCTATGATTCGCCTCGCAGGGATCAAAGCTGAACAATTACGTTCAAATATTGTGTTTTTATTGTCAAAGTCAGACGATCCATCTATAATACAAAAACAACAAGCTGAAAAAGAGCTGCTTACCAGAGAATCCTGTGTCACAGATGCATTTGAAGGAGGCAGGCGACCCTTGAACGCACGTCCCATTTTCACAAATTCTGTCACAGTTTTCTTTTCCAACGACTTCGGAGCAGTTAACACCTAAAACAAATGGCAAGTCAGCTGTCTACAACACAGAAATACACAGATACAAAGATATGCCTGGGTTATGAAGTTTATGGGCATGTACAAAACGATTGATGATGCTATTTATTTGACTTTCTAATTGAAAAACAGCGTTATATCAGTGCTATAGATGACACTGCTGCAGAGAGTACACAATGGCAGTAAAGACATTCAGAAAGAAGTCGTTCAGAATGCAAGTTGCTTCGATATTAATTCAGTTTGCATTAGATGTGAGTGTTTGGGTACATGCCAAACATTAACTTGTAGTATTTTTATATTATTTCAATTACTCTCAACTAATTTAACTAAGTAACATTTTGACAAATGCATCAATCAGATTACACAAAAAACGGTTGTTGACCAGTGACCGGCCAATGAGTCTCATATATCCTGTCAAATGTATACACATGTGCCAGGTGATGGTTTTACACCGCACACACAGAGCCACAGAGAGTAACATCACAGCCACACACACATACACACACACACACACACACACAACATGCACCTCACATACACAGCGGCACAAACAGTAACGTCACAGCCTCACACACACACACACATCATCGTCAGAATGGAAGTTCTTCTGTGAGTAAAGAAGACAAAGCTGCAACTTCTAACACATGCAAGTCCAAAATAAGCTCTTGATGAACAACCTTGAAAACATTTAGAACAGCTGACAATCAGACTTTGTAAAAAAAAGGAAAGTACATTGCAAATCAGCGCATACCTACTTTTGTCCTTACCTGTAAAATGTGGAGGACACAGACATGTATATGTTCTGTGGTTGGGGTCTGTGGATCCATTGCTCAAACAGACTCCTTTGTTTTCACAAGGGTTATCCAAACAACCATCAGACTTTTCACAAAACCTCCCGGAGTAGTGGTGGTGGCATAGACAGCGGTATGCTTCTTCCCACAGGCCTGTTTGACAAACGCCGCTCCCCGAACAAAGTCGCAGCAGAGGAGACCCCTGACAAAGTTGCGTTTTAACAGACACATTGAGCCGTAAGCCCATCTTGCACAGCTGCGCGTCTCCCTCATGCAGAGCGATGAAGTAATGACGACCCGGGACGAGCCACTTAGCCTCAAGTTGCTCACTTCCATTTAGATTGTGGGGGAAAAGAAACTGATCTTTTATCTGTCCAGTTGTTGAACAGCTCTCAAAGCCGTCTTTTGAAACATTGAGGAGTCTGATGCCGTAAGACTTCAGTGTTTCATCAGCAGACATCAACAGTTTGTCTCCATGTTGCAGCTGAAGTGGGCATATCTGTGGGAAGTTGATAGGGGGCCCAGTTGACTCCTCTCCCCCTTGAGAATCCCAACACTCGGAAACACTCCTACAGATGTTTCCTACGAGTGTCCAATTCATTTGGTTTGTGTGTTGCTTAGGGTGCCATTCAAGTGAAGCTTGTCTGTTGCAAACTGTTTGGCAGTGGATCAGATGGACAGCCACAAAGACGGCAATCACGTGAAACAATGATGCCCCCATGCTTCCCCTCGCTTACTATTTAATACAAATCAATCTGGGACTCAACATATGTCATCTGGAGAATGAATGAGGCAAATGCGTTGTATTGTACTTCATGAGATGCTGTTCCGCGTACTCCAAGAAGTCCACATGATTGGTAATGACCTGAGGAAAACAAAGATTGTGATTAATGATTTGCATAAGGAAGTAGATTCTAGTTCTACAAAACATGTTTGTCTAACATAAGTTATTTCTATAGCTCAAAACTTGATGAAGTAGAATTACCGCCTTGCGGTCGTATTCCTCCTTCAACCACTCAAGTTGCGGTTTACAAATTACATGTTTTACTACCATTAATGAACTTGGACCGCTGACCACCAAATTGCAATCAGCACAAGTGAATGTTTGATTTTTTTAGAAATTGCCGTTCCTGAGATACCGAGTTCACGAGAATGGGACAGACAAACCAAGACTATGCCTCTGGCCACGGGTGTTGCCGATGCAGAGGCAGAACAACACGACCACACTGCAATCATGCATACTTTGTTGCATTGTAACAAATAGACTTCAGCGAGTCGAGCTGAGCCGCCATAATCACATGCGGTGCTGCTGACCACCAAGTGTGTCACAGCAGCCTCGGTCTCCCTGAGGTTTTTTACAGAGAGTGACAATGTCAGATAAAATATTCTCTCTTCCCTGCCGGTGCCTGATACCTCAATGTCATGCAGTGAGATGAGTTAAAGCAGACAGCATTGTCTTTTTCCCTCAGGCCCTTTTCATCCATGCGCAAGAGATAAAACAACAAAGTAGAGAAGCCTCACTGCAAGACAAAAACTCTGCTCCTTGATCAGCTCACAAGGGCTGATATGAATAACTGCATGGTGATAAGTAATAAAACGCTGAATATGGAACAATATCAATAAAGGGGGAGTGATAAAGTGAATGAGATTGCAAGTATTGTCATGAGGGCTGTGTGGGCACCCATTCAACCTCATTTACATGAGATGAGGTTGAATATTATGTCTCACAAGCTGGAGAAAAAAATAATTAAATTCAAATAAAAACATGGAACTGGTTTATGTATGTATGTATGTATGCAGTTTTTGAAGGATATTCATTATTACCAGCAATGGAGGAATAAAAAGCATAATAGTAATCTATCTATTTTTGGTTTAACTGTTATTTAAAGTTGCTGTAATCGATATTTTTATATTACAACTCACTTGTATTGACAAACCTATACAGAGAATCATCTCTTCAAGTCTACAGAGCTGTAGAGACTACTGGAGGTATCAGTAGGCTGGTTTTTAGCCTGACTGGCTTGTTTACTTGTACTAGAAGTTAATTAGCAAAGAAAAACAGAACACAACTGTCTTTAATCTTGAACAGCACATGAGCTGATCAGGTGGAAACCGCCGGTTCTGCTAAATTAAGCCGATGCGGAAGTGTCTTAAAACTTGCATTTCCTCTGCTGACCAGCAGGGGGCGACTCTTCTGTTTGCAAAATACAGTCCGATTGTAGAGAAGACTATGAGAAAATTACTCTACTTCTTACTTGATGTATTAGCTCAGTAAACATTGTAAACATGAGTATATGGTCTCGACCTCTAGTTTAAATCTTCTTCAAAACAGCACGATGTTCATTTAGTAAATTATGGTCTGTTTAGAGTCAAATAGACCATGTGCTTTAGGGCGGGCTTACTGTAATTGACAGGTCGCTGCTGCTACCAAATCCGTATCCGGCGTAACTGCGTCACCCCTCCGCATTCCAAATATGGTAAATTCCATTCATCGGTTGCAAAAAACAACAACATGGCAACGGCCGTATTCCAAGATGGGGATGGCGAATTATATGACGTAATATGTCACAAGATCATAACCAAACATCAATGTGATTATAATATCAGATATTAAATTACCAAAAAGAATACAAAAGATAACTATCAAAACAACCTAAACCCTTAAAGTACTGTTGCAGCAGTGGTGTTGACTGAGATCAGTTGCTTATTCAATGTGATTATGGCAGGAGTTTATGACTGGTAGCCTACTACGGATGGATATTGGACTTTTATAGTAGCTGCCACAATTCAATAATACACGGCGTAGTAATATATGTACTGTATATATATATAATAATGCACTTATTTTCACTTCATCTACCAAACACAACAAGACCTTGGTCAACACGACAGCAAGTCTGTCTCACCAAGATCTGTAATCCAAAGTTGGAGCGCAGAGACAGCTGGGATAAAAAGAGCATCTTATATCACCACGCATGTGACATCGAACTGGCAACGTCCACGAGCAGCATGAGGAATGGATCGATGCTGGAGGAAGCGCTGTAGCAAGGGGAAAAAAAATCAGGAGGAAATACTGCCCTTTTTTTTGTCCTCTATTTCAACATATGCAGCAGGAAGCAAAACACATGCATGGCCTAGTGATTTAAATTCTGGTCAATATATTTGATCCCAATAAGAATTGTTCACAACAACCTCTAATGCAATTTGGTTTAGAACAATCCAACGTGAGATACTCAGAGGGGGTTTCGACCGTTTGCATGATGAATGCAATTTAGACCCTTAAGCACATTCATCCTTCATAATTGTGCAGCGGTTTCAAATTAATTTAATCTGAATTACAATCAATAGTAATTCATACCATTACAGCAATCTATACTGTTGTCCTCCACTTAAACAGGCCAAAAGATTTTCTGGGATATAAAGACGCCTTAAAGGTATTGATCAGTCAGGATTATACTGCGGGCCAAACACTATAGAGGTTCAAGTAATAAGGGCCATGGGGTCAGAAGCAAGGTCATGCATGTGGGGGGGGGGGGGGGGGGGGGGGGGGGGGGGGTCAACTAATTGTCTCGCACAGCCTACTGCTTTCATTATAGCTTAGTTCCATCCACGTTTTAGGATGCCAATCACGCAGGTGTGCAGAGGGCAATGGATCAAGGTAGCTGTGTAAATCCTCGCTTGACTGATGACTGAGAGAGACGCCGAGAGGACACAACAAATGATCACATCAAACTGGTACGCCTCTATGTCACACTGTCATGAGACAAACTGGACTACAGCTGGTCAAACGCTCGGTGCATTCAACGACTAGGCGATCCACAGAAAAGTAAACTGCTAATCCTTTGATAATAGATCAAATTGTTTAAGTTTTATAAGAGTGGTTTAGCGTCTCACATATAAATATTTGCTCAGAGTCTTTTTTGACAGTAAACTGAATGTCTTTCCATTTCGGACAAAACAGGCACTGGAATAAGTCAACTTCGGTCAATTTAGGGAATTTGTGATGGTTATTTTTCACTATACATGATTCAACAACCCATCAATTAATCATGAAAAAGATCCACAGATTAATCAGTTACATTAATCATTAGCTGCAGCTGTGCAGGCTACAATCCATTAAAAATAAGCACTAGACAGGTCATTCTACGTAACAAAGCTCACGGAGTACCGTTTGATCATAAACTAGGCCACATCTGAAAACATTTGCGAACTTGCCATCTAATGAGAAAAATTACATTTTCTTTTTTCAACACAAGTAGCAAAGTTTGGCTCATTAAGCCGTCGGCGCCATGCACAGGCGGAGATGAAGATGTTGGCTAGTGAGTGAGGCGCAACTGCTAGTTACAGTGTAATGGCACTTATGCAAGAATGAGGACGCACAGGTGTAAATTGAGGCAAACACTGTTGAGATAAATAGTGCAAGCCTTCTCTCGTATGGTAATTTCTCATCATGATTTCCTTGATTCAGAACTTCTCAGGCCTCGACAGCTGCAGTGACTGAATGCTGTGCGTGTTTGCTACTGTGCTCCGTTGTGAGTGCACGTTTGTTTGTCTGCTCAGGGACAGGAGATGGCTTCTTGGAAGGTTACATTTTGTGTTGCATGTTCAATAAAGTTGAATAAAACAAATACAATTTTAATAAAAAGAATGTGTAAGCCTGCCATAATGTTGAAAGCTGCTGTTTTTCTGTTATACATTCCTCAGGAACATCAACAAGAAAGACCCATTTACAAATCTCTTCACCTCAATGAAGCTGCTGAAATGATTCAATCCGAAGGTGAGAGCAAATATCTCTCCAGTTAACACTACAGATGAGGCAGACAGACTTTATGGCTGCCATTACGGAATGAGTCTATGGTCTTTCTATTAATCTCACAAATAATTTGGCAGAGAAGTTACATCGTTTCTGACCAGCATGCCAATTCATTCTGAAAGCCCAGTCCTCTTTCTTTGTGACAAAAAAACCCCAATCTTCACCTGAGAAAGACTAAAAGTAAAAACGCAGGCTTCAAATCAACAGGCACATAACTCCTTTCTCTGCCCACTCACTGTTAAACAGTCTATTTCATTCTGACAACAGTGGGGGTGATGGATTTGGTAGATGATGTCCCATTTCAGAGTGGGTTAGAGCCGAAAAAGGTCAACTGCCATCATCATTAAGTGGGTCGCAATGCAGACGTGGTTCTGAACGCGTTTACAAATCATAACCCCTTTAGCTCCGAGATTTGTGATGATGCACCCGAAGCATTGTCATTAGTTGATCGTGCGAAACATGATGAATCTGATATCCTGCAGCTAAGCTTCAAACACTATAAAAATCTGTTTAGCTTCCCATGTTCCATCACCAGCAGGACACCACTGAAACAGCACCACTGAGCCATTGATGTCAGTGCGGAGCCACTGGAGGACTGATAAGCCAAACACCAGCAGGCTGCTGGCCACAGCCGCTGCCGACTGATCACTCACGCTCCCTGGGAAGCTATCTGCATCACCGCTAATCAGTTATAACACTGATGAGAACCCGGACCCTGCAACCCTGAAAACCAACCCTGCATACATTTTCTCACTCTAAACGCTCAGTAATTGAAGCCAATGGAAAAAAAACAATTTTAACTGAAATTTCAGGACAGTTTCGTGAAACTCTAACATTAATTTACCGGCTAATAGCAAAAAGAAAATTACATCTTTCGGAATTATATCTCAGAATGGTTAGAGCATGGGAAGCTACGGTTAACATGTGTTCCTTCACCTTCACATATACACTTTTTACATTTTGTTGTTCTCTATTACCCCAAGGAACATTTCAAACTGCTACTGTAGGATGTTTCCAAGGCCATAATACCTCAAAGAAGTTATAACCACGGGTTAAATTAGGCCAGAGCCAGCAGCAGCACAGCTTCACCGGTGTGACTTCACCTCTATGAATTGCTCATTTTTGTTTGAGGCAATACCTTCATCAGTCACTAGCCCCCCTGTAGTATAGACTGCAGTGTTTCCTGTTTATTTGGTGCTCTGGAGGAGAACCTCAATAAAGCAATGTTGTGCGTCTTTGTTTGTTTGTAACACTTGTGCCGGGCTTCTGGGAATTGCGGTATACACTATTTCAGTCACACAGCGCCTTAAGAGCCCTACATAAAGGAAATACTGCAGGTCTATGGCACAGCATAGCCACGTAATCATTATCCAGCGGTAGGTTATGTGGTACCAGACCAGAAAACTGCTTTATGATTTTCACACTGTAGTTGGTACAAAGGATGCATTAAAAGTTTCATTCAATGTCTTTTTTTTCTTTTATGTTCACCAACACTGAACAAGCTGCTCCTTGGTGTTAACAGGTGTTGTTGCTTGAGTTAAAAAAAAGTTTAGCTCACTTCAATCAGTCAAGCACTTCCTCACCAAACCCCCTACCCTCCTCACGGAAAGCTGTAGTGCACTTGTATGGAAAATAATCAGCCCCTCTTTTGTTAAGATTTGCTTTAATATGAACTCAACCTTAACCAATCAAACGGAGAAAATCAGATCAACACCTGCTAAATCTGATATTATAAATATATGTACAAAGGGAGAAAATGTATTTATTTTATTTTGAATCCCCTATTAGTCCCACAGTGGGGAACTTTGTTCTCTGCATTTGACACATCCCTAGTATATAGGGAGCAGTGGGGCAGTTACAGTGAGCAGTTCCAGGTCCAATGTATTGCTGAGTGCCACTACAAAACAGGACACGTAGCAGCCAAGGATCGAATCATCGACCTTTCGGTTAGCGGACGACCCTCTCTACCCAGCGAGCCACGGTCGCCCATAGAGCTATGTAATAATGAAAACACAACTAAATGTCATTAGATTGCCCTCGGAACATATTTCACAGCTACTAATGGAGTATTGATGATAAAAGATAAAGATGGCTTTATCGTTTTTTCCACCACCAGACACAAAAAAACAAAAGCCATCCAGCATATAAGGGCTACAGTATGGCCCATATATTGGTTTATGTCATGGAATAAAACTGAAATAGGTACAGTATCTGGAAGCCCTGAAGTTGTTGGTGATTACCTCTGCCAAGAAGGTCACGTTTATTTGTTATTTAGGATATCTCCAAAACCTGCAATCATATTTTTGGTCATCAAACTACAGTCCATCGATTGATTGTTGGAGACATTTGCTCTGTGTGCTTCCTTGTTTCACCTGATTTCATTTTTTTTAAATATAGCAGCTACACATCACATGAATACACAAACTAAATAAAGAATGCAAATGTTTTTTTTCCTCAAATAAGTAGGTCATGTCTCACAGTTGAGCCCCATTATCATCATAGGTCTTGTCACATATATTTACAGTAGAGTGGCTGAGTTTTGATCCCCTTTGGCAGTACACTGTGGGAAGAGGCCGTCACATTCAGTCAGGCCCTTATCTCCACCTCATCAGTTATGTGTACGCTTGTATTGTTATGCTATTTGAGTTCATGCTATTTGCTTCCTCTTGTGTTCCTGCACAGATTATGTCAGTACGAACTTTACAACAGACCAGGTTCCAAATGGTCTGAGCAGGTAGATCTGCACATCATGGTCTAAGAGAGTCCACCTGACAGAAGCTGATGCAGGCCTCACAACAGGCCTGCAGCCAAAGGGGGGTCTGCACTAAACAACAGCTTATCATTACACTCAGCCGACGCGTCTGTCTGCCCCCATCCTGCAAGGCCCGGGATTTACTATGGACGGGTAATCTGACAGGCAGAGCGCACAGCAAACATGGACCATCTGCCGCCCGCATGCAGCACGGTACCGGCGGCACGTTGCTGCTGACTGACAATTACACTGTAAGGTGACGCCATGTAGGGTGCATGCTCACCATTAAGTCGAAAAGGTAGTCCGCCCTGGGACAGCGACTCGTAACATCATTTTGGAGTTTGTCATTCAGAGCTGAGAAGTGTCTCTCTCTCTCTATCTCTATCTCTCTCTCTCTCTCTGTCTCTCTCTCTCTCTCTCTCTCTCTCTCTCTCTCTCTCTCTCTCTCTCTCTCTCTCTCTCTCTCTGTCTCTCTCTCGGGGATGTGACAGCTGAGCTGGTCTAAGCGCGCGGAGGAGGAAACATGTTGCTAAGGTAATGTGATCAGACGCTGAGGGCGTGCCTGTCTGTGGAGGAGATGGCCCTCTGGAGCAGGGGGAGGGCGGGGACACAGCCTGCCTGATTGATTATTTAATTAGGCTAAACTAAATATTCATTAGACCAGCCAATCTTGTATTAAAATCTGAAGCCTGCTCTCTCAGTGATTGAAAGTGATTGTAGTCTATATTTTACCTGAGGGGTAAAAAAAAAAAGTCAACGAAACCGACTTGTCTTATAACTCTGATTGGACCGTGACAGATCTGCAAACACTAAATAACTATTTAACCCGTTTACTGTATTAATTGATACTTTGCCATTAAGCTCAATTACTTTGGCTGGTAATTAAATGAAGATTACACTCTCAATAACAATGCATTAATTATTTTAATGTTGTACTGGATTAAAGGAGATTGTTTTATGTTTCATTGTTTTACATGTAGTTGTGAGAGTATAACTTCCTGGAGCTGTCATCACCGTTTGGTTGCTGGGCAATCAGCAAAAACTCAAAGTCTCTTATTCTACAAACTAAAGAAGTAAAGAATTACTGGCCGACGTATTTACTTACCTTCGGACAGGCTAGCTGTTTTCCTCCTTTTAGTCAAAGCTAAGCTAACCGTCTAATAGCTGTAGCTTCTTATCGTACATGAGAGTGATATTGACCTTTCATCTACTCTCAGCAAGAACCCTAACAAACATCTTTGCCCATACATGGAATGCCTCCTTTAAATATTGCTCGCTGACCCAAATCGCATAATTTCACAGTTCACTTCTTAGTTACGTCCTCCAGCTACACTGGCAGAGAGCGATTCCGTAGTGGTATTGTATTCATATCATAATGTTTATTTACCCAGGGAGTGTTTTGACAGCTTGTGCATGATGTTATTTCTTCCCGCAATGACCTACATCCCCTTCACTGTACACTGAGCAACATCCACACCAGGGAACTGCACTGCAATCCGTCTTGTACTGGTGGCTGCCGTGCAACAGTATACTTAAGGGGTTAAGTGCCTTGCTCTAGGGCAATTCAGTGGTCGTTGCAGAGGGGGATGAGAGTGTTGGCCATTTACATTCCCAGTCCAGATTCCTCCAGCTGGCCAGGGATCCAACTTGGAGACCGTCCATTCATAAGCCTGTAACTGGTCCGCTACCACCGTCTGTCCAGAACGCGTACCAAAGAAACTGAGTTTAGTTATTCAGAGAGAGATTTTGTTGCGCATGTCATTTTACGAATGAAGCAGTGATTTTTATGGGCACGTGTCCAAAACACTGACGTGATTTCTGACCTACTTTTAAGACCCACCAGCAGAGAAACACAGAGCAGAGATGACAGATGTTTTCATAAAGGTCACTGGCTTCTGTTGCAACTTACTTCACTTGATTGTTTCCTCACAGTAGGATTCACACATTTCAAGTCTGGATTCCTCTGTGGTTTATGTGTTCTATACTCGTTCTGCCCTCTACGAGCATTCGCCCTACAGAAGCTCTGCAAATAATAGCTTTGCCAGTACTCAGTTTCAAGTAATTTCAGGATCAATTTTCAAATGACTGTTCTTATCAAAACACATCAGTATGAAGCACCTGCCTGACCTTAAGATTTGACGTATTCTATCTTCTATGCTTATCCTGGTGAAAGACATTTAACTTCTCAAATCTGGTTTGCTTCCCCACTGTGACTAGATTAACGAGCTGCCCTTTTGCTGGTAGCATCGGCCATATTTCCTGCAGCTTTCGGTATCTTCATTAGATGTAGAAATATTGACCTTCAGTGCTTTTTATGAGAACATATAACAGAGAAAAGCAAGCATTTATCTATATAGCTCTGCAAACTATTCTCATCATTCCTGTACTGTATCAAGCACGGCTGGTATTATGTAGTGCACTTTGAGTTCGTATGTGAAGAATTTATTTTACATCTGATTCCTATTTTTAAATTTGAGCAATTTACAACCAAGGGAATACATTTTCAACCATCGTACTTCATTTGTGACTGCATCAGCCACTCTATGTCATCTCTGTCTCTTAAAACCTCCTTATTACCCAACAAGAAATGAAAAACACTTTATTGTACTCCAATAAAATGCAATGACTCCAATTATACAAGGACTTGTTAGTGCTAAAACATAATTGAAATGGAGACCGGCTTTATGTACTATTTGATCCAAATTACATTATCATCCTGACAAACCAAGGAATCAGTAGGAAGTTGCATTAAATGATCACATTTTAATAAATGCACAGGAAATGTCTTTTAAATACACCATTTATTGAATTTGCAACAATTAACTGTGAAAGAATGAATTGACATTTTCCAAGTAAATCGACCAAGAGATGACAATCATCGATCAGCAGTGATTTCTGGTACATTTTAGCATCTTTCTGGAGGTTAGAAAGTCTGTGGGCTGGGGAAGTGCTTTACTACAGTATGTGCTGACTCAACAACTTGTTAATCAAGCCCACAGTTATGCACACACAGTCAGCTGCATGGAGCCCGTTGAGAAATACTCAGATCCCTCTTGAATATAGATATAATTAGATTGTTGCACAAGATCTTGCTTTATGAACTCAGGCACACACTGTATGTTCACTAAACAGAATGTAGTGAGTGATGCTGCAGTGTATGCCGTCCAAACAATACGGCATTGGAGTATAATAACTGAGGTTTAACCTTCCGAGGTTCACATGTCCCTATACCTACACTGTGGCTTGCTTGTAATGTAAACGTGTCAAATAGTATTCTTTTTGCATATATTGTCAGCTACTCAAACAAGCAGTTCAAATGTAATATATATATATATATATATATATATATATATATATATATATATATATATATATATATATATATCCAACAAGACCATCTAGCTCAGAATGTCAAATAGGAAAATAGACCCAGAAAAGTGAAAAATAATGAATATAGACAGACATTACTAAAATGTCACAGAAAAACATTTATGAATTAATTACTGATTCAGAGGCAAAATGCCATGTTGTAATTGCCTCTGAACTTAAAAGTTTGAGGTGATAACATTAAAATATTATATTTCATCCACTTTTCTGAGAGTTGTAGAGATTAATCAACATTTATGTGTAGCAGCACTTATTCTGCCCCTGAGTTATGTGACCTTTCCCGCTCACTTAACTGCATATAGCAGGGCTCTGGGGTAAACGCTGTTGTACTGTATGGAGCGTATGCTCATTTAGTACAAATGCAATATATTATCCTGAAGTTCCCTAAACTGACTCACAAAGAATATATTCCCATCAGGTTTGGGGGAAGAAAACATGTACAAAATGAGCAATTGCTGCAGAAATAAATGAATCTGTGTTTACACTGTTAATAACATCTTAACAGCCACACAGCAAACACAAGTATTCCCAGATACAGTACCTCTGAGATGGGCAATGTTGTAATGTAGGCACCATATGCTGAAAAAGATGTTGAATATGAGAACAACCGCAAACAAATGGCATCGTTATCCTGGCAATTAGGCATGAATATTGCATCAAAATGTGCTCTGTGTATCATAACCTTTACATATTTCCATGTCCTTTTAATCATAGCTGTATTGGAGAACATGAATCGTTTTGACTGATTACTCTGGACCGAGTTGATAGAGTAGGGAGGGCGCTGGAAACAAGGACACCGCCATCTTTGTCTCCTTACCTCTGGGATTTAGATATTAAACATAAAGGATGGCAGATTATTATCCCTGTCACCTTGCCTTAAGCAATGATATTCTGCTTTAACGGTGCCATCAAGTACCTGCTGTGTCACATACTAGTGTGATTTCAGACTCTCTGAAATGTTTATGAGGCGAGTGAGCTAAGGGTCAAAACACAAAAAGTGGTTTCGTCAAGCTCATAATTATTAGTCACAGTCTGAAACAGTTAGTGTGAAGTGTGTTTAAATGTATAACATGATAAACATATCTTTTGGAGAACTAGAATTGAAATCTATTGTTCATACAGATTACCAAAAGTTTGCATTTTTTTTGCATTCGTCTTTGGGTCAGTCATTTACAGCTCATGTGTAATATATATTGTGTTTTGAGGTAAAATATCTAAGTGTTTGCTTTTTCCATATTGTCCTGAGTGTATTGCTGCATTTAGATAATGATCGTTGAGCAACACAAAGCAACGACGTAACAAGCTCAGAACCTTGTTCTTGCCTGATTTAACATGTCTCGCTGCAACAGAAGCTTTATGTCAAGAAGCTATTTTAAATTTCACAAAACAAAGAACCCTTTTCTCTGCTCAAATTATCATACCATTTAATATAAAAAATAGTTTTCCGGCTTATTTTTAATATAGGCCGACTACTAGTATGTATGAAGTCAGTTAAAAAAACAAACATTCATCAGCCTATTGTATGTTTGGATTGCGATAAAAAGTACAAAATCCAGTGCAGCGTTATCGAGATGTTGACACACAGAGGAATATGTTTCGACAAACCACAGCTCTGTAAATAGCTCTGGTGAAGTGACAATAGAATCACAGCTCAGAGGTCAATCTACTGAGCTGTTTGGGAACAAACAGCAGATGTCACATGTGCACCTGGTAAGTGCACACTGAAGGCCACAACATGTACACAAAGCTCAGTTGTGCACGATTCCACCAGATCAGTCTGCCCTAAAAATCTACCGAAGAACATCGCAGAGTTTGTTTTAATTTTGTTTTTAAGCTTTATCTTCCCAGATTTGTACATTTCACATTGTGCCTTTTTGGCATGCCGACACAGTACTTTTCCACCAGGAAGAGCTCATACGCTCTACTTATTTTCTGTAGCGCGTTTCCATGACAACATTATCAGAATTGCGTCGCTGCCATCGCTCTGCATCAAACAGAGATTGACATGATGTACCAGGGTTCATTGAACTCATCCAATGTTAACATTTAATACAGAATAGTTATAGAAACAAAACAAGAGTCCAAAATTCCCATCTACTCTACAACTCTATTTTTTTATTGTTTTTTATTGTTTTGTGTTTGAGACCAGAAATTTAAAGCAGCTCTAAGCTGTTTTAAAAAATGAAACTTGGGTTATCTTAAATTCCACATTAAGACAGGGGAGATCTAGTTAGAGGCTTGACTGCTGGTACCATAAATAGACTAAGACGTGTACTATTCTAAACCACTTCAGCAAAAACTTGTTTTCACAAACTTTGTTCAGGTGGCTGATGGATTTCACGCTAGTTTAAGGAAAGCTACAGAGTCAGAGGCATCATATTACAAGTATCAAACGTTGTAGTGTCCTAAGAGAGCTATGTGAAAACCTCAAAGCCGGCAACACATAAATCATCACAGAAGCACTGGATATATCAGTTACTGAGCTCTGCACTCACATGAAAGTCCATGCTGGGAAAATCAGTGAAGTAAAAATGTCACTACCTGTCTATACGGGTGTGCATTCTGGCTGCATCCTCAAAGTCTCCCCATGGCTTCATCCACCAAATCATTTGGATCCAAGCTTCATGACACAAACACACACGCACACACACACAGAAGATACTGTACCCTAGTTTCCTTGACATAGTGTCTTATCTCATAAGACCCACACCGAATGCAGAGTATAATGCATTACAGTAAGAAAAAAAAAATGTAATCCTATATTTGAATCGAAATGATAATAACAAGAGGATCAATGGCAGCACAGTAATTTGTTATGTGTGTGTGAGAGAAAATAGGCCCTTTGCTTCATTCTCCTCTGTGGTTAACTCTTGTTATCTGTTAGCTGCTCACTTTGCAGTCAAATATATGAGATGTTTGTTCTTTTCACGGTTTTAATTAGACAAAATAATTAAGAATACATTCCCTACAATTGATTATTAGCCATTTCTACCTCCAAGTCCAGTACACAACCTTTGCAGAATTACTTTTTGTGCCTCAGCTCAAGCTGTCAGAGCCATGTTATATTGTTTACAGTTTTTTGTATTTTACATTTGTTGCAAAAATTAATGTACGTTTGTTGTGTGTTTTGCCCTATTAAGATGAACGCTCCTCTAGTCTGTCCTGCTATTGGATCATTCTAAACTACTTTTAACTCACTACGAGTCTCATCATTGGATAGCTGACCATGAAAAGCCTGTGAGGACACGTAAATTGGACATGGTAGTCTATACGAGTCAGAACCCTTTACATCCTGCAAGAAGTGGGGAAGGACAGAAAAACAGTCTGCCACTAGTTGTTTTTTTTGCATCAGCTTTAGTGTTCAGAAAAACACTTTCTTTAATGGAATTCGATGCAACAAAAGAAGCATGCCAGCAGTGCCTCGTAACACCAAACCAGCTCTGTGACTGAATTTACAGTAGCTGTACCTTGTGTTACTGTAGGGGCTGTTCTGCCCGCCTTCTGCATTGCACTCATACATGTGAGCTCAGAGGTTTCAGCTGCCACACTATTATAAAATATGTAGTCATCCATGACAGCCTCCCCGTCTCGCTATCATGGGATGCATTTCTTTGCTGTTGGCTGTAACATTGTTCATTAAATGAGTGGTATTTTTTGCAGCAAGTGGTGCTCTGAGGAGATCATTTATTCAGCTGTGAAGTAGTTCAGATGTGCAACTCACCATTGGTCATCTTTTAAAGGGAAATTGGATAGTTGGGAGATCTAAATGCAAGAACATATGCTTGTAGTACTGGCCGGAGGTGAACACTGAGAATCAGAAATAGGGGAGCAGAATACGTTTCTATTGGCATGCTAAGCACGTTATGATCACCATCAAAGTGATAGTCTCTCAAGTCTATACAGATTGTAGACAATAACTCCAGGTAAATAGTTTTGTATTGAATATACAATTGCGATGCCACCATAACATGACCTGAATCAAGTTTTGTGTTTCAAGAATTGGGGAAATGTCAAACTTTTTTGAGGATAAATCTGTCACTTTTAAAGCAGGAAGGGAAAAACTTGATGGAAACTGGCAGTTAATTCTCATGGTTCGTATAAAAGATGAAACCTTTCCTTCAAACAGACAGTGGGTGGCATTTACATCCTCAACATTTCACCCTGAGATCTTGTCAAACTGTAACTGAATATAGAAAATGTGGTACTTGAATAACATTGTATTTTATGTTGAATGTGTCATCTGCATCTAAGTCTGGAAACTAAGTCTGTCAAGAAATCACACTTGAACGTGTTCATAACGTCTTTCAGTTGTACAAAACTAAATGTATCTGTAAGTATTTCATATATTTAATACCAACCATGAGAAATGATCTATGACACATTTATCCTGACCTGCATATCCAATATACCAATTCTAGATTCTCTTATGAATATTAATTCTCGTAACCCATTAGCAGAGAGAACGGTTTCTGATAGCCTTGAGTTGATGAATACATTTTTTTTTCCCAGCATACCCGATGAAATAGATTTTCTTTCCTGCCTTTCTATTAGATGGGAAAAAAAGAGTCATTGAAGCCAAGTTGTAGCCATAGGATCAGAGGAAAAGGATCAAGCACATCCTCCTTTTGACCTAGTTATCAGTCGACCTGGTCTCTCTCCAACTGAATCATTACATCTGTGGTGTGATCCAAACCAAAACGCCACCACTGTCCATTACCCACAGGTGTCCTCAGGTCACTTCTGACTTTGCTCAGTCTAGCTGTAACTCCCTTGATATATTATGGGATAGTAATTGGATGGGGAGTAGCCATGACTCAGAGTGGCCGGAACATGAATCAAGTTGGACAGAGCATATCTTTGTACCCAGTGACACGTACGACGTCATCGCTCTTGGAGACCAGAAGTATGGTTTTTCGTTTTGATGGGTAACGACAGCACTAAAAGTTTTACTGTGATGCTATCATGAAGGCCATTTTGATTTCCTGTGCTGGATCCTCATACCGCTGCTGGCTGAGGATAAACTGTGTGACGACATTGTGCTCAAAATGACAGAGAGAGAGACAGAGAGAGACAATGTTGACTAACCGATGTGATTTAGAGTGGTATGTCATTGTTTTGTTGCATCTGACTCCAAAGACAGAATATTGTGATGGCCTTTTAATAGATATGTTATAGTTTGTCATTGTGGAAAATATGCTTATTTGCTTCCTTGCTAAGAGCTAGATGAGACGACGGATACCACTCTCATGTGTGTATGGTGATGGGCAAGCGATATTCCAGGACGTAACAACCCCCTTTTAACCAAAACACGCTTTTTCTTTACGATTTAGTTTTGGCACAGATAAAAGAAAACAAGATGTAATGCGTTAATTAGTGAGCTTAAGAGGTGCCGATGGGCTGGTTTTATTAGAGCCAGGCTAGCTGTTTCCTTCTGTGTCCTGTCTTTATGCTAAACAAAGCTAACTCGCTGCTGGCAGTAGCTTTTTATGTTTAGTTTAGCGCCCGGTGAAGCCTGGACCCTCTTTAACAGCTCAAAAAAACATACAGTATTTTGTTTTATCACTTTGAGTTCTTTGATGAGCTCATAAACGACATACTCCCTTTAATGAATAACAATAAAAACGTGTATTTAGATTTCATTATCATTATATTAGCATCACTATGTAAAATAACATATTTACATATCCTTGTCTGTGAATGACAATGATTAAAAAGAGGAATATATATTTGTTTATTCGCAGCCAGAGTAACACACAAAACGTTCTGTTGAATGCTTCACAGTCATTTTTGTCACCTTCATCAATTGTATAAGCCCAGCTTGTGGAATAGGGAAATACTTTTCTACATATTAGGTTTTAAGGAGGTCAGAGATTTCCTTTTAAAAGTTGTTGAATTTGCAATTATTATTCTTAGCTATACAGCAGTGGTGTCTCTGGGACCCCAAACAATAAGGAAGGAAGGCCAGCGTCAACAAAATCAGCACATAAGTAAAGATCTTAATATCCACGTTTGTATTTGAGAATACAAATGTGTATCAGAATAAGAGCAACGCAAAAATGAATATGATCCTGTTACAATACTGGCTGCTAATGGAGTGTGTGATCATATCTCGATGAGAGAGGCTTTGAATCGGCAGTGCACTGCATTGTCCTTGCTGCATCCAGTTTCCAGCCTTTGGTTATTCTACCAGGTGCTTGGAGTGGATCAATTGTGCCTTTGTGAGACATGAGAGGTTGTTCGCCTTGGAGGTTCCCTTAGTCAGCACATGGCTCCTTAGATGTAATATCCTGTTTCTATGTGTGCTGCAAGTTATTTGTTTTATTTCCCCTGGCCCTTCATACAATATGTTGTTCAGATGATGTTGTGTATGTGCTGTGAAATAACTGTTTGCTTACTTTGAATAAAGCGAAAAATGTCATGTAATTAGAGGCTAATGGTTCAGTCATAGTGAGGTATTGATATTTGTTTGAATAATCAGAATGAAGTTTAATTTCCCTTTTTATCTTAGACCTTAGAGACCCATTTTTGTCCTTTTTAGGGTGGGACAGGTGATCTTCAGGGGGAGATAGCAGGTCAACAGTAGATGCCACAGAGATGCCAATTTCCATTTTCTACTATGTCTTCAGATTTGGTGCAGAAGTCTTTACCACTCGAGAATTGATCAATATGATCAAAAATCCTCCTTTATTACTCACTATGATAAATGCCTATTATGGGGCCTTACATTATTACACATGAATACAACTTGACTCATTACATTTACAAGAGTCTCAGCTTTCCAGTTATACCCAATTTATGCTTATGTTTAGGGACCCGAGTATAGAGAAATATTCAAACACACCATTTTTTAAACAGGCAAAAATAACACATTTATACTGCATGCAAAAAACTGCATGGTTTTTGCCACAAACTGCATGGGATTAGCATCCAATTGGTATGTCTGTATAGGGGAGAATCGTGGGTACATATAACTAATTTGCATTCACATATCTTGAGGTGAAAGGTCAAGAGACTCCTTCGAAAATCGCCATGCCAGTTTTCCCTCAGACTTATTCAGCCCCCTTTCCTGACAAGCATGGTCCCAATGGATTCAATAGGTCGTCTCATATAATACCAGCACACCTTGGGCAGCACACACTTTTCTACTTCACTTTGCTTCCTGTATTTCTGTCTTTTAGTTCGAAATGAACATTCCAAGGTAAGCTTGAAAAGAATAAATAAGTACATGTTTCCTCAGGGTCTGCAATGTATTTGTATTCATTGTATTTTGTACATGGTAATGTAATTACCCTAAGACATGTATGATCAAAGGCAAGAGTCAACCTTGCAACTGAAAAGTGACTTGTTTTCCCCCCCCATATGCATGCAATGCTATCAATGATACTATCAACAACGTGGTGTAACTAGTTTACATGCCCTTGAGACCACTTACCATACAGTTACTCAAGAGCCATCTCAATGTCAATACCTCCCCCCCCCCACACCACCCCAGTAATAATTTCAGCGCTGTGCAGATAGAAAAACACGATCATCTTGTAATGTTTTGAAACGCCATCGTTTTGACCTATTTACCCATCAGACCTTATTTGCACAGACAGCAACATTCTCTGCATCTGCTCGGAGGAAGAGATTCACCCCGCTCATTGCATAATCATTTCTTTCTCTTTGCCTGCTATACTTAGCAAGCAGCCTGACATGCCTCACCAACAAGGCCCACAGACACCCCCATCCTCATGTACTGTTTTCCAAGGACTTTTTGCTTTGATGTACGTAGACCTGGCACTGTTAACGTCGGGAAGGTGTGCCTATTGTATACGGCAGATATTTCTTATTTCTTATAGTTGTTTCTCAGGATATTTTTTTCTTGCTGTGCTGAAGGTTAATGTCTGAATCTGGCTGTGCTCCAGAAGGGTTTTATGTTTACATTTAACACTATTTACAACATGTTTGTCTATCTAAAACAGATTTTATTCTGTTCTTACCATTTGTATTCATTATATCTGTTACTAAGAGTCTGTTCCCTTTGCAAATATTGTCTGGTGGAATACTGATATGGCTTTTTATGGAAGATGAATTAAATTATATTTCTTCTATGTTTAATACAAATGAATCATAATTAGTATCCACTATCACGTAATATAAATGTACTGGGCTAAGACTGACTGGAATTATGTAAAAATTGCTTTTTTGGAGGATAAATGATAACAGTCATCTTTATGTAATATAGATGTATTGGCAGCGTTTTATTTCTGTTAGATACTGAACATATTATAGTCAACAGAAAGTGTAAAGCTAACATGAAAAACATTCAGATATTTGAATCTCTATTGAATTGCAGTAAGTGACCAACAGCTATAATGAAATCATAAAAACCACAAGCTGCTGGTACAGTTTCCTAACAACCTCATAACTCAGAGGCTGAATAATAATGCACCCGCACACCAAATCAAGACGTCGGAGCAACTCACAGAGAAACACCAAATAACTAAGGGGAACAACTACCCCGAGGCTGTATTATCTTTTTGACACTTTATTTTCTGCTGTTTTTACAAATCATTTCATAAGAATTCAAGTAAAAAACGAAAACAAATCAAAGTCAATTAAAACAAAGTAAAGCACATCATTTGAACAGTAAAAGTCCAAATTGATGATCAGAACAGCTGAGGGAACAGACATTGCAAACATCCGCTGAGAGTCAATTGCTAAGTATTAAGATCACTTTTATGGATGATAAAACTGATATGACAAACAAAAGGCCTTAAATGCTGTTGTGATGCCAGCAAATGCACCTTTGCTCGATTAATCGCCCTCGCAAAACAAATGTTCTCGAGAAAAGCTGCAGATCAATCGGCGATTGCTTTATGTCATGTATAAATGGAGGGTGAGGAATTGAAGGAGCACAAGAATGTGAGGCAGTGTGCTGGCATTGTTCCAACAGGGGGACTTGCAAACAGAAGGGAAACTGGCTTGGCCAGGTATGGATGCAGCAACAATGCCAACACCTTGACATGAGTTGGTGATACAGAGCTCGAACTACGCAGTTTAAAGTTATGCACATTCTATCTTGGTTGGGCTCAGGCAGGTGGAGCGGAGGGCTGAAAAAAACTGCCAGATGAGTTGATAAGTTCCAGTTGAAATATAGGAATACGGTACTATGGTGTGGTGACTCTGGCGAAGTGGATAGCAGGGCCATCTTTCAATCAGAGGATCGGCAGTTCGATCCCCGGTTCATGCTAGTTGCATGTTGATGTGACCTTGAGCAAGACACTTAACCCCAAAATTGCTCCTGTAGCTGTGCCTACGGTGTAGAATTGTGATATAATCTGAATTGTACGTCGCTTTGGATAAAAGCGTCTGCTAAATGACTGTAATGTAATGAACCTGTGTAAGTAATTGAGAGAGTGTCCTTGAACCGTCACCATTTTAGCATTCTTCTTGGCTATAATAGTGGCAATTGAAATGGTATAAAAAAGATGCTGCTGTTAAAGTCTGACCATGGATTCTAGCCTCTTTAGTGAGACAAGCTCAAATGTTATTATCAGGAAATTGCAGGGTGGAAAAACATTGATGGAATTGCATGATAATAGGATTTAAAATGTTTGAAAAGCAGATAGAGCAGGCGTGTTCTCCTCAACAGATGCCATAATAGATCCTAGAAAATTGCTCCTGGTTGTTAGCTCGAAGAGCTTCTGAAAAGGTTGAGATGCAGGTTGCCTTTTCAACCTACACCTCTTCATCCAAACAAACCCCTGCCTTGTATTTAAGCCTTTAAAGGGCAACCTCAGTGGCACAGAGAGGCTGTATAATTGACGCAATGATTAAGATGATAGATCATAGTGAAAATGTTATTGACATTACCTTTAACAATGTTGCATATTTGCTAAATGCAGTACAATGCAGCATATTACTGTATTTACTGCAAAAAGGAAAAGTGTTTGGCTGCTTCACCGCTCTCAGTTCACAGTGATTCAACTGCGAGTGTGAAAGCTTTTTAACCCTCCATACTAATGACAGAATGAGCACTCAGACACAGCCACCATCTTTTGAAATACACAGACAGCGTACTCCCACTCACTCTGCTCCCAGAGTCTCTGCTCTGCAGAAAATATATCTCCTGCCCCACGCTGCCAGCTCGAACTGCTCCCATTGGGTTTCTGTCTATGCCATACCGAGCGGACAGCAGATAGACGTGGAGCCTCCTCCCTGCCTCAGGCCATCCTGTTACTAAACTAAACAGAACAACAAAACCCCATACATCTAACGTAGAGACAACTTTGCCCGCCTATAAGTAGCAGCTGAATAAATACACTTACTCTTACGACCTGTGCCTTTCGTATGATTGTGGTTCAGTTGCTGTGAAGCCCTCTGACCTACAGCAGTTCCCCAGACAAGATGTAAAGATAGAACATATATTGAATTGAAGTACACAGAAGTAAACAGCGCTTTAAGTGAACTGAGATGAACCGACAGAGTCGGTGGTTTAGAATGGAAGGAAATGCTGTTCCAGAATTGCCAAATGAGATGTTCACCGAGTGAACGCGAACAATTAAGAGCTTCACCTCACCTTACATATACTGTTCCAGGTACTGTTTGTAGTGAAGTGAAAATACTGTCTGTCTGTTTCTTGTTTCGGGGTTACTGCTGCAGAAAAAACCTGCAGCACAAGGATCTTTGACAGTCTGGTGATGTACTGCAGCTCTTGGCACAGAGGAACTTGTAGTGTGTTTCTATGTGGTCTGCGGCAAACAAGCAAACAAACAAACATATATATTTTATACATACTTTGTAACCTTTTTAGCCACACTTGTGGGGTGGCTCTAAGGATGGCAATCTCAGTTGACCGGTCGACAACTCAAATATCTAAACAGCTTTTAGATGGATTGCCATGAAACTTGGATGAAGCCCCCTGACTTCTCTTCTAGGACCTTGAGGTTGATGTTTTTGTTTCTCAGTGAAATATCTCTAACAACTATCAGATGGATTGCCATGTAATTCAGTACAATTACATGGTGCCCAGAGGATAAATCCAAATCACTTTGGCAAACCCTAGTGTCGACGAGATGAATTGGCACCGAATTTTATACAGACAGTCGTTCCTAGACTCTATGGCAGTCGACATTTGTTGGTTGTGAGTGAAATGTCGTTCTGTTTCACAGGGATTTGCAGCACTGTAGAACAACCTCTATTGAAAGGAGAGTACTGTATATATTAAACCATTTGAAATTACTGTGTTACGGAAGCTGGATGAACAAAGAGGAAACAATTCACTGTAGCAGAACAAATGATAAAGAAAATTCTACTATAAAAACCATCTCACTGATGAAAGGGTTTTAATAGTGAAACAAAAAAGTATCTAAAGAATGTTTGGACATGAATAGTGGATGTAGATGAAGTGTTTTGCGCACTGATTGTTTCGGTGAAATGTCTCCACAATTGGATGGATTACCATGAAATTAGGTACACACATGCATGTCCTCAGGATGAATTGTGAACACTTAGGTGATCCTCTGACTTTCTGTCGGAGAACGTACGACCTAATAATAAAACCTACTGACATTCCCATCAGCCTCAGCTGTACTTTGTGCTATCTAGAAAAAGTTAGCATGCAAACACTCTAAAGTAGGATGGTGAACATGGTAAATGTTGGACCTGCTTAACATCAGCATGTTTGCATTGTTATTGTGAGCATGTTTGCATGCTGATAATAGCGTTTGGCTCAACGCACAGCTGCGCCTAAGTACGGCCTCACAGAGCAGCTGTCATGGCTGTAGACTCTCATATTGGTATAGGAAAAAGGAAAATCAGATTTTAAAAAGGCAAAAAAAACAATCAGCAGCCTTCGTAGCTGTTCAAACTTTTTGCTTCCTTGTCTGTTGTTCTTTGGCTTTTGCTCCCATTGACCTGGTATCTCTCTTCTCTTACATATGGCCAAATGAAGACACAAAACAAGGTTAACTTGTAAAAATCACAGCACTGCACTTTGAACGCAGAACAATAAGACATTTCATCCCCGTTGCACTGCAAGTTGCTCACAGTGACACGACACAGTTTTGGTGTCAGAGCATTAAACAAAATTGCCTGGTTTGCACAAACGCAAAATAATGATGTAGTGTGTTTGCAGAGAGAAGAGAGAGCACGGGGCAGGAAAAGGGCAAGACAGAGTGATTTTCCTTTGCACACTCTCTAATAAAGGTTTTGATCCATAAAATCAAGAGGTGCACTGATTAGTAAGGTTGTCGACCTGGCTCTGTGACTGTAGAATTACTCTCAACAAACACCCGATACTGGTTTTCGTGGCTTTGTCATATAAACTAGCTTCTTTATGTCATTATTATACATGGGCATTGTTGGTACATTTTGACATTAATGGTCAGGAATTAAATCCAACATCTGATTTGAGGTAAAGCTTCACTCACTGATTAATTATTATGAGGACTGTAACTGTGACTGGTGGATAAGTATGTGCAAGAATTGGAACAATGTGACCTTTTGCAAATGTAAATGTCTCTCACTAGACAATATAATTGGCTGCGCTGAATACCACAGGGAGAACAATTAAGGATAACAAGCAAATATCTTTGTCCCAAAGCAGCAATGCGAAGGAGTTAAAAATAAAGGATTCAGAGCTGTTTATGCAGGCTTTTACAGTAACTTAGCATGGCATGCATAGCATCACAACACGTAGACATCTACAGTAAATGTACACTTTGCTGATTAAAAGCCATTCTGGTGAAATAGATTAGACACGCAGTGCGCTGCAGAGGTTAAGCAGAGCGCTACACGTGCAGGAAATGACAGTGTAATTACTGAGATGACTGCAGCATCCTGGAGACCTGCTTCAGCTCAGTAAGCAGCTGACAACAAACAAGCTCAGCCCCTAAATATGACTTGTCGTGCCTTTGTAGGAGAACCCGCAACACACAGCAGAACATACAAACAGAATCAAACGGATCTTTTCACAACATTGTAAAGGCACATGAGGTCCATGAGAATTGATTTTAAACCCACCTCTGTTTTCAAGATCTATATTTTTTGACAACGGATGAGGGCGGCAAGAGGGCTTTGAACGTGATGCTCCTGCGTTCACGGTGTGTAACATTTATAAGATAAGAATAAGAACACAATCATGTTCATTTATAGATGAGTTTTGTCTGCTTACTTTTGCTCCTGGGGAGTTTGTGGAGCCTGTGCAGCACACTGCTGCTGCAGTGTAGCTCTGCTTGAGGAGTCTGTTTTTTTGTTGTCAGCAGGATTTTTTATTTCTTTTCACTCCTACATAATTCATAACTCTGTCCCTCACTTTCATATAGTTCTACTTAAATGCAAGTCAACCGCTTCCACACAGACACAAAAATAGTTCTGAGCCTCCTTTTTCTGGCACGGTAACTCACACAGACTTGGAAACTGAAATCCTAGACTTAGGCAAAGTGTAATGCTGTGTAGATTACAGTGGAGCTTGTATTTGTACTGGTACACGCTATGCAGAGAATTAGTGGTTTCAAGTGATTGTATGGCGAAGGCTATGACAATGTGACAATCAACTTTTCAAATGAGTCAGTGAAATGTTTCTAGAACAACCTTTGTTATACGCAACCTTGACATGTAAAGTATTTTACTTGCACCACATTAATCCTGTGCTCATAGGTAGCCCTTTAATTAATATAGCGTACAACAACAAGCCTTATTTCTCTGTCTTGCTAAAGGAATAGTTTGACATTTTTGGAAATTCATATTCTTGCTGAGAGTTAATTTAGAAGATTGACAGACTCAGGATGGATTTTTTTTCCCTCCCTGTTCCCATTTTGTATGCTAAACCCAGCTAACTGGCTGCTGTAGGTGACTTCATAATTAAAGGGACAAACATGTGAGTTGTATCCATCTCTTTATTTAACTCGTGGCAATAAAGCGGCTCAGAATATCTTCCAAAACTCTTTCTTTAAGAAATGTGATATGAAGCAACAATTGTGCAATTCAGAGGAACGATGAGCTCATTTGTTTTTTGTGATCAGATTTCATAAAACCAGATTTCATAAAACCAGACCCCTGCAACAGTTGGCTGCCCATAACTCTTGATAAGAGAAATTCTCTTCTCAGCAATAATAATTCACAGAGGCTGGAAACACTGACAGAAAACGTGCATAATTCAAGAGTGTCAACTATCGAGTTTCAGTGTGAAAAAAGATTTTGAAAGCAAGATTATCTTATTTTCTGTTTAGTGTTCATCTTGTGCCATATGGGAACCTCATTAAGGATAAAGGTCTTGTCTGTCGAAATGCGCCAACTCTGTCATTGCATGGGCTGTGTTTCCAGAATAGGTCAAATCATGTTGCCATTCATATTGCAAACATGCTAAATGGAAAAAGATGTTCATATGTTCGCGGTGTCCAAATAGCTGTCCCCTTTTCTAATAAGACAATATATATGAGAGACAATTTCCAGCATCAGATCTGGAAGATGGCCCTATCAATTTCTTGTTGAGCCATTTATCTTACCAACATTGATGAATTCATTATGGTGACAATTCCTGTTGCTATAATGAAATGCCACCCAGAGATTGGCCCCTGGTTGAAATGGAGAGCAGAGACATCTACCCCAATTATTGTAAAATTTCCCTCCTTGAGAGATCTATCTTTCTTCTGCCGGCTCATATTACTCAGCACATTATTGTGTCTGCCATCACTGAATGTCTCTTTGACTCCTAAATGAGTTTAGAACATCCCCCTTCAGCAAACCCTTTCCTTTAATTGGGCCTTTTTACAGGTTATGACAAGAATAGGAAACTTTGAATACAACTCATTATGGACCAAACCTTTATCATAAGTACCAATCAAACGTTTTATTACACTATATTATCAGGTTAAAATGGTTAGTTTTAGATACGCAATTTTTTAGACTTAGGAGTTTATTGATGACAGACAAGCAGTTATCTTGATTATAATTTAATAGTATTACTAATACTTAGTAACAGGCACTCGTTTTTAATCAACAGCTCGTGGAATGAGCATGTGATATTCCGATTAACTTCAGTATAAATTTGGTTATGCAACCATGCAGAACACAAGAATGATACACTCGAAGTGAGCCCTAATAGGGTATGAGTACATAATGGCTCCCAAGTAGCCAATTGATAGAAGGAAATGCTCAACAACAATATCTCCTACACAGGCGAGATATATATTCACAGAATCCATTAGACAAAACACTTCACTATGCTTCAGTTAAGAGGAGAAAACTGTAGACGGTCTGAACACGCTGTCCCTCACAAGCTGCTCTCACTCTCCACTACCCAGTGCTGTAAAAGTTTTGATGGGATGTGTGTCACTGGATTATCTTGCCTACATTCCCCCCAGGCTTTCATTGTAGATCTGTGACATGGGCACAGGCATTTAGTGGGACTCCCAAGTGTCACTGGCAGAACAGCAGGACCCCGCAAGGCTCCAGGAAACACCATCTATCATTGTCATAAGACCAATCATCCACATCAGCAGTGCCTTTCTTTCAGCAGGAACCATGACACACATTAAGCGCTCTCGCTGACCCTGTTCTGGTATATATTATTTCCCTTTTATCTTGTTTTTTTCCTCTGTTTTATATAATAAAAATATCATCAGGCAGTCTAACAATCAAATTTGTTTAGTTTAGTGCTGCTGACATGTTGAAACCATGGTAATCACCTTTAAATGAAATTGCTTCTAACCTCAGGGCAGAGTTTAGGTTAAGTGGTAATTGGCTGCTAGATATCAAGTTGGATTTGGTTACTTTGTAACCTTGTGTAATAATATCTATATTCGTTTGTAAAGTCCTGAGGAAATGATGCAATTTTAGACAGATTTTGCAATCAATGACTGCATCTTCATTCGAACATGTTCCTTTATAACAAAAGACAATTAAATAATTGATGTTTTCAAAGCAAACACGGTTAAGAAAATAATACGGTAGCACAAATTGTAAATTCTTTACTGAAAGGTGAATACATGTTATTACATCAGTGACCAAAGACATTTTCATTTACCTTTTTTTTTCTTTTTAAATGAGATGCATCGGATCTCATAGGTTATTGTTCAGAATGCCCTGGTTAATGTCTCATTTTAACGATATTAACCAAAAACAATCTGAAATTAGACGTTGTCACCTCTGCCAGCTGAAGTGTGTTTGGTGTTTGAGGTGAGGCAGGTGCAAAGGTTTGGCCAGAGTCCCTATTGATATTCATCTTTGCAGGTGACATTTATGCAGTGTGAGTTATAATGTGCAGCCTCAGTCTGCCAATGGAGTGTGCATGGAAATGAGCTTGTGGTATAATCCGCAGCGGTATCGGCTCACATCCTACACTCAGACATCTCCGAGTCTCTGCTTATCCAAAGAAGTTGGTTAAGTTCCACCTGCCACACTTATTCAATACGCACATTCATTGAAAAAGAGAAACTGGGAAGAAGGATTTATCTTCAAACTTCCTCTCAAAATGATTGAATTCTAAATACATAATTGACCTACATTATGTTGTATATTGCTTCATCACATTATTTCCAGAAACCAGATGTAACAGAGAAGTATTAATAATAATTTTGTTCCTACTTTGCTTGACTCATTACTGTATCACAGTGGCGTGGAGTTGTCGAATCGCAAATATGATAAAGGTTCTCTTTAAATTTGATTTCAGATGAAGCACATTTAATGCATAAATGAGGACACAGACGCTTTACAATCCGAAAGCAGAAGGTAGCAGAAAGTGAAATGAGACAGATCAAATTAAAATAGAGGACCCTGTTTCCCAGAACTCCCATAGCAACATTTGCATGATATACAGTCTGCTGGATAATGCACCTTTAATGTCTGCTATTTCTGCCAGACTATCCGCATGTTTAACACAAACAGTCTCACCAACTGTATTTCTCCCATTCTCTCTCTCTCTCATTACCTCATTTTAATTTCACATAGGACCTCACAAACAAAAGATAACACGCTTTCCTGTCACTTAATTAACATTAGTGCACTGGATAAATAGATCCTGGAGGAATGCGAGACTGAAATGCTACTGCATATAATGAAGTAAAAGTTATCAATTGCTGCAGTAGCAATTCAACATTGCTGATTCCATGTCCTGGGTGAATGCTTGATTGTGAACAAAAGTGCCTTATCTAATCATTTCATTACAGATTAGACCAAATTGTGCTAAATTAGGTTTTAGAGACGGAAGGTTTGAGAGGTTGTGCCTCCTGCCCAGCAGTGAGTAACGTGTTAAGTGTAACAAAACACAATCGATTTGAGAGAGACAAATGTTGATTTCAAGAGGGTTTTAGGGAAGATTTTTTACAATATCTTGCTGAGATCAACTTTTCACTTAAAGCAATTTATGCTTATATCTAATGAAAAATGAATGGGATGAGCGCTATGCATTGGGAGGGAATGCACCTACATTTTAGAGTTGTATTGGCACAAAACCCACTGCTGCGGTGCTTTGTGTTCTGTACGTTAACTGAGTGATGGCAGCAAGTAGATTAATTGATCATGCAGATCATGCTGACACGCAGAAGCAATCATACCTTTAACCCACAGCGACGTGTTTACTCTGAGCCCCCGAAGAAGCATGAGCATCAATGTGCTGGCAGATCACAAATGCACTATGTGAGGGAATTATCTTATGGACAAAAAAAAATGCATAAATGGTTATAATTTCAAGCAATTTGGCTATGTGTGTAATGCACCTCAAATCACTGAGCATTTGTAATTACTTCATCCTACAACGTAATCTTGCCCCCGAAAAGATAAAGAGAAAAACAACAAATTGAGTCAGCATTTTGTGTTGCACATCAATTGCTGAAAGGATGATGAATAATTAAGAGGGGCTCCATTTAATACTAGAAGAATGCTGATGAAAAGCCTTACCAAATAACATAAAGAAATTCATACCCCACATTAATATATATTGGAAATCGAGTAGATCACATTAATATAGATTGGCATTTCCTATATGGGTCAATTTAACTGGTCAAATGTCATCAATGCAACCCAGGTTTATGAACATCACTGTCTAGTTTCTAAACAGCTCACTGAGCTTTAGCTAGGTCGTAGCCAATTTACGCGAGAACTATGATCCCGTTATGGAAATGTAATACAGACCACTGAAAATAGGCAGAAGTAAGAGGCATTCTGTTATTAGCTGCATATACTTTACAAGAGTTTTGCGTTATTATACTGTACTTACACATAACATCAGAAAACATTTTCAATGGCCGCCAAAACATTTTTTTCCCCTTAGAATTGTACCCCTAATTCATTCGTTTTAAGTTTATTAAGTATATCTGTAAATCGCATCTCTCCAAATTATGGTCTAAAGGTTCTCTAACAACACTGCCAGGGAAGTGAAAAACTCTAAATTCCTTAATTTCTAAATGATCCCTTCTTTTTTTGAAGCATAAAACCTGATGTTTTCAATAGTTTATCACAAAGAAAACAAGAAGTAAACATCACCAGGAGACGTGCTTGTTGTTTTCCGCTTGTCGTCTCATTCCAGATTGCGTACGATGGCGTCTTGAAAGCATCTGACTGAGAATCTTTAGAAATTAAGGAAGATTTAATGTGCCACTGTCCTGTAATTGCAACTTGTGTGGGCTATTGTTCAACAGAAATCCACAGAGTTGCTTCAATGGTAGCTACAGGTAAACAGCTTACATGTATTAGCAGAAATGTGCAACATTTTTACAACAATAAAACCAGTCTTCATTCATATAATGCCTGAGTTGTTCTGTGTACTTATTTGTTGAGCAATAGAAATTACATTTTGAAAACGTATTTTCTGAATGTTTTCTTTTCAAATTGATACATGTGAAGTGGAGATAAAGTTAGGTCCAAACATAAATGGTGTTTTCTACCTTTACCCGTGTAAAGAAATTGGTGATGTTTCTCAGAACCTCTTCTGTGAGATCCTATACGTTATTATAAATGTCTGAGGACAGAGAGAGAGAGTGAGAGAACAATAGAAATGTGTCTATCGCGATTAAGTTACTTCAAAGAGCAGTCTCTGTCACCACTGTGGGCTTTTTTGGCTGCTTAAGAAGAGGAGACAGCTTCAAGTTGAAACTCACATTGTTTTTTGACAAATCATGGGCGAACGCTATGTGCTTTCAAATTCTACTCGGCACACAAAAGAAAATGCTCTGAGCAGGTACAAGTAGCCTCTGTAATCACCTCAGCAGGAGTTCAACACATTAAAGCGAAGGAGAAAAAAGGCGGTTTTAAAGACTTTGCTCTTGCACTAAAGCTTTGAAATGAATTTAAGTGGAAGATTCCGACATAGTGCTTTTACAATATTTTAAATTGAAAACACATGTCTTCAACCGTTATGATGAACATATCTTTTATTGTCTGTGTTTGGCAATGCCACACATAACACACACATTCAATTATTAAAGTATTTGGACTTTTTTGCCACTCTTCCCAATGAAACAGGAAGCCTGTGAACCACAGTATTCTGACTTCATGCTTTTTAACCTCCTTCCAACAAGTATTTATCTGTTCTTCATCTCCTGGAACCCGATACATACTGTTACACAATCTGCAGCCTCTGAGCTGTTCAACAAGCTTCAGTTTTCATTGGATAAAAGCTAAATGTGTTTGCCACCACTGGAACTCTAGGAATGAATTATAAATTAGGAATACAAACCAACCTGCTACACCACAACGTTTGCACAACTGCATGTAGAGTCAAGTACACCGCTCGTCACCGCCTGCTCACAACTGGAGATGGGTTAGTTCGCATTAAAAATGAATGGCCCATTATGCACCCAGGGCACATTGTTACTAACCTCAGTCCAGCTGCAGGCTGCACTGTGACCTCGGGGAAGGACCCCTGCCACCTGGAGTTACTTGGCTGACCCAAATCCTGGGCAACACCGTATAGCGCTTGCTGTGACTCACCTTCTGTCTTTTGGTCTCAGCATATAGCAAGTCTCACTACCTCGCCATATAGTGTATGCTCTTTGAATCCTTTGTGCAGCCTATTGTAACATCAAAAGCAAAGATGTATGGTGACCTAGATGTATATCTTACCTTCAGAAAAGCCTGTTTTCACTGAAACGAATAGAGGCTCTCTATGAAATGTCGCCACAAAATAATGTTGATAAAAGCGACACTCAGTGCCCTAACAGAAACTGCATTAAAAAAAACAGTATTTCTGATGTATTGACATGAATTGTATTCAAATGAAAAAATGGAAAGATATGGAGAATAAACAGAACAGAGTAGTTTATATAGAGCCTCGGCAGTGTTATTTAAATTACATTACAATCTGATACTGCTCAATTAATGAAATAATAGAGTAGAATGATTTAAGGATGTCTAATGCATGTAATATGAACACATGGATGACCAAACCCTTGATTTAAATTAACATAATGTTAAAATGATTTCATCTTGTTATTAATGATGCATTAAAGTGTAAGCAGCTTTTAACTTTTGGAGCTCATTTTAAATATCTCTTATATTGTTGAATAATTTAAGCTTTTGCAATGCATTGTGTTTCATTGTATGTAAAATTAGAAGTCACTATAGGTGTTAAATATATGTAGCAAACTACAAAGTACAATATTTACCTCTGAAATGTGGTGGTAAGTATAAAGAAGCATTACATTGATATAACTTAAGTGCAAGTACCTCAAAATTGTATTGAAGCCCAGTACTTCAGTAAATTTACTTAATTTACATTCCAACACGGCACTTATGTAACAAAATCCTGTAAAACAAACTGAATGTCATCTGGTTTTTAAATAGGAAATGTGAAATATGTCAGTGGGCGCATTGCCAGAGTTAAACAGGACTTTGATTGAACCGTCGAGGTTTTCTAGACCTGCAGTAACTTACACTACAGATTACAAAGAGGTCCCTATAAGCCCACAGAAAACTAACGGTAAACATCAGCAGAGCCACGTCAGCAATAACATATTTCTTTAGGTGATCGATCAGCATTGAAGAAGCACCAAGATTGAGAAAAACTCAGTTGGCTGCTAAATGGAGGTTATTAGTGACTTAAGGTAACACAGCATTTTCAGCCTTTTTGCTGTAATACTATCTTTAAATAAATCAGCAATGCTCATGAACATTATCAACCGTTTGAATTTGACTTTCTCTGCATTGTTTGGTAGGCATTTTGCAAAGAGGCTGGACAATAGCGCATTAAAAAAGTATTAAAGTATTAAAAAAGATCAATGACCTGTTAAAGTTGAGCCAGAGCCGAGAGCTGTCAGCCACCTTTGCGCGTCATGAAAAAGAGCTTAAAATGTGTCTTATCTGTGATATTGTGATATAATCTAATTTCTAGAAGAAACAAGCATATGATCACACATGTCTCAGAGGCAACACATTATCTGTGTTTCAGGATCAGGCTCATGTCATGAAGCTTTATGACAAAGATGAATTAACAATATAAAATATGATATATAACTCAATACAGCTGGCCTGTTTATCCTCAGAGCATCATTCCTGTGATCTCTGTCATGGTGGCCAACAAATACTGAATTTATCTGATCTTCTCTGCAAACACTGCAAGCTGTGGAAACATAGTCTTCTCCAATCTGGCAGACAACTAACCACGGCAGACAATGTTCACGATATATCACCATCAAACAAGTCATATATATTAATGTCAATGTTCACCATCCAAATACTGAATGGGAATAATTACATTCAGTCAATTTGAAAATGTTAAAGATGGGGAAAAAAACTTGATACGGTATTTGTTGAAGAAGATAATGTAAAAAAAAAAAAAGGGAAAAAAGTTCCCATTTCTTGTTCTTTTTCATTGAGGAGAGCATTGAAGTGGATAATTAAATGTAAACTGCCCTGTGTAATTTGTCATGTCATGTGAAGGACCCAAGGCATTTTCACAGCGAGCAGATGCTACTCAGCACTTCTCTAGCTAAAGCCTTCATATGGGTCACAGTTTCCTTTGCTGTTGTTCGTGCCAGATGGCTAAGTTAGTGGGGTTTGCCTTTCAAAAACACCTTTGTGCACATTTTAATAGCTTCTAAGTGTAACATTAATGAGAGGCTGGAATATAGTTGTTGTCCAGGTGCGTTTGAGCAAAGTGCTTGACCCCCAGCTGCTCAGTGATCAGCAGTGACACTGTGGTTGTACTGACCTGATACTGTTCATATATTATATTAGATATATTAAACTGAAGAAGGGTGTTGCTGCTAAAAAAGAACACAACAGTACAACTCTTCTTGGATTCATTAAATTGAACAAAACCAGTATTTAAACAGACGAAACAGAACATTTGAACCTAAAAGATCCAAATGAACTGTTTGATTCAAGATCTGAATTGACCCTTCGCTGTTTCAAGCTGTCAGTTACCATTTAGCACACACGGTCACCAACTGCACTCCTTGAATGAAAATTGTCTAACTTTTGAATGTAAAAAAAAAAAAAAAAAACGTTCAGGTAGAAGCGGAAAGAAGAACAATATGTGTTTGAAGGATATATTCATCAGCAAAAACAGGTTGAAAAGATAAAGATAGAAGCTCAAGCTGACGGATCATATTGTAAAAGTGAATCACCTGGTGATTGAGACAGAAGACAATGCAATTAATTAATTAATCTATTGGTCATATCTGACAACAGGCCCATAGCAGTGTGTATGGCAAGTGGGCTGCAGTCACAAAGCCACCAAAAATCAAAAGGCACAAATCTGAGCAATGTGGCATGTGCCCACGAGCCCTTAATCACATTAGCAAGTTAAGAGTAAACACGGGGAAACTTCTAGGGTAACTTGTTTGCAGTTCTAATAAATGGGATAAGAACAAAAGCAGAATGTATAGATAATGTAATTATTTCCCCTGTGAATGACTGTAAATCTATAAAAACTGTTTTAGCACAACTGATTTCTGTGTCATTACAAACTGTGAAGCCTGGTCTAGATGTGATATCTACATTTACAAATCATAGTGTATATAATGAACTGGTCTATGATACTATTACACACAATACTGTTAATAGTCACAGAAATTACAAAGTTTTCGATTCGGTTTCTGCTGATGGGGCACTTTTATTTAAAGTTTTGCTCTCAGAAACAGATTTTTAAAGCAAAACAAGCAAAACCCTTTAAAGCTCTTAACTATAAAAGACTCCTTGGTGTAGCCCACAGCATGACTCACATACTGGAGTACACTTTTATAAATGTTCTTTTGATTAAGCATGAATGAGGCACTGAGAGCAAAAGATGTAGCCTGCTGTGAAACCCGTGCAACCCTTTGTTACTTTGTGCATCACTTACAGAAAATCAGCCGTGATCAAATTTTTACCGCTTTTACTTCTATTTTGTACAAACAAAAAGTTATCGTAGATGGCACTTTCTGAATCTGGTGTAAACACCCTCTGACTCTGATGGTTCTTTTAATCAGTCTTTTTCACAAAGACACACAAATGACTGGCAAAAATACCTGCATGTAACTTTAACCCCCAGTGATTCACTACACTGCAGTAAATCTCAAGTTTGAAATTGAATTCTCTTAAACCAGTCAGGGACAATGAATGACATATAAGTCATATTAAGAGGTGCTTGCTGTCTCAAGTAGGAGGGAAAATAGGATGATTTTTTTCAAGTAGAGCACCTGTACACGTATTTGTGTCTATGGGACATCGGCAGAATATAGTTCCAATGCAAATTGTCCACAATGAATCGATTAATGATCCAGAATAGCAAGGAACCTTTTTAAATGTCTATTTTTTTTAATTAGTATATTAGTGATATAGAATATGTGTTTTTGAAATCCAGCAAATACTTTACATTTAAGAGCCATTGAAACACTACCATTATACATTTTTGTTGTTTTTGTTTAGTTTTTGTCCCTGTCTAAGCACAACATATTCAAAAATAATGGCCATAACATAACAATGTCACTAAACGGGTTATTATATTAGGAACACATGGTGAAATTATTGCTTTACAGCATCAAAGAACATGGCGTGCATTGACTACATATATCATAGTCAACTGTTTGTAATAATATTGTGCTCTTCACGTGAACTATTTCAATCAAGTAAAATGTCCGGCAGCCAAGCTTTATTTTGGTCCACCGTCCACTGTCAGCAGAGAAATGATTATCTCTGCCCAGCCTATCATCGATTTCAATCTGTATGATTGTGGCAAAATGGCTGCCGAGGAAGCCATTGGAACTGGGAGAATCTGACATTGATGTATTCAACCAATGAAAGACTTTCTGTATTCAAACTAAACTCTAGCGATGCTGGAAATACCATCTACATTTGATCAGATATGCAATTTGAGCTTTTTTAAATGTTCTTTTTATTTAAGATTGAGAATTTTACGGTAAATAATAAATGTTGTAACTCTAGATTAAGTAAGCCTGTGGTCATCTTTTATCCTGCAATCTTTGAGTCTTTAGGTCCTGCAGACCTAATTTGTCAATCGTGCCATAGTAAGCCCCCGTCTTAAAGATTGGTGGTTGTGCGCAGGCAAAACATCTGCAGTTATTGATCCACCAGACTCTAATGCCCTTCTGATCCATATCACTGTAAGGCCTTATCAGTGACATGCAGGGATTTTTCTGTGATGCTTATAGTCTCCACTGAAATTTCATGCCTGAAAGGATACTAGAATATGCAACTGCTCTTTGAAGCATTAGATATTACGTGAAATTGATGTAAACTAATGTTTGATACAACATCCCATGGTTTCTATGCATTAAATCGTTTTCAGAGGACTTGGTTTATAGTCTAGCTCTTTGTAGATTATTGTTCTTTGCATGCATGAACTACAGAAGACTTCTAAAGAAATGTAGATGATTTGTGCTCAAAGATTGCAAGGATTATGAAATGCACGATGAAGGCAGTGAAGAACTTGGCTTAGGCTAATAAAGCGTGTGCTGATACACCAGTCAGTATGGAATAAGTGACCTAAGCAGGGACCAACTCTAGGTCGGTGCATATCTCATTGACTTATCGTGAAAAAAATGTCGTTGATCTTCTTTTGCTCAAAAACAACCACGCAAATGTGTTTACTATAGATTACTGCTCCCATTCCCAACATTCCCAAACCCCAGTCAAATTCCTTGTATGTGCATGCATACTTGGCCAATAAAGCTGAGTTTGATTCCATGGCAGGCTGAGTTGGGACTGGACTCCATCAATCTCAGAGCCCATCGGCTATCGGTCTGTAGACGGTTAAGCCTCCAGGTGCAAGGGGCCGTATTAGTGGGGATCCTAGTAGCCAGCGGATAACGGGGCCAAGACTTCTTTTCCGCCTGCTTCTCATTGTTTATAGTTTGATTAGCATCTTGAGGTGTGAGACTGGAATCGACATCTATGACCGGATTGTTTCACGAGTAGCAAGACAACAAGCTAATTTCGCTAAGCTAATAAAAATTGAAATGCAGTCAGACAATGTGTTCTGCCTCTTTTAGTCCCGAATTGGACTGTTTATCTGCAGCCAACCAAAGCCTGCTGGAACATGATTGGTCAATACTACACGGATTACAAACGGGAACAGAGAGCTTTGGATATCACAATCTTGTCACGTTACGCATTGTCTATAAAGATTAGGATTTTACAATAGTATAAAATCTTTGTGATCAGATGCCCTGCTCCTTTCCACCTTTCTCACTCTTTGGTCACACAAGATGCAGGCGCCCCATGGCAATGTCATCTCTCATGTTCTCTCTATATATTCCTGTTTTTAAGCAAATTCACGACACATACAGAAATACTCCACAGTATCATGACAAAAAAACTGAAAGTATGATTTCTGGTGTCATTTTAGAAAATTACCCAAAGGATTTATGTGTTGTTAATCTTTTCATTTGTTCTCATACCAGGTAGTTTGAATGCAAGAAGATGAATATATCTATCCAGCTGTTTAAAAATTACCATAATTTGAATGTTTTTTGTCTTGATTACATTGCTTTGACCAGAAGCATCAGTGAGAGTAGTACATCATTGTTATGTGTGATAGAGTGAAAACACACCTACAGTGAGTTTAAATCCGAATTACTAACATCACCCTTCCAATCTTACTTGGGTGTATTGAGTACAGTGTCAATAGAATTTCCTTACAAGCGTCTGCTGTAATACTTCTCAGAACACAAAAAATACACTTTAATTTGTACTTCAATTAACACATCATTATTTCATCTACTAATCTGCCGTGCGTTCTGATAATATGTCATGTTAGTATACGTTTTTATGTATTAACTGTTAGCATTTTTCTAATAAATGATAAGTGAGTATTGAATGAATGAATGAATGATTATTCAGATGTTATTGTGTAAAAGTATGTACATAAGAACAACAATAGTATTAATGGTTTTATAATAATACACAAAAACATTTTTTTAGATCATGCAGTGAATGTTTCTCATTATGTGAAAATAAAACTGTACTATTGTGTGATAAATTACATCATGAATACTAAGGTATTGTGATGATATATTTTGCTTCATATATAAATGCTTTGTATATTTTATCAGGCACAGATGGGCCAAATACAAGTGAATCAAGTAAACATTTCCCAAAACAAATTATTATCTGAAATATAGGATGATAATTGGAGTCAAAGAGTTTCCGGATGCAGAAACCGTGCAGGTCTTACATAGATGAATAAAAAAGTTCTCACTGCTTCCAAAAACAGCCACATGACCGTAACAAAAATGAGCCTTTCCTGATCTGCATCCTCCATGGTTGAAGTCTGAGTAAATTTGGACAACTATACTTGTTTAGGGTTTGTGAAAGATCGTGATCACGGTTCAAATAAAACAATGCTGACCGTTGGTGAAAAACAGCGTATAAACCACGGTCTGCAGTATCAAAGTCTACGGTGGTAGTTTAATACATCAGAGAGATTCTTTCAAGTAGAAAAGCAGTATATGATTCCAGTTAGTTTACAGGAGACTGTCAAGAAAACTAATATAGTTATTTCAAGCATTTGAAAAATCAAGCTATGCTGAGTACAGCTTCGAGCAGTCACTTGTGGTAGTGTAACTTGAGGAACTCTGGCAATTGCATCCAGTTTGGCCATGGTTGTGGCCACATGGGTTGCTGCCTTCTGTTGGACTCCAGGCTAAGCATAACGTATGCCTTCCATCACAAGGAAGCTCTTGTCATTGGTAGATTATTGGTCAGGTTCAGATCCCATCGCTTAAGAGTTAAGAGAACATTGAGAGAGACAAATGTGGTTCGTTTAGTTTGTGTAAACAAAATTACAGTTACATTCAATCATACACTTCTATTATATTTTAGCTTGATAATGTTGTTTTTCCTGTTTGCATCTCTATAAGTACATTTTGATTGCTTACACCTGCACTTTTGAGTGCTAAAATTAGTTCCATCACTGACATGCATTGAAAGACTGACATTGTAGGCCTACATCGTCACATATTATAATGTCTCCCTTCTTTTTTTATAAGGCCTATGACTCATTGGCATCATAGTCTGTAGTTTCCTATGAAATATTAATGTGTCTCTGCGAGTCTTTTAAGTCTAGCCAAGTTAACACTTGCAGCACACCTAAACCCCATATCAAACGGCAGCAGCTGCAGAGAAGCCCCAAGCCACCTCAGCTTAATCCAATTTGACTGGCCATCACTGTGGGCGATGCTGGATGGAACATTATGTGAGGTGGATAGAGCCTTTTACTCGGCATTAGTGGAGAGACACTTATCAGTCCACTTTTGACTTTGCCGTGAAAAAATAAATTTGTCAAATGCTAATATGTATGCTGTTATGTCCCACCAACAAGCCTTTTGAGTGATAGAATTAATAATCTGGCATTCATCAGTATTTAGTAACAAGACTGAGTGTAAATTGTGGGTCTGTGTTGACAGTTGGATCATCATATTTCCACACAACTATTAAAAAATAACAAACAGTTTGTTTAAGCAATATCACGCACTATTGCAAATTATTTAGATGTTCACTCTCTGACCTTGAAATGTAAGATGCACAAATTGGACAACCTCCATTTCTGTTGCTTGGACGCTTCACAGCCTGCACATAATTTGGAAACTGGTGAATTGTCTGAGGAGTCTGAGCTCCAGTGACAGAGAAGGTGCCGAAATAAGCTTTTAGCTAATCCATGCCAAACATATCAGACATCTGTCACTCGCAGTGCTGGCCAGCCTTCTGCTTCGCGAGCTCATTTGGCACTTGAAACTGAAAAGATTCTGCAGACAATCTTCAGATTATGCTGCTATATATCTGTCTCTATACTTTCATGGTGCATGCGCTGAGGCAATTCCCACAGCCAACATAGCAGGGGCTCCCTGTGGTTTAAATGTCAGAAAGACGCTCATTCCAACCGACAGAATTAACTTACAGTCTCAGCTCAGCAAGCGGGGGCCTCACATGATGGGATGCACTATCAGGAGATAATGATGCTCACCTGAGCTGCAGCGCTGTGAACACAAATACGATGTGAACAGACGCAGAAACACTGTGGCATTGTGATGACCTCAAAAAACAAAACAATTAACACTGCAGAATTTTCATGTGACAGAAAATATGGCATGATTTTGCTTCATCTTTGACAACAACAAAAATCCATAAGGAGGTACTGTCCATTTGGTTTCACACACTCAAACAAAATGTATATTTTATCACATCCTCTTGCTATATCTCTGTTTCTCTCTCTCTCTCTCATAACAGATGGTGAGAGGGATTCACTCCTGGGTCAGATGCACACACAGAACAGGTACAGTAGTAACTCAATACACTTCACTGCAGACTCATGGAAGAGTGTTTTTTGACAAAAGAACAAAAGTTTGCGTAATGTAATATTACCAGTACTTGACACGGTTGTGTTAGCACCGTCACGGATGCTTCCCAAGTGAGCTCTAATTATCAGAAATAGATGCAGTGTGATAATGGCCGCATTGCAGAGGACTCTGCATGTGTAACTCTGGGCTTTTTTTCATTATTGTATTGCTGTGAAATGTGTTGGGATGGCAAAAACCGAAAGACGAGAGAATATTAGACAGACAGCAGTGCAGTAAACCCAATGATATGTATCATGTTTCCATTTCATCCAGACTGGAGATCTCAGCTCCCAAAGAACAAAAAAAAAAAAAAAAAGAGGACTGGAAAGTCATCTTTAAAAGCACCTGGGAGTGAAACTCTGTTGTGTTGACGGTTCACTTGACAACGACGTGCTAAGGAGGCCCCGGTGTTTATTTTGCTTTACATTAAATCCCCCCTATTTAGTTAGTTCAGCTGGTTCGGCTGAGCAAACTGTATTTCTTTAAATTGTGAAATAGCAACATAATTGTGTGCCTTAATAATAGGGAGCTTGAAAGCCAGTGAGAGTCAGTGTGCCTTGGAAATATAAAACTGAAAAGCTTTGGCACCCTCTGCTGTTCAAGTGATTTCCAGATGGCAGCTATTTACACAGACCTGCCGTACTGATGCAGACATTGGCAGAGGGCAGACTGAATGAAAGGAAGATTAAAAAAATAGCTCCTTTTTTGAGATTTCAGGACAATATTATGCTCTAATTAACCCTCCTATTAAGGTGATTTTGGTATTTTTAGGGAACTTAACTTTTCCCAATTAATATTTGAGTCATTTGAAGGGTAATCTCTTATTAATCAAAGGAATCTGCAAATCTCTACATAAAAGAGCAAATATTCTCTGTATAAAAGAGTGAAAATGCTTGTCTAGTCTGTTCACAGTTCGTTATCTCCTGGTGATGATCCCCAAAGGAGCAGCAGAATAATTGTTGCTGTGTTGGTTGTTTCATATTCACCTAGAGGTAATACAGTAATGCAGATTTTCTCGTCCTCCCAGGGGTACCTGCACATTTGCTCGGCAGTGCTTTGACCGCATTGGCGTGTAGAGTACTCTGGTTATCCAGGATGAACTAAGACAAACATTAATTGGTGGCCCAGGATCCTTTGCTCTGTACCTGCTGTGAGCCCACACGCCGCTTTGGTGTGGCAACCTCATCATCCCTCCCATCCGAAATCTCCTCTGACAGGGCCAGCAGCACCGAGCTCCTGGTTATCATTTATCATCCCAGCAGATTGGCTCACAGAGCACACAGCAGACTGATGGGTCATCCTCATGCTGGGGACCTGGCTGGAGTGAAGCTGCGGCCCGTTGTCTGCATGATTGCAGAGCTGAGAAATGGGGAGGAGGGCTTGTCATTAAAGAGAGAGGAGGGACACATCTAATTCATCTCGCCTTTCATCGCTCTGCAGTATAAGTGCTTTAGACGGCTCCGATATTGTATTAGCACACCTGCACAGGCCCCAAGAGGAAAGACTAGGGCTTCTTAGTGGTGTTCCTCACCAGCTCCCTTGGAGATGTGCACCAGAGATTACCCCATTAATATATCCCACTACTCACTGGGGTGGGGAGGGGTAGCTCCCGGGGCTAGCTCCCCTGCAATGAACATCTGTAGGATACCACAGGTGGCCTCCCCTCCGCACAGGGAGGTATACCCTGATTGTGTAGTCCGGGTCCTTCAGCTCAGTCGAGAACATTTGGTGGGCTTTGTCGGCTGTGTCAACACCTGCAGTGATGGATACTCTTTGCAAGCCTTCAAATCACGTCTCGCAATGCCATGCAGTGTTCAGCCAATTTCATTTTTGGCTGAAAACAACGCTGCATTTCGTTTATTGTGAATGCCTCCAGCTGATCAAAGAATGATGGCTGACAGGTCATCATTAAGTCATAATCCGCCCCCCAAACTTCTTTGTTATTCTTAAGATCTCCGGCAAAGCGATAAATACATACTTATGAGCGAGGAGTATTGTTTTGAAAAGGTCAGGACCCAAAACAATCAGTGAGCTGCTCCATCAACCGGGAGGTGACATTGTGGACTCGTGGGGACATTTATTAACACGTTAATGAGCTTAATTTCATAGCAATGCTCACGGGAATATCTCTCTCTCCCCTGACCGTCACCATGGCTACAGACTCTTATTGTGTGTTGATGGGACCGTTTTGCTTTGATGACAAATTGAGGTATCGACTGGCTTTCATCTGTTTTTGAAGAAATACGGTCTTAGACACAAGCCTAGATTTCCCTGTCCAACTTCATGGAGGTACTATAACATTTTTACTTGAATGGAAATTATTTTGGCATTTCATTTTTTTGGCATTCAGCATGTCAGCCGTCTGTTACTCATCTCCTGCTATGACTGATATTATTACTTGTTTAATATACAGAGCTTTAGAGCAAAAACAATCATTTGAACAGCCATTGGCTTGTAAAGAATATTGTAATAAGGCTTCCATTATTACATTTCACATTAGAAGAGACTTCCAATTATCGTCTGAGCCCTAAATCTGTCAAAAATCACCCGCCCACGCTGTGTACAAGTTTGTGCAAGTCCAACTAGTTAAAATAGAATTGAAACGCTGGCGTGGAGAATTCTCTGAGAAGTTGTGTGGTGTGATTTAAATGGACTGTCTGGTTGTGATGACAGAGGCACAGTTTACCATGACCACTCATGCTGTTGAAAGCAGCTCTCTGGGCAGATGTGATCAGTGGAGGCAGTGTCTCCCTCCAGCCCAGATTGACAAGCCAGACCAGACTCAGGAGATGGATATCACAAGGGACAGCTGAGCTGCAGGTAACCAGTGGTGCAGGCAGTTTTCAGCCAGCCTCATTACAGCAGACAGGTTGATCCAGGCAATTGCTCGGCAGACAAGGTTGAATCCAATGCACTAATTGTGTAATGCAATATAGGAAGGCGATTATGAAACAGTTGCCTGGTTAAATAAATGGATTGTTTGTTTGTTTAAAGCTGTGCCTTAGCAAAACACATGAATGTGTGATCTGTAATATAAGCAGCCTGCTGTGACAGTGTTTAATGATAGTGTGTGAAGAGATGTGCTGTTCAATGCAAATTGCAAACCAAATTCCTCGATGTATGATGTCAGACAGGCTACATTAGTCAGAAGTGAAACTGTGAAAGAGTGAATGGACAGTTTATTCAAACTGTGTACACTACAGTTGGAATCACAATTAGTGTAATGAAGGAAACATCTGCAGATTTCTCATATACCTCCATGTTGCAACAGGGCGTTGTTTGTTGCTTGTCGACTTCTTAACATGAAAGCATCAGATCAATTATCGCGTATGCTCGGCCTGTCTGCGTTTCAGCCGTCCCTCATGTGTCTCACTCACCGTGGCAGGAGCATAATCTCCAGGCATTCATCTTTATTATTCAGCAGAGCCACTGCAGAATTCAAATCACCAACGATATACTCAAGGTCAAGTAAAAAAAGAAAGAGAAAAAATACATTAATAAATCAAAGTGTATGCCCCCAATCTAAATGTAAGTGGAACACTCAGTATTGATTGAAGTGTTCTTATTTTGCTCAGTAAAACCATACTGAATACATATTTCACAATACATTCAAAGACACAAACAGGGTTCAACTGAAAGATGTTTGCTTTTCACCTGCTACTCTTGCTATGGATCTGACGATTAAGCATTCTGGGGCTGTGGGTTTCATCTACTGTGCTCTGGGAATGCAAACTGCCTAAGACAAGCAGTTGTCTCCAAATGTGCTGCGAGAGCAGATAGATCACTGGTCAACGATTGGACTCTCACTTATGTAAGAGAAAAAGGGGGGACATTTTCTGATTCAAGCTCGCTATGTTGTACCCTTAAACAATTATGTTCTGACAGTTTTTCTGATGTGCTTTTTCCTGTAGAGTGCAGCAGGAATGATTCTTAAAACCCTGAAATGAGTCAGCATTTTTGCACATCAGATTCCCTCGTCTCGACGTCAATGATTTTTTAATGTTTTTTTGTTTAAATGCTTGAAATAAGGTCTGTGGTTAACACAAGCTTAACTAAGAGATTTTAGAACATTTTGCTCTACAATATAAAATATGTCCTCACGTGAATTATGAAGCTTTTGCGAGTCATACTAAAAAGTGGCTAAATGAGACTACAAAATGTCATCGTGCCAACCAGTCCATCCCATACAGCCTCTTTACAGTGTAAACCCGCGCTCACGCGACCAACGTGTAAGAAATCCCATTCAACATTACCAGAAATAGTTACGTATGTCAAACACATTGTCTATTTATTCTAAAAGTCTTTCCTCTCATAATGTTAAAGTGAAAACATACTGTTTGAAAATACAAAGTAAGCCAAGCAGCAAAATGGGGTTATGGGGTTAAGTTACAATGAATAACAGCCTCCTCCACCAGGGTGCTCTTCTATTTACATGTCTTCTACATAGATTATCAACTGGTGACGGTGCTGTTTTCCTCTGACATGCAGCTTTTGCCTCCAGTGTATATTTAAGACTCCTTTTACAGGGTTCATGTTGTAATACGAGTTAAAGGCAAACACCAAGAACTAACTACTCGCGGAGCTTTAGTTAGCTTTATTAGCTTTTATTTCAAATATAGTTATTTATAACATTCTATTATTAGAGGGTTGACCAGGCACAAGCGGGCAAGGAGTTAAAAAGAAAGAACCCGGGCCGGCCCGCCCCGAACGCCAAGCTTGACACCATGTTTTGATATGTGGGCATTCATTCAGGTAAATAACCTTGTAAAGCATATCTGCAAGTGAAAATTAGCTAATGAGTTGTGGTTGTCCTGTCGACAGCAAATTGTTAGATGCTTGAAAAGTTTCTTATCAATCCATTTGAGTGATAACGAAAGAATTCCATTTTCCATAGTCTTCGGGGAGGCTAATTATTTTATCACAGACATTTTAATTAGCTGTATCTCAGAGTTGTCCACGGAGCTACAAAAGCTACAATAGATAGAGCAAATACTGTATGTGAGGCTTTTCTTAGGAAGAACTAAGCTTCACGTAGTACAAAGAAACAAATGGACTGTACAGGATGAATGAAGAAGCACTGCTTATGATAAAAGAATGCGTGACATTCTGCAATGCATTTGGCACAGCTTAATAAAGGGATGTCAGTACTTCTGAGGAGCCCATCTCACAAGGCAGTCAGCAGTTGCATGCATGTTTGAGTTGTAAAAGACTCTACATACAGTGCGGTAACATCAGTGAAAAGATAAATGTGATGAAAGGATTGTGCAAAGACAGGGAGATCATCAATAAATCCAACGTTTCCTGGTTCAGATCAGGTTGCATAATGCTTGGGATGGTAAGTTATTAATTTTACAGCAGTGGAGCAGAAATCAGGGGTTAAAAAGTGAAGGTGACAGAGATTGATTAGTGGCTCACGATTGATTGGTGACACTACAGCCTGAAGAAGACAATGGAGCATGCTAACGGCAATGACAGAATTATGGGGTTAACACATATCCATCTCTATTATTAATGACTAAGCAGCTATTTTACAGGCATCTTCAAGATTGGCAGATTTTTCTAACCCGCCCCCTCACTTCCTCATCGTACGGTCAGATAAATTATAGACAGGAGAATGAAAATGTGGCAGGTGATTTGTCCGAAAGACAGTTTGTTGCTGTGTGCATTCAGAATTGATAATTGCCAAGGTGACCTATGATCCCCTTGATTAACAAGGACACAGCTCTCTATCGCGACTCCTGCGGGGCTATTTCCACAGCCCTTTGTCAGCATGATTTCTCTGCCCTTTTGTACTGAACGAATCACACGATACACTATCAGCCATTCATATTTTCTACCTTATCCTGTATATGAAAAAAAAACGTAAAATCATAATGATGTTTTCTTAATTTACTTCAACACCTATAAGAAGGGAAAATAACATTATTTGACATGTCTACAAAGACCCCACAAAGAGAAGAAGAAAAGTGCCAATTTGAAAAATACAGCATGGATAGTGCAGGTTTAAGTCAGTCATCCAACCCGCTGTTAAAGATGAAATTTTCAAGTCAGGAATGCTTGTTAATCCACAGTGTGGGTGAAACAACTCATGGAATATTTACTCAGCCAGAGAGGGGGGGATTGTGGGAGTCTAAGGCCTGGTGGTTGGAACCACTTTCAAAGGAAACGGATAAAGGCCCCGAGGATTCATGCAGTGCAGCATTGTCTCTGACAAAAAAAATAAAAAAAATACTGGAACAATGCTTGGGAAAAATACCTTGATTTAAAATTCAGTTCTAAACCCAGGCAAGGAAAAGGCAAATAGGAGTGCGAGTGGAATGTAAAGCAGAGCTGTATGCGCCAGTCTGGCATAGTTTTGGTCACACATGCATGACAGGCCCCACATGTTTTTTTTCCCGTGAATGATAAATTCCAGTTAAAGAAATTGCGACTGCTGAAGCTCAGTGGTATCTTGCCCCAGTAAAGCTGCCCAGCAAGCATCTGTAAAGCTCACTAACAGGTTTCCTCACATTCAGTTTATACTCGTATATTAATTTTCCCAGGAATAATCTGAATCATGCCCGGTTTCTTTTGCATGCATTCAAAATGAAAGTGAACATATTCATATTCATACAGAGCCATATGGTAAACAAGTAACTCTGTGGCTGGGAGATTTGGTCTGGTTTGGTGGATGTCAGCATCATTTCTCTTAAAGGAGACGTCTAAAAAGCAAATTCCTTTGAGTAGACAGCAGACTGGTATATTTAACATCAAAAAGACCTCGGAGGGGAAGCAATGAAAGATGCTGATCGAAAGCACACTTGTCATCATGGGGATTATACAATTCTATTGATGTCTGATTGCCTTTTTCTGTGACTGTTCGAGATAGCGGCCGCTGATGATACAAACGACTGCTCTTTAAAATATCAATACAGTGCTAAATGAGACAAAAAGCTTTTTTTCTTTGTTCCCAATTATCCAGATTATGATGTCCATGTTTTAACAATAAATTACAAAAACAGGATCAAACGGGCCAGATCCCATTTCTCCCTGTGTGAGTACTGATTACGGTATGTAAATAAAAATTACAGCCAATGACAGTTACAAACTGTATTATGTGGCAATGTATTATGTTGGTGCAGGGATTGGTTTGCACCTGCAAACCCAGTTTCCATGATTGTGTCCTGGTGGCTAGAGTGTATTTATTCTAGAAGAACCGGGATTTGTGATTATTTGCAGCCTGCTCCTTCCAGAAATATGTCAAACCGCTGAAGCAAGACAAGATCAGTATTCCCTGTAATTGTGAGCCCTACATGCAAGCTATAAAGGCTTTGCTTATTCAAATACTGAACACTGTGTGTGGGTGACTGCTTGCTCAACTGTGTACTTAAAGTTATTCTACAATGATTAATTAAAGACAGCACCCACACTGCTGCAGCACACAGGCACATTTTTAGCCTCCTCATCTTTACTCTACATGTTGTTGGAAGACTGTTATCGATAAACACGTTTGTGACGATCAACTATCAATCACACAGTTAAAGCGTGTTCTAAAGCGTGTCCCCAGCCTTCCACACAAACAGCCGCCTTCAAATAAAGCTTTATTCAGACAAGCAACGTTTGTTTATTTTACCCCTGCAAAGCAGATTCATCCGTCACCAAGTAAACTATTTCAGTCAAGTTTAAGGTTCATCGGTGCTTTTAGCTCTTCTGCCTGACAACATGTAGCAGCAAGGGTTAAAAGCAGCACAGTCACTGCCGGTAAAAGATGACATCATATTGCCCCTATAAAGCTAATTTACACTGTTGACCAACTGACTTTTAGATTTCCCTGATCACTGTGAAGACACGGCAGGGTCAGAGGAACAGTTACTTTTAGACTGGGAACACCATATGAGACAGACCTTGGCCTAATGTCTCTGAGAAGAGATGTTAAAGACTCTGCTCCTACTGCAAAGTGCAATATGTCAGTACACCATACATTTCACCTCATTAATCAAGCAAGGTTATTCTAAGCGTACATTTGTAAAAGTGGGGTTTAAGTTGAAAGAGTATGGCTCAGCAAATGAGCAGTCCACAGAGTCTGTGAAAACATTTGACATACATTTTTACTTATAAAATAATAAAGTATTTTTAAAGTTTAATGTTTCAAGGCAGTTAAATGTTTCATACACATTTGAATAAAAGTGGACCTCTGAAACCTTGATTTATTGATAAGTGAGAAGTGAAAAAGCTATGCAGATGTGCACATTTGAAATATCACAATGAAGAATTTCATATAATAATGGACTCTTTATATGGCAATTGGTTTTCTCGAGGGGCTCAGAGAGACAATGTCTCACTTAATAGGACAATAAATGCAAATATGTGAAGTGTTATTTACAGTGTCGCTGATGTTGGTAAGAAAAATGAAAAGAATAACGGCATTATAGTCGTTCCTCAGCATTGTATTTGAGAAAACACTAGTTTCTGTCATTTTATTAGAATTCAAATCAGGGTGCTAGCAAAAATAAATGTGGTTAATAATGCATTGGAGTTGACTGGCACGGATCATGTGTGTCAGGAGCCCAAAAGCTCATATCCTTACACATGAGAAGTAATTTTGATACATTGATTGCATGTGCAATATATCTTCAAAGAGCCTCAATTATGCATCTTTCTGACAGACATTGATTATCTCATACAGTTAACACACATTTCCCTTTGCACTCACTTGAAGTGTTTATGATTGCCATACAAGAAGAAGTGCAAGAACTGCCCCGAGCACTTAACCTCATCTTGACTGCAGCACTTTGCAATTTCTGCAACAGTTTTTAATTAAATATGAAGAAAAATGGGAAAACAGCCCTTGAAGGGATGCAAGGAAAGTGCCCTCACTTTAATTTGTTAATAGAGCTGTACATCATTAGTGTAATGATTGCATCGAACCACGAGACACGAGCCTGTATACACCGAAAGTGACATCCAGTTGACGTGACACGGGAAGAACATTACTGTGAGCGTGAAGCCACAATGAAAATAGTTAGTGAGTGTGTGAAAGGAGTCAGACTCAAACTGTTTGTGGACATTCCCACTCTCAGAGTATGCCTAGACAGTTTCACAAGTTTCTTTGGCATTGCCATGTCTGTGAAAATGATTATGCACTTCCCGTCATGTAATCGTGTTGCTCCAAAGAGTATGAGATCGGAGAGCTCCTCCTGGGAGATTATTGTTGAAACTGTAGGTTTCAGTAAGAGACACTTTACAGGTACACAGGAAATATTTAACAAGAATAAGAGTCTGCCATGCCAGCTGCTCTGTGAGGCTGTAAGAAGACAGAGCAGAGCCTTCAGCTAAATGCTAAAATAAGCATGCTAACATGCTGACACTGATGAGGCTCACATGTCGATGGTTAGCAGCTACGATGTTTACCATGTTCACTATCTTAGTTTAGCCTGTTAGCATGCTAACATTTGCTACACATAAACACAAAGGACAGCAGATACTGATAGATGTGTCCCGTAGTCGATTTCATCCTCTAAGGACCGTCAATGTCTGCCCAACATTTCATGGCAATCCATCCAATAGCCGCGGAGGCTAGTGGACTCAGTTACAGAGAACCAATCAACATCACCATCCCTTCAGTCACGCCACTTACGTGGGGAAAAAAAAACAGGCGGGTGACACCTTTTAGCTCACACTAATCAATAATCCGAACCATCGACGTGAATGATACTGCGTACTATATTAGGGAAGGGCAGATGCACCGCTTCTGCATGGCAATTTGCTGGAGTAAAAGTGGCAGTGCAGTTGTAAAGAGACGATTGACCATCTGACCATTAAAGAAATATATAACTCCTATAATGACAAATGGTGTAATAACTTATTCCACAGCAGCACAGGAGGACACACAACAGAATTCAGCACTTCAAGAAAAACGTCTTTCAGACGTGCTCATTTGGGGTTTACCAATAAGTCATCCAGCTGAGATTCCTACGGGGAGAGAAGCCCATTATCTCTGTGCTCAGACAAATGGAACATATGGACTACCTGGTGGTGACTGAGTTGAGCTGAAAGTCTGAATACATTTCACCGGTGTCTAGAGAATTTACCGTGTGTGTGTGTGTGTGTGTGTGTGATTGTGTGTGTGTTGTGTGTGTGCCTGCATGCCCTGGTAGGTACAAAGAAAACCTATAATTTTTCTATGAGAGTGATAGTTCATATGATCTTAAAGCAGTCATGCAATAATGATTCATAATGGTTGGCTAACATCAATACGCTGATGTTTATTACATGATCAATTGACTGATGTTTATTGCATGAGATTTTGTAATGGACATAAATGCTGTAAAACAGCCATTATATCAAAAAGACGTACTATTCAGTACTCTCTCTCTCGCTCTCTCGCTCTCTCTCCCTCACACACACGCGTGAACGCAGGCTCAGTCACACAAACAGGAGCAGGTGATAATAGGGCTATTCTTTATGCGAGGTCATGAATAATTCAAAATCCATGTGCTCAAACAGATTCTTGAGCTGACAAAATAATGTGGCAGATTCTGCAACAGCTATTGGATGGGAAATATCACAAATGTTTTAGGGATTCTAGCAGGGGATGACTGATCTGTTGTGAGCTATAGTAAGCTGTAAACGAAGGCAATATCAAGATATTTCAGAAAATCCAAAAGGCTTTATGAATGTATATATGTTCATGAATATTTCCCTATTCAATCGGTTGTACACATAGCTATTTGATAGTCCTTGGGCTTGAACACAAGGCAAATCGCTCTCTTTTACACAGACCACATGATGTCATTCATGTTGTATATTTATTTATTTTTTAACCTTAGTGAGGAATAAATCATTTTCATCAAATCCATTATATTTGCACAATGATACATACCATTCCACTGTAGATCTGACCTCCTAGTCCCGTCATTATTTCTTATTCAAGTCTAACTACATGGAACCACTTAACTCCTAAATGTCGTCTTTTCTCGTGCAAAATAACCAAACTTGCAGGGTGACACGTGGACGCTAGAAACGTCCTTGCAGGGGAGAGTGATGGCAGCATTCCTGCAGCTTGGCAATTGGCCTCCCGATGAGTCAGTGGAGGGATACTTATTGTGTTTTCGTTGTTCAATAAGGCTTTGCATGAATTTCTTCCACCTCTTAGCTTACTGAGGCAAACGCTCCCTTAACGCCAAAGTCTTCATTATGGCCGTGGAATGAGTGGCTGGCTCGAGGTCACCCCTGATGTTCCACTGACTGCCTGGGGAAGCCTGGAATTACAAAGCTACAGCAGTCACAGGCCACGGCGACCAACTGTGCTGAATGACTCCAATCTCCGTTGTAAGTTTGGCAACAGATTAACAACGTTGTAAACGCTGCTTGGGCCAGGATGTTGGGGATATAAACAAGTTCTTTCAGATTCTCACACTGCTCTGGCTGATTCTCTCTGTGCAGTTCTAGAGCATTCTTTGGAGAGGCTGGCTTACAAACACTTCACACTGAAACTTCCTGGAAATAAATAAACAAATAGGCTCTTCATGGAGCATCTGCTCAGATGGAACACATTCAGTCAAGGCCTGAAAGAGATGGCCAGGCTAATGAGAGTAAACTGTGCACAGCAAAAATGATTAGAGCAGCTGACCCAACCCTCCAAAAAAAGAAAGAAAAGGAAAGTGGAATAAAGAATTGCGTTTTGAACTTTTGAATATTTGTATAAGTGTAAATATGCAGATAAACTGCACATTCTTTTTTTCAAATGCAGTTGAAGATTGTAGGCCTATCATTTTGAATCTGATGCTTTATTTGCACCTGGTAAAAAAGACCCAACAAAACCCTCACTCCATCTTGAATGAGAGGGCGATGTGATGAGCAGGCGACTCAGATGAATGTGGAACTCCCCCTCCCCATGTCCATTAGAGGCCCATTCATATTCCCTCCCAATTGAGAGTGTTGCAGAGCCATTGATGCCGCATTGTCAGTGACCAACTGCTGCAGGCTGGACTTTGTATTGGATTTCATTGACTGTTGATTGTTGAATCCCAGAATGTCTCTCAGAAGGCCGGGAGCATTTGAAAGAAGGAGAGAAAAAAAACATTCAAGCTGAAGCTGCATTTGAGAGTACTTTATTGATAAAAGGTTACAAGTACATTGTATTCTTACCTTGATTCGGCTACACATGTAAGCATTCCCCTGAGAGCACACGGAGGAAAATGGCAGGTTTGAGCTGCACCTATGTCAGAACTACCTGGATTAACTTTCCAAAGAGAGGACAAGTTGCCCCATACGCGTTAGTTCGTCCAGCAGCGTGAAGGCGTTCACCAGGAGGACGTGCAGCGAGCTTCTACACCACCAAGGAGTGAAGAAATCAAAACAACAGCGGCTGTGACCCATCAGGAGAGAAGGGGGAACAAATGAACAAACACACCAGCGAGCTTTCAGGTCCCACTGATAGAGCGCGCGGGTTGCATTTATTATGATCATGCACTTCCCTTTCCCCCTAAAAAAAATTGAAAATAAAGTCCATGAAATATTCCCTTTTTGGAGAACGCAGCAGCAGCAAAGCGCTGCGTAGTCTGAGCACAACTGAGAGAGTCCAGTTCAGGGGGGAAACCCTTTTGACTCGAATCAAGGGGAGGCATACAAGAGAGGAGGGAGGGAAAAAAAAAGAAAAAAGGAAGGAGGAGGGCAGGGAAGAAAGTGTTGGTGGTGCCAGACGCAGCGGCAGAAAAGAAGCGTACGTACGTGCTTTATCTTAGCGGCTGAGTGTGTGACGTGATATTGCAGCCTGCTCCTGGAGCTCTGCGAGCACCGAGCAAAGCGCGTCTATTTCTCTCTCTGTTGTAACTCACTAGCCCCCCAACATCTCACATCCACCCACTACGGATCTTTTTTTTTTCTCCCCCTTTTGTTTTTTCCAGAGGAGGGGTTTTTGCGCGACTTGCTGGAGAAAAAACACATCGGTGGGAATAGAGACGTGGAGTCCACCGAATTAATGCATGGTAAAAACTGTAAGAATTGCCTCTCTTCTTTTCATCACTCCAAGAATTTCTTTCTCCCCGTCTCTCTCTCTCTCTGTCTGTCTGTCTCGGTGGCTGTCGTGTGTTGTTGCGCTTCATTTTGATGGGAAAAACCCAGAAGAAGAAGAAGACGGGGGGGATATGAGCGGCCAGACCGGAGTGTAACGCATTTTATTTTTGATCCATTGAACCATCTTGTTGCGCCGGACTTCTACTGTCGGGAATGGGGAGTATTGATTCACTGGAAGGCTGCAGAAATAATTTATAAAGGATGTGGTCAAGTATGTTGGAAAAATAGCCATAGCTTCCGCAGTGTAAGGTAAGATTATTGTTATTATTATTATCATCGTCATCATTATTTCTATTAATCATATTATTATTGCATGGGGCTACTGAAGCTCTTTTTCATGTGTCATCCCTCAGTTAAAGTTTAGCCTCCCCCTGTTTAATATTTGCCCTGTCTATTCAACGTGATGGCTTCAGAGCTTTCATCCGCTCACATTAGTCCAGGGTGCTTAACAGCAGATTTTTTTTTTAAGAGCCGATCTCACTCTAAAGAGGCGAAAATCACTTTAAAGCGCCGAGCGTCGAACTGACACTGCGTGAGATGTCGCCCGTGTCTCTATATTCACATGTCCTCCCGAGACGAAATAGCTCTTGGAAGCTCGGGCAATAAAATCTGCGTCTCTTGACGACAGATTTCTGGTCTCCAGAATACTGATTCTCGTGTTGGCCATGAATCTTGCGGAATCATATGGATTAATCGCGACTAAAAGCTTATTTCGCTAAACACTACTGCTACAAGTCATTATGTAACTCATATGTTATCCTAATGTGGTGTGACGGGCAGGTTTTATCATTCCAAAAAAAGAAAGAAAAAAAAAAGAAGTTAGAGACATGAGTGCAAATGTATCTATTCTCCGGTATCTATAGCCTACTTTGGCTTTCGACGCCCACACATGCATACAGTTTGAGACACACACACATACACTCGCACACTCTGCTGTGACACTGCTCACAGCTGCATTGCCTGTAGGATTAAAGCAATCAGGACATCGCATTGCATTCTCTCTCCCTCCCTCCCTCTCGCACGCACGCACGCAAACACACTTAGGCGCGCGACACACAGAGAGAAAGAGAGAGAGAGAGAGACCCACACACCGCACACCGCACACTCGCACACACATTGGCTCTTTATCAAATTGCATTGTCAAATATGTCAAGCCCTGATTTTCGGAGACATGCAGGTCGCGTATAGTGGACCGAAAGCGCGCAGAAGGAGAGAAGCCACGGTGACCAGGCGGACGCATGAAAGACATCTTCAGTCTGTGAATTTGTCTTCCCCTCATTATCTAAGCGTCGTGTGAGGAAACAGGCTAAATCACGAAGAACACAGCTTGATTTGAAAACAGATCCTGGTTACTGCGTAAAATGAGCAGTTGCATCTCACAGCTCGTGAGGACTGCACTGACTTTGAAGACCCCTCTCACTGTTCGTCTGCAGATGTCAGATATTCTAAACAGCTATATTTGCTTATCTCCAGGGATTGTGCCATACCAAATACGACCCAATTAATAATATCTAAATGACTCACATTATTGCACCCCCCCCCCATAATAAATAAATAAATAACGACCGAAGCAGCCACAAGGTGGCAATGTTCGCACAAAGTATAGTAATGAGTGAGGCAGGATGGAGATGCAAAAGACATGTTGCTGAGGTTAACGTGTGTGTGTGTGTCCCCCCCCCCCCCCCCCCCCCCCCCCCTCCATCTCTATGGTAGGCTGTGATAAGAAATGTGTGAAGCACATCAATCGGCCTTGATGGATGCTCTCTATCAGGTATGATTGATGTGCTTGTCCTCTGCTTTAAAAAAATCCTTTGTGTGACTCTCTCCATCTCTCCTTGCAGGCCAAATGACATAGGATGAAGGCTGTTCGAAACCTGTTGATTTATATATTTTCCACCTATCTTCTGGTTATGTTTGGATTAACTGGTGCCCAAGATTATTGGTGTTCCACTCTGGTCAAGGGGGTCATTTATGGATCATATTCGGTGACTGAAATGTTTCCTAAGAACTATACAAACTGTACATGGACGCTGGAGAATCCAGACCCTACCAAATACAGCATCTACCTGAAGCTATACAAGCGAGACTTGAGCTGCTCTGAATATTCTTTGCTTGCTTATCAGTTTGACCATTACTCACACGAAAAGATCAACGAGTTGCTTAAAGTCAACGAGTCTATAGTGTACCTGTGCGATTCGAAGAATATCTATGTGTTTTTGCTGTATGACAAGAATTTCGTTCAACTACGGAGAGTTTTCCCTTACGATTACAACGGATTGACGCCACAGAAGCTGGATGAGGAGGAGAAGTCTAATGTGGAGTTTTTGGTGTTGAATAAGGCGAGCCCCAGCCAGTTTGGGTGTCAAGTGCTTTGTACGTGGCTGGAAAACTGCCTGAAGTTAGAGAAAGGGACAGTGGAGACATGTGGGATCGTGTACACGAAATGCACATGTCCTCAGCATTTAGGCGATGGAGAATCAGAGAGCGTGCTCATGCTCAACAACGTGGTTTTACCTTTAAATCCACAAACAGAGGGTTGCTTGTCACCCCAACTACAAGCCGGGCAGATCTGCAATCTGAGTGCAGAAGTGAAACGGCCTCCTAAAGAAGGTGAGTATCGAGACATCTTTCTCCTTTATGCTGAAATAGATGTAGAGTTAATGGACTATATGCATAGATACGATAGTAATCATGTCAAACGTGCACGTCAATCACTCCCTTCTCTGCCCTTATTGCATGTTTGAAGTGTGATGGCCCATGAAACAAAGAGCACACATAGATATATAGACTGCAGTTGGCTCAGAAATACGTCAACTTCAAGAACAAAGCTGCCAGAGGAGTTGGGTGTAGTAATGACCACAGCAGCACAAACCAAACCATCTACAGGGGTTCTTTATTTTGGTTGGACTAAATTCAAAATGCTTCATTGCTGTGAATTTAAAATGGCTATTTTTTTTTTCTCTACACATCAGCACAGAGTTAAAATGGCTGCAAATCCAAAGATATATATTTTTTTGTGGTATACATTCATGTCAGTTGTCATCCTAACAAAGACCAACAGTGGGCAATGAACGCATCCTACGGTTTCTGATGGCATTTACGTCACATGGCACGACCGACGGATGCAGCAGCGTCAGTTTGAAACAAATTGCTCATGCGATGCAATATTTAAAAGTCAGGGATACGTTTAAAGAGCTTAGTGCTCAGTCAAAATCTGTAGCAACTTAAAATGAAACTAATATTTATATTTAATAATCATTTAATAATACATTTTAATAATTCAAAATGATTTATTGAATAAAAGGGTTTTAGTATTTTCATGGGGATGCTACTTGTCCTGTGTTGCCATAGAGCAATGCACCATGTTTTCCCTGAATGTCGCACAACGTGCATTCATTACACTCCTATACATGCATACACATTCACAAGTAGACAGCTCAATGAACAGTCAATCGTAAATGGTAATGATAAGGTCATAATGATTCTGTTCATTAGTGACACGGGGTAGCAAGGGGGAGTTTTTGTAGTTAATGCAATTGTGTAGCCTTCTAAATTACAAAGGGAGCCCTTCCTGACACATAGCTGCTTGCATTTTAACAGATAGCAGAGAAAAACCCCAGAGGAATATGCTGCATACTTCAGAGGTGAGGTGCGTTTACCGTGAGACATAAAGGAGGGGCATTCATCACAGCACACTGAGCCAAAAATAATGAGGCAACCTTTAGATTTATTTTTTCTGGGGGGGGGGGTAATGATAGCAGGAATGTTATGGAGCTATCTCCCTTGTGGCACTTATCAAAATAACAGTTGCTACAACAGCACCCTGGAGAACAGGTGGCAGTTATTTTAAATCAAGAGCAGGTGAGCATTGGATTTGCAGTAGTTCAGCTGTTTGATTGACTCCTGCAGACTGCTACATCACATTTTTAAAGCATGTTTTAGAGACATACTCATACAAGATCTTTTTTTCTAGAAATATTATACCTCGATGCCACTACACCTAAGGTGTTTTTAATGCTTTTATAAGAGTTACTCTTGCAAATTTGCACATGATTTATTAAGTGGCTAGCCTCCATCAAGTCGGATGATGAACTCATTTGGAGTATCGTTCATCCACCCTTTTCACTAGAGCCCTTAAGCAATAATGCATACAGTTTCTGATTCAATCTACCATTACAACTCACCCTGCAGTCAAGTAACATCACAAAGTATGACTCAGCTGTGTGTTTCTGTTGGATAGTTTCATCATCTAGAGAATCTCGTATTCACATTACAATTTATTAGGAAGTATTATGCTTATTTCCACAGAAAATTGTCTGCTGCAAAATAACATTTGACATGTTTCTATCAGCATGTTAATAACAGCTTAAGAGCACAGCTTATTTTTTATTTTTTTTCCTCTCAGAAGATTTTCCACAAGCTTCTATTTATAGGGTCGGTTGATGGGAGGTTTGAATAAATCCGTTTTCATCTGGATAACGTGGGAGATCACCACTGGGTTTAAAAGAGCACTGTGTCTCCTGTGGCATCACGGTGACAGAGTGGGTGTTCCTGATGAAGAATAAAGCATTACAAACAGTCGACAAGGGCTCCATTTGATAAAATCGCCTGTCTTTGATCTTCTCAGTTCCTGGTAGAGGACGGCTTCAGAGCACATCAAAGAAAAGCAGGACTGGAGGTTGTATACTCCAGCCGTGCCATTGAAATGCCCCTCCAGTGTTTCACACACTGAGGATAGCAACATTTTAAAGGTTAAAGCTCTAACTATTTAAGGTGATTATGCAGACAAAAGGACAGACCTCATTCCTTGATATTGTGACATTTTGAAAACCACAGTGACAAAATGAAATCCTAAAAAGATGTACTACTCGGGTGACTCATTTATGCAGTTATATTTTTATCACATTCTTCCATTTCATGAATAAAAGTTGTAAAAGGAGGCGGCACAGTGGCGCAGTGGCACTCACAGCAAGACAGATTTCATTCTTTGTTATTTTTTTTTTCCCTTTGTGTTCTGTATTTGTGTGGGTTTTCTCCTCGCAACATCCCACACATGTAAGTCAAGTGGGCTGATGACTCTGAGCTGACCAAAGGTGAATGAGTGACTGTCTGTGTTAGCTCTAAGGGGGTGAATCATTCGGTTTCTCACAATTTCGATTCTTGGAGTCCCGGTTTCTTATTCAAAATCAATTCTCGATGAGTTTTAGCATTTAAAGATACAGTCTCCGATTTGTTCCCAAATGCCAAAATGTCAGGAGATGGAGGTTTTTTATCAATCTTCAGATTATAATAATTATTTCTGAGGAATGTTACTAAATATTATGTGAGAGGAGCTCAAACAAAAGAAAAAGGTTCATTTTGGCTGGCCGCAAGATAGACGTTCATAGATGTTCAAGTATGTACAGAACAACATTTTAAATAATGGATCTTTGGAAGTTGTGACTTGATTTAGATTCATAGAAGATAAGAATCTAAATTTGTACATGAATCTATTTTTCCCCACCCTTAATAAGCTCGTTGATGCCCTGGTGATGTGCATCTGATCTTATTTCATTTTCCTTTCTATTTAAACGTCCTTGGTGCATGTATGTTGAAAAGATGAATCAAGAGGCACTCAGTTGTCAGATAGAAACTACCACCAGACATTTGAGAGTTCTCACACAGATATCTACCCTTCCCTGTCCAATCCTGTGCAGATGCTGCTGTTTACATGTATGGGAGCTTCAAATCCTCAATTCACAATGCACCGTTCAAATCATCCACAAATTGCACTTGGCTCCAGGAAATAAACAACATCATGAGGCATTGTCTTGTTTTGTGGCTCAGCATGCTCTTCTGCCCTTGGCTAAGTCTTTGTCTCAGTCTTTGTTTGGTTTGGTTGGAACTTGCCAGTTTTTAAGGATCAGGGTCAAGGAGTCTCATTGTTTGAGAGAAATGTGCTTTGTTGCTTATCCTCTGAGATGTTCACTGGTAATCAAGCCTTTAACAGCGACGTTCATGTCCAGATTCCTCACTATTATATGACATCTTTCCAGTACACCTTTCTGTTCCCTAAAATATTGCCACTGAAAAGCGTATTTCAAATATTCTTTTAATATGGAAAGGGTGATCTTTTATCATCAAACATTATTTTGATTCTGTCAGATATTTCAGTTCATGTAACTGCGCCCATCTCTGCCCCCACTTCCCATTTCCGTGTTGTCATTGACTTATAGTGGGAAAAGATGATAAATGGGACAGTTGACAGTTCTGGAGATAAGGGTTCATAATTCGCTTCAAACCCGATTACGCTGCAAAGAACTGAATCTGATATGTGTGTAAAATATTCAAATAAATATTTTATGAGTCTGCAAAGTGGGCCTCTAAACTCATTGTTATCACAAGAAGTGGGTTAGCAATGACTATGACATCATCCGATGCTCTGTTTGGTTTGAAAATTGTTCACTCTAGAAAACTGATTTGACTGTTACATGCAACATGTTTTTATTTGACAAGGATCATTTAAGTCAACCACCACTTAACTGACAAGAGGGAAAGTAATTTAACATGTCATTACGGCAAATACCAAAGGTTTTCATATTATATAACATATCCACTGCAAGACTAAATGCGGATGCATATTTGTGCAGATGCTTATTTGATCATTGCCGTTACAGACGACACAGAGCATGTGCCATGTGGAAAATGGCAATAGGATTTTATTGGCAAATGAAATGTGTGTGAAGCGTTCTAATGCACTGTCACCCGCCAAAGTCCTGAGCACTGCAGCAGCTCAGCCTAGCTGCCTCACATAGTGAGGCCTTTTATTCACTTTGGATCTCAGTCAAGTCACTCAGTAGTCACACTGCATTATGCTCACCCCCATTGTTCAGTACACTTGGAGGCCATTTTAGTTCCAATTCAGTGAAGGAGAAGGCTCAGCTCAACAGCACAGAATCTGTTTAATCTTAGACATGCAATAATTGTCTTTAGCTATAGTAAATATCTTGAATATCCCATGTCCCGACTCCCCCTGGGCTAGATGATTCCACCTATTGGCCTATTGTTAATATTGTTCTTGGATTTTAAGATAAAGAATGTTCTGCCTGGTTTTATAGCTACATCTTCTGTATTCAACCTCCCGAGGCAGCTGCGTTGAGATGGAAATGCTGAAGAAAGTTGTTAAGGAATGAAAGGTCAAAGCAAAAAGCATGATAGACCGCAGGAACCTGAGAATTAGCACGAGGGCCAGCCATTGTCAAAAAAGAGGACAGTGCAGAGTGTGGAATGATTACGTTTTATGGCGTAATCAATTACACAGCTTTGGGTCGATTCCAGTCAGTTTTGTCAAACGTACACAAAACTGATTAAATTAGGTCAAACATTAGACCACGATCTGGAGGACTGTGATTCTTTGGAACAGATAATGGAGTCTAGATGTGAGTTAGCAGTTTTTTTCTCTGCATGGCTCAAACACATACATGTATAAATGGTATATTCTTGGCCCAAGTCTCTGTTTCTGGGTATAAAAATTCATGAGGCTCTGAGGTGACTCCTAAGTCATTTTACACAGCAATATAAAACCACAAAAACTGTTGCCATGTTTAAAGTTCTGCTCAAATCACTCACAATCCCACAGATGGATGCAAATGGTCTCTTTGGAACCACAAAAGTCTACGTTTTCTTAACCATTACAAATTGATGATACAATAAACTATAGGGTTCACCACATGTGGCTTGGCATGGTTTTTATTTTGCCACGCAAGTTAAAGGATTAAAAAGATAAATACGAGTAGTTGTACAGTTATGTATAATAGCAAGAAGCACTTTCTGATAATTGCTTTATTAAAGGGCCCTGAAAACCTCTTTTCCCAAATTGCCTATTACAACAAGAGATGGGGTCCAACATGAACAATAAAATTATCTGCCAAATTTCAATTAGTTTTGGGCTCAGTCAGAACAAAGGGTGGTGTTATGTATTTCTGTATACCAATCATAGTTGAGCAACATTTAAATAAAAATCGGATTATTGGGAGGTCCTTTATGGATGTTGTCAATCCACAGCAGGCTTTAAATAGCAAATAATATAATGTACAGTTTAGCAATGGACAGATGACTAACATATATAAGAAGTGGACGTAGTCACCGTGATGCCACCCATTGGTTTGTGGACTGCCTTTTTGAAGCCTCAAGTTTGGTATTTTGGCTGTCACCATCTTGTTTTTTTGCAACCAGAAGTGACAGAAGAGGGTGGAGCTGAGCCGCAGCCGAACGCTGTATGCCGTTTCTATCATGCTGCATTAATGAAGACTTGAAACCAGTGACCGAGACCATGAATTCATGTTTACAATGTTTACTGAAATCTATTGAGAAGAAGGGTCCCTTTCTCATAGATTTCTTTACAATCAGATTCCTTTTTGCAACCGGAGGAGTCGCCCCCTGATGGCTATTAGAAAGAATGCAAGTTTAAGGAACTTACCATAGGCTTCACTCTTCAGAACCGGAGGTTGCTGCCTGTCCTAAAGCTGAAAATAAAATAGTGGTATTTTGTCCAATTCTGGTTAATATTGATAATCATCAATCCTGACTATTTTGATATGTTCCTTATTTCTAACTAGAGCTACTGTACATCTGATGCTCATTGTAAGACCAGCGTTGATGCTACCAATGATAACCTGGCTGTGGGGTGGATGCAGATCAGCTGTGAACACTGTGGTTCATTTGACATGGATTTGTCTGGAGGCCCTGTTTCAGCAGCACGGCAATTGGAAGTCAGAGTGATAACTCTCCACTATATTCAGACTGTGTAATGCAACCTGCCTCAGAGTAAATTAAAGTCATGTGTGGCCACAGCTGAACTGCTCAAAGGATGCCTGGAAAAAAACTTGAAAGACAATTTAAAAAAGTGTGGAGATGATTTATGGATTTCAGACATCTAGAAAGCATTACACTGCAAGATTATTGGTGGCTACATACAGAAAATGACTTCATTAATACATTTTAAGTTAAAATGTCACTCAAATGACGGAACTATGGGTCATCTTTTCTGTCACTGCCCCAAGCTCAAGAGTTTTTTTGGATGACATTTTTCATTTGTACAGCGACATACACAGCAGACAGCTCATCCCTGACTAGTCTCCCATAGACAGTCCTATCTCCACGGCAGTGTGCTAGCGCTAGAGAAAGGTATGGCTCCACACATCATCATTCTGGTTGGGGGGAAAAGATGCTCTGGCTTGTTTGTATTTCTTTAAACCAATCCCAATCGCTGCGGTAAGCACAGGATGCAGCGACAGCGACCTTTCAAAATAGATATCTCCCTTTCCGCTATCTGGGCGGAATGCCTCGTGAAATGCGCGGCCAATGGCAGGCTTATACCCTCAGTTTACATCCGGTGCGTTAGAGTAATCCCTGACAGTCTCTCTGTGATTTCGCGTTGCTCCAACTACTCTTGGATTCTTCTTACAGCATTACAACAAGCCATCATGTTTGGTATGGTCATAGCAAAAAGGGTAATCATGTGAGAGTGGAAATCAGTTTCCGTTCCTTGCCTTAAAAAAATTACAAAATGTCATGGTTTCTTGTAATTTGTAATGTCCAAAGCCCAACGTTTCTTAAGATCTGGAGATACTGTATTTAACATATAAGGAGGGAGGAGTGTCAACCTAGGAACCAAGTCTTTTGAACCTTATTATACATGGTCCTTTGATCTGCATTGTACATGGTCCTTTGATCTGCAAGGATTCCAGTTTTCTAGCCTTCGTCTTGGGCGTTCTGCGACCTGACTTGGGCTTGGTTCCATGGACTCTATTTCCAATCATCATTTCAACTGTGGACATTTTAGTCATCTTATGGATGGCATGCATATGCTCACCTTTTCTGTGAGCTTGCATTTCTTTTGTTGTAAAATAGAATGATAACTGTATGCTGCTATATTAATACTCCCGATACCGTAAACTGCACCTTTAAGCACAGAACTTGATTAAGTACAATCTGACACTGATAATTACATATCAGAGCAAAATACCTGTAAATTGCCCAGAAAGGCTCAAACCTACATTTCTTGATTTAGTGCCTCAACCCAGAGCCCATCTCCATCACTTGTGTAGTGTCATGGAGGACAAGTCGGACTTTTTTAACTTTACAGCCGACAATGAATAGGCTGCAATTGTAATAAAATGTGTGAGCAGCAGTTTTCTCCCATAATAATGTCATATTACATCAGGAATCGCAATCAGAGTAACGGGGTACATAATGAAGTGTCTAATTCTCTGATGTGAGGCAGCCACACCTCTTGTCCTCAAAACTGTAGCGCATCACCGCTATAGTCCTGCAAGCAATGAGGAAACGTGCATATCTGATTTAATAGCGTGCGTGTTCCACCTGAATGCATTTATGTTGTTAAGAATTCTAAACAGTGGTAGATTTGTGTGCCTGTATATCCACGCTATGCACCAGCTCCCACAGCTACTCATAAATTCTTGTTGAAATGACTGCTTACCACTCAAGCTCTTATTCAACTCCTTCAGCTTTTTCCATTAAATACAACGAACATAACCCAACAAATCTAAACCACTACTGCATTGACAGGGAAAGTGTTGAACCGAGGCTGGTTTGTTTACACTGTTTAAAATGTTTGACATTACAAATAAAGAAACATTTAAGTAATGTGTCGTGCTTATGCATCTATAGGTTAACATAAATATCGTCCCCTTTTTAGAAATCTGATATTTACACATGGCATGTTGTCTTGTGAGATTATGGCAATGCACATGACTGTTTTGTGTAATAAATTATTTTCAATGAATAAGTCTTTGATAAAGCACTTTATCTGAAAGACCATCTTGTTTTTCTACTGCAGAGAACTTATCTCTTCGTCTCTTCATGTAGCGCAGTGGTGCTGCATCTATTTTCCCGTAGTGTGTGCATGGCTGAAGCTGACGCTGTTCTTTGTCAACGGCTCCATACAGTATGCTGCGGTGCTGTTTCATCACCACAACAGCAATGCATACTTATCATCAAACATTTCCATTTGTAATCGCATGTCTGGCTTTGACATCTAAGCATCCAGTCTCTATTTTGAAATTTATGAGTTAAAGATAAGTGGACCTTATAAATCAAAGGAACAGCCACTGTTGTGCTCTTGTTTCCTTTGACTTCAAAAAGGTTTCTATATGAATGCAAACAACAAGTAATGAGTCTCTGTAGATGAAGAGTAGCGTCTCATGTTCTTATTATACAAATTAGATTTGTTCACTGCCATTATATGCATAATTCAGTAGTAACCGTCATTTCTGATTTCCTGCCATAAAAAAAAGGGAATTATTTCTGCAGTCTCATTCAGGGGAAAAGAGGGAACACCATGAACTTGTTTCCAACTAGAGCTGAGTGTGAAATGAAGGTTTGGTATCTTTGCTTCACAGCAGAAAGGAACAGTTCAGTTCATTGTAAAGAACAACATTGAACAATTACAATAGTGATTCTCATGTGACAAATCCATTTACAAAGCAAACTCATTCAGAGTGGGCCTCAGCAACCATTCTATTCATCTTTCTAAGAAAACATTCACGAGTCTGATACAGCTCTGCTTTACACTTGTAAAGGAGAGTTTTTGAAGCTCGTAGGGTGGATAAACACCGTCAGATGTCATGAACATTTCTTATCATTTATTTTTAAAATAGGTTAAGAAAATCATATTTTAACTTTTGCGTGGGCCGGCTTAATGTGGTACATTTTATAAAGCCCTTGGTGTGCTAATGTAAATGATGCACTGCCTTCAGCCTCTCAGTAGCATGTTCCTGTATTTCAACCCAGTTAGTTTTGGCCTGTCACTAGATGGCTATTTCAGCCCACAGAGGAGAGGCATTTGCATAAACATCCACCCACAAAACCTGGCAAATGAGTCTGTCACTCAAAGATACTGTCTATGTGGTAAAGTGGAGGCAAAATCCATTTTTTTTTTCTCAAGGGGCTAGTGTAGCTGTCCCTGTGCCGAGTATGGCAAGTGTCTTCGTGTAGCTGTAATGGATGCTGCCTTTAAACTTACATGGTAAACTATGATCTAGGGCAGCATACACAATTACATAATCATCGTCACATTACAGCACCATGTAATATGTACACATTCCCCAGGGACTTAAGAAGACATAATTATTCATTCATACCATAGAAGCTACATACACTGAAGTAGTAGATTTATAAATATAACATCTATTAAACTTTAAGTGCTGACAACTGCTTTTTGAAGTATTTACTGTGGAGTGCAGTTTTATTATCAAGGGCATGAGATAAAGGTGAATACCACTCATTCACATGATTTTCCTTGAATCCCAGATAGTCCAATAGACCTTCTCCTAACGCTAGAAATAAAAGGAGTCCAGAATGATTTGTCCATCAAAATCGTTGGCACGGTTTCTTCTTGTATTTGCTTAAAACTCGAAACAGAACGGAGTAGAAAGATTACATTTAAAGTAATGAGGATAAAGAGAAAAATCATGAACTTCCTTTAAAACCAAGCCTTCACATTGATGCGAAAACAGTATTACTGAAAACTAGAAAAGTGCAGTCAGTAGAGTGCCGAACTCCTCCAAATGTGTCTGCAATAAACGCTGCTTTAATGTTTGATTGAATGAATTATATACACAATTGCAATCCGTCTAGACCGCAAGCATATCAGACAAGTTTTCAGGCACGTCTCACATAACGGATGCTCTCTTGCCCTCCGTTGTAGTCAGCGCTCGGTTCAGTTTGTCATTTTGTCCTTTAGCATAAAGTCATACATAATCCCTTGGCGGAGATAACCATTGGAGAAGTTCTTTAGATGTGAAATAGTAAATAAAGCAATAATAATAATAACATAATGTACTAAGGGACAAACAACTTAGTCAAACTTGTACATATTAGTCAACATTTTGTCAAAATTACCAATGCAGAATTTTGAAGGAAGGGTCTTTCAAATGGCAGAACTAATGCTTTACAGATGCATGGTGGGATATTTCAGCAATGGCAATCACTATCTAACAGCTGACATTTTGTAAACCTTTCCATGGAGCGTTGTGGGTATTCAGTGTTATGTAACAGAATGAGATTCAGAAATTATCACTCTGCTACACTCTTGCGCCAGCTTGTCAGCTTGTCTACAGCTCTCTGTCCACTTCACAGACGGAAATGATAAAGTGTGACATGCAATACTGATGACAGGTGTTATTTTAATAATTTGTAAAACAGTGGAATCATAATTATACGGCACTCACATTTCTAAATCCATGTAACTCCATGAACATTTGAGGATGGATGTTGTTCTCTCTTCTCAATGATAATCTGGCAAATCCAGATTGGTGTCAGACTATTTCATCAAGTCTGGCCACATGGGACCCTAATTTACAAATCAGATTTCAACCACGTTGACCAGTTTGAGAAGAATTTCTCTACATGGTGTGTGTCAGTCTGCCTGTTTGAGTCAGATTTCAAACTGTCCTTTAGACCACTGACAACCAGCACCCAACACTGATGTCACATTCAGAGCATGGTTAGCCTGCCAACGCTGCTGCACATCTTAAACTCATCTGTCACTGTTGTCTGGTGTGGTGGCAGGATTTTGCACTTCAACTAGATGTTGCTATGGCATAAAGAGAGACGGTCTATCTCGATCCCTCATCTGGCTTGCTGCATGCTGGTCTGACTCTGGTCTGCCACCAACACATCTTCTAAGCCCTTAATATAGCAACCAGCGCAGATGGGTTAACGATGCCTGAACATACAATTCCTAATCAATCACTTACAAATAGCAGTGTGGACAGCTAGTTCTGAAATTGGATTTAAGACACAAATGTGATTTTCTAGCTGTCTGGATATTGTCTGTCGAATAGCTTGCATCCACTGTCTTTGCTATTGCTGTAATTGCAAAACCATCTATGGAGACTGTTGTTAAGGCCAACCAATATCATAATCCCATTTGTTAAGGTTTGGTTATGTTTTGGCAACTAAAAGTCCTTGATTAAGGGAAGATTGCGCTCATGGGAGTCCACATCTTTGCTAGCAGTGTTAACGTCGGCTCGCTAACATGGGCAATTGTAACATACTGATGTTTAGCAGGTAATATTAACGAGGCCACCATCTTAGCGGAGCATGCTAACATTTGCCAATAATCAGTTAAAAAGCACAGCTGAGGCTGGTTGAAATACCATTGCAGTATCATCAAAAGTATATGGCATATTACTATTTTAACCTGGTGTTAATGAAAAGTCAGGGAAATCCCAAAATCTATTAGAAATATATCCTCTAGGGGCCATGCATATCTGTAGCAAATGTAACAGCAATCTATCAGATATATCACTCAAACCAAAAATGTTGACTTCCCCATAGTTGGTAGGATTCATCCTCTGGGGACCGTAAATGTCCATACGAACTTCCATGGCAATCCATCCACTAGTCATATATTTATAATATTTCATCCAGGACAAAAGCGGTGGACCAACTAAAAAAGTTGTGGTCAAAGTTTTGAAAGAAAAGACTGGCATTAAGGGGAAATGTCGTGCTTTGCTCTGTTATAAGAAAGTCTCATTAAACATTGATTCTTTTCACTGCCAGAACAAACGACCCATGCTGTCATTTTCCCAGAGACAGTCTCCAGCATTAATTTAGCAGCAACCTACAAAGTCCTCACTCAAATGAAGAACCACTATTTCTGTCATATATTGTAGAGAATTGAATTGCTCTCTATGGCTATAAAGCTGCTGTTCCCTTAAATAATCCTTAATGGTTCATTTACTCTGGATCTCCTGGAATTCTAAATTGCAGCATCAGTGTGAGATCTCTAAACACAGTAAGATGAGCAAATCACACTCCACCAAATTAGTGAAAGTCTGCTGCGGGAGTCTTATCCATACAGCCAAGACAGAAGGCATAGATGGTTAGATGCTCTCTGCAGTATTGTATAAAAGAGAAAGAGCTTCAGAGTACAAGAGCCATAATGAAATGTGACAGATAAATCAGAAGCACTTGGGAGATGGCTTTGGATTACTAAATCAATACTGTATCACCAGAGCTAGTCTAAACTTCCTAGGCCTGCTCTCTTTTAGTAGAGCCTCCAGTGAAAGCAATTGGAATGTGTTTATCCTCTGACATTGCGGTTTGTAATTCTAGTTTTTGCACACAAAACAGTGTATTTGAAAAATAAAGTGAGAACATACTTTGCTGCAATGATGTAAAAGTGTCCTCGGGGTGCGTTCAGTACATTGCGGCATCACTGTGAGGGGCGGTTATGGCTGCAACAGAGCATTCCTCTGAAAAACACCTGATGAAACAGTGATTTTCCACTTTGTGTAAAGTTATGCCTCGTAAAAATGTGGAAGAGCTCTGTCGTAACTGTGTTGTTTTCGAGTCTAAAAGATGCAAATAGAAACGTAAATGAATAAATCACCTGGTAAACCTGAGTCTAGTATAATCTTGCCCTTTAACACTCTGGATTGAAGCTCCCATGGCTGAGTTCATCTGTTATTATAGTCTTATATACAGTATATCAACCTATGATTGGATTATGCAAGAGGTCAACCAAGCATATAGTGAGCCGGTATCGGCGTTTACTCCTTCTTCCCTCTCTCGGCGCGAGGCAAAGTGTTCATTACTGGTAACTGTGGCCCTGCTGTGGCCTTAGTAACCAAGCTCCATGTAATCTTTGCACTTTCTGGTTATTTGAATTTCAAGTATGACATCTCGCAAAGCTGACATGTAAGGAGCAGCAGAAATAGCAAATGTTCTGCAAATGCCTTTCATTTTATGTAAACTACAAGAAAACGTACGGTGTTAGACAAGGTTGGCTTTAGTCAAATCGCAGTACAATTCAAAATTCTAATCCATGTTAATTGAACATGAACAAATGCAAATAAGGCATTTGAAGGGATAAAGAATTAATGGTACATTAACTAGCATTACTCTTTAATATTAGAAACATTCTACTGCATGATATACTTCATACTCATCATTGCATTGTATCTCAGCAGCTACATACATTATCATTATGTGGCATTAACTGTTAGCTACAAGTAGTCAGAACTAGTTTGCTGCTGTAGTTAGTACAATTTTAAAAAAGTAAGGGACTGCAAAGTGCTCATTATATGGATTTCATAACTCTTTTTGTGATCTTTAATTTGTTAATGGTTAATCTGGCCTCCATTTGATTAAGTCTTGAACATATCAAAGCATCATTTTCGTTTACATTTTACACAGACTAGCTTGGATTATCTTCTATTTTTTTTTGTCCTTCTGGGTGGTTTCTGCCACTCTCAGTATGATGTAAATCAAATATGGCCGCCCTTTAAATGACGTGTTCACTTCTGTTATCTGTTTGGTCTTTGATTTGGTGCATTCAAAGACACCTTTGTTTCCCAAGGAAACATTAATACACCATTTCTAAGACTGAAGCAGTTTTACAACCCTTTGATTGTGTCTCTTTGAAAGGTACATCTTTCAAAAGAGGTCATGTACCCAGCTGCTTTGTGTGTGTGTGTGTGTATATTAAATAAAGCTAATGAATATAGAGCAAATGGTACTGAAGTGATGATGTAGAAAATAATCGCCCTGTGATTCTTACCCAGCTTCTGAGCCTCATTTGTTTTCTGTCACTATTAATGAACATTTCTTGCACTTTTATTTCATCACTCTGTGCATTACAAAACTGTCAACAAGCCATTCCGATTTGCCCCACATGCAGGCTCAGTGGTTCCAAACCCTTTTAAGTCGCAACCCCCCAGAAAAATCAGGTTGGTGTTCCCCAGTCTAAAATACGTTATTTTATATTTTGTATTTAATTCAACTTTTTTTCTCACAACCATCTTGCGACTCCCACTGAGGTCGGGACCCCCAGGTTGAGGAACACTGCATTAGAATATACCGACCCCCCGTATAAGTATCTTAACCCACGGCTTGAGAAATACCATAACTTTCTTACAAGCCAAACAGAGCAGACTGGGCTTCTCTAGACAAACAGTATGAGAAAAATAAAGTTTATTTTAGAAGTTTATTTTAACCATTAAAGCATGTAAACATGTTCTAGTAGAAACCCAACGTACAAGTTTGAACCTGAAAATGTATATATCATCCTTTAAATGTAAATCCAAATGCAGTCAAACTATACAGTATATGTCAGGGGTGTCAAACTCATTGTCGCTCTGGGGCCACATCAGCATCATGGTTGCCCCCAAAGGGCCGGTTGTCGGCGGGGGGGGCGGGGGTGCTGCTGCTCCTTCTTCGTCGGCGGGGAGGGTGGCTGCTGCTGCTGCTGCCACATACGCTGGTGGAGGTGTGCGCGGCGCGTGCGGATCGGGGAGGAGCTCCGCCTTGCGCGATACAACGGATATTTGTAAATTGTCCGACTTTTACATTTTTTTTTTTTGCTGGCGGATTCGCGGGCCACATAAAATGACGTGGAGGGCCGGATCCGGCCCGCGGGCCGTATGTTTGACACCCCTGGTATATGTGGTATTGATTAGATGCCAGCATGTCTGGAATCATTGTTTAACAGTTAGACATTTAACATGAATTGTAAAAATAAATAAATATATATACATATATATATATATATATATATATATATTATACAACTATAATTTCATGTTAAATGTCTACACAGTTATAAGAAAAGCACTCACGTAATGTGTTCTCTCTATTCTTGCTTTTATTCATTGCTTCAGTTGTTTTAAATTTAGAATTTAACAGTTGCTCTCAAATCCTTTATCTAATTGTATCTGTTGTATAATCTTCTGTTTTCTAATCTTCATCAAGCTTATTTTACAACATCAGTATTCCTTGTTCAAAGGCTGCCCTGCTTTCTCTAAAACATATCAATGCCGGGATGATGGACGGAGGTCATTGGTCATCCTCGAGCCTCAGTTGGCGCGGTCACTAACTCACAAACAAAAACCCTTTTTGTACTCTGCCAAGTATTAAAAATCTGCCCAAATAGTTTAAGGATCTTTTCAATTAAAGCAACAAAGAAAATCCTTGATGCAGTTGATAAAATAAATAAATTAACGTTTCACAGTTTTGGTTTATGAGCTACAAAAATAACATTTATGAATGTATTAATAATTAAAGCATCTATATTTGATGCTGTCCTGTTTGAAATGCTGGAACACAACGAATATCAAGCCAAAGAGTAATAAAAGAAAGTGAATTCACACTGGTTTATTAATGTCTTGTTTTTGCATTGATAGCGGATTGTTTTTGCCGCAGCAACGATGGAAAGTTATTCAGTGAATTGAGGTTGATTCGGAGTAATTTTACTGCAAATCAAACATTTTATCTAAAAATGTTAAATTACTGAACTTTACAGAACTGAACTAGTGAGGAAAAAAGCCTCGTCGTGACAGAAAGTCGAAGATTTATTCTATGCAAATTTCTTTGGTACGGCACATTTAAGGGATAAATTTCAATTCTGCAAATGCATTTGAAATCACAATATTGAGCAAATCCTCATTTTTTGTGTGCAAATGTCTTTAAGAATGCCGGTATCCATGGAAACCATTGCTGCAAATAGAGACAGCGGTGCCATAACACAGTCTCTTTAATCATCATTCAAACTGAAGGAGCCACAGTTACTATACACATACCAGCACTCTCTTAATAAAGAAAATGCTCGCTCTATAATGAATAGTAAAGGTGACCCTGCAGTTATGTCAAAACCTGTTGGAATGAAATGTAAATTGACTTTGCAGAGGGCTTTTTATGAGAACAGGCTCTCTACAAAGGGAAGAGTAGCTGCCTAGATGTATGAAAATATAAATCCTCTTTTTGCCCACGTCAGACCCGAACAAATATTACTCTACTGAAGTCTGTAGTTTTTCCTCGGTACATGAAAAACCGAGTTGAGCACACGATACAAATTCAATTTTCTTCAAGACAAAACTCAAACGCTTCAATTCAAAAAGCAAAAATAAACTTTATTTTATATAATTTGGGTCACACTAATTCTCTCTTTTTGTTTTCTGAGAAACTTCTACCTGTCACGACGACAAATGTGATCGAGGCAAAGATTGAGGAGTTGTTTGTACTTGTCAGTAGCACATGTACATTAGCGGTAGCGTTAATAATGACGAGCAGAGGTTGGAACTTTCTCCTTCAACCTGATTAAGATATGCAGCAAAACTCCCAATAGTAGCCAAAGTCTTTATTTGCATGAGCAACCAAACGGATTAGTTCCATAATTTATTTGATGCAGCTTAATTGAGGAATGATTAGCAACTTATTCACCAAAGCTGATTCAAGTGTGCTGTTAAACACAACCTAAGGATACAATTCTCTACTCGTGAAAATGTAAAATAAATCATTATAAAACACTCTCAGCATGAATTATGACTAATTGCTTGGAAAAGATAATTAACATTTTATTTACAACTTGTTTCTTCCTTTTTTTAAACTAAAACTAATACTATTGTACATAAGCGTAATTTTACCGTTGGAAAATTGCATAAAAAAACAAAAGGCCTATTTTTACAACAGAGTGCCTTTTCACTTTTAAATTGTGTACAACCGTAAGCCCCCCAAAAAGTGACATAACAGTTACTGCTGCTGCAGGGCTACTAAGCAGTGATTGAGGCATTTCAGGTTACTTTAGGCACCAACACCTGGAACTGCTGTGTGGGATTACCGTTCTATGTGCACATTTATATGAAAATGTCTATGCCCCCCAGTGCTCTCACGCAGCAGCGGTCTAAAGCTATCATTTGGCAGGTGCTCTGGTGCTTTGAGATCCTCCAGTTACAGAGCTCTGCTCCTCAGACCAGCTTGCCGAACCGTCAGCTCAGCGGTGTCCAAAGCCCGACTGTTGTGATGTTGTCTCAACAGTTAGTGAAGTGCAATAATTGCAGCTTTCTTGTCTGATGTGAGGTGACAATTAGAGGACGGGGGGGGGGGGGTGAAAGAAGAGAATTAGCAGTGAGAGTGAAAGAATAAATACTTTGCCATATGGCAGAGTGAACACACACATACTGAATCGCAGGGGGAAAAAAAATCAAAGGATTTTGTAAACATTGTTCTTTGTGGGTGTCAAGCGATGCAGCGTTGACATTTTTTTCCTAGTGGCTCCAGATAAGCGATAAGGCCTGAATATATTTCCATACTAACATCGAGGCTTATTGTGTTGCCTTTTGTCTTCCACTCTCACTTTGGAAATGACAGACTTCACCGTAGCTTTGTGTCTGTAAAGTGTAATCAACATCTTTTAATGTCAGTGCTGCCTGATATCTTTGACCCAAGAGACAAATGAAAAATAGTGGGTGAAGACGCTGACTTTCGTTATCCGTGTCCTGTGCAGAATGTGGCATTACAATAAGCTTCCGAGGTCAGGGTCAGTGGGCGGATGCAGACAATGCTCATCTTAATGTCAGCGCTTATCTCAGTAGCACGTTCCGAAGTATCCACGTCCGTGTGACCCTATTATGGTAAGTCTCCATCCACGTGGCCTTACTGTTTGGTCCATAAAGTGAATTTCACCCTCCATTTGTCATTACAGTCTCTACCCTCCTGTCTGCACTGCAATTTTATAATTTGCACATCTTACAGATTGCTGATTGTAAGTGTCTTTCTTCGAGCTATATTAGCTGTGACATACGTTGTTGGCACAGCAGTAAAGAGTGGACAAGTGATATTAATAAGTGGACCACTGCTGGTCAAAGGAGTTGAATCAATAGTATATTTAAATGGTCAACCAGCTTCTTACTAAAAGAGGTGGTCCAACATACCCATGAGATTTTTGGTTATTTTGCATGAAAGTCTTATGTCTGTACTATTTTGTCTGAGGAATTGTTTAACAACATAGATTTAATTGATCATTTAAACAACAGAAAATCAATTGACAATGTTGATGGTTGATTAATCATTGTAGTCATTTGACAAGTAAAAATTCCAAAGATCTGCATATTTCAGATTCTCAAATTTGAGCATTTACGGTCTTATACCATTGGATATTGCATATCTTTGGATCATGGATTGTTCACCTTGTGCTCTTTAAAATATGAATTTGTCACGTTTGACTATATTCTTGTATTTTATAGACTAAAGAGACTAAAGACTCAAGATAAAAGTCGTTCTTAAAGCCCTGTGTATCTTAGATGAAGAAGATGGTCTCAGTGCAGTATATCATTCATTGCACATACACACAGGCATGCATACATGTCCACACACAGAGTCCAAAATAGTAAAAGACTCAATATTGTGTAGATTAGACAGGAACAAGATGATATGCTTTGGACTTATGTAGAACTATAATGAAGACAAAGGGCTTAGTAACATGTCACATGCAGTAGGTGCCAAGTATGAAGTCTTTCATTTCGGTAAAATGATGTGTTGGCCCGGCCCAACGCTGCAACAGATGATGATCAGATAATGATCAGACCATTCAGTAAGATACTTAAAAATCAGTTCATGTATTTCAAATAAAATATTTTAATATTGCATTTAAACAAATTCAATGAGAAAACTTGGATATAGGCCACTATAGTCTCTGCGTGTTGGATTTTGCCCACACTCGCCTCTCTATCGCTTGCACTTGCTGAAGTAATACTGTGATTAAATTATATCAGAAATCTTCCTCAGGCTCTCGCTGAGCTCAGCGAACCACTTGCAAATGTATTTGCCGATTCAGATATTGAGCCAGAAGTTATTTTGACAAACGGAACAAGTAGAACTGTTGATGCATGCTACTGGGTGGATCATTATCAAAGCGGTGATACATTCGAGCACACAAAACACAAGAACATCACATCAAGAGAGGTGCCCGACATTGCAGTCAGCTGTTGCAAGTAGTGGTTTGAAACGTACTGCAACACAGTATTCATACAACAACCTCACCGGCAGGGAAAGCATATCAGAAACTTGTTAAAAGAAGCAGCTGATTTAAGTTAGTTAGCTCACTGGTTGATTACAATATCGGTGATTCGTTTCTTGATTCGAATTAGTGGGACAGCCAAAGGTAAAAGTCTACAATCAAACAAGAATATGCATAATCACAGATTTGTTTTGCAATTAGTAACTCACTCTGATTTTCCAAAATGGCTTCAGAAATCTTTCTCTGCTGCTATAATTGACTGTGTAACTAATTGTGTGTTCCTGTCTCACAACCATGATTGGAATGTGTTTTTCTCTTTGTCCATTTTTGGTAAATTTCCTATTTCCTAACCATGTCATGGAACTGCTTAGAGGGCTTTCATGCGGTTTACTTTATACAGGCGTAAACCACACTGAACAAATGTCTACGTAGACACACTTGTTCACATAGAAAATCATGGCACACTATATTTGTTGTGTCCTTGATGGGAGAGCATATTTGGATGTTTGGCCAGTACTTTATTTGTGCCTGTCCTACAAATGCCCTCCATCAATTTCTTCTTGCATTTGTCTGAAAAAGTATTGATTTATTGGCCTTGCAGCATTTCTGGACATTAACGGTAAAAACAAATTTGATCTTAGAGGGAGTGTTGGTTTGTGTCCATTCTTGCAGCATGTCAGGTGTGTAACTCCAAGCCTGACTGAATTCCCAGATGGACTGAAGCCATCAATGCCGGCCAGACAGATGAATCTAAAGCAAGCAATGAGATTTCTGAGGAAGTCTGCCTTTCAGGACAGAACAGCATGGCTGAACTTAGTGTGAAAGAGGTATTTGGTCTAGACCGCGTCTCCCTGCTTTCAAAGCCGAAGCCGAGGCTTTGTTTAGGACGCCCCTCACGTCCGGGAGTAGGGCAAAGCCTGTCAAACAGGAATGTCAGAATAGCTCCTCTCTTTAACAAAAAGAGGAGCATGCTGATCCCATTTAATTATTCAAGACCTTGGAGTGGCAAAAAATAAGAAAAAAAACGTGTTGGCTTCGACAGAGTAAACACCCACACACACCCGACACTCTGTCGCTACCTTGGTTTGTTAGGAACCCATTTCCTCATGAGATTTAAAAAATGTCAATTGAATGTCTATGGAGAGGTACAACATATTTAATTTTAAAGCTGTGAAAATCTGGTGCGTTGTAGAAACAGTTTTCATCAAGCACAGTAGAGAATGTAAAACAACCTGTTTTCTTGATTTCTGGCCAAAATCACAAGCATGTCTGTTCGCACTGGGACCTGGTGGGCACTGGCACATTACATTGTGTCCCCATTTGAGTTTAACGTAGCCCCATCGGAGCTGCATTTCAGCGTCTGCATGTACTAGTTCTGATCATCCCAAGGCTCACGCTGTTAGAAACTGCTAAAATCAGCTCATAGACGAGAGCGGAGAAAAGTTTGCCCTTTAAAGTCTACACCGCAACACTGTTAGAGTGGGAGAGAAAACCAGATCATAGATCTCAATTATAAAGCCACATATTTTAACACTACTTCCCAAAAGCAGATTAAGGATGAAAAATAACAAGCACCAATGCTCTTGTTAAAAATGTACCTCAAGAAGTGTTACATTTCTCTTATTTCAAGCTCTATTCTGTTTCCACAATACAACCATTCAGAGAAGTGCAGCTGAAGCAATATTAGACACAATTTATTTTTCCATCCATTCCTGATGCTATTTATTGGATTACAGTTTGCCGGCTCATGGTGGCATAGATCTTGTCTGAGTTGTTTAATTAATTGGCCTATAACGGAAACAAACGTGTGTGAAGCCTGAATGCCGTACTGCATTGTATGCTGTAGACGAGCTTTATCAGTACAAGGCAACATACTGCATTTAAGGTCTTTCTGCTGCTGTTGATTTCACATCTTCATCTGTATGAATTTCTTGATTGGAAAGGCTGCGATCATGTGTCACATCCCTGCTCCTCATATTATGCTGCTCGGGCAGAAGCCATCAGTGTCACTATAATGACACCCGGGATGTCACTACGCCTTTGGAGTAGTACGGTATCTAACTGAAGGTTTGTGCATGGCGGTTAGGTTTAGACAACAAAACAAACTTAGTTAGGGTTAGAAAAACATCGTGGTTTGGTTTAAAATAAGTACGTAACATAAGCTTAGGACAAAACGTCTCAGTTATGTAGCGTTAATTTTTGGCTTCATTTTTGGCATATTACACTATAATGACACTTGGGACGTCATACTCGATAAAAACTACAAACATCCAATAACTTGCAAGCATAATGTTATTTTAGGAATATTATCCGATATGTCAGTTTTGTACATTTATTGATTCATAGAAGACAGGAAAGAGGCAAGGAGATGTTTGAGGACACAAAAAATAGGTTGTGAGTCAGATTGAAAATCACAGTACACTGCATGTCCCCCCGCTTACTGAGCAACCAGAACACCCCATGGCATGTTATATTTTGATATTTTCATAAACATGTCCTATTAATAGCTTGTCCTCCAGCTCTTGTGACATCAGTCTGACTGCAGCAGTCTCCCTTCATGTCTTGGCTTTGCCTATTACACTTCGTCTGACTCAACAGTGGACTGTGCCTCCCAGCTGGCCATAGGCTGACACTCTCTTCCACCTCATTACCAGGAAGGCCAGTGAATGAAGTGAATGTGCCTCCTAGTCTAGTTAGAGGTTGGCACCTGGGGCTGTACTATACCTTATGCCATTTACCTTGGAAGGCAACTGAGAGAACAGATATAATGAACCAGTTAGGCAAGAATCGTGCAGCTGTGAGATCTCTTTTGAAATTTCATAGTTGCTTGCACAAGATGAAAATACAGACTGCATGTATTAAAATGTTTCAATATTCCTCTTGCAGAACAGTGATGTTGTCAGATGCTGGCGAGAGCAGGAATATTTATCCGCACGACGCTGGAAGAATTCTTCTCTCACCGAAAGGCGTCAGACCCAATTCATATTCTCATATCTTTAATGTCCCCTCTGAACAACAACATATACAGATTTTTCCACTCAGCATTTTGCTCAAAAAAACTAATTTAAAATGTATTCCAAGCCGCTATGATTGTCTCAAAATATTCATGCATCTCTCTCAAAATATTCTTCCAACATTAAGCCAGTAATTTGTTAAGAAAATGATTTGGGGCATGATATTGCATTCTTACTTCTGTGTACAGTAAGTGTAGTTCATAGCTCATTTAATACTTAATAGAAAACAAGGCTCAATACATCATGTTTTCTGTATAGTCGCCTGCTGCACTCACCATTATTAGTAGATTGTTTAGAGCAAAAGCATAAGGTCACCTTTGTTGCTTTCAGGGGGCACACTAGCTCTGCAATTTTAACCTTTTGGACCCTAAGCCTTTTTTTAGGCCTTTTCTCGAAAATTGTAACCCATACAAAAGAGACTACAATTCTGTAACTACAAGGTCTATTTTAAAAATGTTGATGCTTGAATAACACTAGGGATTGTGAGATTTGATGAGATGAGTAAATATTGTGTATATGTTACTGGTTAATAGTAGCTGAAGACTGAACACAGCAAACAGGGAAAATTCCCAAGTTCGTCTGAAGAAAAAGCACTGTAATTTATTAAATAAGGCCCTGGCTAGCCTAAAAACATTCCCAATTCATAGCACAAAGGGTGCAGGAACCTCACAAAAAGATTTGGTGTAAATAAAGTGAAGCAAACCCCAATTATAGGTGTTTATCTTAAAAAAAACATGCGAAATTCTCATTTTATATACTTTATAATTATATATTTCACTTTATTTGTCACTCATATTGTACAATCTATCCTAACAGAGCTGTTTGGCATCATTTTGGCATAATTCTGACCCATTCTGACCCATTTTGACCCATTTTGACCCATTTTGACGTGTCATATCTCTCCTGGATGTCTCTGTCTGTTTGTCTGGAGCCCTTGCTCAGCCTGTGGTTGGTGGATCTTGTCATGTGACATCTCATTAGATCCAGGTGCTCAAAACGAACACACTCGTGTGTTTCATGAAGTGATTGACAGAAGTTTGAGCCAATAAAACTCCAAAACCGTGCAGCGGTCAGCCCCCAAGCCCCAAGCCCCTGTATGATTCGCCGCCGGCATTCTGACCACCATTTTGGCTCAGATGAATGGAGAAACTCCATTTTAAGTTCCAGACGTACCTACTGAGCAGACGAACACATTACTAATAAGGAATAATTGCGGATTTCACCGTTTTGGCCCTCAAAACCGTCTCAAGGTATGATACAGTTATAATATTTTCGCAGTGTGGGAGTTGTGCTTTCTGTGGCTTGTTGGCTGTAACTCCTGAACGCTTTGACGGAGAGTAATTTGGAAGCTACCGTTGAACTCTGTGTGGAATGCTAATGTTGTTAGCGGTGTGATTTGCCGGGTAAGATGCTATGCCCGAGATTCACGAAGCATTCTCTGAGTTGTTGTCTTGCCGGCTGTGGCGATATTGTGGCGAATCTTCTTAGTTAGTTAGTAGAATAGTTTATAATGGTGTTTGTAGTGTGTAAAATGGTTAACGTGATTACATTAAGGAGACTTTTTTCGATAAAAAAAAAAAAAAAAAAATGTAATGTCTTTTTTTAATGTCTTTAAGAACTTTAATTTCTACGACGCTCTCTTCGATTAAAAATCGCGTAAACCCCAAATGGGGCTCGCTCGGGTCCAAGAGGTTAAATTTTGCCATTGTGTTAAAGAGACTCAATTATGGATGGGCTGAAGCGAGCATTTATCATATTTCACACCCAATATTATGACATATTTGTCAGAGCATTAATTTAGATTAATGGCATGAGGAGGGTTTTGGGTGATCTGCAAAGCCTTTGACAGCTCATCCTTTTAGAGTCAGATGGTTTTAATGAATGTGGTCTATACAGTAGGTAAATGTATAATAAAGCTACTAAAATGTATTTTAGGTGCTACGAATCTATAGTCTGTTTAAAGGACCGTGACAATATTCAGTATGCAGTGATTGTCCCAACCTCCATCCACCCACCCACCTAGGTATGTGTGCAGAATTAAGAGGAGGCAGGTGCTCAGTCCAAAAATAAATAAATGAAACAGTGAGGGTACAACTGTTCTTTAGATGAGAATAGATAAAGAGAAAAGAAAAAATAGGTTAGTTAACAAGGGAACAGTCACCTCGGACAGCTTCAGTGACCTCTGTGTTCCTCCTAATTTTGAATAATCGTATGTTTAAAATCAGCACTTTCCCTTTGCTCCATTGTAAGTAAAAGAGCATAGATGTGATAACGTTGCTTCCATTAAAAGCCTATATTATTGAGGGGTAGTCAGGCAGGTGTTCGAGCCCTAGCTGGACTCTATCTACGTGCCTTTTGACCATCACCTCAGCTTCAGCACCGCAGTACGCCGAGAACGCCTGCATTATTCAAATGCATTTTGTGTCTCAGTTATCTGTCATGCAGAGGGCTGTCAAGTGCCATAAAAAGGTGGGTGGTACTGTTGTGCGCATCCCGCCCTCTGCTGAACTGAAATGAACTTGACACATAAGCAGAAGCACCACAGAAACATTATAGGATGGATATCTGTTGTGAGTGTGGACGGCTTGGTAGGGGCATTCTGCCCACTTTCCTATGCATAATGGGACAGCTGCACTTAAAAAACACTGCGCTTATAATACTGCACGAGTAAGGGCTTTGGGATCCGTGTTCCAGTGGTGATAAGCTATACTGTGTCATGCAAAATTAATTTTAATTAATGGTTGTAGACATTTAAAAGTTATAGATGAGGACAATATAGATGCTTTGTGCAGCTATTGTTTGCTTGATTCCAAAAACTTAAGATAGTTTCTTGTTTTCAAATTACCTGAGTTAGTGCCTGTTAAAAAGCTCTTTCATGAGGCCAATATTTTTCAACAGGGTATCTCATCTCGTCTTCTATATGCACACGTTGATAAATGTCTGGCTGGTTTCAGGTCTCAGTGATTCCTTGATTCATATCTGAGATTTCATAAAAAAAAGATAAAACGTCTGTGCTCCGATTGTGGCTTTATCATTACTACCGGCAAAGGAATACCTAAAATAGCCGAAATATCTTCCCCATTTTTCCTCTCACTCACCCACTCTTTTCACTTGTTTAAAAACCCTACAGGGAATTTACTGCCCTAACCATTACCACTGACCAGCTGCTTTAGATTAAAGTCACACCAACTAGGGAGTCTCAATAATAATGCCTCTAAATGAGCTAAGTTCTCATTAAAGGAATTTCAAACACCCCATTTAGACTTGATTTGCTGTCCACATTCCTACTGCTTTGTCCTTTACCATGGTATGTGCCCAATTCCCCTCACCATGCCTATAACACAGATGGAGTGGTATGCACATTGGTTGACTTAGTTGCTAGGTAACCGGAAGCTATTCATGCAATTCACTTTTCTGCTTTTTTTAGATTTAATTAAGCAGCTGTTTTATAAGTGATATGCGGGTTAGCTCATTTTGGACCTGTACCCATCTGGTGCATACCCATCTGAACTGACCCAGCTCAATATCACACAAACAAACCAGACATGTGCCTCATCCCTGACCCAGAGGATTGGAAGGGATGCAGTGTGGAAGTGCAGGAAGACTAAAATAAACTTGGCAGTGTTTTAACCCTTGATGGGATTTACTTAGATTTTGAGTGGAAGGGAAAGAGGAAACAGCATTGCTCCTACGGTAACTCACATTAATGAACATAGTCATTTTACACCACAGAAGCCAAATCTAGCAGACATCAGAGCAATGAACCCACTGAGTTAGCCAACAAAAGTCTTCTTGTTCTAACTCTAGAAGCCGCACTTTGTGCTGCTTGTGGCATCGCGGTCTCCTATGCCCTCCCCTTTCTCGCTCAGAGATGCTGCTGAATAGAGAGAAGGCGTGACTCTAGTGGGCTTAGAGGAAGGAGGTGGTGGATAAAAAAAGGTATCAAGTAAATGTAGAACGTTCTCAGAATTTTGGTAAACAATTGTTGTTGCTGTACCTCTTTATCAGCTAAATCTAACGAAAGCAATCACAGGCATTTATCAAAATCAACACTGCCATGCAAGGGGCTTTGTGAGACTGTACTTTGGCACAGCTGTGCTTGGAGCTACATGCTAATGTCGGCTCACAATGATAATGTGAACACAATGATGTTCAGCAGGTTTATGCAGTGCAGGGATTTTTGATCATGGCACTAGATTAAAAAGTCATCAGATAACATCAAATACAAAGTTATTATAATTAGTGCTGAGGAGGACCATGAATATCTTTATCAGATTCAATGGCACCATCATTCCAAATTCATTATTTTTCTTCTATTCTGCTATATCTCTAAATGATCCAAATACCTGCATATATAACACAGCAATGGCATTCATGAGTGAAGCAGTAAATGCAACCTGCAATGTCTACAAACTATTATGATGGTTGGTCATCGTATTGCACATGCTAATGAGAATAACTGAACATATTTTAGTTGTACTGAAATGACAGTGAGGGTGATGTTTCTCAAATTTGTATTTAACTGCAAATGAATGGTGTGTTAATGTTTCAAGGAAGTGAACCCTGTGAACATTAAACTGCACATAAAGCTCTCTCGCTTATATCAGTATAATTAGATGTAAGTGCAGGCTGACCCTCAAAGAGGACGATATAGCATCTAGCACTTTATAGATGTTATGAGGTATAGTGTTTTTTTTAAATGAGCACCGTGTTGACTGAGCTTCAGAGATTCCATATGAGGTTTATGGAGGTCTTCTGTTATGCACAGTGCTTTGCAATTAAATGTTCACTGTAATTTTTAAAGACGGAGTTGGAAATGTAATTAATTGTCCAGTTCTCCAAAGTTGAAGAAAGAACAGTAACAGAATGAGTGAAAAGAAAAAAAGTAAGGGATGAAGCTGCAGCCTTAAATAACTGCGCAGCCTGCTATCAAATATAATGAGGAAAAATCTCCGACTGATTGGTGCACTTGTGAGATTCCCTGGATGTGTGAAAATGCTTAAGATGTGACAGAACGTATGTGTCTCCGCTGTGTGGTAAGAATGTGGCTTTCACCAAGCGAGGGGTCTCAGTTAATCATAAGTTGATCATGGAGGAGGTCACTCGATGCAAGCAGACAAGCCACTGTTGACAGAGACATTAAAACAAGGAGAACCAAGAAGGGCTCATGCCTAATGCATTATTGAGAATGTCATATCAAGAATCCAGTCTCCTGTCTCTGCAGGGTGCCTAGAGACACTGGAATTGCTGATTGCTCTAACTTCAAATGAAATGTATTGCATTTTGCATTAACTTATAAATATAATCATGGAGAAAGTGTCTCTTGTCATTAGTTTTAGCTATGTACATGTCAGTGGGTATTAGATAAAAAGCTACGTATATACTGTTTATTTAAGAATGATTATCCTCACTGAATGAAAAGCCATTAATTGCTTTGATTATTTGAATTTTCATTGCCGAAATACATAGCAATAGATCTGTAATCACGACATTCATTGTTTGTTGTCAGTCAGGGTTAAGAAAAAAAAGATTTTTACTGGATGTCAATTTTTTGTCCTTTAGTTTTTGTGACAGTTATGTATTATGGGAGACTAACCTTCACTTAGTATTCCTCCTCCTGGGTATCCTGCCAGTTATAGCAATGTTTATTGCATGCCTAGCTTGTGATGATAAAAAGTAGCTGTCTTAAAATGGACTGATTATTTAATTTGGATTGTCTAAAAATAGACAACAGTATGACCGCGACTACAAATGGTACAAAAGCTTATCAGCAAAAAGATCTATGTGTCTAATGTCACTGCTGTCTCCCTCAGGAATACCACTGGAAATTAACAGCAGGGAATGCTAATTGTTTCCATGAAAAATGGCTTTGTAGACACTAAGTAAAAATATGTTGCTTTTTAATGTGCAAAACCACAACCAGCAGTAAAATTGTGCCTTGAGGGACTAGACAAATCAATAACGTTATGTAAACAGTCCCATATGAATTGGAATTGCTCCGTTATGTTTAATCTACGGTGCAGACACTTAAAAAGGGGAAACACAAATCTGTTTTCTATTGTTGCATCCTGGGTACACAAGTTAGGGTATGCTTTATAGTACATACATCTTCAATGTACAGTATTGTTGGGTTCAGAAATACCTATTACCAGACATTGAGTTATAGTGAAACTGTTTATCTGGGAAGGTTAGCCAGGCAAATAGTTGAGAGGAGATACATCTGTCAGTTGTACCAAATCCCAAACAAGGGAACATCTTGTATGATTGAGCCTTGTGGTGGGTGGCTGGCTGGTTAGGAAGGTGGGACTGTTTGGAAATCAGCAGCTTGGCTGTGTGGGAGATGTTGGACTCGTTCTTCTGAGCATCAGATAAAAAAAAAGCCATGTGATGGGCAAGCATTGCATTTCTCTATTTCGGAGTATAGACTACAACCCTCAGGAGGCTTTGTATGTTTTGTACATGTTTATATCCACGTTACAATGTTGTCAGCATTAAACAACTACAGCTCTCATGAGTCTTGGCATGGTGCTTTGTTTACACTCTCCACTATCAATAGTAGATACTAATCTATTTTAGAATAGGGATAGAAATACTAATCACATTTCAGTACATTGCCTGGCTGAGTTGTAACAGAGGCTACTTTAAAAAGGAGGCAGGACTCAAGCTGTCTATTACTGAGCTAAAGGCGGGGCCGGTGAACAACCTTTCCCCTTTGAAAGGTGATTGCCTGCTCTTGATGCACCATTTTATTTGGATCAGACTTCTGTCAATCTGGCTCTTTGATTTCAAGACCATCAGTGCAGCAACTTGACTGCTACTGTTCTAAGCACAGGTAAATGTTGTGTGCTGCCAGCAACCAACAAATGTGAGGTATGAACACATTGATCAGTTGGACAGTCAGTAAATCAATCAGTCATTCATGTCGGTCTGTAATCTGACACTTTACCCATAACCTCAAATGGCACTCGCTCGTATTGTATTGAGTGATGCTTGCTTGCCCCATATTGCAGTCTTGCTAATGTGTGGGAGATTGATGTTTTGCTGCAGTGCCAACAATAATGTATACAACAAATATTTAACTTCTGGATGAGACAGTCCAACAAGGTCCTTTAGCAAAGTCTCTGGAAGCAGCTGTGCAGAGGTGGGGTTGCTAACCAGACACTACATTTACAAAACTAACCAGTTCAGATAAAGCATTAATCTACCCTTTGTGTGACTTGTCCAAATACGTGTTGTGGTGTGTGGTGTCTTATTCCCCTCATTGTGGAGCGCTAAGGCATAATGGGCTCACAACTGCCCCCTGAGGCTGGAGGCTCACTGGTACGGTGGGTGAGAACAATATTTGGTATGCAGATGTAGGTCTTGTTAACTGTCCCACATCTGTTTAAGTGAAGCGCACAGCAGAGCTTTTCTATGGGACCTTTTGGGGCTGAATGTCCTGAGCAAGGCTATATAGAACTCAACTGAACTGACAAAGCAAGAGTAGAATACATAGGCACAAAACAATGTCTTAGGACATTGACATTAACAACAATAATTATTTCAAATATCAAATAATTTGAGTTCAGTTTACTAGAATGCAAGAGAAGGCAAAGTCTCGACATTTGCAAAGCGAGTACCAACAATCAACAATCAATTTTGCTTGATAAATGACTGATACGATGAATCGAAAAATGAAATAGGGGCCAAATTACTACTCTGTCAATCAAATAATCAGTCTGGATAATGGACCAATTATTTCAGTTCTGTACAGAAGCACGGCGACATAGGAGGATAAAGGTTGACCTATTCTTCGTGACAATGGGAGACTTATGTGATTATTCTAATTAGTTCAGGATGGCAGTTACTTCAACTCCAGCAGTGGTTGATGTTGTTAAGGCTAAATATAATATTTAATGAAACAAACAATCTATAGATTGAAAAAAAGAATAGAAAAACAATGTTATATTGTCATTATTTGCACACATGTGAATTACATATTCTGCAAAACAGTCAGAAACTGGTTCTTTAGGGCAAAGAACAGGAAAAGAGACGGTCATCATTTCTCCAAGCATGTTTGATTGAATAAGTATTCAGAAGCAGAGGACTAGACAAAATAAACAGTGGTTTTAATACTAAGACTTGCCCTTATGTACTGGTAGAGTGCTTTAATCTTCCTCAAATTATGGCATATTTGAGATTATCAATGATTCAAACAACCTTAAAGTTCCCCAATACAAACTGGATTCACACTCAAAACTGTTGGTGGTTTAGTCATATAATAAGCTTATTAGCTTTAACAACAAACCAAGTTGGATAGCACCAAGTAGAGGACAGTAGTAGTGCTAAATAAAAATGTAATTTTGGATTTTATAGATTTCAGTTGCTATTCATTTATAATGTACTGTTCCTATTAATGCAGCTAGTTGTGAGGCAATTCACAAAAGTTGTCATTGTATCTACGAGGGTAATGCTGAACTTCTGCTTGTCCCACTGGAAATTTTATGTATTAATTATGTGTTTCTGCAGCTACAAAACACAATCTATTTTTGCTTTTTGACATTTTTATATAAACTGGGTTATACATACAGTACAACATCACTTCCAGTTGTAGAACTTACATGACAAATCGCTGTTTTAACACAATGTTGTGTTGGGTTTACATGCCATAATGATGAAAGACTAGCTGAGAATTAGATCTATGACATGATATTCATCACCACATGCAGCCATCCATTCACTAGGTTTTCTCCATATATATTAAGCATGTAATTTTACAGATAGCCTTTTCATGTTCGAATACAAAGGTTTTATTTTTCATTTACAGCTTTTGATTTGTAGGCTGTGTCTAATGAGGAAAACCATCCGGTCATTATTCTGCAGTTCCATTTCTTGTCTGCATAATATTCCTTAAATACAGGAATAGTACATTTTGCCCTCTGATTACCCTCTATTTTTACATCATCTTATGTCCATGGAGATTCAATTACTAGCTGAATAGAGTTGATTTATGTGACCATTCAGTGCCGCCTGTGTTACAATCAGGAGGAAATATAGAAAATATGCATTCATCAGTGCCTCTAAATGCCATAATGAGGTGAGAAGATAGGCAGGACTCAAATTCTTTCTTCGCATATTTGGTGTTCAATCCCTTTTTTTACTGTCTAAGCAGCTAACTGTGCGTGGAGGGGGGGGGAATGTAGCTATTGATGTCCTTGAACTTTTGCCTAGTTTAATACATTCTAAGTAGATTAGAGCAAGAGAGTGCATGAAAAGACATTTTTTCCTTTGCTGATTAGAGCGGGAAAAATATGGGGCTCCATTCCATTTTTTTTGCATTGAAAAGCTCATTAAGGCTGCTTTCACAAAAGTGCAAGGGAAGTGGAAAGGAAATGGTTTTGTCATTTGGCCTCACAAACAGATCGCACGCTGTTGGTTGTGTGAGAAACACAGAATGAACAAGTAGCTGCCTTCACAAGGAACTGTTGGATGCTCCAGTCTGACAGCGGTGTATGTATCGATTATGTACACAGCAACATTAATTCATCATAAGTATCTCACCAAATTAGGAGTTATTCCAAATAATTTGATTTATTTAAACACTGTGAGAAGCATCAACGCAAGATCCCAATAAACTGGGAGATTTTATGTAGAATTCTTGCCATAGCCAGAGACATATTATTCTGCAAATGAACCACTTCACCTGGTACCATCACTCAATTGAAGAAAGGAATATGTTTAAAATCACCCTTTTAAGCCTTACAGCACCTTTGCTGAGAGGTGGAAGATGTGACAGATTTGACTGCATATCAGACAGGTAGATCGACAATAGCGTGAACTGGCTGACAATGGGTCAGACAGGCTATTCAGCCAAAGCTATTGGGGGGCATGGGTGTCATGGGCCTATACACTCTACATTCCTCTGCAGTAAGTGTCTTTCCAGCTCCCTATTTCAGTGGTCTGTAGAGTACAGCTGAATGGACAGCAGCCATTGTGTGCCCAGATAATGCACTTCAATCATCCTTAATGTCATCACAGCCAAAAAAGCTCAGAGGCTGAGTTGAAGGGGCTTTATTTCCTCCCATATCCGAGAACAAAAATGGAAGTTTTTTTAATAAGATTTAGCGCTGCACTTGTTTGGCACACTAATTCTACTGACTACTAAGTCAGTAGAATCAGAGGTCTAAGTCTCTAATAAGACCTGTGTTGTGTGTCTAGGGATGGAAATGTGAATCACTGCCGTAGCTGTTTTTGATGCAGATTTAGTAGTGGCCTCTGGGTGGGAAAACGATTTAGCAGTCATGTTTAGGTTAAAGCTGATTTAATTTAGTTTGTTGAGTTTTACTTTTTTTTTTTTTTTTTTTTTTACACAACACTTAATATTCTGGACGTGGTAGGCTGCAGGGAAAGCTTGTGGTGTGGTAATCAATTCCATACATCGGCCAACGGTAAGATGTTGAATGGCTAATTGACCGCAGTAATGGTGCATGGCTATGTGGTGGTGGACGATGGAGACATGCACATTAAAAAACAATTAATTTCCAATACTAATGTCACTCTTGGCTGCCTCTGCTGCTGCATATAACAAGGAGCTGTCACTGATTAGTAATTTCATACTCCATCTAGGATTTGATCCAGGCTATGCAAAGTTAGAAGGCCTTTTTGTTTGATTGAGATACTTTTCCTTTTTAAAAGCCACCTGATGAGAATTAGGCTTACGTTTTTGTTGATGAGTATATTTCAAATCTTTCTCTCCTTTTTTGCAAAGATACAAGGTCATGGTCTGGTCAAGGACTGATTGCAGTTTCTGCCTCTAGCCAATGAGTCAGATTTATTTTACTCGTGTTTACAGTATATTTCAAGCTGCTGCAGCCAACTTTGCTCTTTGGCAGCTCCACATGGCGACAAGACATAATTTTGAAACTTGGAATAACTTCACGATGCAGAAATCCAAATTTGGCTCAATAAACTGCAATCGCCAAGCTTTAATTCTACTGTGGATGGGCAATGATGGTGGATGGGGAAATTATAAAAAAAAAGAACCAGCAGGTTCAGCCACCATTGATTATTACTGCTTTTTTGAGTGTTTGCTGGCAATTTCGATTTACTACTTCTAGTGCGTGCTCATTTGGTTATTTACATGCACATAGATATTTACTTTGAAATGGTTACAGTGCACTGCAACCATTTCAAAGTAAAGAAACCCCAGTGAAGCAATAGTTTGATTATCGAATCACAGTAACCTAATTACCCCTTACAATTTGTGTGTAAAAGATCCACTTCATGATCCAGTTAATGTCCAGAAAGATGAGGCAGACTGCAGAAAACATCTTTGTGAATGTCACATTGTCAAACAAGGAAAACAGAGCAACTTCATTGGTGTTTATTCTTTTTTTCTATTGATGAAGGAATGCTGTTTTCACCCAGAACAGTGATGTTTTTGTTTCTCCCACCACCATTGGCAATACAGCTCTTTGTACATAGACAAATCAAGTTGCATGTGCTCGACAACATGTCCTTCATACTGCATAGTCGAGGAGAAAGACACAAAAAAGGACAAATGTGCGAATGAATGTGAATGTTTTCCTATTTGTTTACTTTTCGATCTTTCATCAGTTCTTATGATTCCAAAAGCTTTGAGTGGATAATAACCCAAGACCTCTTTAAGGGTATAAAAATAAAAACAACATGAACTGATTATTCCTATTTTTAATGTGCTCTTCCCTCTTATTTCACACAATTACTTTGCCCTACTGAAATTACAATTAGCCTCCACAAAGACAAGATAATTTCAACAGCGCTATTCAACATAATTTAAAATTAAGATAATGCTTATTTTTTGCTCTATTAATTTAACAGTACTTAGCATCTCTTTGATAAAGGGATGACAAATTTTTAAAAATAAGACTTTGAGTACAGCAGTTTAGATGCTATTTCATTGTTGAGCCGTACCATTGTGGGTGTTTTTCATGATAAAAAGGCACTATTCATTTAACATTGCCTCTTATTCAAAACATATTTGACAAAATCACTTTGAAAAAGCCTGGAAGACATTTTACAGAAGGTCAATTTGAACCCTGTACATGGTCACATTGTGTGATGTGATCTCATAAATAATCTGGGTTTCCAGAGATGATCAGGTGGTTAAATCCCCTGACTCTCAAAGCAATTGCCCCCTTTGTCCTGGGACTGAATCCCAATAGTGTTTTCTCCAACCTCAACCCTTTACAGTCTAAATAAAGAATAGAAAACACCACAGGTTAGAGTACGGCCAACCTGACTTTAAGAAACAGCCTGAGGTTTGGGGAATTCAACTCTAATTACATTAATCCAGGTTTAGTAATATAAATGATGACATAGTGTTAGCCATGCTATGTTAAACCAAAAAGAAAAAAATATATATATTGTGTTTACATTTGAAGCCAAAGCTGTTGGTCATCTGGTTAAATTTGATTGGAGAGCTTCATTTGAAAACTAAACACGTGAACAAATGATAATTTTGACAAATTCTATTGAAATGGGAATAATCAAGTTAACGTCATTGTAGACCATATACTGGATGTGTTTAGTTATAAAACACAGGCAGTGAATAAACTCCAGAGCATCCAAGTGTGGCTTTCAAAATGATAAGAACTGTGATGGTTCTGCTGCTCCCAGACTTGGCATCAGAATTCATTAAATTAAAATCCTATCTCGCTGCTCTCGTGCTCTTGTCTGAGGACATTTCAGCATCACCACTGTGTCTTTGTAATTATTTTGGAGAGTGTATTTGCTTTAACATGAGCTCGGCCAATGAGCAAAGACAGGGCATGTTGCAGGCATCTTCCTCATGACTAACTTGCATATGACACAATGTTCCCTGTGCTGATAGATGCAGGGTGGCAGTCTGAAGCAGTGGGTTTTACCCCTGCAAAAGGATCGGACATGATTGGTGCTGTGGAAAGGCTGACAGCATGAATTATGAAAGTCTCATTAGGGGCTGTTGGAAATGATTTATCTGGCTACAAAATATGGCCATCCAACCACATTTGCATCCATGGTTACGGTGTCCATATTGTGTTTTGCTCTTTTAATTTCGTAGTTGTATCATTTCCTGTTTATTAGTGAGGAGCTTCCATGGACGACAAACCATGACTCTATTTAATGGAGGTCACTACTTGGTATGCCAAGCAAAATAGCTCAGAAAAGGACAAGGTATGCTCTTTGAAAATTGGCTGCAGTCGCAAAGGTGCTAAAAAATGTGTCATGTTTCTCACTTGACAGATGCATTGCTTGGCATGGCGGCATTGAGCTTGGCAGTGTGTGTGACTGCCAGGTTATCTACTGGGGTTGTGTGTTTCTATAGTGATGCCAAAAGCTCCTTCCATTTTTGTTTCCCAACGTCCCTTCTCAAGAGCATTGTAGCAAAGCATACCCCCAAAGACAATCGTGCATAATTTAAGTTCATCATTTTAAGATCATACCCTGCTGGTCAAAAAGAAGAAGAAAAATATCTCTTGTTTTTGAAGCAATTGGCCAACACTTACAAGAGAATATTTCATGAGAGTTAAGCAACTGCCTAAAGTCCCAGATTTGGAAAAGCCCCAGTATTTCACATAGTGTACAATGTGTAGTTTCTTTACTATTCATATAATGTGACTTCCCTCTCTGAAATGGTTTCATTAGTAATCCGCTTCCATCCTTGTTTCTGTCGGTGCACAGTAGTCCTTTCAGTTGTGTCCCTGCAGCAGCCCCACTTTTAGTCACGGGTGGTTCAGCAGTGTCGCTTTTTGAAAAGGCTGGTGATTTTGCAAGTTATAAGCTGCAATCTTGGCATTGCTTTCACTTTAAAATGCTCCATAGGCGGATCCATTTTCTGATAGCATCATGCAGCTGAACTGGAAGCACGACACATTGCTCACATTATGATGCAGAGGGTACATCTTTGTCAAAACCCCGGAATAGATGGAAAGGAAATGTCTATCTTAATTTGTTCTTCTTGTTGTTTTCAATATCTTTCCCCTCTCTTTTTTTAGATCAGGACTACTTTCCGGACATTGATAAGCCAGCATTCGTTTACAGCCACAGTAATGCGGATGGTGCTTATGATTCTTGTGATGGCAGATTATTATAGTAGAGTGTTTAGCTGTGGAATATGCATCTAAATTGTGCGTCGGCTGATAGAGTAGAGATTCAACTTATACACGTTTGGATGAGCTGAAATGATATGAAGTCGGACTGGTGAGGCTTGTTCCCTGAAGTGTACAGAAAAGAGGGGGAATGATCTGCTCACGGCACCCAGCAACAGGGCTTCTTGATGCAGTGCTTTGATAACGTCAGAGCTCCATCTAGGTTGCTTTGTGAGGTACTGCTCAATAACCTTGTGATTTAGCATCGTGCTGTAAATTATCAATGCAATCTCCGAGCCACTTATTTGCCTTCCCATCAGTAATACAAAATATGTCCTCTCTACTTACAACAGACTGTATTCTGAGCGCTTGTCTCACCACACTCACTCCATTTTTACGTGAGTTCACATGACTTTTCAATGAGGTGCAGCAGCAGTTGCACTGAATTTTAATTTGGCTTCAATCTAAGTCATTAGGAGAGTCAACAGGAAGCAAACAGATGGCAGAAGGAATATGATGGATAATTGTGCGTCTCAGAGGACAATTCGTAATTTGTATCTGATTCCGTGCAACCCCCTCATTTTCTTAATGAAGGACTAATTGAGTTTTTTAGATTGGCACAAGCATATGGTCCCA